>NC_133652.1:92024333-93224333 GCF_009905375.1 Apium graveolens
TAGCACGCAACAACGAAGAAGAGGAAGCATACGTTTATCTTGTGATTCTTTTAATTCATTGTAACTGTGGATGCTAGTTTTCTTTATGCTTTGAACTTTAATACTCTTGTGATGTACTTCAATATTTATTAATTATTTTTATTAGCCTTATATTGTTGTGTTATTATCATGCTTTTATATGAACCCATGGTGACGATGAGTTCTATTATGGGCTAATCGTGATCATGGGATTCTAACGGATTTACTATGGATTTCTTTAGTTAATTGTTTAATACCTTGGTATGTGGTGATTGTATGATATCTAGTATAGGTTGTGCTTAATCGTCTTATATGTGTCGCGAACATGTAAGATAGCCTGTTAATCTCTTGTGAAGCAACAGTGAAACTTGAGATTTAGAACTTGACATGCTAGCATAGGTTCATGTATTGTATGCATGATTAGTGGGTAAATCTAACCGTTTTACTTGCCCTGTGTAATCATCATGAATAACTTGCGCTTAAATCGTTATGTTGTCAAATTCTGTAGACATATAGGGTCTCAACATAATTGATGCATATTCAACTTCTATCTTAATTGTGGATGCTTGGTAGAATGGTATTCGTACAACAAAAGTTGGCGTTTATCAGTTACGTGTTGTTCGATTAATATCATCACCATTACATGCTAAGGTTAATGATAATAACTATTGAATGAAGTAGTAATGAAGTTAGGATCTCATGTGTATTTAAAATTGTTAATTCAAGAGTTTAATTCTCATAGTTAATATTAGTTAACCAATCCTAATTGTTATTGTCTTGGCATTGAAGAATAATCATAGATTGGTGAGTATGTGTTAATTAAATATAATTAACCAGAGTCTCTGTGGGAACGAACTAGAAATCATTCTATATTACTTGTGAACGCGTATACTTGCGTGATTTATTTAGCGCATGCTTTGTTCCTAACAAGTTTTTGGTGCCGCTGCCGGGGACTCGGTGTTAATTTATTTAGTTTATGTACTTTCCATCAGTGGTCATTAGGATTCATTGATTAAGACTCGATACTTACTACTTTCAGTTTTGTTTCAGGTACTCTAGCGAGCGTTTATGCAAACACGTTCTCGCACTCGCAAGAGAAATCTGGATAAAGCTGAGGAAACAGATAAAGCTCTTGAATCTCCGGAGAAGATAGTTTTTGAAGATTCGGATAAAGAGAGTGAAAAGAAAGAACCTGAAACAATGGGCGATCGTCTAGCTTAAGCTGATCCAGCTCTTATGGACTTTTCTCGGCCTAAAATTGATGACATTCAGTTAAACATCATTCATTCGGCTATTGAGGCCAATAATTTTGAAATCAAGCCGGGCACTATTCAGATGGTGCAGAATTCTGTTTCTTTCGGACGGGCTGCGACTGAAGATCCCAACATACATATCAGGATTTTTGTCGAGATCTATAGTACTTTCAAATATAATGGTGTCACTGATGAGGCTATCAAGCTGAGGCTTTTCCCATTCTCTCTGAGGGACAAAGCTAAGAACTGGTTACATTCGTTACCAGCTAGGTCCATCACTACTTGGGAAGATCTTGCGCAAAGTTTCTGGTGAAGTTCTATCCAATGGCCAAAACTGCAGCTATGAGGAGTGCTCTTACTCAGTTTGCGCAGCAACCAGGGGAATCTATGCGCGAAGCTTGGGAGTGCTACAAGGAGATATTGAGAAAGTGTCCACATCATGGTATGCCTGACTGGATGGTGACCACTGGTTTCTACAATGGTTTGGGGGTCCAATCTCGACCCATGCTCGATGCAGCTTCTGGGGCACCTTGTGGGCCAAAAGCTATATTAAGGCCTATAATCTCATTAAAACTATGGCTGCAAACGAGTATCAAAACCTAACTCAAAGGATGATGCCTGGGAAAGTAGCAGGTATTCTGGAAGTCGATGCAGCTATAGCTATTGCAGCACAGCTCCAGGCGCTGTCTATGAAGGTCGATTCTATAACCAACTATGGCATAAATCAAATAGCTAGTGTCTGTGAGCTTTGTGTAGGCTCTCATGCTACGGATCAGTGTTCTCTTGTTAATGAATATGTTCAGTATATGAACAATTTTCAGAGACCGCAACAGCCTGTGCCCGCTACTTATCATCCTAATAACAAAATCATCCCAATTTCAGCTGAAGCAATAATCAAAATGTTGTTCAGCAACCATATCAACAAGCTGCAAATAAATAGTTTCCACCTGGATTCCAGCAACCTCAGCAATTTGCTCAAAGGCAAACATATTCTCAACAAGGAGGTGCTGCTCTACCTTCTAGTGCTGATTTCGAGGAGTTAAAGTTGTTGTGCAAAAGTCAGGCTATTTCTGTCAAGACCTTGGAAAATCAAATTGGACAAATAGCCAATGCCTTGCTCAATCGTCAACCTGGCACACTTCCAAGTGATACTGAAGTGTCGGGCAGGAAGGAAGCTAAAGAGCAAGTCAAAGCTATCACCTTAAGGTCTGGAAAAGTTGTTGATGCTGAAAAGCAAAAGATGTAGAAGTTAAAGTTGTAGATGAAGAAGGAAAGCAAAAGGAGAAAGAGGGGAACCAAGGAAGACTACTGTTGAACACACTCTTCCTGAGGGTAATACAGGGAGAAAAACTTTATCCTCCACCACCTTTTCCTAAGCGATTGCAAAAACAAAAGCTGGACAAGCAATTTGGTAAGTTTCTGGAGGTGTTCAAGAAACTTCACATTAACATACCTTTCGCTGAGGCTCTTGAGCAAATGCCTAGTTATGCAAAATTCATAAAAGGTATTCTTTCGAGGAAGGTGAAACTGGATGATCTTGATACCGTTGCTCTAACGGAAGAGTGCAGTGCCGTTCTATAACAAAAGTACCTCCAAAGCTTAAGGATCCAGGTAGCTTCACCATTCCTTGCACCATTCGAAAGTTTTCATTTGACAAGTGCCTTTGCGATTTGGGAGTAAGCATCAATCTGATGTCGTTTTCTATCTTCAAAAAGCTGAATTTGCCTGATCTGAAGCCCACCTACATGTCTCTACAATTGGCTGATCGTTCGATTATATATCCACGAGGCATTGTGAAGGATGTGCTAGTAAAGGTGGACATGCTCATCTTTCCTGTAGATTTTGTTATTCTGGATTTCGAGGAAGATAAGAAGATTCCCATAATCTTGGGAAGACCTTTCTTGGCTATAGGCCGTACCTTGATAGATGTGCAAAAAGGTGAACTCACTATGAGGGTGCAAGATCAAGATGTGACATTCAATATGTTCAATATGATGAAATTCCCTACGGAAGATGAGGAGTGCTTCAAGGTGGATTTGGTCGATTCTGCAGTTATTTCAGAACTTGATCATGTGCTAAGGTCTGACGCCTTAGAAAAAGCCTTATTGGGGGATTTTGACAATGAAGATAATGAAGGCAATGAGCAGTTATAATATCTAAATGCTTATCCTTGGAAACGGAAGTTAGACTTGCCATTTGAATCTCTTGGAAATACTGATCTCAAGAATGCTGAGGGAAAGCTCAAACCATCTATTAAGGAAGCACCTACTTTGGAGCTTAAACCATTGCATGAACACTTGAGGTATGATTTTTAGGTGATACATCTACTTTACCTGTTATTATTGCATCTGACCTTTTAGGTAGTGATGAGAACAAGCTCTTGAGGATTCTGAGAGAATTCAAATCGGCTATCGGGTGGACTATAGCAGATATAAAAGGGATCAGCCCTTCGTACTGTATGCATAAAATTTTGCTAGAGGAAGGTAGAAAGCCGATTGTTGAGCAACAGAGAAGGCTTAATCCTATCATGAAAGAAGTGGTGAAGAAAGAAATTCTAAAATGGCTGGATGCAGGAATCAGATATCCTATTTCTGACAGTTCTTGGGTGAGCCCCGTGCAATGTGTACCTAAGAAAGGAGGTATTACTGTGGTAGCAAATGAGAAGAACGAGCTCATCCCTACTCGAACAGTCATAGGATGGAGGGTATTCATGGACTATAGGAAGTTGAATAAACCACGAGAAGGATCACTTCCCAATGAAAGAGATATGTCCTAAGTCCAATCATGTATGAGGATTTAGGAATAACTTTTATGTAATCTGTTTTGATTTCATTGATATTAATAAAAGACTTGTTTTGTTTTTATTGTGGGCTCTATCTATTTAAATGTTTAAATAAGATATACCACAGTTTAGAGTAAAGCTTTTTATGGATTGTGATGAGATCATAATAATGAGACCTAAAAGATTAACTCTAAACTTAATAGTTCCTGGTCGTAGGATTACTAACTGGTAATTAATAATCTGCAAAGATCAGTACATACTATGCTTGCTTCATTATGAAGGATGTCTGTTCTCATAGACATTTGTGTGGTGACACTATAGCTAGTATGTAGGTGCTTATTATAGAATAAGTTCACTGAACATGACTCACACAGCTGAACAACTGATGGAGTTCACTCACGTATCAGCAGTTGTTCACATAGTGATAGTTGTACAAGTATCCTTAGACTTGAGGTCATCATAGTCATCTTGTGTACACTGAACTATGCTTTGGTTTAGTTCTTAGTCTCAAGGGACAATTATAAGGGCTCTACTGGGTATAGGAATTTGTACACGAATATAGTGTATGATCAATAAAGGATCTACCCCTTCCAGTGTAGGAAGAGAATGTTCAATACTGATCCACTTATGTTAGTTCAGGAATCTCTGGCCAGAGTGAATGAAATTAGAAAGGAGTTTCTAATTTACATTAAATAAAACTAAGCATAGTGAATGGGAAAGCAAGTGATTAAATAAGATAGGCTTGACACAAGTTCCATGCCTTGTATTTAATCACTGAATAGGTTCTTGGTATTCTAAGTAGTGAATTCGTATTATCCGGATAGTCGCGATATGCTGAGAAGTATCCCTCACGATGTAGAATAAATATGATTAACTAATTAATCATATTTAATGAATTAGAGAATTTATATAAATAATGATAAAATAGTTTATTATTATTTATTTCTACTACCGGCTTAATATTGAACCTATAGGGTCACACCATTAAAGAGAATGATTTAATGGTGGAGGAATTAATTAATAATGGCTCATAATTATTTATTTATGAAATAAATAATTAATTGGAAAATTTAATAATTGATTAAATGAGATTTAATTGATTATAAATTAATTAAGAAAAGGTTCTTAATATTATTAATTAAGAATTTAATTTTTGGAAATTAAATCAAGTGAGAGAATTATTTCTAAAGAATTTAGAAAAAGGATTAATAATTAAAAGGTGTTTTAATTATTAGTGAGAATAATAAAGGGTTAATAAAATAATATTTTATGGGAAAATTTTCAGCTGAAAATTTTGCCTATAAATATACTATTATAGACCCTATTTTTACCTCCATCTTTCTATTAATGTAAAGCTTCTTAAGGTAAACATACTGAACTACGAATTAAATATTATTTTCGCAGGGTTTCGGTTTTTTTAAGATTTAAATTTACGTTTTCGCTGCTTTTATGTGCTAAAAACCCTTCAATGGCATCAGAGCTACTTGCGAAAAGTTTTTAATTCGTTTATGTGTTTAACTGTTTTCGATATATGAGCATGTACGTGATTCGCCATGATTTGATGTTGATATAATATGCTTATATGTATGGTTTTGAATATATGATATTCATGTGAGTTGTATAATCACAAGATGATTATGTAATCTGTATATATACTGATATATACATGATTTATGTTTGTTCTAATTATGAGAATTATATTAGATACGGATTTTAAATTGGCTGCTGCAGATTTGCTGAAATCTGGCTTTGGTGTCTGATTTATGCAAATGAATACCCTATTCCATAGGTTAACGAGCGTCTGAACAAAACTGATAGCTAAAGCTATTAACGACTCGTCTGTAAGGCGTTTGACGTCGTTTACTGCCCGTAAACAGTGATTCTTGTTTTTCTGATTTGATTATGATTTTTTGATTTTTATCATATTTTTTTTTTGATTAGATCATGGATAATATGATATGTTAAGATCAGATTATGTGTTTTAACATGCTTTTATGTGTTGTATGAGCATGGTGGATGGTTATGGCCTTTCGACCTTAGTGTAATGGTTTTGGTTTTGGTTTTAAATACGACTTGCATGTCGTCAATCTTTGTAATCATAAATCTCGAATGTAACTCGAGTTATTCTTGTAAGTTCACTAGATTAGTTTTACTTTCAATCATGTAATGTAATTGAAGACTCAAGAAGGCTATCCAATGGAGGTGATACAAAGAAGAAGACTTATGTAATAAGTGTTATATTTATTTCCATCACATATTAGATTGACCTTGATCTTTATCATGAGCTTGATAAAGATCACATAGGATGGGGCCATAACCAAACACATTTACTTTATTGCACTTTATATTTACTTGTTTATTTAATTTTATATATGAGATATGCCTATGTTTACCATGCGATGATAGATTTAGGTGAACTTAAATCAATATAAGGCGTGCTCTAGAAAATCTAGAATAGGAATCGTTTCTTGCTTAACAATAAATATTATGAATACGATCATGAGATTCTTTGTTTATGAAAACGTAATTGAATATGAATTTTCAATATTGAGAGAGAGGATGATTCTGTCAACAACAGATTTCTATCTATAAGAAAGGGTTATAAGTGACGCCCTTGACAATGCTCCACCCGATCTGGGAATCATCTGATTATCGATTATTGATTTGAACTATTTAATTTAAAAGGAAGAATCTCTTTATAATATGATTATGATTGTAACGTAATATAATCCCTCTAAAATTAAATAATATCAAGTAGTAATTGGCCAATGACACAACGGGCTTGTGTCGGTCATAGCCTTCCAATATGGTAGAAAGTGGTTCTTATTTTTAAATCATTGTCATTTCGTGCTACAGCCGAGGGCTTTGATTTCGAAATAAGAAATACTTGTCTATACATAGAGATGTGTACATTGAATTAGAATCTAAAGGTCGGTACGTGCTACAGCCGTGGGCCGTTGGAGACTGATTCAATTGTACGAAATGTTGGGTTAGACTTGACTTAGAATATTGAGTTTGTCGTGCCATAGCCATGACTCAATTATTCAAGAGGCTAAACTTATATTAGGGAATAACATAAGATGTAATTGACAAGAGTTGTCTGCCTATTGAACATCACATGACGTTTCGTGCCATAGCCGAGGTTGTGTGATGGAATGTAGGATCCCTATTCCACTAGCATTATGAATGCTTAATTTTCACTTAGGGGGTTAAAAAAATTAGATAAACTAGTGGGAGACACTTATGAATAAAGACCCGATTCATATAGTGTTTTGAAATGAAATTGAATATTTGCTAAGTATTTATGTGTTTATCATTTACAGATTTACTATATTCGTCATGTCTTCTGCACTATCACTCCGGAGCATACTAGATGCTCACAAGTTGACTGGTCCTAATTTAGCTGTTTGTTTTCACTATAACAAGTTGGGGCACTGGAAGAGGAACTGCAAGGTTTACCTTGCAGAATTGAAGAAGAAGAAGGGTAGTAAGACTACGCTTCTGATTCAGGCATGTTCACGATCGAAGTTAATATGTCACTAGGTCAAATTTCTACTTGGGTATTAGATACCGCATGTGGTTCTCATATTTGCAATTCGTTGCAAGGACTAAAGGGAAGTAGGACTCTTGAAAAAGATGAGGTGATTCTACGTATGGGCAATGGAGCAAGGGTTGCGGCCATATCTGTAGGATCATTTGTTTACATATGCCTACGGGCAAGATATTATTTTGAATAATTGTTATTACGTTCCCTCTATTGTGAGGAATATTGTTTCTATTCCTATGTTGGATGTGGATGGTTTTTATTTATTATTAAGAATAATGAATGTTCTATCCTTAGAGATAATGTTTTTTTGGACGTGGCATTTTAAATAATGGTTTGTATTTAGTATGGTTGTATGTAGTGACGTAGAGCATATTTACTTCAGATTGAACAAACTAATAAAAGAAAACGAGATGATGAAAACTAGAACCTATTTATGGCACTGTAGGCTAGGTCATATTAGGGAAAATAGACTGCGGACATTGCATAAGGGAAGGGTTACTTGACCCATTTGATTTTGAATCATATCCTACATGCGAGTCTTGTCTATTGGGTAAAATGACCAAATCTCCATTTAGTGGACATGGAGAGGAGGGCTGCAGATTTGCTAGGATTGGTACACACAGATGTATGTAGGACCAATGTCTACGCAAGCCATGGGTGGATTTTCGTACTTCATTACTTTCATAGATGATAGATCTAGATTCAGATATGTGTATTTGATGAAACACAGTCTAAAGCCTTTGAAAAAGTTCAAAGAATATAAACATGAAGTGCAGAAATCAACCAAACACAGTATTATAACTCTTCGATCAAGAGTCGAGGTGGTGATACTTGATGGAGAGTTTCTAGATTATCTCAAAGAAATGGTATAGTCTCCCAGTGGACTCCTCCATATACTCCACAGTTAAATGGGGTATCTGAAAGGAGAAAAAGTAATCGAACTTTGGTTAGACATGGTTCGGTCCATGATGAGCTATGCGATCTTCCAGTATTCCCGTGGGGTTATGCAATTGGAAACCTCAGCATATTATACTGAATAAGGTGCCTTCCAAATCGTTCCTCAAACACCATATGAGATATAGAAAGAAAGGAAACCGAGTCTTAAACATGTTAAGATTTGGGGATGTCCAGCTTATGTCAAGAAAGTTGACCCAGATAACCTCGAATCTCGATCCGTAAAATGTAATTTTGTGGGATATCCTAAAGAGACTTTGGGGTATTACTTTTACACCGATCATCGGGTGTTTGTCTCCAGACATGCTACCCTTCTTGGAAAAGGAGTTTATCCTTGAAGGAAACAGTGGGAGCAAAAATTGAACTTGATGAAGTTCAAGAAGCACAAACTACTACGGATCAAGTGGAAAACCTGTTCAGACTGAACAACCTTCTGTGGAACAGCCCATTCGTAGGATCAGGGAGAGTGTCTCGGCCAACCTGAGAGGTATTATGGCCTTGTTCATTGAGAATGACAATGAGTTGTCAATCATTGATGATGACGACCCTGTGACCTATAATGAGGCTAAGAGTAGTGTTGACTCAAAAAAATGGCATAGTGCCATGAATCAGAAATGGAATCTATGTATACCAACCAAGTATGGACTCTGGTTGAGGCGCCTGAAGGTGTTAAGCCTATTGGGTGCAAGTGGTATACAAAAGAAAGATTGTAGCAGATTGCCAGGTGGAGACCTATAGGCCAGGCTCGTGGGAAAAGGATTCAAACAACGGCAAGGGCATGACTTTGATGAAACTTTTTCGCCTGTAGCCCTGTTAAAATCAATTCGGATTTTGCTTGCGATTGTTGCTTACTACGACTATGAGATCTGGCAAATGGACGTGAAAACGGCCTTCCTTAATGGGGAACTTGAGGAGGAAGTGTATATGACACAGCCAGAGGGTTTTCTTCCAAGGGAAATGAACACCTAATGTGTAAGCTGCTACAAACCTATATATGGTTTAAGGCAAGCTTCTCGTAGATGGAACAATCCGTTTTGATGAGACAATCAAAGAGTTTGGTTTTATATCAAAAACATAGATGAACCATGTGTCTACAAGAAGGTTAGTGGAAGCGCGGGTAACATTCTTGTACTGTATGTGGAATGACATACTTCTTATAGGAAATGATATACCGATGCTACAATCAGTCAAAGTATGGTTATCAAAGAACTTCACCATGAAGGACTTGGGAGAGAAGCATCCTACATTCTCGGTATGAAGATCTATAGAGATAGATCTAGAAGAATGATAGGTCTTACCCAGGGTACATACATCCAGAAAGTGCTTAAAAGGTTAGCATGGAAAAACTCCAAAAGAGGTCCTCATACCGGATGAGTCCATGGAGTGTCCCTTTCCGAAAAAATGTCTCCTAAGACACCTGAGGAAAGAGAGCGTATGAGTAAGATTCGATATGCTTCAGCAATAGATCTATCATGTACGCGATGTTGTGTACAAGGCCAGATGTTGTTATTTTCAATTAGTGTGACGAGCAGATATCAGTCAATCCGGTGAAGACCACTGGAAAGCGTGAAATATATCCCTTAAGTACTTGAGAAGGACTCAGGACATTTTTCTTGTTTTTGGTAGTGAATCTGAGTTGACAAATGAGGGTTATTACTGACTCTAGTTTTCAATCAAAAAGGGATAGTCAAATCCTGTCAGGGTACGTGTTTACTTCTGAATGGTGGTGCAATTAGTTGGGAAGAGTTCCAAACAGTCCTAAACCGTAGCAGACTCCACTCACAAAGCCACTTTCTCAGAGGTCACTTTGATCTTCATAAAGACAAGCTGGGTATTAGATACCAGAGTGATTGGCTTTAGTACAGTGGGAGATGAAAGAGATATGTCCTAAGTCCAATCAGGTATGAGGATTTGGAATAACTTTTATTTAATATATTTTGATTTCATTGATATAATAAAAGACTTGTTTTGTTTTAATTGCGGGCTCTATCTATTAAATGTTTAAATAAGATATACCACAGTTTAGAGTAAAGCTTTTTATGGATTGTGATGAGATCATAATAATGAGACCTAAAAGATGATAACTCTAAATTTAAATAGTTCCCTGGTCGTAGGATTTACGAACTGGTAATTAATAATCCGCAAAGATCGGTACATACTATGCTTGCTTCATTAGAAGGATGTTGATTCTCATAGACATTTGTGTGGTGACACTATAGCAGTATATAGGTTGCTTATTATAGAATAATTTCACTGAACATGACTCACACAGCTGAAACAACTGATGGAGTTCACTCACGTGTCAGCAGTTGTCACATAGTGATAGTTGTATAAGTATCCTTAGACTCGAGTTCATCATAGTCTCTTGTGTACACTGAACTATGCTTTGGTTAGTTCTTAGTCTCAAGGACAATTATAAGGGCTCTACTTGGTATAGGAATTTGTACACGAAGATAGTGTATGATCAATAAAGGATCTACCCCTTTTCCAGTGTAGAAGAGAATGCTCAATGCTGATCCACATATGTTAGTTCAGGAATCTCTGGGCCAGAGTGAATGAAATTAGAAAGGATTGTTTCTAATTTACACATTAAATAGAACTAAGCATAGTGAATGGGAAACAAGTGATTAAATAAGATAGGCTTGACACAAGTTCCATGCCTTGTATTTAAATCGTGACAATTGTAGGGTAAAGGAATTAATTGTACGGTAACTACTCACTGATAGGTTCTTGGTATTCTAAGCAGTGAATTCGTATTATCCGGATAGTCGCGATATGCTGAGAAGTATCCCTCAGGATGTAGAATAAATATGATTATTAATTAATCATATTTAATGAATTTGAGAATTTATATAAATAATGATAAATAGTGTTATTATTATTTATTTCTACTACCGGCTTAATATTGAACCTACAGGGTCACACCATAAAAGAGAATGATTTAATGGTGGAGGAATTAATTAATATGGCTGATAATTAATTTATTTATGAAATAAATAATTAATTGGAAAATTTAATAATTGATTAAATGAGATTAATTGATTATAAATTAATTAAGAAAAGGTTACTTAATATTATAATTAAGAATTTAATTTTTGGAAATTAAATCAAGTGAGAGAATTATTTCTAAAGAGTTTAGAAAAAGAATTAATAATTAAAAGGTATTTTAATTATTAGTGAGAATAATAAAGGGTTAATAATAATAATATTTTATGGAAAATTTTCAGCTGAAAATTTTGCCTATAAAATATACTATTATAGACCCTATTTTTACCTCCATCTTTCCATTAATGTAAAGCTTCTGAAGGTAACATACTGAACTACGAATTAAATATTATTTTTCGCAGGGTTTCGTTTATTTAAGATTTAAATTACGTTTTCGCTGCTTTTATGTGCTAAAAACCCTTCACCCTCTTCCATTCATTGATCAGATGCTTGACAGGTTGGCTGGTCATGAGTATTATTGTCTTCTAGATGGCTATTCGGGATATAATCAGATTGCATTGCACCAGAAGATCAAGAGAAGACCACCTTCACTTGTCATTGGCACATTTGCTTTTCACAGAGTTTCTTTTTACTTATGTGGTGCACCTGCCACTTTTCAGAGATGCATGATGGCCATATTCTCTAATATGATTGGAAATAATGTCGAAGTATTCATGGACTACTTCTCCGTCTTTGGATATTCATATGATGAATGCTTGAATAATCTCTGTTTGGTGCTCAAAATGTGTGTTGAGACCAATCTGGTGCTCAATTGGGAAAAATGTCACTTCATGGTGCAACAAGGCATCATTCTTGGGCATAAGGTCTCTAGTAAAGGTCTTGAGGTGGATAAAGCCAAGGTGGGCGTTATTGAAAATCTTTTGCCACCTATTTCTGTGAAAGGAATCTGTAGCTTTCTTGGTCATGCAGGTTTTTAACGTGTGTTTATTAAAGACTTCTCTAAGATATCTAAGCCGTTGTGCAATTTGCTCGAGAAAGATGTGCCTTTCAAATTTGATGATGAATGCTTGGCAGTATTCGAGACTCTCAAGAAGAGTTTAATTACCGCAACCAGTTATTACGGTACCTGACTGGAGAGAACCTTTGAAATGATGTGTGATGCAAGTGATTATACAGTGGGAGCAGTTCTTGGGCAGCGAAAGACTAATATCTTTCATGTGGTCTACTATGCTAGTAAGACGCTAAATGGAGCCCAACTGAACTACACTACGACTAAGAAGGAGCTCTTGGCTATAGTTTTTGGTTTCGAAAATTTTGATCTTATCTACTTGGGACAAAGGTGACAGTGTTCACTGATCAAGCTGCCATCCGCTATCTGGTCTCAAAGAAGGATTCAAAGCCTAGACTTATTCATTGGGTTCTCTTACTATAGGAATTCGAGTTAGAGATCAAGGATCTAAAAGGTACTAAAAATCAAGTAGCTGACCATCTCTCTAGATTGGAGAATCCCAATTCTACTTCACATGATAAGACATTGATCAACGAATCTTTTCTGGACGAGCAGTTATTCTCAATTCAAGAGGAAGAGCCATGGTTCGCAGACATTGTGAACTTTCTTGTTAGCAATATAATGCCTCCTAATATGAATGTGGCTCAAAGAAGAAGTTTCTGCATGAGGTGAAGTGGTACATGTGGGATGAACCATATTTGTTTAGACAAGGAGCTGGCCAGATCATCAGGAGATGTATCTCATTCTGTGAAATGGAGGGGATATTACGAGACTTTCATTCCATAGTTTATGGTGGACATTATGGTGGTGAAAAGACAGCAGCTCGTATTCTTCAAGCAGGTTTTTTCTGGCCTACGTTATTTAAGGATGCACATCAGTTCATTTTAAGGTGTGATCGTTGCCAAAGAGTTGGGAATCTTTCCAGAAAGGATGAGATGCCTTTAAATGTGCTACTTGAAGTTGAGGTCTTCGATGTTTTGGGAATCGATTTCATGGGACCATTTATCTCATCCTGCAATAATCAGTACATCTTGCTGGAAGTCGATTATGTCTCAAAATGGGTAGAATTCAAAGCTCTACCGACTAATGATGCAAAGGTAGTGTTGAGTTTTTTTCATAAGAAGATATTCACAAGGTTTAGAATGCCACGAGTTATCATAAGTGACGAAGGGTCGCATTTCTGCAATCGTAAGTTCACTTTTATGATGCAACGCTATAATGTGAATCATCGCATTGCTACTGACTATCATCCGCAAACTAATGGTCAAGATGAAGTGTCTAATAGAGAGATCAAGCGCATTCTAGAGAAAGTCATTTGTCCGTCAAGGAAAGATTGGTCTTTAAAGCTCGATGAAGCTGTTTGGGCTTATAGAACATCATACAAGACTCCACTTGGGATGTCCTGTTTCAACTTGTCTATGGTAAGGGATGTCATTTACCTGCGGAGCTTGAGCATAAGGCTTATTGGGCATTGAAGAAGTTAAACCTTGGTCTAGATGCAGCTGGGAAGAAGCGAATGCTTCAGTTAAATGAACTTGATGAATTTTGACTTCAAGCGTACAAAAATAATAAAATGTACAAGGAAAAGGTAAAAAGGTGGCATGACAGGAAGCTATCGCCTAAGTCATTCATGTCGGGGCAACAAGTTCTTCTATTTAACTCTCGTCTCCGACTTTTTCCTGGAATGTTGAAATTAAGGTGGTGTGGACCATTTATCGTCAAAACTGTGTTTCCACATGTAGCGGTGGAGATTTTTGAGAATGATCAGGGCCAAGCATTCAAAGTAAATGGTCAGAGATAGAAGCACTATTATGGGGATACAGCAAACCGTGAAGTGGTTAGTGCGTTTTATTGTCCACTTGATCGCATTACTCTACGTCAATCTAATGATGTAAAAGAAGCGCTTCTTGGGAGGCAACCCAAGATATGATACCATAGGACACCTTAGAATTTATTACTTTATCCAAAAACCCAAAAAAAATCCGAAAAAAGTTGGCAGAAATTTTTTTTCCAGAAGCCTAGCAAGCACCCGCGTGCTAGGAGCGCGCGACCACGTGCTAGCAGGCGCCCGCCTTCTGGTGCCAGGCGGCCGCCTGCGACCCTGATTTTTGAAAATCATTTTTCAACCTATAAAAAAACTAAAAAAAACTATATGGCAAAAATATGCAAATAAATGAGCTAAATTAAACATGAAAATGCAACTACATGACACACACACAGGAGGAAACCACAGGAGGACAACTGGAATGTAAAAGCCCCTGAGGACTTTGATTTGGACTTGATTATTACTACTCTCTGTCAGCCGGACACAGTGTGGAAGTTCAAAAGGGGATCCAACGATTATCGTAGTTTCCCTGCTGTCACGATGAACAGGTATGCTCATTCTTGGAATGCATTTATATGTGCTAATATTCTTCCTTTTTCGCATGCACGTGAGGTTACAGTGGAGAGGGAGAGATTGTTATGGGGGATTCTGAATGATGAATATTATGTGGACCTTGGTGAATTCATCTACCAAGGGATTTTGAAGTTTTTGAGGGGGAAATCACAGTACTCTATCCCGTATGCCTCAATTGTCACGAAGCTTTGCAAGGTATGAGAAGTCCAGTGGCCTTCTTATTAGCAGCTGCAGATGTCGGTCACTTCTATTGATTCATTGACTTTGAATACGATGCAGGAGTGGACGGGTGGAGAGCCCGAGTCACATGGTTTGGGGTATCGCCTTCCTAGAGGAGTTCCAGCAGCTGGTGCTGCCATGGCTAGGCCCAGTCAGGCTCAGGGAGAGGCAGGCTCTTTGAGAGATCAGGGAGGAGATGGTTCAGGATTGGCTGATGTCTAGTACAGGAGGCTTTCCAAGAGGATGGATGCGATGTATGAGTCGCAGAGTCGGTTTGCGCAGGAGCTCACCCAAGCACTTGGGACTGCATTTAGAGGCCTTGAAGCTAACATCCAGTGGCCCGTTTATGGTGAGAATTCTGCTTATCCACCTCCTGACACTCCACCCTCTGAGGGTGATGATGATGATAATTCGTCTGAGTAGGTATACCCTGTGTTCCTTTCTATTACCTTCACTGGGACAGTGAAGATTTTAAGTTTGGGGGTGGTAGTTAAGGAACATATTTGTGTGTGTGTCATGTAGTTGCATTTTCATGATTACTTTAGCTCATTTAGTTGCATATTTTTGCCATATAGTTTTTTTAGTTTTTTTTATTTTATTTATAGCTTTATTTATCATGTCATATAGCTCATGCATATACCATGATCCATTTGTGTGGCTTTACCGATTAATATGTGATATTAATTCGAGTGTAGTGATAGCGTTAGAGTGATGTTGAATCTTGTTAGGTTGATATGCATACTAGAAACACTTGTAATTTCACGAAGTCTTAGAGTATGCTTAAGGACTAGATTGTTGTCATGATTTGATGGTTTTTGAGGTTAATCTATGGCGTATACTTAGAATGCATGATAGACTCTTAATGATAAAAGACATGAAAAGATAAAAATTGGAAAAAAATGGAATTTATTACTAGTTGTGGCTAGGCGTCAAATGGCTAGTAGCCAGTAGGTATTGTATACGAGTAGTCTAGGATTGAGCAAGATGGAGCGAAATGCACTTGCTCAGAAATTGAAAAAGAAAAGAAAAAAAAGAGAAAAAAAAAAAAGAAAGAAAAAAAATATAGTTAATGCACAATTGATCGCGAGTGGGCTCTTTGGTATTCGAGTTATTAAGTACTTAGGGGACTTTGTGCCTAGTGACCTAAGGCTTTTATAGTCTGGGATCTGCTAACCTAACGCTCGCTAAATGGGTACCATTGCATAAGTCTTTTGTGGACCTCACTCATTGCACGATCAAATAGGCATTTGTTTATATACTGAATAAAAGCATGAATCCGCAATAAACTCCAATAATCTTGAAGTGTTATAACTCATTTTGTGTCTAGAATATATTCTTCGTATAAGTTTGTGATTGAGGATAATTAAGTTATGATGATTGATCTAGTTTCGAAGCATATCTGTTAAGCATTCGCACACACCACATTTCTAGTTGTATGTTAGCTTGCGTGATTTGATTGATCTTTAGTCGCCTAATTGCATTTGTTGATATGTCATGTATTGGTTGGTTTAGTCATCACGAGGGGACCGCTGCATTCATATAGTTGTATTCATGCATGTTTTATTCTAAATTTGAGTCTGTAACGCTGGAGGACAAGCATCGATTCAAGTTTGGGGGTGTGATAAGTGGCATTTTATACCACTTAGAGCGTCTCATAACGGCTTGAATTGGTGTCTTGGACTTAAGTATTTTGTGTATTTGACGCGTTTTCTAGTGTTTTTGCATTTCAAGGTATAACTTGCTTAGATAGGTGTTTTTCATCAAATAAAGCTTAAGGAAGTGCTTGGAATCAGTCTAGGGGTGATGAGCGAAGATATCAGCAAAAACAAAAGCAGAATAAGGAATTTTCTAGAAAGGTTGCAGGCGGCCGTGCGCTAGGAGCAGGCGACCGCGTGCTAGCAGCGGCCGCGTGGAGGATGCAGGTGACCGCCTGTGGGCATATTTTTAGAATCTGGATTTTCTTAATTCGAGTACGATTGGGCTTCTGTTGGCGCTGGTTCTCTTGGGCTATTATATAAACCTTATGGGAAGACATTTTCTTCATCAAGAAATCAAGAGCAAGGGCAAGAAGATTGAGAAAACCATTTTAGCACGCAACAACGAAGAAGAGGAAGCATACGTTTATCTTGTGATTCTTTTAATTCGTTGTAAATGTGGATGCTAGTTTTCTTTATGCTTTGAACCTTAATACAATTGTGACGTACTTCATTATTTATTAAGTATTTTTATTAGCCTTATATTGTTGTGTTATTATCATGCCTTCATATGAACCCATGGTGATGATGAGTTCTATTATGGGCTAATCATGATCATGGGATTCTAGCGGATTTACTATGAATTTCTTTAGTTAATTGTTTAATACCTTGGTATGTGGTGATTGTATGATATCTAGTATAGGTTGTGCTTAATCGTCTTATATGCGTCGCGAACATGTAAGATAGCCTATTAATCTCTTGTGAAGCGACAGTGAATCTTGAGATTTAGAACTTGCCATGCTAGCATAGGTTAATGTATTGTATGCATGATTAGTGGGTAACTCTAACCGTTATACTTGCCCTGTGTAATCATCATGAATAACTTGCGCTTAAATCGTTATGTTGTCAAATTATGTAGACATATAGGGTCTAAACATAATTGATGCCTATTCAACTTCTATCTTAATTGTGGATGCTTGGTAGAATGGTATTCATACAACAAAAGTTGGCGTTTATCAGTTTCGTGTTGTTTGATTAATATCATCACCATTACATGCTAAGGTTAATGACAATAACTATTGAATGAAGTAGTAATGAAGTTAGGATTTCAAGTGTGTTTAATATTATTAATTCAAGTGTTTAATTCTCGTAGTTAATATTAGTTAACTAATCTTAATTGTTATTGTCTTGGCATTGAAGAATAATCATACATTGGTGAGTAAGTGTTAATTAAATATAATTAATCAGAGTCTTTGTGGGAACGAACTAGAAATCATTATATATTACTTGCGAACGCGTATACTTGCGTGATTTATTTAGCACATGCTTTGTGCATAATAGAAACTGTTTGGGCGCATAGAACAGCATATAAGACTCCATTGGGAATGTCGCCGTTTCAGTT
This sequence comes from Apium graveolens, assembly GCF_009905375.1. NCBI lineage: Eukaryota > Viridiplantae > Streptophyta > Magnoliopsida > Apiales > Apiaceae > Apium > Apium graveolens. The sequence continues at coordinate 92,042,556 of NC_133652.1, forward strand.
GGTTTATGGTAAGGGGTGTCATTTTCCAGTGGAGCTCGAGCATAAGGCGTATTGGGCTTTGAAGAAATTGAATCTTGACTTGGATGTGGCTGGAAAGAAGGGAATGCTTCAATTGAATGAATTCGATGAGTTTCAACTTCAAGCTTATGAGAACAACATGTAAGGTCCCGTAAGAGGGCTATTTTAAGCTATAAGGGGGTTGAATAGCTTAATTACCAATCTAAAAGTTGTTATGGTGTTTTAAAATAATTTATCCCTTTTTAAAACTTTACCGAGTGGTTATGCAGTTTATATGTGCGGAAAATAAAGTGCAAGGAAAGAAAATACCACATAGTGATTTTATCTTGGTTCGCGATGGTACAACCTCTAATAGATTCGCTCACCCCTGCTCCAGTCCCCAAGCTCCTCTCCCGGACTCGGGATTTTCTCTTATAATAAACTCGCTCCTTTAGTAGGCGGAGAAGCCTTTACACCCTTACAAGTATTTATCTTGGTGCATAACACAAGGATTACCACCTCAAAATAAATGTAATACCTACACAACTTATCTTAGACAGTAACTCTCCGCTATTTCTTCAAAGTTATTGTAGAGCCTTTGTGTGGACTTGGCTTCCTTAGCTTTTGTCGGTCTTGGGGTCTTTCCTCTTCTTCACGGTACGAAGACTACTATCTCCCCGTTAGTACGTCTAGGACTTGAGTCTTAGAACGAGAATCACCTCACGTCACTTCACCTCACTACAAATGTAATAAGAAAATCCATGAAACAAAACAAGTAGAGAAAGGTTTGTTTTAAACTAGTATATTACTGTACAAGCCCAGAAATAGTATAATATTCAAATAAGAATATTAAAACTAAATAAAGAATACTTGACTTAAGATAATAAATGGTAGTACAAGTATGTTAGGTCTCAATATGTTTGTAGAAGGGGGGGTTGAATACAAACAATACCGTTTAATCGAATAAAATGCGGAATAAAAAGTGAAACAAAATTCAAGTTAAATAAAACTATTATTAAACTTGAAAGGTGTTACAACAACGGTATCGTTTACAAGGGATTAATCTCAAATAAATTATTCCAAATCTAGAATAAATTCGACATGAACTTTTTCTATTTTTGTAATAAAAGGATCAAATGCTAACTGCAATTTGAGATTAAGTGCTAGGGATTTTGATCCGCTAGATAGTTACACAAGAACAAGAAAATGATTTCTAGTGGATTAGATTTAACAATAAATACTAGAAATAAATGATCTGTGAATTTGCAATAAGTTCTCTGCAGGTTTCTTTTGTTCTGTGTTCTTCTGAATTTGATATTCAATGCTTGCTCACTGTTGAAAAAATCAGCTGCTGTTGTTAAGTAAACAAAACAATCCACTTGATCCAGAAAGACTTTCGGCAAGACAATTCATTTGAACTAGAAAGACTTTCGGCAAGACAATCTATCTGAACTGGCAAGACAATCATATGAACTGGCATGACTTTCGGTATGACTATTGAATGTCATACTGATTGTCTTGCTAATACAAAAGATAGTCTTGCTTAATTAATATAGAATGTTAATTCAAAATCAATTCTGAAAATACATAATATTAATTCAGAATTAATTAATCAATTAATCCAATTAATCAATAAATTAATCTTTGCAGATTTAATTTATTTTCTTAATTAAATTATACGACTTAATTAATTAATAGAGAATTAATACTACTTTAGAACAGCAACCTTTCTTCTGAAAATCTTCTGAAAGTCACTGTCAATTATGAATCAATTCCACCACTTCAATGTTGACACTCGATGTACTGTCTGGTTCATGAGTGACTAACTTCCGTGACGTTTCTTCATGCCTTGACCTTGATACTCTTGATTTTCTTTAGACTAAATTCTTGTAATTAATTGATACCCTGACGAGATCTCTGTCACTAGATTAAATCCACAATCTTGATTTATATCACTGAGGCTTGATCAATTTCTTGAGCTTCTTCCAGTAAATTAAGTCATAAAGTCTGTAGAAGAACAATGTTACTTAATCCTTTGACATATGTTACTATGAGAGATCTCTCGGACGATAGGACCGCTATTTACTTGTTACATCCTTATTTGAGTTGAGTTAAATCCTCGAATAAACAAATAGGCTATGACATATGCCTTTCAATCTCCCCCTATTTGTTTGTTAGACAATAACAACAAATACCTAGAGGATAACTCAACTAACAAATAAGAAAAAGATATAAACAGTAATGCAAAGTAAATAGCAGAAAAGTTCTGGATTATATTTAACATTTTCCAGATTCCAAAAGAAATTTACAAGTGAATACAAGATAGATGTTCCTCTAGTCTGAACATATAACTACATTAGTATATATTGATTCATGAAGCTATAATCATATTACATTGAGTTTTGAGCTAATTGAATTCAATTGTCTTCCTTTCCGAATTCACCTTCTTCCAAATCTTGAAGCAACTACTTGTCAAAGACATGATCCTTTTCTGAAGTGAAGCTGTCTGGCCTGACTAGTTGAACTCCAATTGTCTTTAGCTTATTCTTGAGTTGATTGTACCTTTTAATATTCTTTTCACAATAAGCTTGAATCATATCAGATGCTTGAGTTTTCAACATGGATGAATATCCAGCAGTTCTTAAGTGATGTTCCATCCAGACAAGATGCTTAGCTGAGTAGTCTTTAAGAGATTGTGAATCGAGCTGGCAGATTTGAAGACAGTCAGACTTAAAGAATCTTACCTGATGAGGATTGTTGACCACTTGAGGACAAGCCCTGTTGGCAAACTCTTTGAGCCTTTCTCGAAGAACTTCATTCAATACTGAGCTTCTTTTGACTTTATTGAGAAGAACCCAAATCTCTGACAAAGAACGATTCTCAAACAGATGAAGTGATACCTTGAAAGATCCTTCGCTCGGACAATATACAAATATGCTCATTTCATTTAGAGATCTGTCAAAAACAGTTGTGATCCTTGAGACTTCAGTCTTTATAGCATTCATGTACATGTCATTGTTTGGATTTGAGATCTCCAGCTTGTCCAGAAGATGTAGAAACTGCCTATCATTGTTTGTGCTCAGCTGAGGCATATCAAGTACTCTCCTAGCTTCATCCCATTTTTCAACAATCTTCAGTCTGACATCTCTTTTCCTTTCTTGAGCTTTCATGTCATGAAGACGTTGCTTTTGAAGAGTTTCTGTTCTTTGGATGTCTTTCCTCATGTTAATGATCTAGGATACCTTTTTAAGTTCAGCTTCTTTTCTTTTCAACTCTGACTGCTGCTGCTGAAACTCTTTCTCAAACAGAGATCCACTGGAGCTTCCTCTTCCCATTCTCCAAAATCACTTTCCTCCTCAGCTTCAAAGAAACCGTCTTTATCTCCCAAGACTGATTCAGTGGGAACGTCACAAATATCAAAGTCATCATGTTCTCCACTATAGTAGATATCATCAGGCTTCCCTCTGCCTCCAGCAGGCGAATCTTTTTCTTTTCCCTTTTTACTTCTCCCTTCCTTCTCCCCTTAGTTGAGGAATCCTCTACAGACTTTCCCTTAGATCCTCCATGACCTCTATCACCTCCAGAGCCTGAGCCTCCACCAGACGGCCCTTCAAAGAAAGTCCTTTGTTCTTCATTGGGGCAGTGAGAATTTTTGATCATGAAGTACAAGTGCTTCATTCCCTTCATTCAGATGTTCCATACCCAGTCTCTATCTTCAGAAAGCTGGAGGAATCCAGTGAATGATTCATTTCAACCAAGTCTTCAAGAGAAGTCATTCTTGTATGGAGAGAGCAGAAGTTTGAAATGTCTTCAGCTGATAACGTTGGAGATGCCTGGATTGAGTTAAGCTTTGGTACAACAGATGTCTTCAAATCTGATATTTCAGTCCTGATGAGAGCCAGCTGATTATTGACAGAGGTGGAAGAAGAAGACCGTTCAACCACTTGTGCTTTGAATGATTTAGCTTCAGCCTGACTTTTTGCAAGTTGTTCCTTGAGATCAGCAATTTGAGCTAACAGATTTTCATTGTTTGTGTCTGTGTGTGCGCTCACCTGAATATCTCTCCTGTTTAATTCACTCAACTCACGTGCTTGTGTATCTCTCAATATAATTGCTCGTGAGGAGTCTTCCTGATGCTGATCTTCTGTACCTGCATTTAAAATCACCCTAGCCTCTTCAAGAGAGGTCAGTGGTGGTGCAATGGAAATTCGCGAGTCCCGATCCTCAGTCAAACCTATCTTTTCATGTGAAATAGATGTCTGAATTGCTTCAGGGATAGATTGACCGAGTTGCCCTCCACTTTCTCCAGATAAATCTGCGAGTAGAGAATCCCGTGAGGGAGCCAGAGGTGTTGGATCTGGGATGGGAGAAAATGACTCTATTAAAGGTGGCTGAGAGTCAGATTTTCCCTCAGAAGCATGTGACTGCTCTTCTGCCGTAACTATGGCAGGCACTGTAACCGACTCAATGTGCACTCCTCGCTCCGTGTCCTGAGTATCATCTACTGGTCTGTATGCTTCCATTGTGAGTAATAGAATTGTGCTTGACTCAGTATAGGATGACATGGCCCTATGGCAAATTTCAATAGATTCATCATGTTGATAGAATGTCTCTAGTAACTGTTCACTGGCCATATCAAAGTCCATGTCCTGTTGGGAGGACAAGGATGGGCTTTCAGATGCCTCAGTAAATGTTCTTCTTTTCTTGGGAGGAGGCAGAGCTGAGGGTTCATTCACATCCAACAACATACTACTTCCTACTAACCTTCTAGGCAACATTTTAGACAGTGGGGGAGAGGTTGAGATAGGTTGTGACTCTGTGTTTGGCTCTATGACCTGGGATTGAAGCTGTGGTTCTACAACTTCATGGTCAATCCTATCAACCACTGGGGGTCTTTCAACAGAAGTAGGAATAGTTTGAGTTTGAGGAATTATTACCTGCAGAGGAAGAGCATCTGATGTTTGAGCCTGGGTGGTTTGAACCACTGGAGGTTGAGCTTGCTGTTCACTGACCGGGAAGATTGAAGATAGGTAAAGGAATGTAAGAGGCCATGAAAGCATATACAAGTACTGGAACTTGCATGAATTTAAAGGTTGTGTCTTGGCGAGTGTAAATCTTTTTGCTCACTGGAGGGGGTTCGGTTACTGAAGAGTTAGCAAAAAGAGCTTTATGCTCAGGTGAGAGAAGATGTTCTGCTATGAGCATGAGAAAACGAGCGTAGTAGCAAGAAACCATACGATTTGTAGAATGATCACGTAAAGCAGTAGTGAGACGTCTCAGAAGAATGGGTAAAAGTAGTTTGCCAAAATCGATCCTTTGATTGAAAACAACCGCAAGACCAATATACTGAAGACTGGAAGTGATGTTGTGAAAGTTGGATTTAGTGCAGTTGGCAAACACTTTAGAAAGTGTATCGAAGAAAATGTCCCATTCAGAAACCAAATTGGATTTAGACAATTGGTTAAATTAATCACCCCCTGATAGTGAATAGCATGGAAAAAGTTTGAAATATCATTTTCAGAGGGCAAATTATAGAAATTGTCCAATGGAAAATTTAACGCTCGATTGACGACTGTTTCATCAACCACATACTGTATGTTTGCCACGGTGAATGAAAAAGATTTAAAATCATCGGCCACAGTAGAGGTTGTGCAAATCAGTCTGAGCAGATCAACATTTAAAATCACATTTGATTTAATAGCATAGCTAACAATCGAATGGTCATTTAAAAATCTAATCCACGGCTTAAATTTTTCCACATCACATTATCTGGATTAAAATAACCAACAAGATTATGCGAAACAATTTGGAAATTGAGAGCCATTTTTAAAAAAATAATAAGACACACACTTTCAGAATTTTAAGAGTAATATTAAGAAAATTCGAATTAATTAAATTAATTTAATAATTCGAATTAAATCAATTATATCCGAAAAATTTAGAAGGTAATGTATCTCGTTAAAGTTCTTAACTCTCAACATAAGATCTGAAAAAACGCACAAGACACCAAACAAAATTAAATAGAAATACCCAAAATCAAACAAACACAAACTGATTTTGAAGAGAGGAAAAGAAAGAAAAAATGAAGTGAAATAGTTTTAACACAAAATCGACAGCACTTCTGTATGTATATACGTGTATGTATATAACAGGAGTGAAGTTTTTGTTTGCTGAGTAAAAACTCGAGCAAGAAAGACAGTTGCTGCGATGTAGGTTGATTATGATCGAATAGAGAGAGAGAGAGAGAGTGAAATAAGAGAGAAAAAAGAAACTGTTGGAATTTTGAAAAACAAAAGAACTGTTTGATTTTACAAAACAAAAAGACGTTAAGTAGACAACTGGTATGACAATCGAGGAAAGTCATACTGATTGTCTTCCCGATTGTCATACCAGGAAAATTGAGAAAACAAAACAAACAAAAAAAATATAGTAATAATATAACGTATTGTCATACCAGTATAAAATAAAACAAAAAATATCTGATATTAATTTTATTACTGGCATGACAATCAATAGTCATACCAATTATCTTGCCAGTTATAAAATTAAACTGAATTAAAATAAACACTTATATGTACTGGAATGACTTTCAGCAAGACAATTTCAATTGTCTTGCCGATTGTCATTCTAGTATAAAATAAATTAAATATTTATATAAATATACTGAAATGACTTTCAGCAAGACAATTTCAATTGTCTTGCCGATTGTCATTCAAGTATCAAATTAACACAAACAAATATATATATATATATTATATAAACCAAATATAAACAGTTTTTAACAAACAGAACATATTCAAAAAAATTACAGAAAACTACAATAAATACTAATATATAAATGGCAGAAGATATTTACACAATTAAAATATTTCAGAGATAATTATATTTTCAGTCCAAAAATAGATTTCTTTTGAATTTTAGCAAATAAAATTCATAGAAAAATATTTTTAGAGAAAATAAAATATTCTGAGACATTAAAATTAACAAGTTGAATAAATAAATAAGATAAGATAATAAAAACTTACATAGAAATAAGCAAGAAATTATGGAAAATGATAAAATAAATTTGCAAATGAATTTTTCATTTATGAAAAATTCATTTGTAAATTCACTCAAGAACAGATTTCAGATATTCACAAGTTTAATCACTAAGCTATTCAACATACCCAATTTACCAACTAATTTGGTAAATGTGGATTCATCAAGAGGTTTAGTGAAAATATCTGCTATTTGTTCTTCTGTTGGAACAAAAAATAGTTCAACAGTACCATTCATGACGTGCTCTCTAATAAAATGATACATGATGTCAATGTGCTTGGTCCTTGTATGCTGCACAGGGTTGTTGGTGATGGCTATTGCACTTGTATTGTCACATAGAATAGGTATTTTGTTCAATACAGAGCCATAGTCCCGTAGCTGATTCCTAATCACAAGATCTGAGCACAGCAGCTTCCAGCACCAATATATTCAGCCTCGGCCGTTGAATTTGAAACTGTTTGTTGTTTCTTGTTGTACCATAAGACTAGTCCTGCTACCTAGGAATTGACAACTCCCTGAGGTCCTTTTCCATATCAACAACACTTCATGCGTAATCTGAATCTGTATATCCAACAAGGTTAAAACCAGATTCTTTAGGGTACCAAATACCTAGATTTGGTGTTCCCTTAAGATATCTTAAGATTCGTTTAACAGCAACGAGATGAATATCTCTAGGATCCGCTTGGAACCTTGCACATAAGCATGTAGCATACATAATATCTGGTCTACTTGCAGTAAGATAGAGTAACGAGCCAATCATACCTATGTAGCTTGTGACATCTACCTTAATGGAGTTTTCACATGGTCCAAGCTTGACAGCTGTAGTTGACGGAGTCCTTGCTGATGCAGAATCCTCTAGATTATACTTTTTGAGGAGTTCCTGGAGATACTTGGATTGACAAATAAAAGTTCCATCTAACCTTTGATTTACTTGTAATCCAAGAAAGAACTTCAGCTCTCCCATCATGCTCATTTCAAATTTGTTGTGCATTAACTTAGCAAATCTCTTACAGAGATTATCATTAGTAGACCCAAATATTATATCATCCACATAGACTTGGACTAATATAGTATCATTCTTATGCTTTTTAGAAAAGAGAGTTTTGTCTATGACACCTCTAATAAAGCTATTTTCAATAAGAAATTCAGAGAGAGTGTCATACCATTTTCTCGGAGACTGTTTGAGTCCATAGATAGCCTTGAAAAGAAAGTAGACAAAATCCAAATGATCTGGATCTTCAAAACCAGGAGGTTGCTCTATATATACCTCTTCATCCAGCTTTCCATTCAGAAAGGCACTCTTGACATCCATTTGATAAACTTTAAAGTTAGAGAATGCTGCAAATGCCAGAAATATCCTGATGGCCTCTAGTCTAGCCACTGGAGCATAGGTTTCATCATAATCAATGCCTTCAGCTTGAGAATACCCTTTAGCTACCAGTCTTGCTTTGTTTCTTGTAACCACACCATCTTCATCTAGTTTATTCCTGAATACCCACCGAGTACCAACAGCTTTCTTGTGTGTAGGTCTAGGTACCAGTTTCCAGACTTGTTGATGTTCAAACTGATTGAGTTCATCTTGCATAGCAATCACCCAATTGGATCAGTCAGTGCTTCCTCAATCTTCTTAGGTTCCATCTCAGAAAGAAATCCTGAGAACAAACACTCATTTTGAGTAGCACGTCTAGCTCTGACTCCAACATCTGGATCACCAATAATCAACTCAAAAGGATGAGCTTTATTCCAGACAGTCTTTCTTGGAAGATTTGATCTTGATGATTCACCTTGAAATTCATTGGGATGTTGTATCCTACTAGTTGATCCTTCAACATCTCCCCCTGAGTTGTTGCCATGTTGACTTGAAGATTCTCCATCAGTAGCAGTGGTATCTCCATTGTTGCCAAAGTTTCCATCACCATTACCTTGAGTATCATCATGATTAACAGGTTCTTCACCAGCAACAACCTCAGGTTCTTGATCGTGTTCTGATTCTGAATCTGACATGTCATCAAACTTCAGTTTCTCAGAAGGATCTTCAGTTTGGATACTAGGGAGTTTAGTGTCATCAAAGGTAACATTGACACTTTCAGTTACTTTGTGTTGATCAATGATATACACCCTGTATGATCTTCTTCCATATCCAACAAAAATACCCTCATATGCCTTTGCCTCGAATTTACCACGACGATCATCTCCATCCTTGAGCATGAAGCATCTGGCACCAAATACATGAAAGTATTTGATAGAAGGTTTCTGTTCATTCAAAATCTCATAAGGAGTTTCCATGAAGTCTTTGTTAATTAGAGTTCGATTCTGAGTATAACATGCAGTATTGACAGCTTCAGCTCAAAAGTACATTGGAAGACCTGATTCACTTAACATCGTTCTTGCAGCTTCAATCAATGTACGATTCTTCCATTCTACCACTCCATTTTGCTGAGGGGTTCTAGGAGCTGAAAATTGTCTGGTAATCCCTTTGTCTGTACAGAATCCATTGAGAAGTGAATTCTTGAATTCTGTTCCATTATCTGACCTTATTGCTCTAACAGGACATTAGAATCTAACTCGATCAACTTGATATGATCAATCACAACTTGTGGTGTTTCATCCTTAGAGTGAAGGAATAAAACCCACGTATACGTGGAATAGTCATCAACTATCACAAGACAGTAACACTTCTTTGACATCGAAAGGACATTAACTGGTCCAAATAAATCCATGTGCAATAATTGCAGAACACCAGTTATGGAGGATGTGTCAGTGCCTCTGTGACTTGCTTTCTTTGACTTTCCTTTCTGGAAAGCCTCATACAGTCCTTCTGGGGAGAATTCCAGCTGAGGCAGACCTCTGACCAATTCTCTTTTGACAAGAGAATTCATTGTTTTGAAATTGAGATGAGAAAGTCTCTTGTGCCATAGCCAACTCTCATCAGACGATGCCTTTGCATAGAAACAATTGACTTCAGGATTGCTTCCAATGATCAGCTACGAACAGATTTCCTTTCTGGATTCCCATCAAAGAGGGTTTTTCATTTTTCTTGTGCAGAATCTGACACTTCAGCTTGTCGAATAAAACATTGTAGCCGTTGTCACAGAATTGACTAATGCTAAGCAGATTGTGTTCAAGTCCTTGCACAACATACACATTTTCAATGATAACATTTCCAGCTAGCAAACATCCATATCCCTCAGTTAAACCTTTGATGTTATCTCTAAAGGTAACCACTGGGCCAGCTTTCTCAACCACATTTGATAGCAGGGCTCTATCTCCGGTCATATGTCTTGACGATCCGCTGTCAAGAATCCACACTACTGGTTGTACCTGTTTAATGCCCTCTTTTCTTGACGATGAGGTGTTTGCATCACTAGCCATGAGAGCAAGATTCCCAACTTCTTCATCTTCACTATCAGTATCATCCCAGCTTCTTCCCTTTGCCAGGTAAGCCCTTTCAGATTTACTCTTCTGATTAGAATCATAAGAGTTCTTCCTAACTTGTTTTGGCTTCCTGCATTCTGTGGAAAAGTGTCCCAACTCATTGCAGTTGAAGCTTTGAATGGTGCTTTGATCAACCATCCCTGTTTTGTACCCACCACTGCTGGTGTTAGAGGATGAAGATCCACCTTTCTGGAACCTGTTGTAGTTGGACTTGTACTTGAACTTGGGATTCCTCTTGAATCTGACACTGGAGAATCTCTTGACAATCAGGGCCATTGACTCATCCTCCAATTGCTCCAGTTCTTCCAAGAAATAAAAATCATCTCCTGATTGATTTGTAGTAGGAGGATCAAATTCTGCTACTATCACATTTTCTTCAACCTTGGAAGACTGTACCATTCTTTCTGACTGTTGAGATTGTTGTTGATATTGTGGTTGTTGTTGTTATTCTTCAGCTACTAGAGCAGTAGACGTGCTGACCACTCTTCCTTTCCCGTAGACTTCCTTCTGCTGAATCTGCTCCAACTCATAAGTCTTTAACACAGCCTTTCCAAAGAAATCTCACTCAGATCTCTTGCTTCTCTTATGGCAGTGATTCTATGTTCGAGATGAGTTGGCAGTGTTAAAAGGAACTTTTTGTTGACCTCCCTGATGGAATAGTATTTACCATTAATGTTCAGGTTGTTGATCAATGCATTGTACCTCTCAAACACTTCAGTGATTCCTTCTCCTGGATTGGATTTAAAGTATTCATACTCAGAGGTTAGGATTTCTAACTTGTTCTCCCTAACTTCCTTTGTGCCTTCATTAATCACCTCAATAGTTTCCCAGATGTGTTTGGAATCTTTATAGTTCATCACATGTCTATTCATCAAGGGATCAAGGGAATCTACTAAAATTAATTGAAGGCTAGCATCCAGGGAGGCTTCTTCTTTTTCAGCAGGAGAAAAATCCTCAGGATCTTTCACATAAGTTCTAGCTTTGGTAATCACCACATCATTTTCTATTACCTCTGGTTCAATAACCATCGGAATTTTTGGACCCTTCTTTAACACTTCCAGATATTTGGAAATTGCAACTTGTAAAAACAATAGCATCTTCTTCTTCCACATAACATAATTTTCTTTATCGAATAGTGGAATTTTAACGGTTCCAACTTTTTGTGTAGTCATTATGAATTTTTGAGTAAATAAAAATTCAAGGAGTGAAAGAATCACAAAAGTCTAGGATCTTGATTTGTTCGTTAATCAGAAGGCTCTGATACCAATTATTAGGTCTCAATATGTTTGTAGAAGGGGGGTTGAATACAAACAATATCGTTTAATCGAATAAAATACGGAATAAAAAAATGAAACAAAATTCAAGTTAAATAAAACTATTATTAAACTTGAAAGGTGTTACAACAACGGTATCGTTTACAAGGGATTAATCTCAAATCAATTATTACAAATCTAGAATAAATTCGACATGAACTTTTTCTATTTTTGCAATAAAAAGATCAAATGCTAAAAGCGATTTGAGATTAAGTTCTAGGAATTTTGATCCGCTAGATAGTTACACAAGAACAAGAAAAGGATTTCTAGTGGATTAGTTTAACAATAAATACTAGAAATAAATGATCTGTGAATTTGCAATAAGTTCTCTGCAGGTTTCTTTTGTTCTGTGTTCTTCTGAATTTGATATTCAAAGCATACATTCTGTTGAAAAATCAGCTGTTGTTGTTAAGTAAACAAAACAGTCCACTTAATCCAGAAAGACTTTCGGCAAGATAATTCATTTGAACTAGAAAGACTTTCGGCAAGATAATCAATTCTGAAAAAGATAGTCTTACCGATTGTCTTGCTAATACAAAAGATAGTCTCGCTGAATTAATATAGAATGTTAATTTAAAATCAATTCTAAAAATACATAATATTAATTCAGAATTAATTAATCAATTAAATTAAATTAATCAATAAATTAATCTTTGCAGATTTAATTTATTTTCTTAATTAAATTATACGACTTAATTAATTAATAGAGAATAATACTACTCTAGAACAACAACCCTTCTTCTGAAAATCTTCTGAAAGTCACTGTCAATTATGAATCAATTCCACCACTTCAATGCTGACACTCGATGTACTGTCTGGTTCATGAGTGACTAACTTCCGTGACGTTTCTTCATGCCTTGACCTTGATACTCTTGATTTTCTTCAGACTAAATCCTTGTAATTAATTGATACCCTGGCTAGATCTCTGTCACTTGATTAAATCCACAATCTTGATTTATATCACTGAGGCTTGATCAATTTCTTGAGCTTCTTCCAGTTAATTAAGTCATCAAGTCTGTAGAAGAACAATGTTACTTAATCCTTTGACATATGTTACTATGAGAGATCTCTCGGACGATAGGACCACTATTTACTTGTTACATCCTTATTTGAGTTGAGTTAAATTCTCGAATAAACAAATAGGCTATGACATATGCCTTTCAATCTCCCCCTATTTGTTTGTTAGAAAATAACAACAAATACCTAGAGGATAACTCAACTAACAAATAAGAAAAAGATATAAACAGTTATGCAAAGTAAATAGCAGAAAAGTTCTGGATTATATTTAACATTTTCCAGATTCCAAAAGAAATTTACAAGTGAATAAAAGATAGATGTTCCTCTAGTCTGAACATATAAATACATTAGTCTATCTTGATTCATAAAGCTCTAATCATATTACATTGAGTTTTGAGCTAATTGAATTCAGTTGTCTTCCCTTCCGAATTCACCTTCTTCCAAATCTTGAAGCAACTCCTTGTCAAAGACATGATCCTTTTCTGAAGTGAAGCTGTCTGGCCTGACTGGTTGAACTCCAACTGTCTTTAGCTTATTCTTGAGTTGATTGTACCTTTTAATATTCTTTTCACAATAAGCTTGAATCAGATCAGCTGCTTGAGTTTTCAACATGGATGAATATCCAGCAGTTCTTAAGTGATGTTTCATCCAGACAAGATGCTTAGCTGAGCAGTCTTTAAGAGATTGTGAATCGAGTTGGCAGATTTGAAGACAGTCAGACTTAAAGAATCTTACCTGATGAGGATTGTTGACCACTTGAGGACTAGCCCTGCTGGCAAACTCTTTGAGCCTTTCTCGAATAACTTCATTCAATTCTGAGCTTCTTTTGACTTTGTTGAGAAGAACCCAAATCTCTGACAAAGAACGATTCTCAAACAGATGAAGTGATACCTTGAAAGATCCTTCGCTCTGACAATATACAAATATGCTCATTTCATTTAGAGATCTGTCAAAAGCAGCTGTGATCCTTGAGACTTCAGTCTTTATAGCATTCATGTACATGTCATTGTTTGGATTAGAGATCTCCAGCTTGTCCAGAAGATGTAGAAACTGCCTATCATTGTTTGTGCTCAGCTGAGGCATATAAAGTACTCTCCTAGCTTCATCCCATTTTTCACCAATCTTCAGTCTGCCATCTTTTTTCCTTTCTTGAGCTTTAATGTCATGAAGACGTTGCTTTTGAAGAGTTTCCGTTCTTTGGATGTCTTTCCTCATGTCAATGATCTGGGATACCATTTTGAGTTCAGCTTCTTTTCTTTTCAACTCTGACTGCTGCTGCTGAAACTCTTTCTCAAACAGAGGATCCACTGGAGCTTCCTCTTCCCATTCTCCAAAATCACTTTCCTCCTCAGCTTCAAAGAAACCATCTTTATCTCCCAAGACTGATTCGGTGGGAACGTCACAAATATCAAAGTCATCCTGTTCTCCACTATAGTAGATATCATCAGGCTTCCCTGTACCTCCAGCAGACGAATCTTTTTCTTTTCCCTTTTTACTTCTCCCTTCCTTCTCCCCTTAGTTGAGGAATCCTCTACAGACTTTCCCTTAGATCCTCCATGACCTCCGTCACCTCCAGAGCCTGAGCCTCCACCAGACGGCCCTTCAAAGAAATCAATTAATAATTAATTGAGTCAATTAATCAATTAATTTCCGAATTAATTGACCAATTAATCAATTAAAAATTAACTGAAATTAATTAACTAATTAATTCAAATTTATTTTTGAATTAAAAATAATTTTTGGAATTAAAATAATAATTTTTAGAATTTTCAGAAATTAAAAATGAATTTTTATAATAAAAATAAATAGGAAATATGATTTTTGAATATTTTTAAAACAGGAATCCTAAATTTGCAAACTCTGGAAACTTCAGGGACCAAACTGCATCGTCCCCAAAAGTCCAAGTACCAAACTGTAATTTTACAGGGGGGTCGCCGGAAAATGCCATGTCTCGCCGGAGAAGACGGTCCAGGGATGCTCAGGCCATCACCACCTCCAGATCTCATCTACAAATCACCAGGAACATAACCATGCCATCAAATCGACCTAACAGTCCCTGAGTTGGCCGGAATTTGGTCGAGAAGTTTGCCGGTTTCCGGCGAACTCGACGTAAACTTCAAATGATAACTCCCTTCTCTACATACCTCGTTGATTTGTGAAACTTGTACGAATAGATTGCAAATTTCACAGAGAACACAACCCACTATACCACAACATCTATCTATCCTGAAATAAGAAATCCCCAAATTTCAATTAAGAACATTCATACGGGTTATAAACCCTAATTTCAAAATTCGAAAATCAAACCTAATTTTGAACATGTTATTGAACTCCAAATCAGTCATATTATATATCAAAATCATCAGGAAAACAAGCTCTACAACATGCAATCATCAAATCATACAAACAATCATCCGAACAAAAATTTATATTTTTAATAAAAATAATTCGAAAATAAATAAATTTTCAGAAAATAAAACTTGATTTCTGCAGTGATTTGGAACACAGAATCTGATAGAACACCTCAAGACCTTTGGATTGAGTATTCGATCTTTGAAAACAGAGATCAATAACACCTTCGAAAGTTGGTTTAATTTTCAGAAGATTATATGAATATATGAATTTTCTCTGGAAATTTATATAATTACTGACTGCAAATGATTTTTGATACGAAATAAAATACGGTAAAAGGCTATTTATATTTACGGAAAAATAGTATCCCGTTGGATCATTCCGGATATAAAACGGTACGTTTATTTATAAAAACTGATCCAAACGATATTGGTTTTCGGGATAATTGTCCAAATCAGTACAATTTGTAATACGGTCTTGGTCTCAGCGCCTGGTTACACGTATTACGAGGTGATAATTGTGATAGTTTGATAAAAAAATCTTCTATTTATCGAAAATAGGAGTTTTATTGATTTACCGAAACGAATATTGTATCAAAAATATTGTGCCGGGACCCGCACAGGACAAACCGTACGCCGGATCGAAAAAGTCAAAACATGGAAAATGCTCGAAATATTGCAATTAGGTTAGGAAGGAGTTCTCGGAAGAGTTTCGGGTTCTAAAATCATAAAAACAGATGACGTCGGTTGGTTCTCGTTTTTATAAAATTGATTTTAAATACCCGGAAAAAGATTTTATAAATTTCATATGATTCTTATAAATTCATAAATCAACATAAAATTAATTAGGAAGATATGACAATTATCTATATTTTATTTTGGACATATAAAAATTAAAATACTCAATTAATATTATTTTTAAATATCCAAACACAGATAACACTTAACAATTAATTCACAGAATAGATACTGAACATATATTATAATTATTTATTAGCAAAAAAAAAATTATTACACGATATATCTCGGATATTACACAATATCCATTAAATTTGGAAAGAAAAGAATTTTTGCATAAACCCGATATCTTGCTGATCAGCAAAGATACCAATAAGTAACCTTTTTTACTAGTAGATGGATGAATCCCCCACCGGTCATCACCCTGGCCTCATTAGGACCTTGTGCTGGACCGCCAC
Organism: Apium graveolens; assembly: GCF_009905375.1. NCBI lineage: Eukaryota > Viridiplantae > Streptophyta > Magnoliopsida > Apiales > Apiaceae > Apium > Apium graveolens. The sequence goes on from NC_133652.1 coordinate 92,058,903, forward strand.
CCGGCCTCTTACGCGTTGATGGGCTGCCACCCAGCCACTTACACTTTGATAGACCGTACCCCGGCCTGTCGCTTATGCCGACTCAATTAGATGGACTTACTTCCCGAATGTTGGGTAAGTAATCAATTCATTTATCAAAACAGCAACCTTGTTGCGAATATAAAATACAACACAGAGCCGGATCCCTCAGGTTTTGAGCGAGTATTTAAATCCCCTTCGAAAGGAGGATCTTAAATATAAAAATGAGTTTTGGGATCCGCCCTAACTTTTTTAAATCATTTTGAAGACTCGAAAATATTTGTAAGAATGTTTGGAGTAATGCTGATTTAATAAAATAAATCAGTCCCAATATATTAGAAAATATCTGAATATTATTATTTAAATAATATTACCATAAAGAATAATCTTTATAAAAATGATTGAAGTAGAAGTTTTAAAACTCATACTTGAAATGAATATTAAATAACCCAAGATATACTTATACGAAAGTACGATCTTTATTTGAATAATCGAAAATAAGTTTGATTATCGAAACATTATTCTTTAATAAAATAAAGAATATTATTTAATAAAATAAGCGGAGTCATAAGTCCTCGAATGAATATTCAAAATAATATTCATTAAGTAAAATAAACGGAGTCATAAGTCCTCGAATGAATATTCAAAATAATATTCATTAAATAAAATAAACGGAGTCATGAGTCCTCGAATGAATATTCAAATTAAAATTCATTAAATAAAATAAAGTTATCGAATAAACCTTATTCGATTAATAGTTTTGAAAACTATATTTATATATATATATATATAAATATATATATATATATTATACTCGGGAACATCGACTCCCGGTTTAGCAATATGTTCACCTTTAGGTCCCCTATACTAAGGGTATACGCAACTACTGCTTATCTCTAGCATAGGTATTATGCAACTTATAAGCATTTGAATCAACAATTAGATATCAAGATTACGAAACAGACATGCATATATACCATATCAGCATGCTCCAATATATCGCAAGATTTGCTAATAACAATCATGCACTTATCACAAGATAATGCATATACATATATACATCACAACAACAATATAACGGGTAGAATACTTTCCTGAGTGTTCCCGGATAGAATTAAGGTTAGAGTGGGTCCGATAACCTATGAACAACAACATAAGTTGGAATTAAACCAAAGTCGCTTAAGAATCTAGACTTTAACTAATTAGACTCTAACGTTCTCTTATGGTCGCTTATACCCTTAACGATTCACTTAAGTCGGTCGAGTACCCTCGGCTCCACCATTTTTAATAAATTAACCATTAAGAATTTTAAGGCGATTCTTTCGCGAGTACTCTACCAACTGCCTAATCCACTTTACATAATTGTTTCATACTCCAATTAGTCATTTAAGGGCCTTAACCAAGGTTTTAAAGTAAGGCGAGGGGTAATGGTTCGTTCGCGAAATGCCGTTACTTAAAACGGCCGTGTCTCCTAAACCGTACATCGGATTCAAGCAAACCACATATCAAAACGAAGCTCGTAACATGAACTATCTAATCATGGAAATGGCCAAAACCTAACAGTGAGTTCACGGGTCCCAAATTTATACCACTCCATATCAATCCACAATCAACCCACAATCATTACTACAACCAAACTCCATCCATACTTTACTACAACAGCCCCAATATCTCAAGATTTCCAATTTATACTACTCTCAATCATGAACTAAAAGCTATACTTAAGTTCATTAATCAATAATCAAGATTTACAACTTAAAACTTATTACAAATCCAACCACACTCTAAGTATACAAGAATCATGTTTCTCATGAACCATATCATTCATAAAAACTCTAAATATAAAAAAGTAGGGCTAGGGTATGAGATTATACCTTCCTTGGTGAGTAAAAGTAACTAAGGAGCTTGGAATCACCCTTGAAAATCCTTACCAAAGCTATATCTAAACAAAAACACAAGATCAAAATTTTTAAGATCTTGAAAACACTATTCACCCTCTTCTTCCATGAATTATTGGAAGAGATTGTGAAGGAAATGGAAGCTTAGATTCATAGGATAGCTATATCTAAGTATAAGGAACCTTAGATAATTACCTCACAAATTATCAAAGCTTGGAACTTGGTTTTTTTGAATTTTCTTCTTTCTTGAAATGGAAAAGGCCGATAGCTTTGTTCTTGAGGAACAAAGTGAGCTTCTTGATTTTTTTTGTGTTATGATTTGTTTTGTCTTGGTTGCTTCCTTTTTGTTTGTTAATTAAATTGTTACCATGGTAAAAATTGTGTGGCTTATAATCAACCAACAAATCCTTCCCATTTTGTCATGCTTATGTCATCCACTTATGTCATCTTCCCACACTTGTCTTCTTCTTATTGGTGTGATGACATCATCATCCACTAACCTCTTTGATTAACTCCTAATTACTTGGCTAATGATCGCTGATCTGTTATATGGTTCGCTTAACTTTCGTTCTCGTTTATCGTTTGAGGGATCATACCCGGGATCTCATTACTTAGGTTCCCTTAAACCTTTCTCAATATTTTATATTCCTTTTATGATCCTCTCTTATAATCCTTGAATTAAAATCCTTTTAATCATGTTATCTTATACTTAATTCTTTCTGTATCTGGTGGGTTTTCGGGAAAAATCAAAGTGTTCGAATTTGGATTCTGACGATCTTTACATACACTTATATACCATATAGAGTACTAATAAGATCTCAGAATATCAATAAAAGAACCCCTACAAAGTGTGGCATGAAAAGTTTTCTTATTCAGCATAATCAGCAAAATCACTATTCATAAGGGTTACAAAAATTCCAAAATTTTGGGGTTATTACAGTCTCCCCTCCTTAAAAGGATTCCGTCCCGGAATCAGATAGAAAACAAATGGGGGTACTTTTCTAGCATTGTGCTATCTAGTTCCTAAGTTGATTCTTCCACATTATGATTCTGCCATAGCACTCTGACTAGCTTGATAACCCTTCTCCTAAGCACTTCTTCCTTTTCGATCTATAACCCTTCCTGGTTGCCCCATATGGCTTACGTCTGGTTGCATGTCTATGCGCTCATATGCCCCTATTTGTCTGGCATCCGGATTACACTTCCTTAACATTGATACGTGAAACATGTTATGAACTTGCTACAAGTTCGGGGGTAGGGCTAGCTCATAAGCTAACTTCCCAATACGTCTTAATATCTCCAAGGGTCCAACACTTCGTGGGTCTAGCTTCCCTTTCTTTCCGAACCACATCCATCTTTTCCAAGGGAATACCTATAACAGCACTAGGTTCCCTACTTCCCACTCTTTTTCCTTTCGTGTCACATCAATATACCTCTTATGTCCATCTTGGGCTACTACCAGCCGTCCTCTGACGATTTATTATATCCTTGGTCCCATGGACCACTGCTGGTCCGAGCATCTTGCGGTCTACAACTTCATCCTAACATAAGGGAGATCGACATTGTCTTCCCTCAAGGATCTCATAAGGCGACATCTCGATACCTGACATACGATTTATGGTCGTGAGAAAACTCAATCCGTGGTAAGTGATCATTCCAAATGCTTTCAAGTATATTGCACAGACTCTCATCATAGCTTCTAAAATTATAGCTTTTGCTTCCCAATACCCATTCTTTTCCAATTTGTTATCGTTACTATCTTCCGTACAGAATACTATTCTAGATATACCTTTACTCGCTAGAGTTTTATAACCTTTTAATAATCGCGTCAACCTTAGTATCACGAATGCATTAGAATCGGAATACCACCGTACTTGGTACCACTTCATCTCTAGCTGCCTCCATCTTCGAAAGCTTGGTCCTTCGTATAGAAGAAAAAGAATTTTTTGAGAGATCACTATGATCATGAACATTTGTTCTATTGCATAGTTAGTACAGAAGGTGGCCATCATTTAGTACTTGATAAGCAATTAAACAACATGTGGTATCCTACTAGGCTTCTATCACACAGATAGATAGTCATTCGGCAATACCTCCCCTTCTGGAAAGGTTGTTCTTCTCAGCTTACATGCAATGAAAATAAGAAAAAAGAGCGAACTGAAGAGAATTATATATATGTAAAAATATACTGCCACAAAATATCTGGCTTGGAATCTACCTCTGAACTATAGAGGTTTGTCATAGGAGAACAAAACATATGTGTATATATATATATCAACATCAAGTATTATAGCATCGCATTTCACGCTCCTAAATATTTACTATTCCGTCCATCGTTCTATGGACCCATGCTCTTGCTCGAGCTTATACACAATCACCTTTGAAACTCCCTCGACATCAAAAATCGAATCTGGGATCTTATTCTAGACATCATCGTTACTAGAATTCTATGCTTGCACCGCAACCTTCCTCGTATAGTAATACGAATCTCTATTGATAAGAAGGAATAAGTATTCAATAGGTAGATAATCGACTTAATTATTCTATCAATGATAAATTATACATCACCATGACCCGATTAGTGGTACTCAATCTCAACAACCATTCTATTACAACTCTTACGGTTGTAATCGGCTCATTACTTGCAAAATCATTGCTGCATTATTATGGTCCATCGTTGTCCTACTGTAGTCATTCATTTTCCTCGAAATCTCAATAGCTAATCATATAGAGTCCATACATGTCGTATCAAATTCTTCTAAGGAGGTAACATAATCACCATTCATTATTCATGAAGAACACTTCTAAACTTGGCGTAAATATGCCATAAAGCAGATAAAATTGTAGAAGAGTTTCAATCAAAGCAACGATAGCAGGTTAATACCATTCTTAATCATATGTCCTCAATAAGAGACTGGAAACTCAAGGGTTCATTAGTCCTTTCATAAAATGGCCCTGGCTTATCTCAAGATATGACCTTCTAAGATAGATAGCCCACTTACGGCGATTGCATAAATTAAATCTTTACCAAACTACTATTACAGTTGAGTATCGCACAATCATCAGAAGGAATGTCAATCTTTCACACCATAATACCACCTTCACGGCTTTAACCATCATTACTGTATTCCTATGGCACGAGCGCCTATAATTTCTCTTTTACAGTTAGAGTGTCGGCCACCTCATTGGCCTTTCCTGATAGTAATAGTTCCTTACAATCAATGTCCTTTGAACGATCTTCAACTAAATTTTCTACATCATTTCCATTCACTGCTGGTGTGAAAATGCTCTTCCTTAAGCTTTGGTGAGAAAAAAATATATCACAATTTTCCCATAATTTATTTCCTCGGTCTTTGAATGTGAACATTGTCACGACTGACTCTCGATCATACTTTGGACGTCTCTTATCTTGGGTACTTCTCGTTTTCACCAATCTCGACCCTCATTGGGTCGTCTATATTTTCTTATGGTTCAATACGTGCCCACCTGGCATTATTACAATTACATCATATTTCCTTTATCAAAATTTCTATTCTTCAGAACTTCGAATATTACCTTCCTCCTAATAAAACCTCTAAGGTTATCCTTAAATCGTTCCTCCTGTATTCCCTGGATACAGGGCATATCAAAGTACCATTTACTAATACTAGAACCATTATCTATGTACTTCTGAAAACTTTCTCCACTGATCTTTGAAGGTTGTTGTTACCTTAGTCCTTCCAATTTGTACTATCAAAACTCATATTGTCCCCATTAAGGGTGAAATGCCAACCCTTATACATTCCCCTAGGGTTCATCTCAAGTTATTGAGGTTATATCCTTAATTCCCCTTTAAAAAGGTACTTGCATCCTTACATGGATAAATAAAGTCATATATCCCTGATAAAGGTATCTTATTCAATCATTTCCACCTCGATAGTCTATACCAAATTTCACAATAGCATCCTTATTCAAGTTGAGGTCAATCCATATGGCCTCCAAAAGATAAAAATGGTTATCCGCTTTTCTTTCCTGATTTGGTAATGATCACATGGATGTTCTGGAAGATATTGGTCGTGTTCAACGTGAACTTCTTCTTAATAATTCCTTATTTACTTTTGTTGTTTATCTCAACAGTCATCTCAATGTTGGGATATCTTTAATACCTGGCGTCTCCCTTTCTAGGTATCATGCCCCCGGTCTTACACTTCACATTCTTGAAGGTTACTTCCTTCATCCAATTTTCCTAATTTCTTACTTTCTTGTCTCCTCAGTCTATCCGCGTCTCATTGCTTATCCTTTGAACTATCTCAAAGTTTCATTGAATACTCTCAACTTAAAGGGGGTACAATATATATATATATATATCTTATGCCTTCAACCATCAGTTTTAATTGTAATAACCCCAAAATTTTTGAACTTTTAGTAACCCTTATGAATAGTGTTTTGCTGATTATGCTGAATAAGAAAACTTTCCATGCCACACTATGTAGGGGTTCTTTTATTGTTATTCTGAGATCTTATTAGTACTCTGTATGGTATATAAGTGTATGTAAAGATCGTCAGAATCCAAAATCGAACACTTTGATTTTTCCCGAAAATATACCAGATACTGAAAGAATTGAGTATAAGATAACAAGATAAAAAGGATTTAAATTCAAGGATTATAAGAGAGGATCATAAAAGGAATATAATGTATTGAGAAAGGTTAAGGAAACCCAAGTAATAAGATCCCGGGTATGATCCCTCAAACAATAAACGAGAACGAAAGTTGAGCGAACCGTATAACAGATCAGCGGTCATTAGTCAAGTAATTAGGAGCTAATCAAAGAGGTTAGTGATGATGATGTCATCAAACCAATAAGAAGAGGACAAGCATGAGAAGATGACATAGGATTGATGACCTAAGCATGACCAAAAAGGGAAGGAAGTGTGGTTGATTTCAAGCCACACAAAAAATCACCATAGTTAAAAGGTAAATAATTAAAACAAAAGCAAAAACAACCAACAAACAAATCATAACACCAGAAACACAAGTTGACTTCCCATTTCAAGCTAAAAGCTCTCGGCCCTTTCATTCTTTCAAGAAAAGAAAAACCAAAATCCAAGTTCCAAGCTTCATTAATTAGTGAGGTAATTATCTAAGATTCCTTATGCATAGATATAGCTATCCTATAAGTTTAAACTTCAAATTCCTTCATAATCTCTTCCTAAAATTCATGGAAGAAGAGGGTGAATAGTGTTTTTGAAGAACTTAAAATTTTGTTCTTGAGTTTTTGTTTAGATTAAGTTTTGGTAAGGACTTTCAAGGGTGATTCCAAGCTCCTTAGTTACTTTTACTCTCCAAGGAAGGTATAATCTCATACCCTAGCCCTACTTTTGTATATTTAGAGCTTTTGTGTTTGGTATGGTTCATGGGAAGCTTGATTATTGTGTATTTAGAGATGTATTGGTTTTGTGATGTGTTTGGAGTTGTAAATCTTGTTGATTAGTTAAAAAACTTAAGTAAAGCTTTTAGTTCATGTTGGGAAGTAGTATAAATTTGGAAATATTGAGTTGTTGGGGCTGTTGTAGCATTGTATGAATGGAGTTAGGTTGAATGATTGAATTGTGGTTGATTGGTGGTTGATTTGGAGTAGGATAAAAATTGGTAATCGCGTAAACATAGCCATCGTAATGTTCGATTTACTTTAGACTGTTTTTGTTCTTAACATCAGGACCCGAGAACTCACTGTTAGGTTTTGACCATTGCCATAATTAGATAGTTCATGTTACGAGCTTCGTTTTGATATGTGGTTCGTTTGAATCCAATATACGATTTAGGAGAAACGACCGTTTTAAGTAACGGCATTTCGCGAACGAACCATTACCCCTCGCCTTACTTTGAAACATTGGTTAAAGACCTTAAATGACTAATTGGAGTACGAAACATTTATGTAAAGTGGATTAGGCAGTTTGTAAGGTGCTCGCGAAAGAATCGCCTTAAAACTCTTAATGGTAATTTATTAAAAATGGTGGAGCCCAGGGTACTCGAGCGACTTAAGAGAATCATTAAGCGCAAAGCGAGCATTAGAGTCTAATTGGTTAAAGTATAGATTCTTACGCGACTTTGGTTTAATTCCAACTTATATTTGGTTTATAGGTTACCAGACTCATCCCAGGACTTTTACCACCCCCAGTCGCTCAGGCAAGTTTTCTACCCGTTATACTGTTGTTGTGATGTATACATATGTATATGCATTATCTTGTGATAGATGCATGGTGGTTAATTAGCAAATCTTGCGATATATTGGAGCATGTGATATGGTATATATGCATGTCTGTTTGGTAATCTTGATATATATTGTTGATTCAATTGCTTATAAGTTGCATAATACCTATGCTAGAGATAAGCAGTAGTTGCGTATACCCTTAGTATAGGGGACCCAAAGGTGAACATTTTCTAAAACCGGGAGTCGATGTTCCCGAGTATATTATATATATTTATATATATATAGATATAGTTTTCAAAACTATGAATCAAATAAGGTTTATTCGATAACTTTATTTTTATTAATGAATATTATTTTGAATATTCATTCGAGGACATATGACTCCGTTTATTTTATTAATGAATGTTATTTTGAATATTCATTCGAGGACATATGACTCCGTTTATTTTATTAATGAATATTATTTTGAATATTCATTCGAGGACATATGACTCGGTTTATTTCATTTAATGAATATTATTTTGAATATTCATTCGAGGACTTATGACTCCGATTATTTACTAATTAATATTCTTTATTTTATTAAAGAATAATGTGTCGATAATCAAACTTACTTTTGATTATTCAAATAAAGATAGTACTTTCGTATAAGTGTATCTTTGGTTATTTAATATTCATTTAAAGTATAAGTTTTAAAACTTCTACTTCAATTATTTTTATAAAGATTATTCTTTATGGGAATATTATTTAAATAATAATATTCAGATATTTTCTAATATATTGGGACTGATTTATTTTATTAAATCAGCATCACTCCAAACATTCTTAAAAATATTTTTGAGTCTTCAAAATGATTTTTAAAGGTTAGGGCGTATCCCAAAACTCATTTTTATATTTAAGATCCTCCTTTCGAAGGGGATTTAAATACTCGCTCAAAACCTGGGGGATCCGGCTCTGTGGTGTATTTTATATTCGCAACAAGGTTGCTATTCTGATCAAAGAGTTTTTGATTACTTACCCAACACTCGGGAAGTAAAATTCTTGGAACAAGTTAATCCATTAACAGGCATCGCCTGGGAAATATCGGTGAGTTTTCCTTTCCATCTAGATACGACTTCTTAGTGGAGCCGTATCAACAAGTTTCTACTTGGGGAAAGGGAGAACGAGCTTTACGTTTCAGGGTCATGGATTTCATCTGAACTAGGAGTGGCGTAAGTGGTCGAGTAGCGCCGGCCCAGCCTTATTATATTAGCCCAAATGGCCCGGAAGTTCCGCTAAGTCGGTCCATTCCTTAGGAGTCCAGTGATCGGTTGACAAGTAAATCCGACAGGTTCTCCTCTATATGTAGAAAATGGTGGGGTTGCACTACTACGAGTGATCATCGTAAGTGGTCTTCCTGGCGCGGCAAACTCCCGTAATGAGTTCATCATCCAATTGGATATTTCTGCAACACTACCCAGAGCACTTCGATAGAAAGGCTACGATTGGGCGATTGTTGAGTGTTGGCAGGGTCAAGCTTTCAAAATGATGTTTGCATCAAATGAAGTATCTCGTAACTTCATTTTATTTTGATGATATTTTAAAGATTGATTCTATACAAGTTTTGTCTTGTAGCTTAATCTATGGGATGAACTAATTATAACTTGAATGGTGGTAGTTCAAGTAGTATTCGGAAAAGATATAAGTATATTGGAGTATCTTGTAACTTCATCTTTTAAACTTATATCTAGTAAATGATTATCTTATGCATGTCAAAGATTTTCAGAAAAACGTTGAGACAAGGGTAGATATATGAGATCACCTTGCAACGATATTTTTATACAGTTATAAACTGGAGCCATGTGTGTATTATGCATGGCAGAGTATTCAAAGATTTTGAAAAGTATATATGTATATACTGAATATTTTGCGACTCGGTCGCGTTAAGATATCAGCTTGGTTCATTTCTTCTTGGCCAAGACTTTCATGAGTACTATGAGAATGCTCATATATTGTTAATTATTATACATATTATTTCGGTGGGCTTGTTCCTCACCCTTGATTTCTTCTTTCATCACACAACAACAGATAGAAAAGATGAACGGGACCAAGCTTCCAATTCCCAAGCGGTTAGGAAACGTTTCACAGTTTTCTGGAAGCGTTGATGCCGCTGTAGCTGAGGTAGAAATTACCAATAGGCTAGACTTTCAACTTCTGATTTACCAGACTTATGTATCTATATGAATTATAATAATGGCAAAGAAATGTAAATTTATTCAGAAACCCTTTTAAGGTGTAACGGTTTATAATTATGGAATAAAATGACTTGTGTTATTTTTGGTATTCATCTCTGAGACTATAACTTGTGGTGTGTGTGTGTATATATTGTGGGGTCACAGTACTCAGTAGTTGGTTGGCTGTTAAGATTAAGTATTGATAAGGGAAATGGAACTCGTGACAACCTGAATCCCCGACCCCGGATTTGGGGGAGTTACAGAAGTGGTATCAGAGCCAAGCGTTATAAACCTCAGAGATGAAGTGACGTTAAAATAATAAGTTCACTAAGATAAATAAGAACTCTTGCCAAGTTCATAGTCGGACTACCTAACGTAGTACTGACAGTTAAAACCCTTACGGGAACCCTTGTAAATATTATGATAGTAACATAGTTCGTTCTCGTATGGGGCAGCGGGGCACCGAACCCTGAGGTTCATGAGCATCAGCATGAGGATGTTTTATTACATGTTGGAGATCAAATTGTGAATCCGATAGAGTACCCTAACGAGGGACCGGATGAGATTCATATTGAGAATGTTGCGGTTGAGGATGGTATCCCAGAAGGGATTGTTGCTGAGGAGGATCTCGTGGAGGATCCTAACGAGAATGAAGAGAGGACCGCTGAGGACTTGATGACCGTAGTCAGGGTGACTACCAGAGCAAGAATGGCCGCAAGGGTGGCACTAGAGGATGAAGAGTTACCAAGGGCACAAAGGTTAATGAGGGCAGAAGGAGTGGGGCCTTCAACGACACCAATTATACGAGTATCAGACCCTCTTCCAGAGGTTCCTGTAGACATCCATGAGGTTCCACCAATTCCTGTTCCCTCCCCTGTACAGAGCCCAGCACCTACTGAGGAAATGCCACCTTTATCTCCTACACCATTGTCACCTGATACCGTGCTTGGTTATCCATTTGGATCTCCTGGGTCTACACCACATGCACCCCATGGACTGCTAGATGCTACCACTCAGGCTTCTCTTATCGCCAATTATCATATGACTTTGGGTGGCCTGTCTGAGGCCCGTAATGTTAGAAGTGATCTGTTGGAGCGACTTACTGCACCAAGAATTAAGGGCGGGGTACTTCCAGCAGGATTAGCTCATAGCCTGGACAGGATTGAGGCTACCACCCGAATTACAGCTAGAGGCCATCTTGAGGGTCAGGTTGATCCAGCTCTACTTGCGACTATCTTAGACCTCATCACCTCTGTGATGGAGCAGGTTAGGGATGTCGTGCGTGCCCGCATTTCTTGATCCATGGTAGTGTGCAGAGCCAGAGCGATCAGACAAGGGTTTCATGTAGCACCGCTTTTGGAGGATTATCCTAAGTTATGAATGATTAGTTTTGATTACTAGATGATTATCTATGGTAGTACTTTTGGGATAGAAGCGATCAGATCAAATGATGTAATTCTCTTTAATATGTTCACGAACAAATGGTTATGTATTTATTCGTTAATTTCAGCTCAGATCAGTTTGTTTGTGATAAGTTCATATTGTTAATTACACTATTAACACTTAAGAGAGTGTCACAAAGTTTATAGAATTTGAGAATTTATAATTTGCAATCATGCAAGGATTGAACGAGGGAAAGACTTAAGCAAAGTAAGTAAGACAAATATCCAGAGATTCTCAAAAAAATTCCAAGCATTATGCCCCCATGAGGAATAAGATTAGGGGCAAACCTTGAATGTGATAATCAGGGAGGTCGTAATTAAGATATAAGGAACCCAGAATATAATGAAGTGGAAACTGAGGATTTTAAATTAAAAAGGTGACCCCAATTATGGGGAGTAGGAAGAAATATTTAGACTGAAAAAAAAACAGAAGTCGAGCAAGATAGGAAGAACCAGGATGGTACTCCTATTGGGCAATCCATGGACCTGCCTAAAACAAAACTTATACTTTTACCCCTAACCACCACCTTGAGGAAACAATGTGGTGTGAAATTCTTTCAGGACCTTTAAGTCGCTAAGCTCTCAGAGTTCCAAGGAAATAGCTGACCCAGTCGAGGGAAGAGCCTGGCTAAAGGAAATACAGGAATCATTTGAGATTCTAAATGATTGACGAATCATAAAAGACTGTTTCTGTTACTTACCCTCCTAAGAGAGAGACCACCCACTGGTAAAAGACCAAGAAAGGCACGGAGCAAGAGGTTATGATAAACTGATTAAAGTTCAGTCAATTGTTTTCGAGAAAGTAAATCCCAAGGTTATGGAGATAGTGTAAAAGCTTTAAGAGCCAGAACAAAGGCGGACGAATATGATGAATTATGAATCTAAGATTGTAAAAGTTATAGAGATTCATTCGGAGGACAAGAATCCCAGAACGACGTGATGTTTGAAGTAATTAATTAGTGGGTTCATAAAATGATTGTAAGAGAAAGGAAAATAAAAAGAAACTGAAGTGGAAAGGAATATAAAGGCAATAGAGTTTGAGGAATGATAAGGGAGTTGAGTATGGAGAAACCCTAAAGAATCATAGTAATAGAAATAGAAAAGTATGTGATCGTCAGGATGAGGATGATTCACTATGAGTTAAAGTTGATGGTTGAAGGCATAAGAGATGTACATATTGTACCCCCTTTAAGTTGGGAGAATTCGAGGAAACCTTGAGATAGTTCGAAGGATAAATAATGAGACGCGGATAGACTGAGGAGACAAGAAAGTAGGAAATTAGGAAAATTGGATGAAGGAAGTGACCTTCAAGAATGTGAAGTGTAAGACCGGTGGCATGATACCCAGAAAGGGAGACGCCAGGTATGAAAGACATCCCAACATTGAGATGACTGTTGAGATAAACAACAAAAGAAAATGAGGATTTATTAAGAAGATGTTCACGTTGAACACGACCAATATCTTCCAGAACATCCATGTTATCATTACCAAATTAGGAAAGAAAAGCGGGTAACCATTGTTATCTTTTGAAGGCCATATGTGTTGACCTCAGTTTGAATAAGGATGCTATTGTGAAATTGGTATAGACTATCTGGGTGGGAATGATTGAATAAGATAATCTATCAAGGATATATGACTTGATTTATCCATGGAAGGATGCAAGTACCTTCTTAAAAGGTGGAATTAAGGATATAACTTCGATAACTGGAGATGAATCCTAGGGGAATGCATAAAGGTTGGCATTCCACCCTTAATAGGGACAGCGTAAGTTTTGACAGTATGAATTGGAAAGGATCAAGGTAGCAACAACCTTTAAAGATCAGTAGAGAAAATTTTTAGAAGTATATAGACAATGGTTCTAGTATTAGTAAATGGTATTTTGATATGCCCTGTATCTAGGGAATACAGGAGGAACGATTCAAGGATAACCTTAGAGGTTTTACAAGGAGAAAGGTAATATTCAAAATTCTCAAGAATAGAAATTTTGATAAAGGAAATATGAAGTAATAATAATAATGCCAAGTAGGGCACATGTTAAACCATGAGAGAGTATAGATTGAACCCAACGAAGGTCAAGAATGGTGAAAACAAGAAGGACCCAAGATAAGAGACGTCCTAAGTATGATCGAGAGTCAGTCGTGACAATGATTAACCTCTAAAGACTGAGGTAATAACTTATGGAAAAATGGTGGTATTTTTTTTTTACTTTTTACTCATCAGATTTTAAGAAAAACATCTTCACACAAGCAGTGATTGGAAATGAGGTAGAAAATTTAGTTGGAGATCGTTCAAACGACATTAATTGTAAGGAAATTTTACTATCAGGAAAGGCCAAAGAGGTGGCCGACACTTTAAGGGTAAGAGAGCAATTATAGGCGCTCGTGCCAGAGGAATACAGTGATGATGGTTGAAGCCGTAAAGGTTGTATTATGGTTTGGAAGATTGACATTCCTTCTGATGACTGTGCAATACCCAACCGTAATAGTAGTTTGGTAAAGGTTTAATTCGTATAATCGCCATGAGCGGGCTATCTATCTTAGAAGGTCCTATCTTAAGAATAAGCCAGGACAATATTTCAAAAAGGACTAAACAAACCTTTGAGTTAAGTCTTCTATTGAAGGCTTATGATTATGAATGGTATTAACCTGCTATCGTTGTTTTGATTGAAACTCTTCTGCAATTTTATCTGCTTCATGTCATTTGTACGTCAAGTTCAGGAGTGTTCTTCATGAATCATGAACGGTGATCATGTTACCTCCTTAGAAGAATTTGATACGACATGTATGGACTCCGTATGGTTAGCTATTAAGATTTCATAGAAAATGAATAACTACAGTAGGTCAGCGATGGACCACAGTAATGCAACAATGATTCTGTGAGTAATGAGTCGATTACAACCGTGAGAGTTGTATTGGAATGGATGTTGAGATTGAGTACCACTAATCGGGTCGTGGTAGTGTATAAGTTATCATTGATAGACTAATTAAGTAGATTATCTACCTATTGAATACTTATTCCTTCTTATCGATCAAAGAGTCGTATTACTATATGAAGAAGGTTGCGGTGCAAGCATAAAATTCTAGTAACGATGATGTATAGAATGAGATTCCAGATTCGATTTTCGATGTCGAGGGAGTTTCAAAGGTTATTGAGTATAAGCTCGAGGAAGAGCATGGGTCCATAGAATGATGGACGGAATAGCAAAAATATTTAAGCATGCAGAATGCGATGCGATAATACTTGATGTTGATATATATACACATATGTTTTGTTCTCCTATGACAAACCTCTATAGTTCAGAGGTAGGTTCCAAGCCAGATATTTTGTGGCAGTATATTTTTTTCATATATACAATTCTCTTCAATTCGTTCTTTTCTCTTCTTTTCATTTCATATAAGCTGAGAAGAACAACCCTTCCAGAAGGGGAGGTATTGCCGAATGACTATCTATCTGTATGATAGAAGCCTAGTAGGATACCACATGTTGTTTAATTGCTTGTCAAGTACTAAAGGCTGGCCACCTTCTGTACTAACTATGCAATAGAACAAGTGTTCATGATCATAGTGATCTCTCAACAAATTCCTTTACTTCTATACGATAGATCAAGCTTTCGAAGATGGAAGCAGCTAAAGGAAGTAGTATCAGTGCGGTGGTATTCCGAATCTAATGCGTTCATGATACTAAGGTTGACGCGGTTATTAAAAGGTTATAGAATACTAACGAGCAAAAGTGTAACCAGTATAGTATTATGTACGGAAGATAGTAATGACTACGAACAAGAAAAGAAGGAGTATTGAGAAGCGAAAGCTATAGTGCTAAAAGCTATTATGAGAGTCTGTGTAATAGACTTGAAAGAATTTGGAATGATCATTTACCGCGGATCGAGTTTTCTTACGATAATAGTTCATATGTCAGTATTGAGATATCGCCTTATGAGATCCTTGAGGGAAGACAATGTTGATCTCCCTTATGTTAGGATGAAGATTGCAGAGCGCAAGATGCTCGGACCAGCAGTGGTCCAAAGGACCAAGGATATAATAGATCTAATCAGAGGAAGGCTGGTAGTAGCCCGAGATGGACATAAGAAGTATGTTGGTTCGACACGAAAGGACAAAGGATAGGAAGTGGGGGACCTAGTGTTGTTATAGGTATTCCCTGGGAAGGGATTAATGAGGTTCGGAAAGAAAGGGAAACTAAGCCCAGGATATATTGGACCTTTTGAGATATTAAGACGGATTGGGAAGCTGGCTTACGAGCTAGCCTTACCCCCGAACCTACAACAAGTTCATAATGTGTTCCATGTGTCAATGCTACGGAAGTATCATCGGGATGCCAGACACATAGTGGAGTACGAGCGTGTGGATATGCAACCAGATCTGACTTACGTGGAGAAACCAGTAAAGATTATGGATAAGAAGGAGCAGGTGCTTCGGAACAAAGTGATCAAGCTAGTCAGAGTGCTATGGCAGAATCATAATGTGGAAGAATCAACATGGGAACTAGAGAGCGTAATTCTAGAAAAGTGCCCCCATTTGTTTTCTACTTGGTTCTGGAACGGAATCCTTTTAAGGAGGGGAGACTGTAATAAACCCAAAATTTTTGAACTTTTAGTAACCCTTATGAATAGTGTTTTGCTGATTATGCTGAATAAGAAAACTTTCCATGCCACACTATGTAGGGGTTCTTTTATTGTTATTCTGAGATCTTATTAGTACTCTGTATGGTATATAAGTGTATGTAAAGATCGTCAGAATCCAAATTCGAACACTTTGATTTTTCCCGAAAATCCACCAGATACTGAAAGAATTGAGTATAAGATAACAGGATAAAAAGGATTTAAATTCAAGGATTATAAGAGAGGATCATAAAAGGAATATAATGTATTGAGAAAGGTTAAGGAAACCCAAGTAATAAGATCCCGGGTATGATCCCTCAAACGATAAACGAGAACGAAAGTTGAGCGAACCGTATAACAGATCAGCGGTCATTAGCCAAGTAATTAGGAGCTAATCAAAGAGGTTAGTGATGATGATGTCATCAAACCAATAAGAAGAGGACAAGCATGGGAAGATGACATAGGATTGATGACCTAAGCATGACCAAAAAGGGAAGAAAGTTTGGTTGATTTCAAGCCACACAAAAAATCACCATGGTTAAAAGGTAAATAATTAAAACAAAAGCAAAAACAACCAACAAACAAATCATAACACCAAAAACACAAGTTGACTTCCCATTTCAAGCTAAAAGCTCTCGGCCCTTTCATTCTTTCAAGAAAAGAAAAACCAAAATCCAAGTTCCAAGCTTCATTAATTAGTGAGGTAATTATCTAAGATTCCTTATGCATAGATATAGCTATCCTACAAGTTTAAGCTTCAAATTCCTTCACAATCTCTTCCTAAAATTCATGGAAGAAGAGGGTGAATAGTGTTTTTCAAGAACTTAAAATTTTGTTCTTGAGTTTTTGTTTAGATTAAGCTTTGGTAAGGACTTTCAAGGGTGATTCCAAGCTCCTTAGTTACTTTTACTCACCAAGGAAGGTATAATCTCATACCCTAGCCCTAATTTTGTATATTTAGAGCTTTTATGTTTGGTATGGTTCATGGGAAGCTTGATTATTGTGTATTTAGAGATGTGTTGGTTTTTTGATGTGTTTGTAGTTGTAAATCTTGTTGATTAGTTAAAGAACTTAAGTAAAGCTTTTAGTTCATGTTGGGAAGTAGTATAAATTTGGAAATATTGAGTTGTTGGGGCTGTTGTAGCATTTTATGAATGGATTTAGGTTGAATGATTGAATTGTGGTTGATTGGTGGTTGATTTGGAGTAGGATAAAAATTGGTAATCGCGTAAACATAGCCGTCTTAATGTCCGATTTACTTTAGACTGTTTTTGTTCTTAACATCAGGACCCGAGAACTCACTGTTAGGTTTTGACCATTGCCATGATTAGATAGTTCATGTTACGAGCTTCGTTTTGATATGTGGTTCGTTTGAATGCGATATACGGTTTAGGAGAAACGACCGTTTTACGTAATGGCATTTCGCGAACAAACCATTACCCCTCGCCTTACTTTGAAACATAGGTTAAAGTCCTTAAATGACTAATTGGATTATGAAACATTTATGTAAAGTGGATTAGGCAGTTGGTAAGGTGCTCGCAAAAAAAATCACCTTAAAACTCATAATGGTTAATTTATTAAAAATGGTGGAGCCGAGGGTACTCGAGCGACTTAAGAGAATCATTAAGCGCAAAGCGAGCGTTAGAGTCTAATTGGTTAAAGTATAGATTCTTAAGCGACTTTGGTTTAATTCCAACTTATATGTGGTTTATAGGTTACCAGACTCATCCCAGGACTTTTACCACCCCCAGTCGCTCAGGCAAGTTTTCTACCCGTTATACTCTTGTTGTGATGTATACATATGTATATGCATTATCTTGTGATAGATGCATGGTGGTTAATTAGCAAATCTTGCGATATATTGGAGCATGTGATATGGTATATATGCATGTCTGTTTCGTAATCTTGATATATATTATTGATCCAATTGCTTATAAGTTGCATAATACCTATGTTAGAGATAAGCAGTAGTTGCGTATACCCTTAGTATAGGGGACCCAAAGGTGAACATTTTCTAAAACCGGGAGTTGATGTTCCCGAGTATATTATATATATTTATATATATATAGATATAGTTTTCAAAACTATGAATCGAATAAGGTTTATTCGATAACTTTATTTTTATTAATGAATATTATTTTGAATATTCATTAGAGAACATATGACTCCGTTTATTTTATTAATGAATGTTATTTTGAATATTCAGTCGAGGACATATGACTCCGTTTATTTTATTAATGAATATTATTTTGAATATTCATTCGAGGACATATGACTCCGTTTATTTCATTTAATGAATATTATTTTGAATATTCATTCGAGGACTTATGACTCCGATTATTTACTAATTAATATTCTTTATTTTATTAAAGAATAATGTGTCGATAATCAAACTTACTTTTGATTATTCAAATAAAGATAGTACTTTCGTATAAGTATATCTTTGGTTATTTAATATTCATTTAAAGTATAAGTTTTAAAACTTCTACTTTAATTATTTTTATAAAGATTATTCTTTATGGGAATATTATTTAAATAATAATATTCAGATATTTTCTAATATATTAGGACTGATTTATTTTATTAAATCAGCATCACTCCAAACATTCTTAAAAATGTTTTCGAGTCTTCAAAATGATTTTTAAAGGTTAGGGCGGATCCCAAAACTCATTTTTATATTTAAGATCCTCCTTTCGAAGGGGATTTAAATACTCGCTCAAAACCTGAGGGATCCGGCTCTGTGGTGTATTTTATATTCGCAACAAGGTTGCTATTCTGATCAAAGAGTTTTTGATTACTTACCCAACACTCGGGAAGTAAAATTCTTGGAACAAGTTAATCCATTAACAGGCATCGCCTGGGAAATATCGGTGAGTTTTCCTTTCCATCTAGATACGACTTCTTAGTGGAGCCGTATCAACAAGTTTCTACTTGGGGAAAGGGAGAACGAGCTTTACGTTTCAGGGTCATGGATTTCATCTGAACTAGGAGTGGCGTAAGTGGTCGAGTAGCGTCGGCCCAGCCTTATTATATTGGCCCAAATGGCCCGGAAGTTCCGCTAAGACGGTCCATTCCTTAGGAGTCCAGTGATCGGTTGACAAGTAAATCCGACAGGTTCTCCTCTACATGTAGAAAATGGTGGGGTTGCACTACTACGACTGATCATCGTAAGTGGTCTTCCTGGCGCAGCAAACTCCCGTAATGAGTTCATCATCCAATTGGATATTTCTGCAACACTACCCAGAGCACTTCGATAGAAAGGCTACGATTGGGCGATTGTTGAGTGTTGGCAGGGTCAAGCTTTCAAAATGATGTTTGCATCAAATGAAGTATCTCGTAACTTCATTTTATTTTGATGATATTTTAAAGATTGATTCTATACAAGTTTTGTCTTGTAGCTTAATCTATGGGACGAACTAATTATAACTTGAACGGTGGTAGTTCAAGTAGTATTCGGAAAAGATATACGTATATTGGAGTATCTTGTAACTTCATCTTTTAAACTTATATCTAGTAAATGATTATCTTATGCATGTCAAAGATTTTCAGAAAAACGTTGAGACAAGGGTAGATATATGAGATCACCTTACAACGATATTTTTATACAGTTATAAACTGTAGCCATGTGTGTATTATGCATGGCAGAGTATTCAAAGATTTTGAAAAGTATATATGTATATACTGAATATTTTGCGACTCGGTCGCGTTAAGATATCAGCTTGGTTCATTTCTTCTTGGCCAAGACTTTCATGAGTACTATGAGAATGCTCATATATTGTTAATTATTATACATATTATTTCGGTGGGCTTGTTGCTCACCCTTGCTTTCTTCTTTCATCACACAACAACAGATAGAAAAGATGAACAGGACCAAGCTTCCAATTCGCAAGCGGTTAGGAAATGTTCCGCAGTTTTCTGGAAGCGTTGATGCCGCTGTAGCTGAGGTAGAAATTACCAATAGGCTAGACTTTCAACTTCTGATGTACCAGACTTATGTATCTATATGAATTATAATAATGGCAAAGAAATAGAAATTTATTCAGAAACCCTTTTAAGGTGTAATGGTTTATAATTGTGGAATAAAATGACTTGTGTTATTTTTGGTATTCATCTCTGAGACTATATCTTGTGGTGTGTGTGTGTGTGTATTGTGGGGTCACAGTACTCAGTAGTTGGTTGGTTGTTAAGATTAAGTATTGATAAGGGAAATGGAACTCGTGACAATCCGAATCCCCGACCCCGGATTTGGGGGTGTTATATTAATTCATGGTGAATCACCCTCATCCTGACGATTACATACTTTTCCATTTCTATTGCTACGAGTCTTTAGGGTTTCCTCATACCCAACTCCCTTATCATACCTCAAACTCTATTGCCTTTATATTCCTTTCTACTTCAGTTTCTTTTTATTTTCCTTTCTCTTACAATCATTTCATGAACCCACTAATCATTTACTTCAAACATCAAGTCATTCTGGGATTCGTGTCCTCAGGACGAATCTTGCCAACTTTTACAACTTCGATTCATAACTCATCATACTCGTCCGCCTTTGTTCTGGCTCTAAAGCTTTTACACTATCTCTATAACATTGGAAAGTACTCTCCTGAAAACAATTGACTGAATTTTAATCGGTTTATTATAACCTCTGGCCCCGTGTCTTTCTTCGCCTTTCACTAACGGGTGGCCTCTCTCTTAGGAAGGTAAGTGACAAAAACAGTCATTTGCACTTCATCAATCATTTAGAATATAAAATCAGTCCTCTATTTCCTTTGGCCAGGCTCTTGCCTCGGCTAGGTCAGCTTATTCCTTGGAACTCTGAGAGCTTAGTGACATAAAGGTCCTGAAAGAATTTTCCACCGCATTGTTTCCTCAGGGTGGTGTTTGGGAATAAAAGTATAATTTTTGTTTAGGCAGGTCCATGAATTTTCCCATAGGAGTACCATCCCGGTTCTCCCTATCTTGCTCGACTTCTGTTTTCTCAGTATGAAATGTTTCATCCTTCTCCCCTAATCAGGGCTATCTTATACGTTAAAATCCTTGTTTTCCATTATGTTATGGGTTCTTTCTTTCTTGATGGCGACCTCCCTGACTATCACATTCAGGGTTTGCCCTAAATCTTATTCCTCGAACTATGGCTTTCATCTAAGATCTCGTCCTTAAGCTCTTGAATGTTTGGAACCAAAATTCTGTAGGGATACCTCATTATTCCCTCATCATCTTTCTAGGTATTAATCTATTCTCCGGTCATGGGTTCTCTGCCTCTATTCATCACTTTTTCTTGGCACAATATGATCTTCTCCAATAATTCGGGCTGTATTGCAATCTCAAACAGCTTTTCGGTACCGGCTCCGATTACCTTCACTTCTATTTCCATTTTCTCAAAATCTCTTATCAACTCTCCCAAAGACATTTTCATTTTGAGTCTCTCTTTTATACTAAGGGCATTAGCCACCATTTTGGCTTTCCCTGAAAGATAAAGAATCTCATAATCGTAATCCTTGATTAGCTCCAACCACCTCCTATAGCGCATGTTGAACTTTTTCTGCGTGAAAATGCACTAGAGCACTTATGGCTTGTGTAAATCTCGCACTTCTCTCCATACAAGTAGTGCCTCCAATCTTTAGGGCAAAAATATTGCCACGAGCCCAAGCTCATGGGTGGGGACATCGAATTTTATATTCCCTTAATTTTCTTGATAAGTATGCGATTACCTTATTGTGCTGTATAAGAAGCACCCTAATTCCTTATATGAAGCGTCACTACACATCACAAAATCTCCTTTTCCATCCGGCAACGCCAAAATAGAGTCGTCACCAACCTTTGCTTTAGTTCTTAAAAGCTGATCTCGTATTTTTCTATCCATTCGAACTTCTCAGTCTTACGAGTAAGCCGCGTTAAAGGGGCTACTATCTTTACCAACTTGAACGACCCTCCGGTAGTGACCGGCCAATCCTACCTCTGGTAGTCGACCTAACCATGGTCATCAATTCCTCAGTGGTCCTTTATTCATTCTTGTCAGGATCCTCCACGGGATCCTCCTCAGCAACTATCCCTTCTAGGACAACATCCTCAACCGCTACATCCTCAATATGAACATCATCCGGTCCCTTGTTAGGGCGCTCTATCGGATCCACAATCTGATCTCCAATAAGTAATAAAACATCATCGCACTGTTGCTCCTCAACCTCAGGGTTCGGAGTCCCGCTACCATATACGATAACGAACTACGCTCCTATCACGATATTTATAAGGGTTCCCATAAGGGTTTTAACTGTCAGTACTATGTTAGGTAGTCCGACTATGAACTTGGCAAGAGTTCTAATTATCTTAGTGAACTTATTATTTTAACGTCACATCATCTCTGAGGTTTATAACGCTTAGCTCTAATACCAATTCTGTAACACCCCCAAATCCGGGGTCGGGGATCCGGGTTGTCATGAGTTCCAATTCCCTTAACAACTCTTAATCTTAATAAACAACCAACCATTGTGTACCGTGACCCCACAATATACACACACACCACAAGTTATAGTCTCAGAGATGAATACCAAAAATAACACATCATTACACCTCAAAAGGGTTTCTGAATAAATTTACATATTCTTTGCCATTATTACAATTCATAAATATACATAATTCTGGTACAACAAAAGTTGAAAGCCTAGCCTATTGGTAGTTCCTATCTCAGCTACAACGGCATCAATGCCTACAGGAAACTGCGGAATGTTTCCTAACCGCTCACGAATTGGGAGCTTGATCCTGTTCATCTGGTCTATCTGTTGTTGTGTGATAAAAGAAGAAAGCAAGGGTGAGCAACAAGCCCACCGAAATAATATGTATTATAATTAACAATATATGAGCATTCTCATAGTACTCATGAAAGTCTTGGTCAAGAAGAAATGAACCAAGTTTGTTATTTTAATGTGGCGAAGTCGCAAAATATTCAGTATATATATACATATATACTTCTCAAATCTTTGAAATCCTCTGACATGTATAATATACACAGAGTTCCAGTTTATAACTGTATAAAATATCGTTGCAAGGTGATCTCATATATCTAACCTTATCTCAACGTTTTTCTGAAAATCTTTGTCATGCATAAGATAATCATTTACTAGATATAAGTTGAAAAGATGAAGTTACAAGATACTCCAATACACTTATATCTTTTCTGAATACTACTTGAACTACCATCGTTCAAGTTATAATTATTTTCAAAAGTTCATCACACAGATGAGACTACAAGATAAGACTTGAATAGATTCAATCTTTGAAATATTATTGAATGAAATGAAGTAACGAGATACTTCATTAAGTCCCGATATATATATATATATATATCCATATATATCTCTCATACATTTCCTGAAAACCACTATCATGTAAAGTATGAACAGTGTTGCAATATCCAATAAATTTGGAAAGAAAAGAATTTTGGCATAAACCCGATATCTTGCTGATCAGGCAAAGATACCAATAAGTAATCTTTTCTACTAGTAGATGGATGAATCCTCCACCGGTCATCACCCTGGCCTCATTAGGACCTTGTGCTGGACCGCCACCCGGCCTCTTACGCGTTGATGGGCTGCCACCCAGCCACTTACACTTTGATAGACCGTACCCCGGCCTGTCGCTTATGCCGACTCAATTAGATGGACTTACTTCCCGAATGTTGGGTAAGTAATCAATTCATTTATCAAAACAGCAACCTTGTTGCGAATATAAAATACACCACAGAGCCGGATCCCTCAGGTTTTGAGCGAGTATTTAAATCCCCTTCGAAAGGAGGATCTTAAATATAAAAATGAGTTTTGGGATCCGCCCTAACTTTTAAAAATCATTTTGAAGACTCGAAAACATTTTTAAGAATGTTTGGAGTAATGCTGATTTAATAAAATAAATCAGTCCCAATATATTAGAAAATATCTGAATATTATTATTTAAATAATATTCCCATAAAGAATAAGCTTTATAAAAATGATTGAAGTAGAAGTTTTAAAACTCATACTTGAAATGAATATTAAATAACCCAAGATATACTTATAAGAAAGTACGATCTTTATTTGAATAATCGAAAATAAGTTTGATTATCGAAACATTATTCTTTAATAAAATAAAGATTATTATTTAATAAAATAAGCGGAGTCATAAGTCCTCGAATGAATATTTAAAATAATATTCATTAAGTAAAATAAACGGAGTCATAAGTCCTCGAATGAATATTCAAAATAATATTCATTAAATAAAATAAACGGAGTCATGAGTCCTCGAATGAATATTTAATTTAATATTCATTAAATAAAATAAAGTTATCGAATAAACCTTATTCGATTAATAGTTTTGAAAACTATATTTATATATATATATATAAATATATATATATATATTATACTCGGGAACATCGACTCACGGTTTAGCAATATGTTCACCTTTGGGTCCCCTATACTAAGGGTATACGCAACTACTGTTATCTCTAGCATAGGTATTATGCAACTTATAAGCATTTGAATCAACAATTAGATATCAAGATTACGAAACAGATATGCATATATACCATATCAGCATACTCCAATATATCGCAAGATTTGCTAATAACAATCATGCAATTATCACAAGATAATGCATATACATATATACATCACAACAACAGTATAACGGGTAGAATACTTGCCTGAGTGTTCCCGGATAGAATTAAGCTTAGAGTGGGTCCGATAACCTATGAACAACAACATAAGTTGGAATTAAACCAAAGTCGCTTAAGAATCTAGACTTTAACCAATTAGATTCTAACGTTCTCTTATGGTCGCTTATACCCTTAACGATTCACTTAAGTCGCTCGAGTACCCTCGGCTCCACCATTTTTAATAAATTAACCATTAAGAATTTTAAGGCGATTCTTTCGCGAGTACTCTACCAACTGCCTAATACACTTTACATAATTGTTTCATACTCCAATTAGTCACTTAAGGGCCTTAACCAAGGTTTTAAAGTAAGGCGAGGGGTAATGGTTCATTCGCGAAACGTTGTTACTTAAAATGGTCGTTTCTCCTAAACCGTACATCGGATTCAATTGAACCACATATCAAAACGAAGCTCGTAACATGAACTATCTAATCATGGCAATGGTCAAAACCTAACAGTGAGTTTACGAGTCCTGTAGTTATGAACAAAAACAGTCTAAAGTAAATCGGGCATTATGACGGCTATGTTTACGCGATTACCAAATTTATACCACTCCAAATCAATCCACAATCAACCCACAATCATTACTACAACCAAACTCCATCCATACTTTACTACAACAGCCCCAACATCTCAAGATTTCCAATTTATTCTACTCTGAATCATGAACTAAAAGCTATACTTAAGTTCATTAACCAATAATCAAGATTTACAACTTCAAACTTATTACAAATCCAACCACACTCTAAGTATACAAGAATCATGCTTCTCATGAACCATATCATTCATAAAAACTCTAAATATACAAAAGTAGGGCTAGGTTATGAGATTATACCTTCCTTGGTGAGTAAAAGTAACTAAGGAGCTTGGAATCACCCTTGAAAATCCTTACCAAAGTTATATCTAAACAAAAACACAAGATCAAAATTTTTAAGATCTTGAAAACACTATTCACCCTCTTCTTCCATGAATTATTGGAAGAGATTGTGAAGGAAATGGAAGCTTAGATTCATAGGATAGCTATATCTAAGTATAAGGAACCTTGGATAATTACCTCACAAATTATCAAAGCTTGGAACTTGGTTTTTTTGAATTTTCTTCTTTCTTGAAATGGAAAAGGCCGAGAGCTTTGTTCTTGAGGAACAAAGTGAGCTTCTTTATTTTTTTGTGTTATGATTTGTTTTGTCTTGGTTGCTTCCTTTTTGTTTGTTAATTAAATTGTTACCATGGTAAAAATTGTGTGGCTTATAATCAACCAACAAATCCTTCACATTTTGTCATGCTTATGTCATCCACTTATGTCATCTTCCCACACTTGTCTTCTTCTTGTTGGTGTGATGACATCATCATCCACTAACCTCTTTGATTAACTCCTAATTACTTGGCTAATGATCGCTGATCTGTTATATAGTTCGCTTAACCTTCATTCTCGTTTATCGTTTGAGGGATCATACCCGGGATCTCATTACTTAGGTTCCCTTATACCTTTCTCAATATTTTATATTCCTTTTATGATCCTCTCTTATAATCCTTGAATTAAAATCCTTTTAATCATGTTACCTTATACTTAATTCTTTCTGTATCTGGTGGGTTTTCGGAAAAAAATCAAAGTGTTCGAATTTGGATTCTGACGATCTTTACATACACTTATATACCATATAGAGTACTAATAAGATCTCAGAATATCAATAAAAGAACCCCTACAAAGTGTGGCATGAAAAGTTTTCTTATTCAGCATAATCAGCAAAATCATTATTCATAAGGGTTACAAAAAGTCCAAAATTTTGGGGTTATTACAGTAAACAAGGTAAAGTCACCTAGGAAAAATAGGAATGGAAAGGAAGGTGTGAATAAAAGCAATGATTATAAGCCTGTTCCTAATGCTCCTAGAAAAACATGTCATAACTGTGGAAGTTCTAACCATCTGGCTTCTTTTTGCAGGAAGAATAAGAACATAAACTCCTTACCTTCAAAGTCAGGAGTTAAGAGTCAGTCTGTTAGATTAGGCCACAAAATCCTTGTTTTCATTGTGGTAGTTTATGGCATTCCATTTATACTTGTAAGGAATATCATAGTTTGTACTATGATTATTATCAAATAAAACATTCTTTAAAGAAAGTTAGCATTGTTCCTTCTAGTGTAAGTTCTGATACAAAGTCTAATAGTGTAAATGCTGATAAGAAAAATGTTAACATAAACTCTGATGCTAAATCCGCTGCAAATGTTAACAAACTTAATAAGGCCAAAGGATCCAAGCTAGTCTGGGTCCTTAAAACTAATAATTAGTGGTCTTTATGATTGCAGGGCAACAAGAAAAACATCTGAGTTCTGGACAGTGGATGCTCAGGACATATGTCTGGAAATAAAGCCCTGCTATCAGAATTTGTGGAGAAAGTTGGCCCAAGTGTTTCTTCTGGAGATGGAAACATTGGAAAAACACTGGGATATGGCAATATCAATCTTGGGAATGTCATCATTGATAAAGTAGCTCTGGTCTAAGGACTTAAATACAATCTGCTGAGTGTTAGTCAAATCTGTGACAGAGGTTTTCATGTGGATTTCTTTGAAGAACACTGTGAAGTTGTAAGCAAATCTACATGCAAAGTTGTTCTGAAAAGATACAGGCATGGTAACATTTATGAAGCCAAGCTTTCAACAAGTACTGATGGTTCTGCAATCTGTCTGTTAAGTGGAGCATCAATTGAAGAAAGCTGGAATTGGCACAAGAAACTCTCTCATTTAAATTTCAACAATATAAATGAACTAGTCAAGAAAGATCTTGTGAGAGGACTGCCAAAATCAGTATTTGCTCCTGATGGCCTTTGTGATTCATGTCAGAAGGCAAAACAAAGAAAATCTTCATTCAAGAGCAAGACTGAATTATCAATTCTTGAGCCTTATCACCTACTACATGTTGATCTATTTGGTCCAGTGAATGTCATGTCTATTGCAAAGAAGAAATATGCTATGGTCATAGTGGATGAGTTCACCAGATATATATGGGTGTATTTCTTGCATACAAAAAGTGAAACTGCATCTATCTTGATTGATCATATCAAGCAACTGGATAAATTTGTCAAAAATTTAGTGAAGATAATAAGAAGTGATAATGGCACTGAGTTCAAGAATTTGATCATGGAAGAGTTCTGCAAAGACCATGGAATCAAGTAGGAATTTTCTGCTCCTGGAACTCCACAGCAAAATGGAGTTTGTTGAAAGAAAGAATAGAACTCTTATTGAAGCTGCACGAACAATGCTTGATGAAGCAAAGCTACCAACCTATTTTTGGGCTGAAGCTGTGCAAACTGCTTGTTTTACTCAGAATGCAACACTCATTAACAAGCATGAAAAGACACCATATGAGATGGTGAAGAAAAAGAAGCCAAATCTGAAGTATTTTCATGTATTTGGATGCAAGTGTTTTGTTCTTAAGACTCATCCTGAACAGCTATCCAAATTTGATTTAAAAGCTGATGAAGGAATTTTTGTTGGATATCCACTTTCCACAAAAGCCTTCAGAGTCTACAATTTAAGAACAAGGGTTGTCATGGAATCTATCAATGTCTCCTTTGATGATAAGAAGATTACCGGACTTGAAGATTTCAATGATCATGATCAGCTGAGATTTGAAAATGAAGACTTAAAATCTGATACTGAAAATCCTGACAGTCTAAATCCTGATACTGCAAACTCTGATGGATTAAACTCTGATGTTATTGAAACTGTGGTGACTATGCCAAAGGAAGATGCACCTGTGCAGGGGGGGCATACTGAAGATAGAATCACATCTCAAGAAGCATCAGAACCTACAACTGGCTCTTCAAGTTCTGATTCATCAAGTTCTGATGAGCCAAGTTCTGATAATTCTGGAAACTCAATTTCTGAAGGATCCAACTCAGAGAGCATAATTTCAGGGGGAGCATCAGAAAATGTTGATGAAGATAGCATGGATCATGGGGGAGCATCTAGTTCTAGAGAAAACCTTCCATCTGCAAGGAAGTGGACTAAATCACATACACCTGATTTAATAATTGGAAATCCTGATGCAGGAGTCAGAACTAGAACAGCTACTTAAAATGAATGTCTTTATAATTCTTTTCTATCTCAGACTGAACCAAAGAAAGTGGAAGAAGCTCTTCAAGATGCTGATTGGGTGCAAGCAATGCAAGAAGAGTTAAATGAATTTGAAAGAAACAAAGTCTGGACCCTAGTGCCAAGACCAAAGAATAGATCTGTTGTTGGTACAAAGTGGGTGTTCAGAAACAAAACTGATAGTGATGGGATAATTACAAGGAATAAAGCAAGGCTGGTTGCAAAAGGATATTCTCAACAGGAGGGAATTGATTATGATGAAACATTTACACCAGTTGCTAGATTGGAAGCCATAAGGATATTTTTGGTTTATGCTGCTCACAAAAAGTTTATTGTCTTTCAAATGGATGTGAAAAGTGCTTTTCTCAATGGAGAATTGGAAGAGGAAGTATATGTTGAACAACCTCTAGGCTTTGTAGATTCCAAATTTTCAAATCATGTCTACAGGCTTGATAAAGCACTTTATGGCCTTAAGCAAGCTCCAAGAGCATGGTATGAGACTTTAGCTCAGTTTCTTCTGGAAAGTGGATTTAACAGAGGAACTATTGACAAAACACTGTTCTACCTCAACCATGGAAAGGACTTATGTGACGGCCTCAACCCCGGGGTCTGGAGTTGACGTCACCAACAATAATAATAACCATCATAATTCAGCCTAACTCATTAATAATGCATATAATACGACCCCTTTACCAAGACCTTTTCCAGGTTTAAGTATGACTTAGGTTGCTCAACAAACATAACTTATTTTACCTTACACAATCCTGGCCACTAATTCAATGCAGCAACTCAACAGACCTCATCTGGTCTGAACACAACTACCTCAGAGGAGCCTGACACGAAAGGATCTGGAACTCTGCCCTGACTACCGTGCAAGAATCTCCTAGGCATCTACAATACACATATAAAACATTCTGCAAGGGTGAGCAATCAATTGCTCAGCAGTACCACTATATGAATAACAAGTAAAAATGATTTAATAAAGCAGTGATAGGAACAGAATTCATAACTCGTTAGAAAACAGGTAAACATTCATAACTGGATATTAAAACTAGCATGCTCCGAGAAACAACAATATCAGTCGTGTGCTGTATATAAATACCAGAGTTCAATTCTTTTAGCATGTTATTTTCATTTTCAAACCTTCTGTTCCATTACAGAACCATAAAACCATTTTCCCGTTACAGGGACCCAAAATCATTTGTTCCGTTTCTGGAACCACAACATTATCTGTCTCAAACACGTTGATTTGTTAAACGATTTCAAAAATGAATCAATCAAATCTATAGGACGTTAACGGGTGAAGATAGCTGATCAGTCTACCCTCACCGGACAGCGACTAGCTGCCATCCAGAAATAGAATGTGTTCCGGAACTTGGGAAAAGACTAGCTAGGTCTTTCCCCCACGTTGGACTAATCGGTTAAACAGAATGCACAACCCAATTAGCCACTTACGCAACCTCATGCTGGGCCGTTACCGAATAATGGGCCTCTTACGCAACTCCAATAGATCAACTGAATTTCTTTTTTGTCTCTTTCCAAAGTTCCACGACATAGGTGGATCAAAATATTCTCTTTATCCAGTTTTCAAAATCACTATCACCTATCTCTTTTATATTTTCAAAACCAATTTTGTCACAGCACACTATTCGAATCCTCTTTTTATTTAAATCACATTTAGAGACAGGTGTTTACAGAAGTTACTTTTCCCCAAAACATAATTTTTAACAATATTTTCAAATACGGGGGATACGTAACTTAAAACGTTTATGTTCCATTACGAAAATAAAACATTTAGCTATTCATATACACTGAACCATAAAAGAATGGTCGGGGTACTTGCCTTGCAGAGCGATACAACTATCTCTGATTGACCTTGAACCGATTTGGGACACTCGGCTTTATCGCTTTACTATTTGACTATCTTGGATCCGACTTCAACGCTCAGGTCCTTCGATTGGGAACCTCGCTGCGCTTGTCGACTGATCACTAGGTCAACTTAGTTAGATACCAATTTCCTGAGTCCTTCGACTAGAATCTACAGAGCCGAAATACCCTACGTTAGACATCTAGGTATGCTTGACTTATCCTCGATACTAACAATCTACCCATTCGATATCGAATCTCGACTCGTAATTATACATATATTATAATAACACATGCCATAATTAGGATTCACACATTCAAGTTTCGGTTCGATACTCAAAACTTGGTTCTCATTTTCAGGAAATACATATGACCAATGTTTGAAAATAGGGTTATCATATACTTTGGAAAATATTCCATCACACACTAGTAGGTCCTGCAAAAATACTTATTTATAATTATATACGTATATATATATTCGACTAGTGACCCCGATAATCACAGGATATGTCCCCGTATTTTCAAATTTAATTTCTCAAAATTCAGGCAGCACCTCCTCTGTTTATTGGCCTACCCGTCGAAACAATTCGACGTCTCAAACCAAATCCACAACAACAACAACAACAAACCACAATCAATCCAACTTCGCAATCCAATTAATCCCCACAATGTATTATTTAAGTACCACTTTTTATTTTGAAAGTTAAAAAATAAATTTATAATTTATTATTTATTTATTTGCTAATGATAGGACTCAGATAACGATCATCATAGTCCACCGTCGGCTCGCCGAAGCTCATCGCCGACGGCGGTAAAATTCGTCGGTACCCGATTTTTTTTTCGGGTTTTCATACGGATTCTACCAATTAATATTGAGTAATTGAAACAATTATTTGATAAAAATATTTCATTCAAATATTTCAGGGATAAATTCGAATAAACCAAATCAGCAATAATCAAATAACTTAATCAAAGATTCATGAACAAATATTCGCACAGACACAACATCACAGCAAGTCCCCCCACTACCTTACGCGCATAC
Organism: Apium graveolens; assembly: GCF_009905375.1. NCBI lineage: Eukaryota > Viridiplantae > Streptophyta > Magnoliopsida > Apiales > Apiaceae > Apium > Apium graveolens. Next base: position 92,090,965 of record NC_133652.1, read on the forward strand.
ACGCGGTGGCCGGGAAGAACCACGGAAACAGAAAAAAAAGGAAGTAACAGAGTCATAACACGAGCACACACGCGCTCAACCGCACAACAGGGCCGAAGGAACGGCCATGGTAAAGCCGAGACAGCACAGGAATCACAAGCACACATAGAAATCTGCACAGGTATACGCATATATGCAGAATCAAGAAGAAAACTAAAGCCACCAAGCCCACCGGAGCAAGCGGCAGCGTACCGAAACGAGCCGGAGAAGCAGAATAAAAATGGCCAGAATTTGAAACAGGCATAAGACTCACCAGAACCCGAGCAAGCCGAGAAAAAGAAAGAAATCAGGGGAGTGAGTATAGAGAAAATAGTAGATACTGCTGTTCAAAAAGGAACAGGGAAGAGATGTGAAACAAACAAAATGAACAGCCTATAATACTATGCCACGCCCCTGATTGATTGATAAAAATTAAACACGTGTCCATTTAGATAATTATGAGGATTTTAAGGCCCGACTTATCCCGAAATTTGCTTCTAACGAATCAGGTCGTACTTAAAACTAATTCAGAAAATTACGGGAATAATCTTAAAATATTAGAAATATCCTGAAGTAAATAAATACATAATTTTCATAATTTTAAAACAATTTCTGAAATACAATTTATACCCGCTTTTAACAACTAAATGAAACATTGCGCGTATAAAATTAACCCTGAAAATTCCCAAAATAATTTTAAAATTCTCGGAATATTCCAAACTTAAATAAATATGAGCTTCATAGTTTTTTGAAGAATTAAATACAGATTTTACAGATAAATGAAATCAGATAATCATACAAGGTTAAATAATTGATAAACTATGGATTTCTCAATTTTATAAAGTCCTAAAAATAATTATTGAAATTGTAAAGTCATAAAAATAATTTTAGAGACAATCCACATATTTACACAAATAAACTTGTATTTAATCCACTTTTAAAAGCGAAAACAATTCAGTATACTTAATAATTAATTACACGAATAATCCTGTACACCATACTCACCTACATAGATAAAATAAAACAACACCTTGCTGACAGAAGCTATACACATATATTATTCATTTAATCATTCCATAATTACGCATTTAAATAATACAAAAGTACACGAGTCGTTATATCCTTCCCCCCATAAAAAGATTATGTCCTCAGAATCTGATCTAGCTAAATAAACGAGGATATTTGTCAAGCATATCCAACTCTAACTTTCAGGTAGACTCTTTGACTCAAAATTTATTCAAAGCATACTTATTAGGGATATAAACTCCTTTCTAAGGACTCGCTCTTAATGATCGAGGAATTGGGATCGATCATTTCACACAGATTAATTTTGGATAAGAGCCCATTGGCTCCTAATCAATGACTTGGTTCGAATTAGATACATTTCACCTTAATATTGATATGCATGACATATTATATATATATATATATACTGCAACTGCAGCAGCCACGCCAACTTATGGCAACTATACTTATATTTATCAATACCTCGAATGATTCACTATATTAAGGACTTAACTTGTCCCTTCTGCTCAACTTACCCAATCTCTATTAGGATAAAACTTTCGCCTATACCCCGATCCTCATTCTAGGTATTCATATTCTCTCGATGCGAATCCGCTTTCTCTCTTTGTATAGCACGAGTTGTTTCAACTCTTTTCCGAGTCAACACCATCACATTCTTGATGTACTAAATTAATTCAGGACTTAATAATGTCTCTAATTCCACTTTCTCTCACTAGGGTGAGGACCCACACTTATGTCCATACAACACTTCGCAAAGTAATATTCTCGTACTAACATGATAACTATTATCATAGAAACTCAACCCATGGTAAATGGTTATCGCGGTTCACATTTTAAACCCATCATATATATACTCTCCACATATCTTATATTGTCTGAATCATCTTCTTACTTTGATCCTCTGTCTAAGGGTAATAGGTAATACTGATTTTCAAGTTAACTTCCAACATTCAATCACTTCTTACTCATTTCCATCCATTAAGGTTGGGAAATAATCTTTTATACTTACTTCTCACCACCTTTAGATACTCAACTTCAATTCCCACAGTTTCCAATTCTTGATTCATAACTTCTTCTTAACATTTCTTGATTCCTTCCATTCCTTCTGACTAAAAAGTGATCTCATACAACTATTCTCCACTATCTCCAAGTACTTGAATCTTCAATTTCTCACTTCTTCCATTCTTCTATCAACTCCTCAATGATCTCAATAATAATCAATTTTCTTTTCTACTCCAGACATCTATCCCTGAATGAATCCTTCCTGGTAGGTAGTCACTTAAACAACCATGGCTCAAAATTAATTTTAATCAAGTTCTCATACTTTTGAAGCTTAGTATACAATTCCTACTTCTCAACCTTTCATAGACACTTCTTTAGGCTTTCAACTTGACCTTCCTTAGCCCTTAGATGGGCAAGGATGTTATCAATAAATACGATTATACCATGCTAGTACTTCTAATACACCATATTCCTTAATTCCTTATAGACAACTGATACACTTGTTACTCCACCCATTATCACCAAAATTTACAGCGCTCATAACCCATTCTAATCACAATCTTTGGTATATCCTCAGGCTTACCTTTAGCTGACAGTAGTCTGATCTTAGGTCTTCCTCCAAAAACCAACACAGTCCTTTCATGAATACTCAATTATTTCCCTGGTTCCTTATCAGAGTCTTGAGCAGCTAAACTTTTAATCACATTACAAGTTTTAGCCTTGGCTGTTCTGGACGTCAAACCTTTTGATGCACTACCTCCAATGCTATCTTGGGAAGTACTTCTACAATTCTTGGAAACATGCCCTACCTTGCCACAGTTGTAATAGACGACTCTTGGATTTTCCACATTACATTCTGATGCATAATGTCCCTTCTGACTACACTTAAAACATCCAGTATTTGCCTTACATCTTCCACCATGTCTCTTACCGCATTGCTTACACTCCGATATAGGCGACTTAACCGACTTGGCTTGATTAGAGCTGGCTGAGGTGTTACTAATTCTATTTAAAGAAATACTTTTCTCTCTAAATTCTTTATTCTTACTCCTTCCAACATTTTTATGAGACTTCTGACTGGATCCTTCTTGACCTGATGCTTCTTCCATATCATCAATCTTTCGCTTCTTATCTTCTCGTTCTCTAGCGGCTAACTTCTGATCAAATTCAATTACTAAGGCGGCCTGAACTACGGAAGGATACATTTTGAATTGCAATGCCACCACTCCACTACGAATTTCAGGCTTCAATCCTTGTTGAAACCTCTTTGCCTTCTGAGCTTCGGAGCACACATAATCTGGTATAAATCTAGCCAACTCCGTGAACTTAGCCTCATACTCAGCTACACTTTTGTCACCTTGCTTCAGTTCTAGAAACTCAATTTCCATTTGGTTCCTTACACAGTCAGGAAAATACTTTTCTAAAAATAACTGAGTAAACCTAGCCCATGGAACAGGGCCTCCTCCTTCTAACGCTTTAGTTGACTCCCACCAGTAATTTGCTTCATTTTTCAAGAAATAGCTCGCATAATCAGTCTTAAGATTCTCACTTACTTGAACAAGATTAAAAGCTTTCTCCATCTCTTTTAACCATGCTCCAGCAGCTACTGGATTAGGTTCACCTTTAAACTCAGGAGGGTTAACATTCTGAAAGGATTTGAAACTAGCACTTTGGTTCACTCCTTGCTGTTGTTGCTGTAACAATAGTTGCTGCTGCTGAACCTGTTGGATTAACTGTAACTGTTGTTGCTGCTGCTGGCGCAACATGTCTAGAATTTCATTTATAGTTGGACCCTCCATAAAACTACTATTATTTCCTTTAGACTGGGTAGCTTTCTTGGGTGGCATCTTCCTGAAATATATAAATGAGTTTATTCAATAACAAAAATATTTAACAAAAGGTATCACCACTTAAACGGTGCACCTGTATCAAGAAAATGATGCCCAATCACAGTACCCATGTCTTTAATATCGGGTCCATTTACAAAAGAAATCTAGATTAATAGTACTAGCAATCATAGCAACAATAACAGTAACAGAATCAACAATAGTTCAAAAGATTTATATTACATAGAACTAACACCATAGCATGACTTTTCAATATAACAACAACTAACCAACTTCCCATTTCTACTCAAGTACAACATCTAAATTCCTCCAACATAATATATTAGTCACGCACTATGTAGAACAAGCTAATAAATCGAGTCAAGATTAAAGGACACTGACTCCTCTAAGCGCCATGGTCCAAATTCCAATCAACCTTTTTCTCCAGGGATGATTTCTTATCACCCTCAAGTGATTCATCAATCACTGAATTACCTTTCCCGAGGCTATATCTCCATTCTTAAATCCTGAACTCCCACGGTTACCATTACTCTTAAGTAACACCCTGATATAAGGCTTTCCTGCTTTCTGACAGTTACTCTGACTTGCTTTCAATAACGAGGACCAACAAATCGCAGAAATTCAATATCACAGAATATCGAAGGAAATTTCCAACTCAAGGGAATCAAATAAGAAGAAACAGTGAAGAAGATGTAGGTATGACTGAGAGCAACCATACAAGTACATAAGATGGCCAGTCTTAGTACCATACGGTTACAACACATAACTCGGTGGCGTCCCACCAGACCTTTTTGTCACAAAGACAAATGGTCAATTCATATGCATTGTTTGCCCCAATCAACCGAAAAGTCACCAAGGAAAAGAACAATATTCAAATAAGAAGTTCACAAATAGAAAAGAAAGAATTTGATTTGTAAGGAGATCAACAAGACCCTAAATAGCTTACCTCGGGTTCATAACTTTCTCACAAGAAAGATAAATAACTTATAAGATAAGAAACAATTACTCTGGAGATAAAATACATTTCAAGGAAGGAAATAAAAGAATTCAAAGATATCACCTCCCGTTTAATCCACATTCTCTACCAAACTTAGTCGTCGTAACAGCCCCTAACTAATATCACGTTATCCGAACTCACCAAGATCGCATAATCACTCCAATAACATTCCATGATACAGAAAATACGATCTTTAGAAATAACGGGGGCATCTCTTTAGCTGACACATCACGGGCATACTCAGAAGCTGACTTTTCTCAATCAGACTCGAATTCTCGAAAGGAAAAACTAGGAGTCTCTATCGGATATTACTTATAATACATATACGAAGGAGACGCACTCTAGACTAGGGCAGTTCCAGTCAATCCTCAATAAACGTCAGGGTTACACCTCCAAAACCCTTGACTAAACTCCTAGACTCGCTCCTCTGATTGAGTTGCTGTCTCACATCTATACATAACCCTTCTTGCACTCTTCTGACTCCACTCTTAACCTAAATCAGGGACTCAAACCTGTAGCTCTGATACCAACTTTGACGGCCTCAACCCCGGGGTCTGGAGTTGACATCACCAATAATAATAATAACCATCATAATTCAGCCTAACTCATTAATAATGCATATAATACGACCCCTTTACCAAGACCTTTTCCAGGTTTAAGTATGACTTAGGTTGCTCAACAAACACTACTTATTTTACCTTACATAATCCTGACCACCAATTCAATGCAGCAACTCAACAGACCTCATCTGGTCTGAACACAACTACCTCAGAGGAGCCTGACACGAAAGGAGCTGGAACTCTGCCCTGACTACCGCGCAAGAATCTCCTAGGCATCTACAATACATATATAAAACATTATGCAAGGGTGAGCAATCAATTGCTCAGCAGTACCACTATATGAATAACAAGTAAAAATGATTTAATAAAGCAGTGATAGGAACAGAATTCATAACTCGTTAGAAAACAGGTAAACATTCATAACTGGATATTAAAACTAGCATGCTCCGAGAAACAACAATATCAGTCGTGTGTTGTATATAAATACCAGAGTTCAATTCTTTTAGCATGCTATTTTCATTTTCAAACCTTCCGTTCCATTACAGGAACCATAAAACCATTTTCCCGTTACAGGGACCCAAAATCATTTGTTCCGTTTCTGGAACCACAACATTATCTGTCTCAAACACGTTGATTTGTTAAACAATTTCAAAACTGAATCAATCAAATCTAGTGGACGTTAACGGCTGAAGATAGCTGATCAGTCTACCCTCACCGGACAGCGACTAGCGGCCATCCAGAAATAGAATGTGTTCCGGAACTTGGGAAAAGACTAGCTAGGTCTTTCCCCCACGCTGGACTAATCGGTTAAACAGAATGCACAACCCAATTAGCCACTTACGCAACCTCATGTTGGGCCGTTACCGAATAACGGGCCTCTTACGCAACTCCAATAGATCAACTGAATTTCCTTTTTGTCTCTTTCCAAAGTTCCACGACATAGGTGGATCAAAACATTCTCTTTATCCGGTTTCCAAAATCACTATCACCTATCTCTTTTATATTTTCAAAACCAATTTTGTCACAGCACACTATTCGAATCCTCTTTTCATTTAAATCACATTTAGAGACAGGTGTTTTCAGAAGTTACTTTTCCCCAAAACATAATTTTTAACAACATTTTCAAATACGGGGGATACGTAACTTAAAACGTTTCTGTTCCATTACAAAAATAAAACATTTAGCTATTCATATACACTGAACCATAAAAGAATGGTCGGGGTACTTGCCTTGCAGAGCGATACAACTATCTCTGATTGACCTTGAACCGATTTGGGACACTCGGCTTTATCGTTTTACTATTTGACTATCTTGGATCCGACTTCAACGCTCAGGTCCTTCGATTGGGAACCTCGCTGCGCTTGTCGACTGATCACTAGGTCAACTTAGTTCGATACCAATTTCCTGAGTCCTTCAACTAGAACCTACAGAGCCGAAATACCCTACGTTAGACGTCTAGGTATGCTTGACATATCCTCGATACTAACAATCTACCCATTCGATATCGAATCTCGACTCGTAATTATACATATATTATAATAACACATGCCACAATTAGGATTCACACATTCAAGTTTCGGTTCGATGCTCAAAACTTGGTTCGACGATCATTTTCAGGAAATACATATGACCAATGTTTGAAAATAGGGTTATCATATACTTTGGAAAATATTCCATCACACACTAGTAGGTCCTGCAAAAATACTTATTTATAATTATATACGTATATATATATATATATTCGACTAGTGACCCCGATAATCAAAGGATATGTCCCCGTATTTTTGAATTTAATTTCTCAAAATTCAGGCAGCACCTCCTCCGTTTATTGGCCTACCCGTCGAAATAATTCGACGTCTCAAACCAAATCCACAACAACAACAACAACAAACCACAATCAATCCAACTTCACAATCCAATTAATCCCCACAATGTATTATTTAAGTACCACTTTTTATTTTGAAAGTTACAAAATAAATTTATAATTTATTATTTATTTATTTGCTAATGATAGGACTCAGATAACGATCATCATAGTCCACCGTCGGCTCGCCGAAACTCATCGCCGACGGCGGTAAAATTCGTCGGTACCAGAATTTTTTTTTTCGGGTTTCCATACGGATTCTACCAATTAATATTGAGTAATTGAAACAATTATTTGATAAAAATATTTCATTCAAATATTTCAGGGATAAATTCGAATAAACCAAATCAGCAATAATCAAATAACTTAATCAAAGATTCATGAACAAATATTCGCACAGACGCAACATCACAGCAAGTCCCCCCACTACCTCACGCGCATACGCGCGGTGGCCGGCAAAAACCACGGAAACAGAAAAAAAAGGAAGTAACAGAGTCGCAACACGAGCACACACGCGCTCAACCGCACAACAGGGCCGAAGGAACGGCCATGGTACAGCCGAGACAGCACAGGAATCACAAGCACACATAGAAATCTGCACAGGTATACGCATATATGCAGAATCAAAAAGAAAACTAAAGCCACCAAGCCCACTGGAGCAGGCAGCAGCGTACCGGAACGCGCCTGAGAAGCAGAATAAAAATGGCCGGAATTCTAAATAGGCATAAGACTCACCAGAACCCGAGCAAGCCGAGAAAAAGAAAGAAATCAGGGGAGTGAGTATAGAGAAAATAGTAGATACTGTTGTTCAAAAAGGAACAGGGAAGAGATGTGAAACAAACAAAATGAACAGCCTATAATACTATGCCACGCCCCTGATTGATTGATAAAAATTAAACACGTGTCCATTTAGATAATTATGAGGATTTTAAGGCCCGACTTATCCTGAAATTTGCTTCTAACGAATCAGGTCGTACTTAAAACTAATTCAGAAAATTACGGGAATAATCTTAAAATATTAGAAATATCCTGAAGTAAATAAATACATAATTTTCATAATTTTAAAACAATTTCTGAAATACAATTTATACCCGCTTTTAACAACTAAACGAAATAATGCGCGTATAAAATTAACCCTGAAAATTCCCAAAATAATTCTAAAATTCTCGGAATATTCCAAACTTAAATAATTATGAGCTTCATAGTTTTTTGAAGAATTCTGGAATTAAATACAGATTTTACAGATAAATGAAATCAGATAATCATACAGGGTTAAATAATTGATAAACTATGGATTTTTCAATTTTATAAAGTCCTAAAAATAATTATTGAAATTATAAAGTCATAAAAATAATTTTAGAGACAATCCACATATTTACACAAATAAACTTATATTAAATCCACTTTTAAAAGCGAAAACAATTCAGTATACTTAATAATTAATTACACGAACAATCCTGTACACCATATTCACCTACATAGATAAAATAAAACAACACCTAGCTGACAGAAGCTATACACATATATTATTCATTTAATCATTCCATAATTACGCATTTAAATAATACAAAAGTACACGATTCGTTATAACTTACTCTTGGTGCAGATATATGTTGATGATATCATTTTTGGTTCTACAAATGACAGACTTTGCAAGAAGTTTGTCAAACTGATGCAGTCAAGATATCAAATGAGTATGATGGGGGAACTTAGCTATTTTCTGGGCCTTCAAGTCAAGCAGAATGAAGAAGGCACTTTTACTTGTCAATCCAAGTACACCAGAAATTTGCTGAAGAAATTTGGAATGCAAGATTATTCAAGTGCATCCACTCCTATGGCCACTGCAACAAAATTGGATAAGGATACTGGTATATCAGTAGATATTACTGATTATAGAGGTATGATTGGCTCTCTACTCTATCTAACTGCTAGTAGACCTGATATCATGTATGCTACCTGTCTTTGTGTAAGATTTCAAGCAGCGCTGTGAAAAGAATTTTCAAGTATCTTAAGGGTACTGCTGATCTGGGATTGTGGTATCCTAGAGAATCAGACTTTAAGCTAATAGGTTACTCAGATGCAGATTTTGCAGGATGCAAAATTGATAGGAAAAGCACAAGTGGAAGCTGCCAATTTCTTGGAGGCAGATTGGTTTCTTAGTTTAGCAAGAAACAAAAGTCAATTTCCACATCAACTGCAGAAGTAGAGTACATTGCTGCCGGAAGCTGTTGTGCACAGATTCTTTGGATGAAGAATCAGTTACTGGATTATGGGTTAACATATTTTAAAATCCCTATTTACTGTGATAATCAAAGTGCTATTGCTATGACAGGTAATCCAGTTCAACACTCAATGACCAAGCACATCAGCATTAGGTACCACTTCATAAGGGAACATGTGGATGAAGGTATAGTGGAATTGCACTTTGTTCCAACAGATCAACTAGCAGATATCTTCACAAAACCACTGTGTGAAGCTGCTTTTACAAGATTGGTAAATGAACTTGTAATGGTTTCAGGTTCTTTCTCTAAGTCTGCTTAGTTTATGATTCTGTTTCATCAGACTTTATGATCAGTATTTACAGATATTACTATCTTTATGTATTCTGTGCTTAATTGAAAATTGCTTAAGTACTGATTGTTGTCTGATGTGAATTTCTACACTCTGATAGTGATATGAATATTTCTGTGACTATTCAATCCAATGAGGATAACTGTGCTAGATGTTGACCTAGTAGTCTTTACTATACTAAAGTCCCATGTTTGAAGTAATTATTTATGTGGAAATCTTTTAACACAAGCAAATTCTGATATTGAACTTAGTTGAAGTTTACTTTGTGTATCTTATTACTAAGTCACAAACTGGAATAGTGCTTCTTATCTGTTAAGTTCTAATGTTAGTAAAACTGATGGATGTACTAAGTGCTGATAAACCTCACTTATCAAAAGGAAAAGAAAAAGAAAAGGGAATAAAAATCAGGTACTCCTTTGAGATCTAGAGTAAAAATGTGGAAGGGACGACCCAAGTGCATTGCTGGTATTAAGTAATATGCATCAGAAAAGCACAATAAATATTTTCTTGGTGACTTTTCACACTCTATGATTACTGGAGAAATACTCTGATAATGGCATAAATTCTGATAAGCAGTTGTGACTAACTTACACTGAGAAGCCACTGTAAAATGGAATTTCAAAAGATGCATAAAATGAGCACAAAACAGTTGAGGTGAATTCATGCATGAACTCATTCTAAAGTAGACTTCAGAATCATGACAGATTTTGAGCAAAGTTCTTAGTTATGCCTTATTTTTAAGATGTACTGAAGTGAATCAGACTTTAATCTTTATCTGATATTTAGCTTACTGCACACACATACACTCCATATGAATGATGAAAATTATTGTGGTGATAAATGTTGTTTGAGATGAACGTTTAAGTGTCAGTTGCATAAATTCTGAGGACAAGTAATGATGGAAGTTCTGATGATTAAGTTCTGAAGAAACGAAATCAGAATTTGTGTGAAGAATTACAGAAATAGGCATTCACTTTTCGAGTTAAGGAATCATGTTCTGTGATTGTTAAGTTCTGATATAAGTCTAAGTTCTGATATTAAATTCTGATTCTTTACTTGACTTATTTGTGGTTAAAATCTGAAATAGTATTATTTTAAATTAGAATATGTTTGGGATAAAAGATTGTCAAATTATTTATTTACTTTTATATTTTATCTCTCTTTTTTTACTTTTACTCTCTCTCATCTACTGACGATTTTTCATCCAGACATTTTATCAAACACCTTACAGGCAATTTTCTTTCTCACGTATTTCTAATGGTACCCAAGGACATAATTTTTGATGGAGCTACATTTGTTCCTAATAACTTCTCCGCCATTCTCAGCAAGTCAGAAGCCCCATCTGAACTTCACTTCATTCAGGACTTTCTTGCTAGTTCTGATATTGGGTATGCTCTGACTAAACCCGAAGCAGTCTCTGGTACTCAAGTACTGAAGTTCTGGAGAGGGGGTGTATATGATGATGGTGGTGCTCTAAGGTCCCCAAGTATTATTTTTTCATCAGGGGAGGATGAGTATGTTGTGACATTGTCTACAGTTCGACAAGCATTGTAGCTACCTGAGAACTGTGTATATTCTACTGTTAAAGATCCAGTTCTTCAAAACATGATGGCCAGTCTGGGATATGAGAGGACATTGGCAAAGCTGGGCCAGTTGAAGAGATCTTTCATAAGGAAGGAATGGAGTTTCTTCTTTGATAGCATAACCAAGGCTTTTGCAAACAAATGTTCCAATTTTGATGCAATTCCCATATTCAGCCAATAAATCGGGTATGCTCTCATAAATCAAACTGATTTTGACTATGCAAGTGATGTCTTAGATTTTATTAGGGACATAATGAGTGAAGATAGATCTACTGTTTATTTTGCTAGATTCTGTCAGCTTATCTATAGTTTCTGTTGTGATAATAAGCCCCGAAATGCTAGTGAATTAATTTCATCATTCAGAATAGCTAAAAGAGCTTTTATTGACTTATTATCTACTGATAATAAGAAGGTTGTGTTAAGACCCCTCTTAATTCCTTTATTTGTCAAACAAGCCTTAATAACCTATGATCCCATTAAATACACTACACTATATCCTGATGTCCAACCATCTGAACCTCATCCATCAGCACCTACCACTTCTACTCAACCACCTCAAACTTCTCAACCTCAACCTTCAGATCCTACAGTGCAGCCTTCATCTTCCAAACCTAAGAGGACTAAGAAAGTACCTCAGATACAACAGAAGAGAAGGAGATTCATTCTACGAGATGAATCAGATGCCGAGGAACAGGTTCCTGTATCAGAACTTGTTGTTCTAGAAGCTGAGAAGGTCTCTTCTCAGAAGGATGTTGATATTGGGAGTTCTAGGCCCCTAAAAAGGCTTAGAAAGCATAATTCTGATGATACAGCTCCTACAGCCTCTTCAAAATCTAAAAGATTCAAATCATTGGCAAAAAGGCCTGAAGATTCTGGTAAAGAAATGGAAGCAGCAGCTAAGGAAGGGGGTCAGGAATCCCTGATCTCTCAAGACCCTGTTGAAGCTCACAATTCTCCTAGTGTTGATCCAGACCTTCATGCAACTCATCACTCTCCACTACATGAGCCAGAAACTACTCAAATTCCCACACCTCCAGTATATCCAGTACATGCTGATAACCAGGGGCCAAGTGATGAAATTGACATTCATAACTTGGAAGTGCCTCAGGTTTTGTATCCAGAAGCTCCACCAATTCAAGTCACTCCACCAACAACACCAATTCCTGATGTTGATTTTAATCCAGAATTGCCTACAACACCTTCTCTGTATCTAGATACTGAAGATCAGATTTTAGGTGAGCATCAGAATGTGGCTGTTGATCAGAACATAGTTGGAGATCAGCACTTAGAGGATGATGTTGAAGCCTACATAGCCTCTCATAATGTTCTTTTATCAGAGGATGTTGAAGATGTTGACTCTGTAAGTTCTGATGCTGCAAATATTGATGATACTGGTAATGCTGCTACAAATACAGATGTTGATGCAGCTGGTCCTTCTGGGCATGCACCTCTACAAGCTCCTTCAAAAGCTGAGATAGTCAAGAAGTTTGTTACAGGGGAAACACCAGTCCCTTGGATTGAAACTCCTAGAGGACAGGAGTGGACTAAAGAATGGAACTCAGTCAGTTTTGTTCCTTCTGAAAAGATTCTTGCTCAGCACTAGGAAAAAGCTGATGAGATGCTAGTCAATGATGATTTCAAGACACAGCTAAGAGTTACTGCACTTAGTACAAGGCACCTTCAAGGTCAACAATCTGTAACTCAGGCCAAGGTGGACAAGATTCAAGAATCCTTGAATCAGCAAGATACAGTTGCAAAGCTGGATAAGAAGATGTTTTTGAAACCTACCTTTGACAGAATTGCCTATATTGAGAAAACTCAAGAGAAGCAACAGTCTCATATTGATGTAATTTTGAAAAATCAAGCTTCTCAGCAAAATCAACTCAATGAGATCCAATCCTCAGTGGAATTGCTTGTCTCTCTTCTTTTACCTGCTGATGCCAAAAAGGGGGAGAAAGTAATTAAGTCCAAATGCAAACCTGTTAAGACACTGAAGGGAAAGGATGATGGTAATGACCCGGGAAACTCTGGAATGGGGGGAGGTCATGGTCAAGGTGGAGGTCTCTCATCAAGTAGAACTGGAACTACAAGTCATAGAACAAGATCTGATACTGGGAGAAGAATAACTTCTGATACTGGTAAAAGGATAAGTTCTGATAAACTTTTGGAACTTGATGAAGAAATTTCAAGACAGTTATTTCTGAAAGAAAATCCAGGAATGGACTTCGAGAGTCTAAAGGAAGAAGAAGCTAGACTTAAGTTAGAAAAAGTCATTTCCAAATCTGAAGCTTCTGTTGTTGAAAAGAAACTTCCTACGGCTAAAGGCATTGTGATAAAAGAAAGGACAAATCCTGTGGCAACTAAGGCTAAATCACAATTGCAGATAGATCCAAGGTCCAAGGGCAAAGAAAAAGTTGGTGAACCTGTAAAGGTTTATGTGCCTCCTATGGATGAAGAAATTTTTGATGAAGATGTTAATCTTACTCTGACTTCAAGGAAGATTTCTAAGACAACCTCTGACATGGCTCAAGTTGTTCAGAGTCAAGATATAGTTAGTTCTGATATAACTATGAAGCAAGCAACCTCTGACATAGCTCAAGTTGGCTTGATATCAGAAGATAAGTCAAAGGAAACCTCTGACATTGCTCATGTTAAATCCTCAAAGCTACTCCTACCGGGATTCACTAAATCCAGACAAACTCAACCTTTGAAGACTGCAGCAAGTGGTTTTAAAACAAGAGTGGTTACTGGAAAGGAAGCAAGAGATAAATCTGGACTGGGTAGTGCTGATGAAGGAAGAGTGCAAAACACAACCAATGATCCAACTTTCTTAAGTGAACCAGGTGTTGGAGCAACTTCTGAAAGATTGAATCAACTTGAATCTGTATAGATGGTTTACCATACCTTCTTGAAAGAACATATCTTGTTATATTTCATGACAGATGGAAGGGTTTACCACATAAGGGAAAATGCTATACCACTGAAGTATTTTGAGGAACTAGAACATGTTTTATTCTTACATCAAGTGAAGGACAGATTAACAGAAAGTGCTGCAAATTATTTGAAGACTCAAATTCAGAGACAGAATAAACTTTATTATGTGAAGTCTGACAGTACATATTGTCCTAAGTACAGAGATCACAAGGGTGATATTGTTGATATGAAGCCTAATACTACAAAGATCAGAACATATCTTGGTATTAAGGGACTTGAATTCAATCTAGAGTCTGACAAAGCCTATGTCATCAGACTAGATTAGGAGTTGACAAAAGCAAAAATTAATGATCTCAGATATGCTATCTTCCAAACTGGTGAAGATACTACAGAGCTTAAAGATGCTAAAAGGAGGATGATTGATGAACTCAGATATGCTGAGAGATGTTTGTTAGAGAAATATCTCAGAACAACTCTTGACATCGAAGAGATCAGAAAGTGAAGCCAAGTCAAGATCTACAACTGCTCAAATTCTGATGTGTATACAGACTGAAGTTGTTATCAGAAGTTAAAGTTGGTAAAGCTTTAAGGACTGTAAGTTGTAGTTATCTAGTCAAATTCTCATGCATTTGTACTTAATGTTTTTGACATCATCAAATATCTGTTAAACTTGTATATTATGCTAATTTATAAGTTGGGGAGATTGTTAGATATATTTGATAATGTCATGTCTAATATGATTTGTGTTTAGTTTTCAGATCTTACTTAAACAGGACAAATCAGTGCTTAACTGGATATCAGCACTTATACTGAAGACAGAACTTAAGTTATCAGTACTTAAGGTTCAGGAGATATTTATCAGGAGATAATATCAGGACTTAAAGGAAACTTCAGATAAGGAAGGCGGCTGATTGAAAGGAACGAAGATCAAGACAAACGCAAGAAGAGATATGCATGAAGAAGAAAATCTATGAAGAATAGAATACTTGGAAGAAAAGATAACTGGTTGATATATTTTAGGAAGCAGAATTATATTCCATATCAATTAGCAATTATCTTATAATTGTGTAGTATATAAACACAGACATAGGGTTTACACTAGATGTGTTATCATTATCGAGAAAAATATTCTTTGTAACCCAAGCAGCTCTCGTGATATTTGTTCATCACTGAGAGAGGACAGTTCCACATTGTAACAGAGTTTCATAAAGTTTGTTTTCTGTTACTTATGTTCTTTAAATTCGATTTGATTGTGCTATACACTGTATTCAACCCCCCTTCTACAGTGTGTGTGACCTAACAAGGATCAAACAGGATAAAGTATGAGACAAGATTACAACTACCAACCATAGAATATAAGTTACAACCCAAAATAAAACCAAATTTACATAGTCGATCCCGACTTGGAATCGACAGATAACCCATTATATCTTAACAACCTTTGGGCTAAGCGCTTGCTCACTCAAAACCTGTACTACCTGCTCTGGTAACCGGAAGCCCTCAATATGGTAGGGACCACCAGGTACGCTCTTACGAGCAGTGCGCCTAAGCCCAGCCATCTTCTTGCTTAATTGTCATGGTTAGATTAAAACAAAACATATGAGTATAAAACTCAGCAAGTAACTATAAAATAGTTCTAAGATACAAAATCCATAATATACCATTTCTGAACTCAGGGCATTCTACTTTATCATTTCTAGGTGGCAGATTTCTATCTTTTGGGCTATGAAAGGGTTACGAAGAAAAGCTTTGGGCTTTCAAGGAACAAGGCTCAAGATAGGGTGAAAGCCAACATTCATCACAAATCATTAATAGGATCACAAATGATCTTTCAAATGGAAAGTGATAATCTTTTCATCATTGGAAATCAATTATATGATTGATAATATCAACAAAATCAAAAATCAGGGTTCACAAGCTGTAAGCTTCACAATATCACAATCAACTCTTTTCAAAACAATATAAGCCTTTTCATTTTCAAAGAATCAATTACTGAATAGGAAATTTCAATTCCTTTTTAAATAGTTATGGAACCCTTGATTGGACTTCTTTAACTTTCAATTCATAATAATATGGGTGATCATCCCGTACCGACCTCCATCCGGTCTTTAAGGTACCAATGGCATAATTTCAGCCTTAAACTGGACTAGCCCCGCTAGCCTCTTAACATGACTGGACTAGTCCCACTAGTCTCTTACATCTCAATCCAATCCATCAGGAATTCATTTGGAAAACCTTGTGTTGGAAAAGAAAGGTTTTACTAAATTCATTTTATCATTACCACGAATATGAAATCATTCAGACTCTTTCAAGTCGAAACTCATTCTTAAGTTCAAATTTTAAGAATTCAAAGATAAGGAAATGAATCAAGGATAAGCAAAGTTCAATTCTAGGGATCTTGACCAAATGATAACAAGGTACTCAAGTTAGGGAATCAAAACCGTTTCAAGGATCAATAGGGTATAAGGTAAACAAAGGAGTAAAGGATCATTACACATGGGGTGCGTAAAGTTTCTTATAGGGTTTACAACAGTTCATGGTATTAACAAGTAATCAGGATAAGAAAAGGTTACCAAAGGGTTTGAACAATAATCTTATCAATAACAAGTTCACAAGAACAAGGATAGGGTATCTCAAGACTCAATAACAGGGGTATATTACTATAAAAGTTTAATACTCTACATGGCATAAACAATATCCTCTTTATAAACATTTACACAAGTAAGTAGAGTTACTTGCCTGAATTCGCTTTCATGTTTCACAAAGTTTGAACTACTGCCACCTAGTATACCTTTCTATTTCCTAGCCTGAATGCCCTCACACTCCGAATCTACAATCCAAAAACCAAAACCTTAATTAGATTCCCACTTGACGTTCCCAGAACGCTTAACATTTCCCGTAATCGCAATACGCTAAAAGTATTTATATCCTCAATTATAATCACACAACATGTATATACCATTACTCGTATACTTTAAACATATAGACTTCGAATCATGCATTATGATGCAAATACGACATATAGCATTTGATTCTTGCATTTTCAACTCTATACTTGAGTTACCATATCAATTATATACCCTTGTAACTAGACGACTTAATCCTTCCTTTTTCAACACTTAATTCGAACCAAAACAATCAAACAAATCACATATCTCTTAGAAATTACACATGCATTCACTAGCATCAAATTATTCACTTTTATATCTATATTCCATTCAACTATAACCACACAACCCAAGAATCAAACATTATCATGCAAGTATCAAAGTTGCATAAAAACTTGAGATCAAGTCACCACTTATTCGTTTAAATCATCTTTTAGCCTAAATGTTTACATGCAAGACTCTAACTCTACATGCACTTACTAGAACCAAATCGAATTCACATTTGTAGTCCATTTAAACACATAAATCAACTTTAATTCCTTAAGGTCAAGCAATAACACCCGAAATTTCCAAAAATCAAGACATGCATGCATCATTTGGAGTTCTTAAACCACAACTCAATCTACTTGTTCAAGAATCTCTACAATCAATCAACAACAAATCATTTAAATCATAAAAATCAAATTAATAAACAAGAACCACTCAGTTTTCAAGCAAAACAAAACATGCAACTTTTATTTTGATTCTTTAAATCATCAACTAATCAAATTTCTCAATTACTTCTGGGAATATACATTAACAAGTCATTTACGTCAAACAATCAAATTTATTTTCTCAAAATCAAGGACCCATTTGGGTTTTTAAAGAAACAACACATGCAACTATCGAAATTAAGTTTCACGATTAATAGAGCTCAGTAATAACATCATCACTCACCACAGGTTCACCGGAGTTCATCACCGGTGGCGGTGGCTTCACGGTGGTGCCCTCATTCGAGGGTGTCCAACCACAAAACCCCCGATTACCCCCTAAAAATCACAGCAACAAACACATGCAAGACATAATCATCACATCATCTTGATTCTATAAAATAAGAACTCGGCAAAACCGCACCTAAACACATACACACACTCGCATGCAAGTACCAATACACACATGCAAGTGAATCAAAGCTCATATATGGAACAAGGATGAAGTTTTATGGAAGAATCCATAGAAATTAAGTGAAAAAGAGAGGTGTACCGAGAGAAAAAGAGAGAGAGAGAGTTCGAGAGTTGAGAGAGAAATAGAGAGAGAAATGAGAGAATGTGAGAGATGAGAGAGTGAGGCCGAGTGAAGAGAAAGAAAAGGGGGAGGAAATGGGATATATATATTATCTTGGAAGGGTAGTATGGTCATTGTACCATACTTTTAAATTTCTTTTTTTTCTCTTTTCTCTTATTTCAATCTAAGAATGGATTTATTCAAGAAATAACTCTCTCAGAAAAGATGAGAATGGAACGAATAAAAATTTTAGAGCATAGATCTCGAAATTAGCTTTCCAACCATATTTTCAGAATAATTTTGAAGCGAGCGGTTGATTAAAATACGGATTTTACAAGATTATGCTGAAAATAGCATTTTAACTCCTTAAAATCATTTTAAAATGCAACGATCACGAAATAAATCCGTCTATCATTTTTAGAAAGTCTCTAGGACTATTTTGAAGATAGCAAAACAAATTTCATTCCTTGACCATTCTCGAATAATTTTATAAAAATGTATAAAGGTTCAATAAACCTTATTTTAATCCAAATAAATCCCTTATATCCATTTAAAATCAATAGATCACGTAATCATGCATACAGCAAGCAAGCACACATATATATATTTACACATCACAACTCATAAGTGACCTTACAATTTCCCCTTTTTATTATTATTCCTCTTTTTTCGTACCGGGTCACGTTCTGCCTGACGGCCCGACGCTCAGCATTTCAATGACGCTTCACAATTATCTTTAACAACCGACACGTCACTAGAACATAATTCTCACTTAAACATTCATTTTCACATATCAACATATATTTCACATTTAAACACTTTAATCCCTTTTTAAGACGGGTTCTGTTCTACCTGACGGCCCGACAACACAGCTTATCCCCTAAGCTGACTCTTTAAATTAGAACGCATCTATCTACGCTCCCAGATACTATTATACAATAAAGACAATTAACCATCACTTAGTCACATAATTTATAATGACACCACTTAAATCATACTTTATTCACTTAATTACGTCATGAAATTTCCAGTCGTTACAATCTACCCCCCTTAAAAGGATTTTGTCCCCAGAATCTAGTCTAAGCAAATAGATGGGGATACTTTTCTTGCATTTCACTTTCTAATTCCCAAGTTGACTCTTCCACTAATGGATTTCTCTACAACACTCTAACTAAAGGTATAAATTTATTTCTAAGTGTCCTCTCTTTCCGATCTAGGATTCGAACTGGTTGTTCCACATAAGACAAATCTGGTTGAATTTCCGCTGGTTCCAATTCGATCACATGACTCGCATCAGCATTATACTTCTTTAGAAAAGATACGTGGAATACATTGTGAAGATGTTGCATTTACGGAGGTAGCGCTAATTCATAAGCCACCTTTCCAACTTGTCGTAGTATTTTGAATGGTCCAATATACCTAGGACTCAACTTCCCTTTCTTTCCAAATCTGGTTAAACCTTTCCAAGGAGATATCTTTAACAAAACTTTGTCTCCAGGTTTGAATTGCACATCTTTTTGTTCTCGATTCGTATACTCCATTTGTCGATCTTGAGCAGTGATTAATCTTTTTTGAATCATTTCCACCTTTTATTTCGTTTGTTGAACTAGCTCTGGGCCAATTAATTTGCGCTCACCAACTTCGTCCCAATATGTAGGGGATCTACACTTTCTTCCGTACAACGCTTCATAAGGCGGTATGCCAATACTTGCGTGATAACTGTTATTGTAGGAAAACTCAATCAATGGCAAATGATCATCCCAATTTCCTTTGAAATCTATTGCACAGGTTCACAACATATCCTCAATCGTTTGAATTGTCCTTTCACTTTGTCTTTCAGTCTGCGGATGATATGCCATACTTATTTTCAGCTTAGTTCCCAAATGATCATGAAATTGTCGCCAAAATCTCGAGTTAAACCTCGGGTCTCTATCAGACATGATAGATATTGGAACTCCGTGACGCATCACAATCTCGTTCAAATACAATTTGACCAACTTTTCTAATGAAAACCTTTCGTTTATCGGTAAGAAATGCGCTGATTTCGTCAATCGATCGATTACTACCCAAATCGCATCATTATTAGATTTGGTCTTTGGTAATCCTACCAGAAAATCCATCGCGATATGTTCCCATTTCCATGCTGGTATGTCCACTGGTTGAAGCAATCCACTTGGTCTCTGATGTTCCACTTTTACTCTTTGACACGTATAACACTTGCTTATCCATTCCACGATTTCCTTTTTCATGTTTGGCCACCAATAACTCTCTTTTAAATCTTTGTACATTTTCGTACTTCCAGGGTGAATCGAAAATCTCGAGTTATGCGCTTTATGCAAAATCTCGTGTTTTAGCTCCACAACGTTAGGTATCCAAATAAGTGAGTTAACACGATATATTCCTCTTTCATCCTTTTGAGCTTTGATTTCTTCTCCTGATAACTTATCCTTTTCGCGATTCATCACTTGCTCTTGACAATATCGGAACTTTTCCAAAATTTCAGGTTGATATGACATCGCATACATCTCCTCCAAACTCTGGAGTCTGCACCTCTATTTCCAGCTTTTCAAAATCCTTGATCAATTCTTCCGATGAAGTTAACACATTCAATCTTTTCTTGCGACTTAAAGCGTCTGCTACCACATACGCCTTTCCAGGATGATAGTTTATTGCACAGTCATAATCTTTGATCAATTCTAACCATCTTCTTTGTCTCATATTCAACTCCTTCTAAGTGAAAATATACTTTAAACTCTTATGATCTGTATAGATCTCGCACTTTCCCCGTAGAAATCATGCCTCCAAATCTTAAGGGAAAACACAATTGGTGCCAATTCCAAATCATGTGTGGGATACTTCTGTTCATGCGGCTTTAGTTTTCTTGACGCATACGCTATTACATTCCCATGTTGCATTAACACACATCCAAGTCCTTTATACGAAGCATCGCTGAAAATCACAAATTCTTCTTTTTCCTCTAGTAACACTGACATTGGGGTGGTTACCAATCTTTTCTTCAATTCTTGAAAGATTTCCTCGCACTTGTCCATCCACACAAATTTCTCATTCTTCCTTGTCAACTTAGTTAGTGGAACAACAATCTTAGAGAAATCTTGCACAAACCTTCTATAGTATCCGGCTAATCCCAGAAAACTTCTGACCTTCGTAGGAGTCTTGGGTCTTTCCCAATTCATCGCAGCTTCTATCTTGGCTGGATCTACTTTGATTCCTTCTTTATTAATGATAAGTGGCATTTTATACCACTTAGAACGTCTTAAAATAGCTTAAATTGGTGCCTTGAAATCAAGTATTTTGTGTATTTGATGCATTTTTCTAGTGTTTATGCATTTCAGGGTATTAGTTGCATTTCGGAGGAGTAATCATCAAGAATAAGCCTTGGCATGTGTTCACCATTGCGAGAGGAAAGAAAGGGGCAGATTACAGCGAAGAAACAGAGCAAACTCAGGAATTTTCCAGTAGGGTCCTGAGCGCCCGCTCAGCATACTGAGCGGCCGCGCAGAAGGCTGAGTGCCCCGCTCAGCTATGCTGAGCGGCCGCGCAGGGTCGGGAATTTTGATAAAATATTTTAGACTTCTACTTCTGTTTGGCTTCCAACTTCTATGTAATCTGAGTTTTATGGGACTATTATATAAGTAGATTTGGAGACGTTTTCACAAGGTTGGATCATGGTATTAAGCAAGGAGCGAAGGAGATAAGGAAGAAGACCGTTTTAGCACACAATAACAAAGAGGAAGCATATTTTCTTGTGATTCTTATTTCGTTGTAATGTTGGATGCTAGTTTTCTTACTTTGAACCTAATTACTCTTGTGACGTACTCTGATTTAATATAATTATTTAGTTATTATTCTCCTGTGTTTGTTTATCATGATTTCATATGAACCCATGATGACGATAAGTGCTATTATGGGCTAATCGTGATCATGGGGTCGTAACAGATTTACTATGGAATTCTTTAGTTAATTGTTTGATTCCTTAGTGTGTGATGATTGTATGATATCTAGTATTGGTTGTGCATATTCGTCTTATATGTGTCGCGAACATATAAGATAGGGTGTTAATCTCTTGTGAAGCGACGGTGGATCTTGAGATTTAGAACTTGCCATGCTAGCATAGGTTCATGTATGATGTGCATGATTAGTGGGTAACTCTAACAGTTTTATTCGCCTTGTGTAATCAAAAGAAATAACTTGTGCTTAAATCGTTATGTTGTCAATTTCTGTAGACATATAGGAACTCAACATAATTGATGCCTATTCAACTTCTATCTTAATTGTGGATGCTTGGTACAATGGTATTAGTACAATGAAAGTTGGCTTTTATCAGTTTCGTGTTATTCGATTAATATCATCAATGTTGCATGCTAAGGGTAATAACAATAACTATTGAAGGAAGTAGTAATGAAGTTGTGATCTCATGAGTGTTTTAACATTGTTAATTGAAGTGTTATTTAAGTGATTAATTAACTAATTAATTGTAGTTAATATTTAGTCAACAATTCTAAGTGTTAGTGTCTTAACATTGAGAAGTAATCATACGTTGGTGTGTGAGTTAAATTAAACAATAATTAGTTTGAGTCTCTGGGGGAATGAACTAGAAAGTATTTTATATTACTTGCGAACGCGTATACTTGCGTGTATTATTAGCGCGTGTTTCCGCCCTAACAATTAACTACATGACCAAGAAATTGCACTTCCTTTAGCCAAAACTCACACTTCGAAAACTTGGCGTACAACCTTTCTTTTCTCAAAATTTCCAAGGAAATCCTCAAATTCTCCTTATGCTCTTCTTCTGTCTTGGAATAATTCAATATATCATCGATAAATACTATAACAAACTTATCCAGATATTGCTTGAACACTCTGTTCATAAGATCCATAAATGCGGCTAGCGCGTTCGTCAAACCAAACGCCATTACCAAAAACTCGTAGTGTCTATATCTTGTTCGAAATGCCGTCTTGGGTATATCCTCCGCTTTAATCTTTAGTTGATGATACCCAGATCTTAAATCAATCTTGGAGAAACACGTAACTCCTTTTAACTGATCAAACAAGTCATCGATTCGCGGTAGAGGGTACTTATTCTTAATCGTCAACTTATTCAATTCACGATAATCAATGCACAACCTCATACTTCCATCCTTCTTCTTTACAAACAACACCGGTGCACCCCACGAGGATACACTCAGGCGAATCACTCCTTTATCCAACAATTCTTGCAACTGCGCTGCCAATTGCTTCATCTCGACTAGCGCCATACGATAGGGAGCCTTCGATACTGGTTCCGTTCCAGGAGACAAATCAATTGTAAACTCGATCTCTCTCTCTGGAGGTAGTCCAGGTAATTCACCTGGAAACACATCGGGAAAATCTCTTACTACCGGAATATCTTCAATCCTTACGGATTCTTTCCCCATATCCTTAACATGAGCCAAATAAACCTCGCATCCTTGTCATAACAATCTCCTCGTCTCAATAGCCGTTAGAAATTTCTTCTCTTGTCTTATCTTCTTGAATATCACTTCATCGCCATACTTGGTTTTTAACTTCACCTTCTTACTTTTACACTCTATTTGCGCCTCATGGTTTGAAAACCAATCCATTCCTAATATAACATCGAATTCTCCTAACATAAAAGGAATTAAGTCAGCAGAAAAGTGCCGACCTTCTATAACCACAAGACAATCGGGACAAACCTTATCAACAATGAATTTCTCTTGATTTTCTACCTCTATAATCAAGTTAGGTTCCAGAGGGTACGCAACACAATTAAGTCTATTAAGAATACTTTCAGAAATAAAAGATCTAGTTGCTCCAGTATCCATCAATACTTTTACTTCTACTGAGTTTATAACGAGCATACCTGCCACCACATCCACATCTTGCACAGCATCTTTTGTAACACCCCCAGATCCGGGGTCGGGGATCCGGGTCGTCACAGTCTTTCTTTCCACAATATCACTTCACTTAATTAATAATAAATAACCTTATGTTGTGACCCCACACTAACAAACACCACAACCCGTTATAGTCTCAGAGATGAAATTTAAATAAGTACAAGTCTTTGAATTCACAATTTAAAAGTTATTACAACTCAAAATGATTACTTGATAAATTTACAGTTAATTGCCATTATCTGCCACAAGTTATAATTATACATAATTGATTCTCAAAAGTAGATGGTCTAATCTACAATAGATCTACCTCTGCAGCTATAGCAGCTACAACATCAACGGGAAGACGCGGGACGCTTCCCACGCGCTTGCGCGGGGTCTGCTGGAGTCTGGCCATCTTTCCTAACTGTTGTTGTGTGATGAAGAAATAAAGCAAGGGTGAGCAGCAAGCCCACCAAAATAATATGTATAAAGATTAACAATATATGAGCCTTCTCATAGCACTCATGAAAGTCTTGGTCAAAAGAAATGAACCAAGTTTGATATCTTAATGCGATGAAGTCGCAAAATATTCAGTATATATACATATATACTTTTCAAAATCTTGGAAGTCCTCTTCCATGCATAATATACACAGAGTTCCAGTGTATAACTGTATAAAAATATCGTTGCAAGGTGATCTCATATATCTAACCTTGTCTCAACGTTTTTCTGAAAATCTTTGTCATGCATAAGATAATCATTAACTAGATATAAGTTTAAAAGATGAAGTTACAAGATACTCCAATATACTTATATCTTTTCCGAATACTACTTGAACTACCACCGATCAAGGTATAATCAGTTTCAAAAGTTCATCACATAGATGAGACTACAAGAAAAGACTTGAATAGATTCAATCTTTGAATATCATTATAAATGATGAAGTTACGAGATACTTCATTAAGACCCGATATATAAATATATTCATATATATCTCCCATACATTTCCTGAAAACCTCTGTCATGTAAAGTATGAACAGAGTTGCAATATCCAATGAATTTGGAAGGAAAAGAATTTTGGCATAAACCAGATATCTTGCTGATCAGGCAAAGATACCAATAAGTAACCTTTTCTACTAGTAGATGGATGAATCCCCCACCGGTCATCACCCTGGCCACATAAGGACCTTGTGCTGGACCGCCACCCGGCCTCTTACGCGTTGATGGACTGCCACCCAGCCACTTACACATTCATAGACCGTACCCCGGCCTGTCGCTTATGCCGACTCAATCAGATGGACTTACTTCCCGAACATTGGACAAGTAATCAAATTGTTTTCTCAAAACAGCAACCATGTTGCGAATATAAAATACACCACAGAGCCGGATCCCCAAGATTTTGAGCGAATATTCAAGTCTCCTTCGAAAGGAAGATCTTAAATCGGAAAACGAGTTTTGGGATCCGCTCTAACTTTTAAAATCATTTTGAAGACTCGAAAACATTTTTAAGAATGTTTGGAGTAATGCTGATTTAATGAAGTAAATCAGTCCCAATATATTTAGAAAATGACTGAATATTATTATTTAAATAATATTCCCATAAAGAATAATCTTTATAAAAATAATTGAAGTAGAAGTATTAAAACTTATACTTGAAACGAGTATTAAATAACCAAAGATATACTTATATGAAAGTATTATCTTTATTTGAATAATCAAAAATAAGTTTGATTATTAACACCTTATTCTTTAATAAAATAAAGAATATATTTCAGTAATAAGCGGAGTCATAATACCTCGAATGAATATTATAAATAATATTCATTAAATAAAATAAAGGAGTCATACATCCTCAAATGAATATCCAAGTAATATTCAATAATAATATAAAGGAGTCATAAGCCCTCGAATAATATTCGAAATAATATTCAATAATAAAATAAAGGAGTCATAAGTCCTCGGATGAATATTCGAAATAATATTCAATAATAAAATAAAGTTAAAGTTATCGAATAAACCTTATTCGATTAATAGTTTGGAAAACTATAACCATATATATATAAATATATATATATATATCCATATCCATATATATAAAATCTACTCGGGATCCTCGACTCCCGGTTTTAGAAAATATTTTCACCTTTGGGTCCCTATACTAAGGGTATATGCAAGTTACCGCTATCCTCTAGCATAGGTATTATCAACTGAATCAACAGATATATATGGAAAGAATACGAAACAGGCATGCATATATATACCATATCAGCATGCTTCAATATATCGCAAAAATTTGCTAATAACCAATATGCATTTATCGCAAGATCATGCATATACACATATACATCACAACAACAGTTATACGGGTAGAAAACTTGCCTGAGCGACTGGGGTTACGAATGGCTCGGGACGAGTCTGGTAACCTATAAACAACAAGTAAGTTGGAATTAAACCAAAGTCACTTGTAAATCTATACTTTAACTAACTTAGACTCTAACGCTTGTTTTGCGCTCACTGATTCGCTTAAGTCACTCGGGTACCCTCGGCTCCACCATTTTTAATAATTTAACCTTTACGAGTTTTAAGGCGATTCCTTCGCGAGTGTCTTACCAACTGCCTAACACACTTACCATAAATGTTTCATACATTAATTAACCCTTTTTGGTCTTTAACCTATGTTTCAAAGTAAGGCGAGGGGAAAAGTTTCGTTCGCGAAACGCCGTTACTTGAAACGGTCGTTTCTCCTAAACCGTGCATCGGAATCGAACGAACTACATATCAAAACGAAGCTCGTAACATGAGCTATCTAAACATGGCAGTGGTCATAATCTAGCAGGGGGTTCTCGGGTCCTAATGCTATGCACAAAAACAGTCCAAAGAAAATCGGACGTTACGACGGCTATGTTTACGCGATTTCCAATATTTTAAACCATTCAAAACCATCCCAAATCAACCTCAAATCCAACATACAACCAACATCCATCCTTATCACATCATAACAACCCCAACCAATTCAATTTAATCATTCATACTTATTCCTAAGCTTAACTTTAATCATACTTAAGTTCTTTTAATCAAAACCACAACATTTACCATTCCATTTCACTACCATTCCAAATCCCAAACTCTAAATCACAACAACAAGCTACAATATCATCCTACTAATCAAAATCATCTTATAATACATAGGAATCTAGGGTTTGGAGATGGTATACCTTCCTTGAAGTGGTGGGAGGAGCTAGGAAGCCTTAAGAAGCTTTGAGAAGTCTTAAGAATGCTTGGATCTTCAAGAAAAACAAGAAAAACTTCAAGTTAAAAACTTGAAAACACTATTCATAGTCTTCTTCTTTAATTAAATGGAGAAGATGGAGAAGGAATTGATGGCTTAAACTCATGATATAGCCCTAACTAAGCATGAAGATGATTAGGGAATTAACTCACCAATTTAGGAGGCTTGGATCTTGAGTTTTTGAATTCTTGCCCATTTGCAATAGTAAAAGCCGAGAGCATGATGAACCATGCCTTGGTTTCTTTTTGATTTTGATGAAAATGATTTAGCTTGGCTTGGTTGGCTTGTTTTTGTGTTTGATTTAGTAAATTACCTAGTTGCCCTTGATTTTGTGTGGTTAAAAAGTCACCACATCTCCTTCTTTTTTTGTCATGCCTATGTCACCTTGCACATGTCATAATGCTCCCACTTGTCCACACCTTGTGGTTTGATGATGTCACAGTCCCTGGCTTCTTGTACAAACTTGTCTCTTGGTCACTTATTTATTTTACGGTTCGCTTATCTTTCGTTCTCGTTTATCGTTTGAGGGATCATACCCGGGATCTTATTACTTAGGTTCCCTTAACCTTTCTTAATATATTGTATTCCTTTTATGATCCTCTCTTATAATCCTTTAATTTAAATCCTTTTTATCCTGTTACCTTATACTCAATTCTCTCCGTATCTAGTGGATTTCCGGGAAAAACCAAAGTGTTCGGAATTGGATTCTGACGATCTTTACATACACTTATATACCATATAGAGTACTAATAATATCCCATAAGATCAATAATAGAACCCCTACATAGCGTGGCATGAAAAGTTTTCTCGTTCAGCAAAAACACTATTCATAAGGGTTTCAAAATTTCTCAAAAATTGGGGTTATTACAGTCTCCCCTCCTTAAAAGGATTCCGTCCCGGAATCAGATAGAAAACAAATGGGGATACTTTCTTAGCATTACACTTTCTAACTCTCGAGTCAATTTTCCCACATTGTGGTTCTACCACCAAACTCTGCCTAGTTTGATAATCCTTCTCCTAAGCACTTGTTCCTTTTCACTCTATAACCCTTCCTGGTTGCTCCATATAGGTTACGTCGGGTTGCATATCTATGCGCTCATATGCCTCTATTTATCTGGCATCTGAATTACACTTCCTTAACATTGATACGTGAAACACGTTACGACCTGCTACATGTTCGGGGTTAGGGCTAGCTCATATGCTAACTTCCCAAACGTCTTAATATATCCAAGGGTCCAACAAATTGTAGACTTAGCTTTCCTTTCTTTCCGAACCTCATCAATCCTTTCCAAGGGATACCTATAACATTTCTAGGTCCCCTATTTCATACTCTTTATCCTTTCGTGTCAAATCAACATACTTATCATGTCCCTCTTGGGCTACTACCAGCCGTCCTCTGATTAGATCTATCATATCCTTGGTCCTTTGGACTACTGCGGGTCCGAGCATCTTGCGCTCTACAACTTCATCCTAACATAAGGGAGATCGACATTGTCTTCCCTCAAGGATCTCATAAGGCGACATCTCGATAATGACATATGATCTATTGTCGTGATATAACTAAATCCGCGTTAAGTGATCATTCCAAATTCTTTCAAGTCTATTGCACAGACTCTCATTATTGCTTTTAGCATTAGAGATTCTGCTTCTCAATACCCATTCTTTTCCAGTTCGTAATCGCTATTACCTTCCGTTCCTAATATTATACTGGTTATACCTTTGGCTCGTTAGCGTTCTATAACCTTTTAATAACCACGTCAACCTTAGTATCACGAATGTGTTTCCATTCCACATACTACCACCACTTTATTACTCCTTTTTCAGTTGTTTCTATTTTCCAAAATTTGATCAATCAAATAGAAGTAAAGGAATTTGTTGAGAGATCACTATGATCATGAACACTTGTTATATCGCATAGTTAGTACAGAAGGTGGCCAGCCTTTAGTACTTGACAAGCAATTAAATAACATATGGTATCCTACTAGGCTTCTATCACAAAGATAGATAGTCATTCGGCAATACCTCCCCTTCTGGAAGGGTTGTTCTTCTCAGCTTACATGAAAT
Organism: Apium graveolens; assembly: GCF_009905375.1. NCBI lineage: Eukaryota > Viridiplantae > Streptophyta > Magnoliopsida > Apiales > Apiaceae > Apium > Apium graveolens. Next base: position 92,120,765 of record NC_133652.1, read on the forward strand.
GAAAAGAAGAGAAAAGAACGAACTGAAGAGAATTGTATATATGAAAAAAATATACTGCCACAAAATATCTGGCTTGGAACCTACCTCTGAACTATAGAGGTTTGTCATAGGAGAACAAAACATATACGTATTTATATCAGCATCAAGCATTATAGCCTCGTATTTCCCATGCCTAAATATTTTCGCTATCCCGTCCATCATTCTATGGACCCACACTCTTCCTCGATCTTATACATAATCACCTTTGAAACTCCCTCGACATCGAAAATCGAATCTGGGATCTCATTCTATACATCATCGTTACTAGAATTCTATGCTTGCACCGCAACCTTCCTCATATAATAATACGACTCTCTATTGATAAGAAAGAATAATTATTCACTAGGTACATACTCTACTTAATTAGTCTATCAATGATAACTTATACACTACCACGACCCGATTAGTGGTACTCAATCTCAACACCCATTCCAATACAACTCTCATGGTTGTAATCAGCTCACTACTCGCAGAATCATTGCTGCCTTACTATGGTCCACCACTGACCCACTGTAGTCATTCATTTTCCCTGAAGTCTTAATAGCTAACCATACAGAGTCCATACATCTCGTATCAAATCCTTCTAAGGAGGTAACATAATCACCAATCACAATTCATGAAGAACACTCCAAACTCTGACGTACTTTCATGACATGAAGCAGATAAAAGTGCAGAAGAGTTTCAATCAAAGCAACGATAGCAGGTTAATACCATTCTTAATCATATGCCTTCAATAGAAGAATTAAGTCAAGGGTTCATCTAGTCCTTTTTGAAACATGGTCCTGGCTTATCTCAAGATAGGACCTTCTAAGATAGATAGCCCGTTCATGGCGATTACACGAATTAAACCTTTACCAACTACTATTACGGTTGGGTATTGCACAGTCATCAGAAGGAATGTCAATCTTCCAAACCATAATTCAACCTTCACATTTTTAACCATCATCACTGTATTCTTTTGGCACACGCGCCTATAATTATCCACTTACCTTTAAAGTGTCGGCCACCTCTTTGGCCTTTCCTGATAGTACAATTTCCTTATAGTCAATGTCATTTTAACCACCTCCAAATAATTTTCTACCTCATTTCAATCACAGCTTATGTGAAGATGTTTTCCTTAAAATCTGATGAGTAAAAAAAAAAATCACCATTTTTCCATAAGTTATTGCCTCAGTCTTTAGAGGTTAATCACTGTCATGACTGACTCTCAATTATACTTAGAGCATCTTCTATCTTAAGTCCTAATTGCCCTGAACAATTTCGACCATTACTGGTTCGATCCATACCTTCACGTGGTTTAACACGTGCCCCACTTGGCAACATTATAATTACATCATATTTCCTTTATCAATATTTCTATTCTTGAGAATTTTGAATATTACCTTTCTCATTGTAAAACCTCTAAGGTTATCCTTCAATCGTTCCTCCTGTATTCCCTAGATACAGGGCATATCACAATACCATTTACTAATAGTAGAACCATTGTCTGTATACTTCTACAAAATTTCTCCACTGATTCTTAAAGGTTGTTGTTACCTTAACCCTTTCCCAATCATACTGTCAAAACTCATACTGTCCCTATTAAGGGTGACAGCCAACCTTTATGCAGTCCCCTAGGATTCATTTTAAGTTACCAATGTTCTATCCTTAATTCCACCTTTAAAAGGTACCTGCATCCTTCCACGAATAAATCAAGTCATATTTCCTTGATAGGTTATCATATTCATCATTCCCACCTCGATAGTCTATACCTAACTTCATAATAGCATCCTTATTCAAATTGAGGTCAATCCATATGGCCTCCAAAAGATAACAACGGTTATCCGCTTGTCTTGCCTAATTTGGTAACGATAACAAGGATGTTCTGGAAGATATTGGTCGTGTTCAACGTGAACTTCTTCTTAATAATTCCTTATTTACTTCTGTTGTTTATCTCAACAGTCACCTCAATGTTGGGATATCTTTCATACCTGGCGTCTCCCTTTCTGGGTATCAAGCCACCGGTCTTACATTTCCTTCTTGAAGGTCACTTCCTTCATCCAATTTTTCCTAATTTCTTACTTCCTTATCCCCTTAGTCTATCCGCGTCTCATTATTTATCCTTCGAATTATCTCAAGGTTTCCTCGAATCCTCCCAACTTACAGGGGATAAACTATATGTATCTCTTATGCCCTCAACCATCAATTTTAACTTATGGTGAATCACCCTCATCCTGACGAATGCATACTTTTCTATTTCTATTGCTACGAGTCGTTAGGGTTTCCTCATACCCAACTCCCTTATCATACCTCAAACTCTATTGCCGTTATATTCCTTTCCACTTCAATTTCTTTTTATTTTCCTTTCTCTTATCATTATTTCATGAACCAACACAACATAAGCATTGATTTCAAACATCCCGTCATTCTGGATTCGTGCCCTTAGAACGAATCTTGACAACTTTTACATCTTAGATTCATAATTCATCATACTCGTCTGCCTTTGTTCTGGCTCTAAAGCTTTTACACTCTCTCCATAACCTTGGGAATTACTTTCCCGAAAACAATTGGCTGAACTTTAATCAGTTTATCATAACCTCTGGCTCCGTGCCTTTCTTGGCCTTTCACCAGCGGGTGGTCTCTCTCTTAGGAGGGTAAGTGACAAAAACAGTCTTTTGTGATTCGTCAATCATTTAGAATCTCAAATAATTCCTATATTTCCTTTAGCCAGGCTCTTGCCTCGGCTGGGTCAGCTTGTTCCATGGAACTCTGAGAGCTTAGCGACTTAAAGGTCCTGAAAGAATTTCTCACCGCACTGTCTCCTCAGGGTGGTGGTTGGGGATAATAGTCTAAGTTCTTTTTAGACAGGTCCATGAATTGCCGTATAGGAGTACCTTCTCGGGTCTCCTTTCCTTACTCGACTTTCTGTTTCCTTAGTATGAAATGTTTCATCCTACTCCCCATAATTGGGGTCATCTTTTAATTTAAAATCCTTATTTTCCACTCCATTATGTCATGGGTTCCTTCTATCTTGATGGCGACCTCCCTGACTATCACGTTCAGGGTTTACTCTAAATCTTATTCCTCAAACTATGGCTCTCATCTAAGTTCTCATCCTTACGCTCTTGAACTTTCGGAACCCAAATTCTATAGGAATACCTCATTATTCCCTTATCATCTTTCTCGATATTAATCTTTTATCTAATTGTTGGCTCCCTGCCTTCATTCATAACTTTTTCTGGCACAATATGATCTTTTCCAATAATTCGGGCTGTATTGCAATCTCAAACAGCTTTTCGGTACCGGCTCCGGTTACCTTCACTTCTATTTCCATTTTCTCAAAATCTCTTATAAACTCTCCAAAAGACATTATCATCTTGAGTCTCTCCTTTTTACTAAGGGCATCAGCCACCATATTGGCTTTCCCCGAATGATAAAGAATCTCCCAATCATTATTCTTGATTAGCTCTAACTGCCTCCTCTGGCATATGTTGAGCTCTTTCTACGTGAAAATGTACTAGAGCACTTATGGCTTAGGTAATTCTCGCACTTCTCTCCATACAAGTAGTGCCTCCAATCCTTAGGGTAAAACTATTGCCACGAGCCTAAGCTCGTGAGCGGGGATATCGAATTTCATATTACCTTAATTGTCTTGACATGTACGCGATTACCTTACCGTGCTGCATAAGCACGCACCCTAAACCCTTATGCGAAGCGTCACTACACTTCACAAAATCTCCTTTTCCATTCGGCAATGCCAGCATAGGGGCCATCACCAACCTCTGCTTCAGTTCTTGAAAGTTGTTCTCGCATTTCTCTGTCCATTCGAACTTCTCAGTCTTACGAGTAAGCCGCGTTAAAGGGGCTACTATCTTTACAACTTGAACGAACCTCCGGTAGTGACCGGCCAATCCTACCTCTGGTAGTTGACCAAACCATGGTCATCAATTCATCAGTGGTCCTTTATCCAATCCTGTCAGGATCCTCCATGGGATCCTCCTCAACAACTATCCCTTCTAGGACAACATCCTCAAACGCTAAATCCTCAATATCAACATCATTCGGTCCTGCATTAGGACACTCTATCGGATCCACAATCCGATCTCCAATTAGTAATAAAATATCATCGCGATGTTGCTCCTCAACCTCAGGGTTCGGAGTCCCGCTACCATATACGATAACGAACTACGCTCCTATCACGATATTTATAAGGGTTCCCATAAGGGTTTTAACTGTCAGTACTACGTTAGATAGCCCGACTATGAACTTGGCAAGAGTTTTTATTATCTTAGTGAACTTATTATCTTAACGTCCCATCATCTCTGAGGTTTATAACGCTTAGCTCTGATACCATTTCTGTAACACCCCCAGATCCGGGGTCGGGGATCCGGGTCGTCACGGTCTTTCTTTCCACAATATCACTTCACTTAATTAATAATAAATAACCTTATGCTGTGACCCCACACTAACACACACCACAACCCGTTATAGTCTCAGAGATGAAATTTAAATAAGTACAAGTCTTTGAATTCACAATTTAAAAGTTATTACAACCCAAAATGATTACTTGATAAATTTACAGTTAATTGCCATTATCTGCCACAAGTTATAATTATACATAATTGATTCTCAAAAGTAGATGGTCTGATCTACAATAGATCTACCTCTGCAGCTATAGCAGCTACAACATCAACGGGAAGACGCGGGACGCTTCCCACGCGCTTGCGCTGGGTCTGCTGGAGTCTGGCCATCTTTCCTAACTGTTGTTGTGTGATGAAGAAATAAAGCAAGGGTGAGCAGCAAGCCCACCAAAATAATATGTATAAAGATTAACAATATATGAGCCTTCTCATAGCACTCATGAAAGTCTTGGTCAAAAGAAATGAACCAAGTTTGATATCTTAATGCGATGAAGTCGCAAAATATTCAGTATATATACATATATACTTTTCAAAATCTTGGAAGTCCTCTTCCATGCATAATATACACAGAGTTCCAGTGTATAACTGTATAAAAATATCATTGCAAGGTGATCTCATATATCTAACCTTGTCTCAACGTTTTTCTGAAAATCTTTGTCATGCATAAGATAATCATTAACTAGATATAAGTTTAAAAGATGAAGTTACAAGATACTCCAATATACTTATATCTTTTCCGAATACTACTTGAACTACCACCGTTCAAGGTATAATCAGTTTCAAAAGTTCATCACATAGATGAGACTACAAGAAAAGACTTGAATAGATTCAATCTTTGAATATCATTATAAATGATGAAGTTACGAGATACTTCATTAAGACCCGATATATAAATATATTCATATATATCTCCCATACATTTCCTGAAAACCTCTGTCATGTAAAGTATGAACAGAGTTGCAATATCCAATGAATTTGGAAGGAAAAGAATTTTGGCATAAACCAGATATCTTGCTGATCAGGCAAAGATACCAATAAGTAACCTTTTCTACTAGTAGATGGATGAATCCCCCACCGGTCATCACCCTGGCCACATAAGGACCTTGTGCTGGACCGCCACCCGGCCTCTTACGCGTTGATGGACTGCCACCCAGCCACTTACACATTCATAGACCGTACCCCGGCCTGTCGCTTATGCCGACTCAATCAGATGGACTTACTTCCCGAACATTGGGCAAGTAATCAAATTGTTTTCTCAAAACAGCAACCATGTTGCGAATATAAAATACACCACAGAGCCGGATCCCCAAGATTTTGAGCGAATATTCAAGTCTCCTTCGAAAGGAAGATCTTAAATCGGAAAACGAGTTTTGGGATCCGCTCTAACTTTTAAAATCATTTTGAAGACTCGAAAACATTTTTAAGAATGTTTGGAGTAATGCTGATTTAATGAAGTAAATCAGTCCCAATATATTTAGAAAATGACTGAATATTATTATTTAAATAATATTCCCATAAAGAATAATCTTTATAAAAATAATTGAAGTAGAAGTATTAAAACTTATACTTGAAACGAGTATTAAATAACCAAAGATATACTTATATGAAAGTATTATCTTTATTTGAATAATCAAAAATAAGTTTGATTATTAACACCTTATTCTTTAATAAAATAAAGAATATATTTCAGTAATAAGCGGAGTCATAATACCTCGAATGAATATTATAAATAATATTCATTAAATAAAATAAAGGAGTCATACATCCTCAAATGAATATCCAAGTAATATTCAATAATAATATAAAGGAGTCATAAGCCCTCGAATAATATTCGAAATAATATTCAATAATAAAATAAAGGAGTCATAAGTCCTCGGATGAATATTCGAAATAATATTCAATAATAAAATAAAGTTAAAGTTATCGAATAAACCTTATTCGATTAATAGTTTGGAAAACTATAACCATATATATATATATAAATATATATATATATATCCATATCCATATATATAAAATCTACTCGGGATCCTCGACTCCCGGTTTTAGAAAATATTTTCACCTTTGGGTCCCTATACTAAGGGTATATGCAAGTTACCGCTATCCTCTAGCATAGGTATTATCAACTGAATCAACAGATATATATGGAAAGAATACGAAACAGGCATGCATATATATACCATATCAGCATGCTTCAATATATCGCAAAAATTTGCTAATAACCAATATGCATTTATCGCAAGATCATGCATATACACATATACATCACAACAACAGTTATACGGGTAGAAAACTTGCCTGAGCGACTGGGGTTACGAATGGCTCGGGACGAGTCTGGTAACCTATAAACAACAAGTAAGTTGGAATTAAACCAAAGTCACTTGTAAATCTATACTTTAACTAACTTAGACTCTAACGCTTGTTTTGCGCTCACTGATTCGCTTAAGTCACTCGGGTACCCTCGGCTCCACCATTTTTAATAATTTAACCTTTACGAGTTTTAAGGCGATTCCTTCGTGAGTGTCTTACCAACTGCCTAACACACTTACCATAAATGTTTCATTTATTAATTAACCCTTTTTGGTCTTTAACCTATGTTTCAAAGTAAGGCGAGGGGAAAAGTTTCGTTCGCGAAACGCCGTTACTTGAAACGGTCGTTTCTCCTAAACCGTGCATCGGAATCGAACGAACTACATATCAAAACGAAGCTCGTAACATGAGCTATCTAAACATGGCAGTGGTCATAATCTAGCAGGGGGTTCTCGGGTCCTAATGCTATGCACAAAAACAGTCCAAAGAAAATCGGACGTTACGACGGCTATGTTTACGCGATTTCCAATATTTTAAACCATTCAAAACCATCCCAAATCAACCTCAAATCCAACATACAACCAACATCCATCCTTATCACATCATAACAACCCCAACCAATTCAATTTAATCATTCATACTTATGCCTAAGCTTAACTTTAATCATACTTAAGTTCTTTTAATCAAAACCACAACATTTACCATTCCATTTCACTACCATTCCAAATCCCAAACTCTAAATCACAACAACAAGCTACAATATCATCCTACTAATCAAAATCATCTTATAATACATAGGAATCTAGGATTTGGAGATGGTATACCTTCCTTGAAGTGGTGGGAGGAGCTAGGAAGCCTTAAGAAGCTTTGAGAAGTCTTAAGAATGCTTGGATCTTCAAGAAAAACAAGAAAAACTTCAAGTTAAAAACTTGAAAACACTATTCATAGTCTTCTTCTTTGATTAAATGGAGAAGATGGAGAAGGAATTAACTCACCAATTTAGGAGGCTTGGATCTTGAGTTTTTTAATTCTTTCCCATTTGCAATAATAAAAGCCGAGAGCATGATGAACCATGCCTTGGTTTCTTTTTGATTTTGATGAAAATGATTTAGCTTGGCTTGGTTGGCTTGTTTTTGTGTTTGATTTAGTAAATTACCTAGTTGCCCTTGATTTTGTGTGGTTAAAAAGTCACCACATCTCCTTCCTTTTTTGTCATGCCTATGTCACCTTGCACATGTCATAATGCTCCCACTTGTCCACACCTTGTGGTTTGATGATGTCACAGTCCCTGGCTTCTTGTACAAGCTTGTCTCTTGGTCACTTATTTGTTTTACGGTTCGCTTATCTTTCGTTCTCGTTTATCGTTTGAGGGATCATACCCGGGATCTTATTACTTAGGTTCCCTTAACCTTTCTCAATATATTGTATTCCTTTTATGATCCTCTCTTATAATCCTTTAATTTAAATCCTTTTTATCCTGTTACCTTATACTCAATTCTCTCCGTATCTAGTGGATTTCCGGGAAAAACCAAAGTGTTCGGAATTGGATTCTGACGATCTTTACATACACTTATATACCATATAGAGTACTAATAATATCCCATAAGATCAATAACAGAACCCCTACATAGCGTGGCATGAAAAGTTTTCTCGTTCAGCAAAAACACTATTCATAAGGGTTTCAAAATTTCTCAAAAATTGGGGTTATTACATCTTTCATTGCCATATTGAAGGTTCTAGCTCTAGGTTGAGCTGTTGGTGCTGGGAGAGGCGGAGGTCCAGCAATTCTAAGAATATTGGCCTTTTGAACAGGCTCCTTGCAGTTTCTGGCCATATGGCCCACCTTTCCACATTTGAAACAAGCTAAGTCAGGCTTCTTTGCTCCATTTGGGCACTCTAATGAGTAATGCCCTTTCTGGTTACACTTGAACATGTCACATCCAACTTGTACACCTCCCTGGGTGTCTCCTCCCACAAACTTTGCATTCTTGAATCTGAGGTCTACTATCCTTTCCCGGTTGTCCTGCTTTCTGCAAACAATTTTTTTGGGCTCCGTTACCGGGTTTAAACTTTTGAAACTTTTGGTTCTGACCTCCACCATACTTTCCAAACTTTCCTCTGAACTTTGAACTTCCTTGCTCTTGCTCCGAGCTCTCAAACTTCCTTTCCTACCTTCATTTTCTCTTTTTGCAGCTTCACACTCTCCTTCCACTATCATTGCCTTCTGCACCAAGGCGGCATAATTCTTGATCTCTAACAATGCCACTTGACTTATAATCCACGGCATAAGTCCCCGTTGGAACCTTTTGGCCTTCTTCGTCTCCGTATGCACATACTCCGGTACAAATCTAGACAACTCTGAAAATTTCACTTCATATTCCGCTACCGATATATCTTCTTGTCTAAGGTCCAAAAACTTCATCTCCAACTGATCTTGCATATAACTTGGCAAATACTTCTCTAGAAACATTTCAGTAAACTTTTCCCACGATAAGTCCTTTCCTTCCAGAAACGCCTTAGAAGATTCCCACCAAAAACTCGCTTCATCTTTAAGGTAAAAACTCGCATACTGAGCTTTCTTCTCATCCTTAACTTCCGCTAACTAAAATGCTTTCTCCGTTTCTCTTAACCACGACTGAGCTTTTATCGGGTCTGGAAAACCTAAGAACTCTGGGGGATGAACAGATTGAAAGTGTTTGAAGTTTCCAACTTTAGGGGCTACGGGTTGTTGCAAAAGCTGAGCAAGTCTGCTCATCATGGTGGTTCTTGAATTCATTTCTAGGTCTTGGGTTTGGATTTCTTCTTCTTGGTGATCTGGTGAGTTGGCCATTTCTTACAAACCTGATTGAGCAATTATTTAGCAATACGATAGCATGGCATATATATAACAACATTTTATTACAAAATCTATTTTGCGGGTTTTAAGTTTTACCCAATTTTGCACATGCAATCCTATTACTATATAATTCTCATATCAGTGTTATTTTCTCATGGCACAGGGTATGATGTTACGAAATTTTAAACACAGTTGTATGAAAACATGGTATTCAGAACAGTTTATAAAAATTCCAGGGTGCACAATAGGAAATAAGATATGTAACTGATTCAACAAACCAGGGTACATAGATAAAAGTCTGATTATCATAAGTTCTGGAAATAGGTACAATAATATAAAGGGTTAAATAGAGGAAAACTGGAAAACATCCCCCTATCTACCCCTAACTTCTAACAACTACTACCACAAAGTTCCGAGATATAATACAGCAAATGAAAAAGGGATCCCGGCATCTAACCAATTATCCCAAAGCCTACCGACACTGAAAAACAACAACTACGGGCTCCACCAAAAGTCCCGCCTGACCAACACTAACATCTAATCATCCAGAATCTCTCTTAACACAACCAACATCCAGCGAATGATCTTATGCAGCCTCCGGACCTCAGCATCAGCATCACTAGTGGATGGTCCCTCATCCAATCTCCTCCGGGCAACCTGCTCCACCAACTGGATCCTAGCTCTCCACTCCTCCATCACTACTGAAGAGCTCTGCCTAGACTCTCGAATCAACCTATCCACCAAAGCTCCCAACTCAGGAATACGGGAGTAAACAAAGTCTCGATCCTGGGCTAACTTGCCACCAACACTGACAGGCACAATCTTAGGCATCTCAAACTCTGGCTCAAGGGCTGGGGTCTCTGACTCTGGCCTCAAGGGTGATATCTGCATAGGAATCTCACTACTCTCAGATGGATCCTCCTCTGGATCTGAATTAACATACACAGGCTCCTCTAAAGAGGGTGGAATGGGGTCCACTGGGTACCTGTAACGCCCCCAAATCCGGGGTCAGAGGATTTGGTCGTCACTATGAAACCTCAATCTAAATCAACCTGTTTAATCAATAAATAAATGTCAGCGGAAGATATTTATCATTTATGACCCTAAACTACTCCAAGATCTTTTAAGGTTATAGTTCTAGAAACAAGATATCCAAATTCTACAAATAAATTTTTCACTTTCTTTTAAAACTCTTTTCAACAAATCTCAATCTCAAAATTAAACCCACTAGTATAACTTCGAAATGAAGTATACTAGGCCCAAATAAAATATACAACTATAATATAATATAATATAAATAACTTTACACAAAAGAACTTACATTATTCGCAAACCCTGGACCAACCACCTTCCAAGAGCTTCTTCTTGCTTCCTTGAATTACGCGGCTAAACAGCAAGCTAATCCTCACTGGAGGTTAAAACTCGTAAAACAGTGTTTACGGAAATATCGTAAACCACAATAACATGAAACAATAATTATGGATTGAATCATAAACTTTATTCAAAACCGAACTCTTCAAATTAATATTTATTTTGCTGTCATATCAAATTAGATATCAATACGAACTTTGATGCTCACAACATTCCATACTGAAGTCAACATCATTCATCTATATTAATACCACCTTCGATATTTAACAACAACATAAGTATCAGCATAAATCAAAATCTGAATCAAAACTGCACTTTACCATTATTCCAAAACAGAAACAGTTGATAAATCATTCCTTATAAGATTATCAAAAACAATATAATAATATCGATTGGAACCAAATTATGCACTATGCTGTTCCTGATGATCAGTCATGAAACAACACCGGTATCCCGCAGCCATACCGTTAATATAGGTACTACCCGTATCCCGAAGACATACGGTACCTATAGGGCGCCAGAAAAGGCATAACAAGCCTTGTAAGATATTACACTTCCGTATTACACTTCTGTATAATAGCTCACGTTGGACCGGTGCTTCGGCCTCTTACGCAATCAGTAACCATTCAATCTCAAAACCTTTTATTGAAAAGGGGTCATGATACTCGACACCTGAAATAATTTTATTCCCCTATTAACTTGGGTAGGAATATTCACAACCAAATCACTTTTCTCAAAATCCAAAACATTTATAAATCCAGTAATTGGATAAGTAAAATCACTTGACTATTTTGAATATACAATAGCAGATGAGTATTTGCATAAATAAAATTATTTAATTCAGCGATATGTAAAACATTTATCTATTCCGAACAGAGAATAAGGAAAACAATACTTGCATAATATGATTCGAAATAAACGTCACTTGAATGATAAGTGAAGTCAGGGGTACTTGCCTTTGGGTTTTAGCAGTTAAACACACTCGCAAACACGCATCTATTCTGACATTCTGTCTCAAAACATCATCGTCTTTCCTTTTCAACACTTGACTAATATGTTGCTCCTGCGATTGCTAGAAGCCAGTTATCCAATTCCATTCCCTCTCACTCTTTATCCAACATCTTGTCTTGATCAACTCGAATGATCCGCATCTATAAATTAAAATATACAACTTTAATCGCCTAAACGATAACCACTCGATGAACTACGCGTTCAAAGCCTATCGACTACCCATACGATAGCCCACACATAAATATAACAAACAAACACAGGACCCATGATCCACATACACACATAATTCACATAGCACATAAGCACATAACTCATATATCACATAATTCATATCACATAATACTCGGTTCATCAGAAGGTTCGACTCGATACGTTTAAAACTCAAATTAGGTCAAAATATGATTTATCGATCAAAAATTGACTCAGAATGATTCGTAAAACAAGAGACCTTTTGAAACAAAGCGGATTTGGGTCTCGAAATTATTTTTAATGAACGTAGAATATTTTTCTGAGTCTGTACGCGTTCGTTTCGTATTAAACAGACGAACGGTTGATTTATTATGAATTTTTGAACATTTTTCGGAATAAAAATGATCTCTGAATCATTTAATAATAAAATAATAGGGTTCAAACACCCTAAAATAATTTTATATAATTTATCGAGCCTGAAAAATAATTTAAAATAATATTTTAAAGTTCGAAACTATTTTTCGGAATTTTTAAATCAGAAATAAATAATTAAATCTAATTAAATAATCAATTAAAATTAATTAATAATTAATTAAGTTAATTAATCAATTAATATTAAATTTATCAATTAATTAAAATAATTAAAAACTAATTAAAATTAATTAATAAAATAAATCAGATTTATTTTTGAATTAAGAATGAATTTTGAAATTTAAAATAAAGTTTTTAGGAATAAAACATGAATTTTGAATAATTATTAAAAAGAAAAAGGCAGAAACAGATTTAAGGGGCTGTCTTCTCCTTCCCTGGATCGACAGGCGGCATAGACGGCGGCAGGTGGTCGGGACCTGAAGAATAGGTCGCCGGATTCTGGGTTTCCCCAGAAAACGGCCGGCGCTGTTCCGGTCCGGCGAGCCCCTATACCGGCCCAAAACTGTCCAATCGAACCATTTCTTTACACCAAACTACTCCTTATCACTCATGCCACTCAGAACCGACAAAATCAACCGCAAAACATCGACCAAACTCGGAACCCGATCAAATTCCGGCCTCAAACTCATATTTTCCGGCGATATATGGAAAAACCACAATTCTTAACCAACTTCAACGTACTATATACCAAATTAAAGCTTGAACAATATACAATCTATCTACATGATCAAAACAAGCCAAATATTGTTTAATCAAAAAGCCCCAAAATTCGAATATTAACCCTAAAAATCGACTTTAAAATTTAACAACTGTTGGAACGATTTGATGATATAAAATGATAGAGAATGGTCTGTGACTCATTTTGGTTATTCATACTTGTGATTTGGTGTTCAATAACACCTTCAAAACTGTCTTTGATTTTCAAAACTTTTCAAGAACACCAAGAACACATATTCAAGAAATTTTCAGAAAATCAAACCTTAATTTCTATATGATATTGAACTCTATTTTTGAAGTATAATATACCAAATCGACCAGAAAAATATGCTCTACAACATGGAAGCATCAAATCACATCAACAACATCAAGAACAAATTTTCATAATTTAATTACTAAATAATTCGAATATAAATAAATAAATAAGAAAATTACCATGATTTCTGGGAAGAAACTGATGATTGGTTCAGAAAGAAGATTTCGAGAGCTTCGTTTTGATATGCTGCACGCCCGAATCGGAGTTCGATAACGCCTTCGTTCGTGTGTTTGATTCTCAGGAACGTATCGGTTTCTCGGGTTTTTCTCTGTATTTACGGTATTTTAACTGGTTGCAAATGAATAAACGGAATAAACGAAATAAGAAATAGGCTATTTATATTTATGGAATATTGGATCGTTCTGGATCGTTTTGGATCGTTAAATTAGTTGCTTAGCCGCTAAGTAACTATAAAAACGATACAATTCAATACCACAGTTGGATAATTATCAAAACCGAGCTTTTTATAAAACACTATATACGACAATAACGTAAAAATATCCCATCTCTCGAGAATACGGGTTTTTGTTGATTACCGAAATAACTATCGTATCGAAAATATTGCGCCGGGCCACGCACAGGTCAAACCGTAATCCGGATCGAAAAAGTCAAAACACGGAAAATGTCCGGAATTACCAGATTAGGTTAGGAAGGAGTTTTCGGAAGACTTTCGGGTTATAAAAACGCAAAAACGGTTGAAGTTGAACGATTCCCGGCTTTATAAAATAGTTTTGGTAATTATTCAGAAAATAATTAATAATTCATAAATCAAAATAAAATCATCTAACACACCAAAAATTACCAGAAAAATATCACAATTATCTATATTTTATTTTGGACATATAAAATTAGAACACTTAAAGAATATCACATATAAACACTCAAACATCAATTCCACTTATCATATAATTCACAAAAATTCACATAAAAATCACATAAATAATGCCAAATAATTATAATAATAATATTTGAAAATATGGGATATTACAATCTACCCCCCTTATAAGGATTTCGTCCTCGGAATCAGCAGAAGAAAGCACTAAGGGTTTTCTAACCAACTTTCCATTTCCAAATAACCTTAATTTTTCCATAATCTCAAACAAATCTTGTATTCCTTGTATAATAAAACTTTTACAGGAGTTTCACTGTGCACCACTGTTCCATTCATACCTCTTGATCAATTCATCAATAGAATCACTTTTTATTGATTGCGAGAAAGAAAAATAGAGAGAAAGATAGAGAGAAAGAAAAAGGAAAGAGAGATAGAGATAAATAGAGAAAGAAATAAAGAGACAGGCCGACTTCGCTATACGCCCCTGATATTTTAATCGCATCGCAGTCCACTGTCGCTCTTGGTAATTCCATCACATCGCCTTACTTTGACTTGACCAGGATACTCAACTTAACTTGATTGGCATACCTTCGAATATTTGGAATGATAAAATCATGGAATTTCAAAGAGAAAAAAATTTGATACCATAACGGGACCAAAATCTGAATTTGAAAAAAAATATTGTTGAAATAAGAGAATAACTGAGAGATCAATATGATTAAATGAACTTGGTATTGCGTGTCCAAATTAAGACACTACTAAAGGTTGTTAACCTTCATGTATTCACAACACACACAAGTGATGGCGTCCCATCCAACTCCTATCACACAGACAAGTATACCTTGTGTCCCCTATAGTTAGGGTTGTTCATCTCAGCCAGAATAAAAGAATATGAAAGGAATTGAAAATCAAATGAATAAAGCTGAAAAGATTTCAAAGCTGATACTTCTGAAGGAAATGAAGTCCAGAGAATAAAAAAAAAATTCTGGCACAAAATGAATAAACTGGTCTTAGGGATTATGTCTTCTAATTGATATTTCTTTTTGAGAGAAGTCAAAAGAATTTATTGAAAAAGAAGGTATTGCCAAAGCCTTAATACTTATCTTCTGTTTGAACTCTTTTATTGACTCGTCATCCGATTCTCGACACTTCTTCATATTCCAAGGATATCGATAATCTTCATCGTCGTCGAATCATAGCAGCCTCGGAAGATTCCACCATAGAAGTTTGCAGCTTCCCGGAGTTCCATCCAGCTCAACACAACCATCTCGAACGAATGCGCCTATTTTAACTTACTCATTGGCACTATATCCGATAGTCCAACAGGTACTCGCTATGAGCTCAAACGTCCTCACATAGCTATACACACTCCTACACACTCTCGTTTCTAGTTTACTATAACCTCAGCTCTGATACCAACCTGTAACGCCCCCAAATCCGGGGTCAGAGGATTTGGTCGTCACTATGAAACCTCAATCTAAATCAACCTGTTTAATCAATAAATAAATGCCAGTGGAAGATATTTATCATTTATGACCCTAAACTACTCCAAGATCTTTTAAGGTTACAGTTCTAGAAACAAGATATTCAAATTCCACAAATAAATTTTTCACTTTCTTTTAAAACTCTTTTCAACAAATCTCAATCTCAAAATTAAACCCACTAGTATAACTTCGAAATGAAGTATACTAGGCCCAAATAAAATATACAACTATAATATAATATAATATAAATAACTTTACACAAAAGAACTTACACTATTCGCAAACCCTGGACCAACCACCTTCCAAGAGCTTCTTCTTGCTTCCTCGAATTACGCGGCTAAACAGCAAGCTAATCCTCACTGGAGGTTAAATTTAAAAACAGGCAAGTATGAGCGAAAGAAATGGTCAGCAAGATCATTATGACATATATAGGGTCTTTTTAATATAAAACCGACATCAGCATTAGAGCAGAACATTTAAAATCATAATTATTGAATCATAAAATTTTAGTTGAGGAATCCTAGATTTAATTCCTTAATTGTATTCAAAACCAATTTGATATTTTTGAGCGAGATGCTTCAGCAATACTTTGAATCTTGACGAGAATAAAACTCGTAAAACAGTGTTTACGGAAATATCGTAAACCACAATAACATGAAACAATAATTATAAATTAAATCATAAACTTTATTCAAAACTGAACTCTTTAAATTAATATTTATTTTGTTGTCATATCAAATTAGATATCAATACGAACTTTGATGCTCACAACATTCCATACTGAAGTCAACATCATTCATCTATATTAATACCACCTTTGATATTTAACAACAACATAAGTATCAGCATAAATCAAAATCTGAATCAAAACCGCACTTTACCATTATTCCAAAATAGAAACAGTTGATAAATCATTCCTTATAAGATTATCAAAAGCAATATAATAATATCGATTGGAACCAAATTATGCACTATGTTGTTCCTGATGATCAGTCATGAAACAACACCGGTATCCCGCAGCCATACCGTTAATATAGGTACTACCCGTATCCCGAAGACATACGGTACCTATAAGGCGCCAGAAAAGGCATAACAAGCCTTGTAAGATATTACACTTCCATATTACACTTCTGTATAATAGCTCACGTTGGACCGGTGCTTCGGCCTCTTACGCAGTCTATAACCATTCAATCTCAAAACCTTTTATTGAAAAGGGGTCATGATACTCGACACCCAAAATAATTTTATTCCCCTATTAACTTGGGTAGGAATATTCACAACCAAATCACTTTTCTCAAAATCCAAAACATTTATAAATCCAGTAATTGGATAAGTAAAATCACTTGACTATTTTGAATATAGAATAGCAGATGAGTATTTGCATAAACAGAATTATTTAATTCAGCGATATGTAAAACATTTATCTATTCCGAACAGAGAATAAGGAAAACAATACTTGCATAATATGATTCGAAATAAACGTCACTTGAATGATAAGTGAAGTCAGGGGTACTTGCCTTTGGGTTTTAGCAGTTAAACACACTCGCAAACACGCATCTATTCTGACATTCTGTCTCAAAACATCATCGTCTTTCCTTTTCAACACTTGACTGATATGTTGCTCCTGCGATTGCTAGAAGCCAGTTATCCAATTCCATTCCCTCTCACTCTTTATCCAACATCTTGTCTTGATCAACTCGAATGATCCGCATCTATAAATTAAAATATACAACTTTAATCGCCTAAACGATAACCACTCGACGAACTACGCGTTCAAAGCCTATTGACTACCCATACGATAGCCCACACATAAATATAACAAACAAACACAGGAGCCATGATCCACATACACACATAATTCACATAGCACATAAGCACATAACGCATATATCACATAATTCATATCACATAATACTCGGTTCATCAGAAGGTTCGACTCGATACGTTTAAAACTCAAATCAGGTCAAAATATGATTTATCGATCAAAAATTGACTCAGAATGATTCGTAAAACAAGAGACCTTTTGAAACAAAGCGGATTTGGGTCTCGAAATTATTTTTAATGAAAGTAGAATATTTTTCTGAGTCTGTACGCGTTCGTTTCGTATTAAACAGACGAACGGTTGATTTATTATGAATTTTTGAACATTTTTCGGAATAAAAACGATCTCTGAATAATAATAGGGTTCAAACACCCTAAAATAATTTTATATGATTTATCGAGCCTGAAAAATAATTTAAAATAATATTTTAAAGCTCAAAACTATTTTTCGGAATTTTTAAATCAGAAATAAATAATTAAATCTAATTAAATAATCAATTAAAATTAATTAATTATTAATTAAGTTAACTAATCAATTAATATTAAATTAATCAATTAATTAAAATAATTAAAAACTAATTAAAATTAATTAATAAAATAAATCAGATTTATTTTTGAATTAAGAATGAATTTTGAAATTTAAAATAAAGATTTTAGGAATAAAACATGAATTTTGAATAAGTATTAAAAAGAAAAAGGCAGAAGCAGATTTAAGGGGCTGTCTTCTCCTTCCCTGGATCGACAGGCGGCATAGACGGCGGCAGGTGGCCGGGACCTGAAGAACAGGTCGCCGGATTCTGGGTTTCCCCTGAAAACGGTTGGCGCTGTTCCGGTCCGGCGAGCCCCTATACCGGCCCAAAACCGTCCAATCGAACCATTTCTTTACACCAAACTACTCCTTATCACTCATGCGACTCAGAACCGACAAAATCAACCGCAAAACATCGACCAAACTCGGAACCCGATCAAATTCCGGCCTCAAACTCATATTTTCCGGCGATACACGGAAAAACCACAATTCTTAACCAAATTCAACGTACTATATACCAAATTAAAGCTTGAACAATATACAATCTATCTACATGATCAAAACAAGCCAAATATTGTTTAATCAAAAAGCCCCAAAATTCGAATATTAACCCTAAAAATCGACTTTAAAATTTAACAACTGTTGGAACGATTTGATGATATAAAATGATAGAGAATGGTATATGATTCATTTTGGTTATTCATACTTGTGATTTGGTGTTCAATAACACCTTCAAAAATGTCTTTGATTTTCAAAACTCTTCAAGAACACCAAGAACACATATTCAAGAAATTTTCAGAAAATCAAACCTTAATTTCTATATGATATTGAACTCTATTTTTGAAGTATAATATACCAAATCGACCAGAAAAACATGCTCTACAACATGGAAGCATCAAATCACATCAAAAACATCAAGAACAAATTTTCATAATTTAATTACTAAATAATTCGAATATAAATAAATAAATAAGAAAATTACCATGATTTCTGGGAAGAAACTGATGATTGGTTCAGAAAGAAGATTTCGAGAGCTTCGTTTTGATATGCTGCATGCCCGAATCGGAGTTCGATAACGCCTTCGTTCGTGTGTTTGATTCTCGGGAACGTATCGGTTTCTCGGGTTTTTCTCTGTATTTACGGTATTTTAACTGGTTGCAAATGAATAAACGGAATAAACGAAATAAGAAATAGGCTATTTATATTTATGGAATATTGGATCGTTCTGGATCGTTTTGGATCGTTAAATTAGTTGCTTAGCCGCTAAGTAACTATAAAAACGATACAATTCAATACCACAATTGGAAAATTATCAAAACCGAGCTTTTTATAAAACACTATATACGAAAATAACGTAAAAATATCCCGTCTCTCGAGAATACGGGTTTTTGTTGATTACCAAAATAACTATCGTATCGAAAATATTGCGTCGGGCCACGCACGGGTCAAACCGTAATCCGGATCGAAAAAGTCAAAACACGGAAAATGTCCGGAATTACCAGATTAGGTTAGGAAGGAGTTTTCGGAAGACTTTCGGGTTATAAAAACGCAAAAACGGTTGAAGTTGAACGATTCCCGGCTTTATAAAATAGTTTTGGTAATTATTCAGAAAATAATTAATAATTCATAAATCAAAATAAAATCATCTAACACTCCAAAAATTACCAGAAAAATATCACAATTATCTATATTTTATTCTGGACATATAAAAATTAGAACACTTAAAGAATATCACATATAAACACTCAAACATCAATTCCACTTATCATATAATTCACAAAAATTCACATAAAAATCACATAAATAATGTCAAATAATTATAATAATAATATTTGAAAATATGGGATATTACAGTACCGGTCAAACTAACCTTTGAATCGAAATCATTACCACTACTGGGATCCTGAGAAAAACACAAAACAACAACCAAGAAACAGCATTAGGGTTAAATAAAGCTTCTAGCTAACTCACACCCTAACTCTAGTCACCACTTTAGCTTATATACACTTTCCTTAGACTATACCTAATAATCTAACTTAACTCTATATGAGTCGAACTCTCCCGCGATATAGATATATACCCAAAATACCCTTTTTACTCCTAACTTGTCTTAGGGACTAGATCCTGTAGGTCTGATACCAACTTGTGACGCCCTCAATCTCGGGGTTAGGAAATGAGGACCCACACACCTTTAAACTACGAATTAAATAAGCATAAACCCTGATTAGCTACTAACAGGATCAAACAGGATAAAGTATGAGACAATATTATAACTACCAACCATAGAATATAATTTACAACCCAAAATAAAACCAAATTTACATAGTCGATCCCCACTTGGAATTGACAGATAACCCATTGTATCTTAACAACCTTTTGGCTAAGCGCTTGCTCACTCAAAATCTGTACTACCTGCTCTGGCAACCGGAAGCCCTCAACACAGTAGGGACCACCAGGTACGCTCTTACGAGCAGTGTGCCTAAACCCGACCATCTTCTTGCTTAACTGCCATGGTTAGATTAAAATAAAATATATGAGTATAAAACTCAGCAAGTAACTATAAAACAGTTCTACGATACAAAATCCACAATATACCATTTCTGAACTCAGGGCATTCTACTTTATCATTTCTAGGTGGCAGATTTCTATCTTTTGGGCTATGAAAGGGTTACGAAGAAAAGATTTGGGCTTTCAAGGAACAAGGCTCAAGATAGAGTGAAAGCCGACATTCATCACAAATCATTAATAGGATCACAAATGATCTTTCAAATGGAAAGCGATAATCTTTTCATCATTGGAAATCAATTATATGATTGATAATATCAACAGAATCAAAAATCAGGTTTCACAAGCTGTAAGCTTCACAATATCACAATCAACTCTTTTCAAAACAATATAAACCTTTTCATTTTCAAAGAATCAATTACTGAATAGGAAATTTCAATTCCTTTTTAAATAGTTATGGAACCCTTGATTGGACTTCTTTAACTTTCAATTCATAATAATACGGGTGATCAGCCTGTACCAACCTCCATCCGGTCTTTAAGGTACCAATGGCATAATTTCAGCCTTAAACTGGACTAGCCCCGTTAGCCTCTTAACATGACTGGACTAGTCCCACTAGTCTCTTACGTCTCAATCCAATCCATCAGGAATTCATTTGGAAAACCTTGTGTTGGAAAATAAAGGTTTTACTAAATTCATTTTATCATTACCAAGAATATGAAATCATTCAGACTTTTTTATGTCGAAACTCATTCTTTAGTTCAAATTTCAAGAATTCAAAGATAAGGAAATGAATCAAGGATAAGCAAAGTTCAATTCTAGGGATCTTGACCAAATGATAACAAGGTACTCAAGTTAGGGAATCAAAACCGTTTCAATGATCAATAGGGTATAAGGTAAATAAAGGAGTAAAGGATCATTACACAAGGGGTTCGTAAAGGTTCTTATAGGGTTTACAACAGTTCATGGTATTAACAAATAATCAGGATAAGAAAAGGTTACCAAAGGGTTTGAACAATAATCTTATCAATAACAAGTTGACAAGAACAATGATAGGGTATCTCAAGAATCAATAACAGGGGTATATTACTATAAAAGTTCAATACTCTATATGGCATGAACAATATCCTCTTTATAACCATTTACACAAGTAAGTAGAGTTACTTTCCTGAATTCGCTTTCATGTTTCACAAAGGTTGAACTACTGCCACCTAGTATACCTTTCCCTTTCCTAGCCTGAATGCCCTCACGCTCCGAATCTACAATCCAAAAACCAAAACCTTAATTAGATTCCCAGTTGACGTTCCCAGAACGCTTAACATTTCCCTTAATCGCAATACCCTAAGAGTATTTATATCCTCAATTATAATCACACAACATGTTTATACCATAACTCGTATACTTTAACCATATAGACTTCGAATCACGCATTACGATGCAAATACGACATATAGAATTTTCAACTCTATACTTGAGTTATCATATCAATTATATACCCTTGTAACTAGACGACTTAATCCTTCCTTTTTCAACACTTAATTCGAACCAAAACAATCAAACAAATCACATATCTCTTAGAAATTACACATGTATTCACTAGCATCAAATCAATCACTTTTATATCTATATTCCATTCGACTATAACCACACAACCCAAGAATCAAACATTATCATGCAAGTAACAAAGTTGCATAAAAACTTGAGATCAATGTTAGGGCGAAATCACGCACTAATATTCACGCAAGTATATGCGTTCGCAAGTAATATAGAATACTTTCTAGTTCGTTCCCTCAGAGACTCAGACTAATTTATTGTCTAATTAAACTCACTCACCAATGTATGATTACTTCTCAATGTTAAGATAACACTTAAAATTGTTGATTAAATATTAATTATAATTAACTACTTAATTAACCACTTAACTAACACTTCAATTTATCAATAATAAAACACTCATGAGATCACAACTTCATTATTAATTCCTTCTATAGCCATTGTTATTACCTTTAGCATGTGACAGTGATGATATTAATCGAATAACACGAAACTGATAAAAGCCAACTTTCATTGTACTAATACCATTCTACCAAACATCCACAATTAAGATAGAAGTTGAATAGTCATCAATTATGTTGAGTTCCTATATGTCTACTGAAATTGACAACACAACGATTTAAGCACAAGTTATCCCTTTTGATTACATAGGGCAAATAAAACTATTAGAGTTACCCACTAATCATGCACAACGTACATGAACCTATGCTAGCATGGCAAGTTCTAAATCTCAAGATCCACCGTCGCTTCACAAGAGATTAACACCCTATCTTATATGTTCGCGACGCACATAAGATGAATACGCACAACCAATACTAGATATCATGCAATCATCACACACTAAAGTATTAAACAATTAACTAAAGAATTCCATAATAAATCCGTTGCAACCCCATGATCACGATTAGCCCATAATAGAACTTATCGCCATCATGGGTTCATATGAAATCATGATAAACAACACAAGAAAATAATAACTAAACTAAATATATTAAAACAGAGTACGTCACAAGAGTAAATAAGTCAAAGCAAGAAAACTAGCATCCAACGTTACAACGAAACAAGAATCACAAGAATATATGCTTCCTCTTCGTTGCAGTGTGCTAAATCGGTCTTCTTCCTTATCTCCTTCGCTTCTTGCGCAAAACACAATCTAAAACATAATCTCCTTCTTATTCTTTATGAAAACGTCTCAAATCTACTTATATAATAGTCCCATAAAACTCAGATTACATAGAAGTTGGAAGCCAAACAGAAGTAGAAGTCTAAAATAATTCAGCTTTTTCCCCGACCCTGCGCGGCCGCTCAGCATTTCTGCGCGGGCGCGCAAGGCTGCTGTGCGGGCGCGCAGGACCCTACTGGAAAAAATCCAGGTTTGCTCCGTTTCTTCGCCGTAATCTGCCCGTTCTTTTCCTCTCTCAATGGTGAACACATGCCAAGGCTTATTCTTGATGATTCCTCCTTCGAAATGCAACTAATACCCTGAAATGCATAAACACTAGAAAAACGCATCAAATACACACAATACTTGATTTCAAGACACCAATTTAAGCCATTTTAAGACGTTCTAAGTGGTATAAAATGCCACTTATCACACCCCCAAACTTAAATCGATGCTTGTCCTCAAGCGTCACAGACTCAAAACAAATAAAAATATGCATGAATGCAATCTATATGAAAATGCAACGATCCCCCTTACTACAATTAACCAACCAAATTGTCACGTCTCAACGAATGCAGTTGGACAACTAAAGATCAATAAACTCATGCAAACGGACATACAGCCAAAAACGTGGTGTGTGCAAATGCTTAACAGATATGCTTCGGAACTAGACCAATTACTATGACTAGACTATCCTCAAGGCAATCCTACGATTATACAAAGAATTAAAATTCTAGGCACAGAGTGATATACAACACTACAAGAACTCTGGAGCTTACTACGGAATTGTGCTTTTTATTTACAACTCAAATGCTTATTTGACCGTGCAATGAGTGAGGTCCACAAAAGACTTATACAATGGTATCCATGTAACGAGCGTTAGGTTAGCGGATCCCAGACTCTAAAAGCCTTAGGTCACTAGGCACAAAGTCCCCTAAGAACTTAATAACTCGAATACCAAAGAGCCCACTCTTGATCAATTATGCAAAAAAAAATTTTTTTTTTTTTTCTGAGCAAGTGCGTTTCGCTCCATCTTGCTCAACCCTAGACTACTCGCATAACCTGCGAGCCGGCTACTAGCCATTTGACGCCTAGCCACAACTAGCAACAAATTCCATTTTTACTCCATTTTTTTTTCTTTTTCATGCCTCTACCACTAAGAACCTATTATCAAATTCTAAGCATAATAAATAGATTATCCTCGAAAATAATCAGATCATAACAACAATCTAGCCCTTAAGCATTCTCTAAGACTTAGTAAAAATACAAGTGCTTCTAGCATGCATATCAACCTACACAACTTAATATCACTTTAATGCTATCACTACACTCGCATCAATATCACAATTCAGTCGATAAATCATTGCAAAAGGGATCATGGTATATGCATGAGCTATATGATATGACAAACAAATAAAGCTATATAAAAAAACTATATGGCAAAAATTATGCAACTATATGAACTAACTATCATGAATATGCAGCTATATGACACACACAAAATATTCCTTAACTACCACCCCCAAACTTAAAATCTTCACTGTCCCCAGTGAAGGTAGTAGAAAGGAACACAGGGTATACCTACTCAGAGTCATCATCATCATCACCCTCAGTGGGTGGAGTATCAGGCGGCGGGTATGCAGAGTCCTCACCAAAAACTGGCCACTGGATATCAGCTCCAAGGCCTCGAAAAGCAGTCCCTAACGCAAGGGTGAGCTCCTGAGCAAACCTGCTCTGCGTCTCATACATGGCATCCATCCGCCGTGAAAGCCTCCTATACTGGGCATCACCCATCCCAGCACCCTCCTGAGCTCTCGAAGAACCAGCCTCACCATGCCCTGGCCTAGCCATAGTAGCACCTCGTGTTGGACGTCCTCCTGGAAGACGATAACCCAGCCCATGCTCCTCAGGCTCACCACCGGTCCACTCCTGCATCCCATTCAGAGTGCCAGAATCTATCGGAGCTGCTGGCAACTAAAACTGCTCATGAGCCGGCCAGTTCACTCCTACTGCTCGGCATAGCTTCGTAACCGTGGATGCATAAGGGATGTTCATATGCTTTGCTCCCCTCAAAAACTTCAGAATTCCTTGGTAGATAAACTCACCAAGGTCCACATAGTATTCCTCATTCAGAATTCCCCACAACAACTGTGCTCTCTCAACTGTGACCTCGTGTGCATGTGAAGAAGGCAAAATATTAGCACATATAAATGCATTCCATGCACGGGCATACCTGTTCATGGCGATCGCCGGAAAGTGACGATACTCATTATTGGCTGGACTGCGGTTCCAAACTGTGCCCGGTCGACAGAGAGTCGCACAAATCAAATCCAAGTCAAAATCCTCAGCAGTCTTTTCATTCCAGTTCTCCTCCTCGGGCTTCCTCTCTCGCTGTCCAATCACACGGCGAATCGCCGCAGGATGATAATCAACCGTCAGCCCACGAACTACAGAAAACCCATTCTTTTCAGCCTTCGCGTTCGCGTAGAACTCGTGAACAACGCTCATCGGTACTGCTTCGGGTGACTCACAAAAAGCTATCCACCCCTTCTCTGCAATCATGGGCAACAACTCACCATCCCTCCCTGATGGTAAAAACCCCCTCTCCTTCAGAATCGGCTTTCCCAACAGCCTAGTGTACTCCTCCTCCGCAGCTCTGTCAGTTAACCGAGGCCTTGCAGCAATACCCCTTGATGAATCAGCAGTAGGAACTGTGCTGCTGCTGTCAATAGTGCGTGCTCTCTTGGGTGCCATTGATTTGTGAATAAAAGTGTGTAAGAACTGATTTTTGATGTTTATGAGAGGGTTTAAGTGTAGGAAGTTTGTGGGAAATATGTGGGATAGGTGTATGTATATATAGGGTGTGGAGTAGGTTAAATTAGATTAGGAGTGGGGTTGAGGGATAAAATCATGGGGTAATGGGAAAAGAATTCGTGGGTTTATGGGCTGTGATGGGTTTTTGTGTTTTTGTTTTTTTTTTTTTTCTGAACTGTAAAAAATTTTCTGGAACTCGACCCCTGCGCGGCCGCTCAGCATAGCTGCGCGGGCGCGCAGAGGGTCTCTGGAAAAAAAAAATTTTAGCCCCTTTTTTCTGATTTTTTTGTGTTTTTGGATAGGTTATTAACTTCTAAGGGTTCCTGTAACAACAATTCATGGGTTGCCTCCCACGCAGCGCTTCTTTTTCGTCATTAGCTTGACGTTCCGTACCTTTCTCAAGTAGTCAACAAAATGGCACTAACCACCTCTCGGTTTGCCATGTCCCCATAGTAGTGCTTCAACCGCTGACCGTTAATCTTGAATGCTTGGTCCGAATCATTCTCAAAAAATTTCACCGCTCCATGTGGAAACACAGTTTTGACAATAAAAGGTCCAGACCACCTTGATTTCAACTTCCCAGGAAAAAGTCGGAGCCGAGAGTTGAATAACAGAACTTGTTGCCCTGGCACAAATAACTTAGGATGTAGCTTCCTATCGTGCCACCTCTTCACCTTTTCCTTATACATTTTGTTATTCTCGTACGCTTGCAGTCAAAATTCATCAAGTTCATTAAGCTGAAGCATTCTTTTCTTACCAGCTGCATCTAAATCCAGGTTCAATTTCTTCAATGCCCAGTAGGCCTTATGCTCAAGCTCCGCCGGTAGATGACATCCCTTACCGTACACCAACTGAAACGGTGACATCCCAAGTGGAGTTTTGTATGCTGTTCTGTAAGCCCAAACAGCTTCATCGAGCTTTAAAGACCAATCCTTCCTTGACGGACAAACAACCTTCTCTAGAATGCGCTTTATCTCTCTGTTAGACACTTCCGCTTGACCATTTGTTTGCGGATGATAGGCAGTAGCTACTCGATGATTCACATTATAACGCTGCATCATAGAAGTGAACTTACGGTTGCAAAAATGCGATCCTTCATCACTTATGATTACCCGAGGCGTTCCAAACCTTGTGAAAATTTGCTTATGAAGAAAATTTAGCACTGCCTTTGCATCATTTGTCGGTAAAGCTTTAACTTCGACCCATTTTGAGACATAATCGACTGCCAGCAAGATGTACTGATTATTGCAAGACGGGATAAAAGGCCCCATGAAATCGATTCCCCATACATCAAAGACCTCAAATTCAAGCATCACATTTAATGGCATCTCATCCTTCCTTGACAAATTTCCCACTCTTTGGCAACGATCACACCTTAAAACAAACTGATGAGCATCCTTGAACAAAGTAGGCCAGAAAAAACTTGCTTGCAGAATACGAGCTGCCGTCTTCTCACCTCCATAGTGTCCACCATAAACCGTGGAATGGCAGTCTCGTAATATCCCCTCCGTCTCACAGAACGGGATACATCTCCTGATGATCTGGTCAGCTCCCTGTCTAAACAAATATGGTTCATCCCACATATACCACTTCACCTCATGCAGAAACTTCTTCTTTTGAGCGGATGTCAAATTAAGCGGCATTATATTGCTGACAAGATAGTTTACAATATCTGCAAACCATGGTTCTTCCTCCTAAATTGCAAACAACTGCTCATCCGGAAAAGATTCATTGATTAACGTCCTATCTTGTGAAGTAGAATCGGGATTCTCCAACCTAGAGAGATGGTCAGCTACTTGATTCTCAGTACCTTTTCTATCTTTGATCTCTAACTCAAATTCCTGAAGTAAAAGCACCCAACGAATGAGTCTCGGCTTTGAATCCTTCTTAGAAACCAGATAGCGAATAGCTGCATGATCAGTGAATACTGTCACTTTCGTACCAAGCAGATAAGATCGAAATTTCTCAAAGCCAAAGACTATAGCCAAAAGCTCCTTCTCAGTAGTGGTGTAGTTCAATTGGGCCCCATTTAAAGTCTTACTCGCATAGTAGACCACATGGAAGAGATTTTTCTTGCGCTGTCCCAGAACTGCACCTACCGCATAGTCACTCGCATCACACATCATCTCAAACGGTTCTGTCCAATCTGGTGCTGTAATAACTGGTGCCGTGATCAAACTCTTCTTGAGGGTCTCGAATGCTGCCAAACATTCATCATCAAATTTAAAAGGCACATCTTTCTCAAGTAAATTGCACAACGGCTTAGATATCTTTGAAAAGTCCTTGATGAATCGCCGATAAAAACCCGCATGACCGAGAAAACTACGGATTCCTTTCACAGAATTAGGTGGGGGAAGATTTTCAATGACTCCCACCTTGGCCTTGTCCACCTCCAGACCTTTGCTAGAGACCTTATGCCCAAGGATAATGCCTTCACGCACCATAAAATGACATTTCTCCCAATTAAGCACCAAATTAGTTTCCACGCATCTTTTGAGTACGGCGCGCAGATTATTCAAACATTCATCATATAAGTGTCCAAAGACGGAGAAGTCATCCATGAACACTTCGACGTTATTTCCAATCATGTCAGAGAATATAGCCATCATACATCTCTGAAAGGTGGCCGGGGCGCCACATAACCCAAACGAAACTCTACGAAAAGCAAATGTGCCAAATGGACAAGTGAAGGTAGTCTTTTCCTGATCCTCTGGTGCAATACAAATCTGATTATACCCGGAATAACCATCCAGAAGACAAAAATACTCATGTCCCGCCAATCTGTCAAGCATTTGATCAATGAATGGGAGAGGGAAGTGATCCTTCCTTGTGGCTTTGTTCAATTTTCTATAATCCATGCATACTCTCCATCCTGTAACTGTTCGAGTAGGGATGAGCTCATTCTTTTCATTTGCGACCACAGTGATACCTCCTTTCTTAGGTACACATTACACGGGACTCACCCACGAGCTGTCATAAATAGGATAAATGATGCCTGCATCTAGCCATTTCAGAATTTCTTTCTTCACCACCTCCTTCATGATCGGGTTCAGTCTTCGCTGCTGTTCCACAGTTGGCTTACTACCTTCCTCTAACAGAATTTTATGCATACAATATGAAGGACTTATCCCCTTGATGTCTGCTATGGTCCATCCTATAGCCGATTTGAATTCTCTCAAAATCCTTAAGAGCTTGTCTTCCTCACTACCTGAAAGGTCAGCTGAAATAATAACAGGTAACGTAGATGAATCACCTAAAAAAGCATACCTCAAATGTTCAGGTAATGGTTTGAGCTCCAAGGTAGGTGCTTCCTCTATTGATGGTTTGAGCTTCCCTTCAGCATTCTTAAGGTCAGAAGTACCAAGAGATTCAAATGGTATGTCGAGCTTTCGCTTCCATGGAGAAGCGTTCAGATATTGTAATTGCTCGTTGCTATCTTCATCATCGCTGTCAAAATCCCCCACTAAGGCCTTTTCCAATGCATCAGACATTAGCATGTGCTCGAGTTCCGAAGTAACTGCGGAATCAATCACATCCACTTTTAAACACTCCTCATCTTCTGTAGGGAATTTCATTGCCTTGAATACGTTGAAGGTCACATCCTGATCTTGGACCCGCATAGTAAGTTCCCCTTTTTGCACATCTATCAAGGTACGGCCAGTAGCCAAGAAAGGCCTCCCCAAGATTATGGGAATCTTCTTATCTTCCTCAAAATCCAGAATAACAAAATCTGTAGGAAAGAAGAGCTTATCCACCTTGACGAGCACATCCTCAACTATGCCCCTTGGGTAAGTAATGGAACGGTCCGCCAATTGTAGCGACATGTATGTGGGTTTTGGATCAGGCAGATCCAGCTTTTTAAAGATCGACAAGGGCATCAGATTAATGCTTGCTCCCAAATCACAAAGGCACTTATCAAAAGTTAGATTGCCAATGGTGCAAGGAATGGTGAAGCTTCCTGGATCTTTCAGTTTTGGTGGTAACTTTTGCTGCAGAACAGCGCTGCATTCTTCCGTGAGAGCAACGGTTTCAAGGTCATCCAGTTTCACCTTCCTTGAAAGAATAGTCTTCATAAACTTCGCATAACTAGGCATTTGTTCCAGCGCCTCAGCGAAAGGTATATTGATGTGAAGTTTCTTGAACACCTCCAGAAACTTCCCGAACTGTCTATCCAGCTTTTGTTGCTGCAATCTCTTAGGAAAAGGTGGTGGAGGATAGAGCTGTTTCTCCCCTGTATTAGCCTCAGGCAGAGTGTGTTCAACAGTAGTCTTCTTTGGTTCCGCCACTTTCTCCTTTTGCTTAGATTCTTCATCTCTAACTTCAGCTTCGACTTCTTTTGCCTTTTCAGCATCAGCTACTTTTCCAGACCTTAAGGTAATAGCCTTGACTTGCTCTTTAGCTTCCTTCCTGCCTGGTACTTCCGTGTCATTGGGAAGAGTTCCAGGTTGACGATTGAGCACTGCATTGGCTAATTGACCGATTTGATTTTCCAAGGTCTTGATAGAAACCGCCTGACTCTTGCACAACAGCTTAAGTTCCTCAAAATCAGCACTAGTAGGTGCAGCTGCACTTCCCTGTTGAGGATATGATTGCCTTGTAGCATACTGCTGTGGTTGCTGGAATCCAGGTGGGTTAAACTGTTTACTTACTCCTTGCTGATATGTTGGCTGAATAGCATTCTGATTATTCCCCCAGCTGAAATTTGGATGATTTCTGTTGTTAGGATGATAGGTCGCTGGCACAGGCTGCTATTGTCGCTGATAATTATTCACATACTGAACAGATTCGTTGACAAGAGAACACTGATCCGTAGCATGAGAACCTGCACAAAGCTCACAAACCATAGCTATTTGATTAACTCCATACGTAGCCAAAGAATCAACCTTCATTGATAGCGCTTGGAGCTGGGCTGCAATAGCGGTGGCTGCATCAACTTCCAGAATACCTGCTACCTTGCCTGACGTCATCCTCTGAGTTGGGTTTTGATGCTCATTTGCAGCCATCGTCTCGATAAGATTATACACCTCAGTATAGCTTTTAGCCCATAAGGCGCCTCCAGCTGCTGCATCGAGCATGGGCCGAGATTAGGCCCCCAAACCATTATAAAAACCAGTGATTACCATCCAATCCGGCATTCCATGATGTTGACATTTTCTCAACATTTCCTTGTAGCGTTCCCAAGCCTCGCACATAGATTCTGTAGGTTGCTGCGCAAACTGAGTAAGAGCACTCCGCATAGCAGCAGTCTTTGCCATTGGATAAAACTTCACCAGAAACTTTTGCGCAAGATCTTGCCACGTAGTGATGGACCCAGCTGGTTCAGAATGTAACCAGTCTTTAGCCTTATCCCTCAGTGAGAATGGGAAAAGCCTCAACTTGATAGCCTCATCAGTCACGCCATTATACTTAAAAGTGCTGCAGATCTCGACAAAATTCCTTATGTGCATGTTGGGGTCTTCAGTTGCCGCTCCTCCAAAAGAAACAGAATTCTGCACCATCTGAATAGTGTCCGGCTTGATTTCAAAGGTGTTAGCTTGAATAGCCGGATGAAGGATGCTTGACTGAATGTCATCAATTTTAGGCCGAGAAAAATCCATAAGAGCTGGATCAGCTTGCACAATACGATCTCCCATGTTTACTGGTTCTTTCTGCTCAGTTCCTGAATCCGAATCCTCAAACTCTAACTTCTCCGGAGTATCAAGAACTTCGTCTTTCTCCTCAGCTGTATCTAAGGTCCTCTTGCGAGCACGAGAACGAGTTTGCATAAACGCTTGCTAAAGTACCTGAAACACAACCGAAAAGAGTAATTAACTACTACGTCCTAATCACTGAGTCCTAATGACCAATGATGGTAAGTACATAAACTAAACAAATACGCCGAGTCCCCGGCAGCGGCGCCAAAAACTTGTTAGGGCGAAATCACGCACTAATATTCACGCAAGTATACGCGTTCGCAAGTAATATAGAATACTTTCTAGTTCGTTCCCTCAGAGACTCAGACTAATTTATTGTCTAATTAAACTCACTCACCAATGTATGATTACTTCTCAATGTTAAGATAACACTTAAAATTGTTGATTAAATATTAATTATAATTAACTACTTAATTAACCACTTAACTAACACTTCAATTTATCAATAATAAAACACTCATGAGATCACAACTTCATTATTAATTCCTTCTATAGCCATTGTTATTACCTTTAGCATGTGACAGTGATGATATTAATCGAATAACACGAAACTGATAAAAGCCAACTTTCATTGTACTAATACCATTCTACCAAACATCCACAATTAAGATAGAAGTTGAATAGTCATCAATTATGTTGAGTTCCTATATGTCTACTGAAATTGACAACACAACGATTTAAGCACAAGTTATCCCTTTTGATTACATAGGGCAAATAAAACTATTAGAGTTACCCACTAATCATGCACAACGTACATGAACCTATGCTAGCATGGCAAGTTCTAAATCTCAAGATCCACCGTCGCTTCACAAGAGATTAACACCCTATCTTATATGTTCGCGACGCACATAAGACGAATACGCACAACCAATACTAGATATCATGCAATCATCACACACTAAAGTATTAAACAATTAACTAAAGAATTCCATAATAAATCCGTTGCAACCCCATGATCACGATTAGCCCATAATAGAACTTATCGCCATCATGGGTTCATATGAAATCATGATAAACAACACAAGAAAATAATAACTAAACTAAATATATTAAAACAGAGTACGTCACAAGAGTAAATAAGTCAAAGCAAGAAAACTAGCATCCAACATTACAACGAAACAAGAATCACAAGAATATATGCTTCCTCTTCGTTGCAGTGTGCTAAATCGGTCTTCTTCCTTATCTCCTTCGCTTCTTGCGCAAAACACAATCTAAAACATAATCTCCTTCTTATTCTCTATGAAAACGTCTCAAATCTACTTATATAATAGTCCCATAAAACTCAGATTACATAGAAGTTGGAAGCCAAACAGAAGTAGAAGTCTAAAATAATTCAGCTTTTTCCCCGACCCTGCGCGGCCGCTCAGCATTTCTGCGCGGGCGCGCAAGGCTGTTGCGCGGCCGCTCAGCATTGCTGCGCGGGCGCGCAGGACCCTACTGGAAAAAATCCAGGTTTGCTCCGTTTCTTCGCCGTAATCTGCCCGTTCTTTTCCTCTCTCAATGGTGAACACATGCCAAGGCTTATTCTTGATGATTCCTCCTCCGAAATGCAACTAATATCCTGAAATGCATAAACACTAGAAAAACGCATCAAATACACACAATACTTGATTTCAAGACACCAATTTAAGCCATTTTAAGACATTCTAAGTGGTATAAAATGCCACTTATCAATCAAGTCACCACTTATTCGTTTAAATCTTCTTTTAGCCTAAACGTTTACATGCAAGACTCTAACTTGACATGCACTTACTAGAACCAAATCGAATTCACATCTATAGTCCATTTAAACACATAAATCAACTTTAATCCCTTAAGGCCAAGCAATAACACCCTAAATTTCCAAAAATCAAGACATGCATGCATCATTTGGAGTTCTTAAACCACAACTCAATCTACTTGTTCAAGAATCTCTACAATCAATCAACTACAAATCATTTACATCATAAAAATCCACTTAATAAACAAGAACCACTCAATTTTCAAGCAAAACAATACATGCAACTTTTATTTCGATTCTTTAAATCATCAACTAATCAAATTTCTCAATTACTTCTAGGAATATATATTAACAAGTCATTTTCGTCAAACAATCAAATTTATTTTCTCAAAATCAAGGACTCATTCGAGTTTTTAAAGAAACAACACATGCAACTACCGAAAATAAGTTTCACGATTAATAGATCTCAGTAATAACATCATCACTCACCACCGGTTCACCGGAGTTCATCACCGGTGGCGGTGGGTTCACGGAGGTGCCCTCATTCGAGGGTGTCCAACCACAAAACCCCCGATTACCCTCTAAAAATCACAGCAACAAACACATGCAAGACATAATCATCACAAAATCACATCATCTTGATTCTATAAAATAAGAACTCGGCAAAACCGAACCCAAACACACACACACACACACACACTCGCATGCAAGTACCAATACACACATGCAAGTTAATCAAAGCTCATATATGGAATAAGGATGAAGTTTTATGGAAAAATCCATAGAAATTAAGTGAAGAAGAGAGGTGTACCGAGAGGAAAATAGAGAGAGAGAGACTTTGAGAGTTGAGAGAGAAAGAGAGAGAGAAATGAGAGAATGTGAGAGATGAGAGAGTGAGGTCGGGTGAAGAGAAAGAAAAGGGGGAGGGAAGGGGATATATATTAGCTTGGAAGGGTAGTATTGTAACGTCTGAGAAATATTATGTAATTATTTTTTTATTAATAAATAATTATTATGTGATTTTATGTGAATTTTGGTGAATTATTTGATAATTGATATTAATATTGGGATGTTTGTTTCTGATAAAAATTTAGATATTTAATCTTTAATTATCCAAAATAAAATATAGAGTGTTTTTGGTATTTTTATGGTAATTTTTGGATTATCATATGATTTTATAAGGATTTATAGAATTAATAATGATTATTTCACGTAATTGTAAAATTACTTTTTAGAACTAGAAATCGTCCCACTTCAATCGTTTTTGCATTTTTACAACCCGAAACTCTTCCAAAAACTCCTACTTAACCTAATCTGGTAATTTTGAACACTTTTCATGTTTTGACTTTTTCGATCCAGGGTACGGTTCGACCTGTACGAGTCCCGGCGTGAAATTTTCAATAAGCAAATCATTTTATAGATCGATAAACTCCATATTTTCAAAAGACGAGATATTATCACTTTATTTTCGTATAAAGTATTTTATAGGAAGCTCTGTTTTGATAATTATCCAAGTCTGGTATTAAAATTGTATCGTCTTTTTAGTTACTTAGCGGCTAAGTAACCTATTTTGGATCCGATATGTAAATGTAATTATCGAATTATTAATTAAATAAAATATGTGATGGTTCTGTCAGCTATGTGTCGTTGTAGTAGTAATTGTTTGTGATTTATTGGATGCAGAGATTAATTTTGCAATTAAATATCGAGTTATATGAACTTAATTCATTTTTAAAGTGATTTTATTGAATATTTATTTTTATAAGTGCTAAAATCATCTCTAAAATTATTTTGGTTGCCTTATAATTTTATTTATTATTTTTAGGAGTTTATAAAATTTAGAAATCAATATTTCATTGATTATTTATCTTTAAATGATTTTCTGATCTTATTTAATTGTGAAATCAGTATTTAATTCCAGAATGCTTCAAAAACAAATATTAAAATTTTATTTTATTAAATTTTAAATATTTCAAGAGTTTTAAAATTATTTCGGAAATTTTCTGGCTTTTATTTAACCGCACGTGTATTAATTAAATTATAAAATGCGGGTCCGATGCGTTTCCAAAAATGCTTTAAAAATTATATGAGTTTTATATTAATAGTTTTAAACTATTTCAAGAATTTTAAGACTATTTTCTTGAATTTTCAGATTATGTTTACCCAGAAGTGATTCGTTAAAGTATTGAATTACGGTGACAGATTTGGATAATAAACGAGTGAAAACAGATAAATATTACAACCCTTATCAATTCACTCTTTTAATCCCTTTCTTCTCTCTCTCCTGCTCACCCTTCTCCCTCATCGATCTCTCTCACTCCGCTCTCCCTCCTGTCTCTCTCTTCTCTTCTTCTCAATTCACCCGATTCCTATATTTCTTTCTTTTTATTCTCTTTTTCCCCTGTTTCCGTTTATCCCTGTCTCCGCCATCTTTCCCCGCCTTCCATGTTCTTTTTACGGCCATATCTCCGGTGGGTTCATGTTCCTGTTTCAGATGTTAATTCTGTTGTTTATATTTATACGTGTGTGTATATGCTCTGTGTGTGTGTGTTCTTTGTGTATGTGGGTGTTTATTGGTGGTGTTAGTTGCTGCCTCTCGGAATTTCCGAGAGGAGTGGTGGCTATGGCAGCGCGTATGCGCGTGAGACTGCGGTGGCTTGGTATTCTGGCCGCCTGTACTTGCTCCCGGCTGTTGCTGTGCTGTTTTTCCGATTATTCTTGCGCATGTTACGCGCGTGTTCTTGGCTGAATTGGGAATTTTACTAATTGAGTTTTATTTTAATTTTTGCAGAAAATAATTGAGCAATTTCGTGAAATAAATTTATTTCATGCAGGATTTATTAACAATTAATCGGTAGGATTTGCGTTGGAAACCCGAATTTATTTGGGTACCCGCAAAATTTTACCGCCGTCGGCAATGAGCCTCGGCGAGCCAACGGTGGACGGTGATAATTTTTATCTGAGTCCTACGTTTATTAATTAAATAAAATTAGTTTGTGAAATTAATTTCGAAATGAAAAGGAAAAAAATAAAATATGAATAAAAATAATTAATAATTGAATTGTATCGGTGATTGGGATTGCGAATTGTGGTTGGTTGTTGTTGTGATTGGATTATTGTTGTGGATTTGACGTCGAATTGTTTCGACGGGTAGGACGATAAACAAAGAAGACGCTACCCGATTTTCGGGAAATTAATTCAGAAAATACGGGAACGTAACCTATAATTATCAGAGACGTCGAATAACCATATATAATTATATTATATATATATATATATATAAACTTAATTGCGGTTGAGACAAAATAATTTATAAATAATTGATTGCCTGTTTTTCAAAACGACGAGTATACTTATTTTCCGAAAGTAAATACCGAACCAAGTTTCAAAGATATGAACCATAACTGCTATGTGTATTTCAATAATACATATAAATACGAGTTGGGTTACGAAATTGTATGGGTAGAATAGAA
Organism: Apium graveolens; assembly: GCF_009905375.1. Lineage (NCBI taxonomy): Eukaryota > Viridiplantae > Streptophyta > Magnoliopsida > Apiales > Apiaceae > Apium > Apium graveolens. The sequence continues at coordinate 92,157,973 of NC_133652.1, forward strand.
TGGTGGTGTTATGTTAGGCGGGATGATTATCTGAATTAGGGTATTTCAACCCTGTAGGTCCTAGACGGAAAACCCGAGTATCGATATCGGACTAGGAACGATCTAGTGATTAGACGTCGAGATCAACGAAGTTCCAATTGAAGGGCCTGAATGTTGGGATCGTATCCAGAATGGGATAGTAGTTTGACGATAATGTCGAACGATCAAGGCGAATCAAAGTCAACTAGTAATAGCGATTAAAGCTTATTGAGGCAAGTATTCCTGATTTTTCTTTTAAAATACTGCAATTATTTCTTCGTTCATATTCTAAGTTCAGAATAGTTAAATGTTTTACATTTCGCTGCAATTACTCTGATTATGCATGTTCTTTTCATTATTGTTCCTATAATTTGATTGCTCTCTTGAGCAAATACCCATTCTTTCGGGTTATTTGCGAACCCTGAATTGGGATGTTTTCAATTCAAAATGATTTGACATCAAAACACTTTACGGGCTGGATGTTTACTATAAGGGCCAGTGATGAGCTGGATCTTATGGGTCGGGGATGGACCGGACCCTTGGGCAATAGAGCCTAGGTACCTGAATGGATCTATTCGGTTGGGTATAGATCTACACTGTATCCTAACTGATCAACATGATATAAGTGTGAACTAGTGTCCAGTCTAATTTGTTGTTGATCGCCATTAACGGCATTCTCTCTCGAAAGGTTTTATGATTCCAAAACCGGACAAAACCCTGATTCAGGAGATGAATCTGGGAGTCGCTTGTCACTTTTGGATTTATAGTTAAAGGCTGGTGACAGCCAACGTTTATTCGCTCAACTCACTCAAATAAATAGAATTGTTTAAAATTGTTTAAAGATTTTGTCCGGAAATTTCCTTTGACATTAATGTTTGAAACTCAAATTATATACTTGCTGGGCATTTTTGGCTCATTCTTACTTTGTAAATTCTTATTTTCTTCCAGAAACAGATAAGGTTAAAAGTGAATAACTTTGATAGACAGCAGAAGTTAGAGAAATCTCCGCTGCGAGAGGTCAAAGATGTTAGAAGAATATGACAAGAGCATTAGTACAAAGGTATTTACATTTGTATCTTAGTTGTTGTAAGTTGTAGAAGATTAGATTCTTGTTTCATACCATAACCTGTAAACGATCCGGATTCAAGGGGTTAATTGAATATTCTTTTATTTTGTGTAAAGATTGTTTCGTGACACCAAATCTTGACCCCAGATTTAGGTTGTTAGAAGTATGGTCATTGTACCATACTTTTAAATTTCTTTTTTTTCTCATTTCTCTTATTTCAATCTAAGAATGGATTTATTCAAGAAATAGCTCTCTCTGAAAAGATGAGAATGGAACGAATAAAAATTTTAGAGCATAGATCTCGAAATTAGCTTTCCAACCATATTTTCAGAATAATTTTTGAGCGAACGGTTGATTACATACGGATTTTACAAGATTATGCTAAAAATATCATTTTAACTCCTTAAAATTATTTTAAAATGCAACGATCACGAAATAAATCCGTCTATCATTTTTGGAAAGTCTCTAGGACTATTTTGAAGATAACAAAACAAATTTTTATGCCTTGACCATTCTCGAATAAGTTTATAAAAATGTATAAAGGTTCAATAAACCTTATTTTAATCCAAATAAATCTCTTATATCCATTTAAAATCAATAGATCACGTAATCATGCATACAGGCAAACAAGCACATATATATTCACACATCATAACTCATAAGTGACCTTAAAATTTCCCCTTTTTATTATTATTCCTCTTTTTGCGTACCGGGTCACGTTCTGCCTAACGGCCCGACGCTCAGCGTTTCAATTATGCTTCACAATTATCTTTAGCAACCGACACGTCACTAGAACATAATTCTCACTTAAACACTCATTTTCACATATCAACAAATATTTCACATTTAAACACTTTAATCCCTTTTTAAGACGGGTTCCGTTCTACCTGACGGCCCGACAACACAGCTTATCCCCTAAGCTGACTCTTTAAATTGGAACGCATCTATCTATGCTCCCAGATACTATTATACAATAAAGACAATTAACCATCACTTATTCACATAATTTATAATCACACCACTGAAATCATACTTTATTCACTTAATTACGTCACGAAATTCCCAATCGTTACACCGGAGATAACATACGTATCTTTCGGTTAGATAATAAACTTTTTTGAATGAAAGAAACCCGTGATTTATTTCGAGACAATTAATGAACGAACAAGTCATTTTTGACCAAAAAAGAATATTTTATTTCTAAATAACTCTTTTTGTAACAAAGTTCCTTCAAATTGTACCAGGATTATGTAACCCTTTTTTTTCTAAACATTTATTTAAGTATTCTAAAAAGCGTAAATCGGTATTATTCGGTAAAGTAACTTTCAGTAATTAATCAGATAATCGGTGATTAATTGGAATATTAGTCGGATGTGTTTAATAAAATATAAAAATAGTTATTTTATTAAATTATATATATATATATATATTTTAAAAAAAAGTGCAGTGATTAATCGAATTATAAAATCAAATTGACAAAGCATATTAGAAGAATTAATTAGTTGATTAATTCATTAAATCGGTAATCTTTCTCTATCTATATAATACACCAACATGGTTTTAAAATTAGTGAGACATTTTATTCATACAAATTTACAGATTTGCTTGTGTATTTATTATATTCAAAAAAAATATTCATGTAAATTTACATATTTACCCGTGTATTTATTATATTCAAGAAAATATTGTTAATGTGATTTGAACCTTAGTCTTGCCTCTAGAATGCACATTTCAATACCACTGTGCTAATATGCCACTTGTACTTTAAATCATACACTTAATATGTGTTTGTCACATGAGGGTTATAAAATAATATTTTAATCATATTTTAATTTGTTGATTTAGTTATCTATATATTTCTAAAAAAATTAAGTTACTATTAAAATAATAATGTTAATCAATTTATAATATCCTAACATGGTATGAAATTAATGGGATAATTTATTTATTTGAATCAAATTTGTGTACATATGTTTATTATATTTTAAAAAATATTGTTAATAAGGATTGAGTCTAAATCTAACCACTAACTCGCACACTTCAACAATATTATGTCAATATCTCATTTGTATCTTTAATAATACACTTAATATGTATTTATCATATAACAGTTATAATAACATTTTTTAATCATTATTTTATATATATTTGTTAATTTAAGTTGCTATTTAAAAAATAATACTAATCAATATTTAATATATGAAAATAATTATTTTACGAAAAAGATAAATGAACTAAAATATAACACGTATTTAATTAATTATGTATTACCTTTTAAAGTAATCGTTATATCAAAATTTTTGATACTACATATAAGAAATGATTATTAAAATCTAATGATCATAGAATATGATACTAGATTATATATAATGATTAATTAGTCAAAATAAAATTATATTATATGTTATTCATACGATATCTCTTATATATAATTCATGACTATTATATAGTATTCTCTTCGATAAAAGATCTTTTTAGATTCCTAAATATTGTGATGATAATTTTTTGGGACAAATTAGAAGTCAATGAAATGATGGTGTTGGTCCTCAATAATACAATTTTATTAAATAAAGCCTCAAACATCACATATTGAAAAATTGGTCCTTATTGGTTCACTACACTTTTTTAAAAAAGTACAGTGATTAATCGAATTATAAAATCAAATTGACAAAGCATATTAGAAGAATTAATTAGTTGATTAATTCATAAAATCGGTAATCTTTCTCTATCTATATAATACACCAATATGGTTTTAAAATTAGTGAGACATTTTATTCATGCAAATTTACAGATTTGCTCGTGTATTTATTATATTCAAAAAAAAATTTCATGTAAATTTACATATTTGCCCGTGTATTTATTATATTCAAGAAAATGTTGTTAATGTGATTTGAACCTGAGTCTTTCCTCTAGAATGCACATTTCAATACCACTATACTAATATGTCACTTGTGTTTTAAATCATACACTTAATATGTGTTTGTCACATGAGGGTTATAAAATAACATTTTAATCATATTTTTTTTATATTTGTTGATTTTGTTATCTATATATTTCTAAAAAAATTATGTTACTATTAAAATAATAATGTTAATCAATTTATAATAGCCTAACATGGTATAAAATTAATGGGATAATCTATTTATTTGAATCAAATTTGTGTACATATGTTTATTATATTTTAAAAAATATTGTTAATAAGGATTGAATCTAAATCTAACCACTAACTCGCACACTTCAACAATATTATGTCAATATCTCATTTGTATCTTTAATAATGCACTTAATATGTATTTGTCATATAACAGTTATAATAACATTTTTTAATCATTATTTTATATATATTTGTTAATTTAAGTTGCTATTTAAATAATAATACTAATCAATATTTAACATATGAAAAGAACTATTTTACAAAAAAGATAAATGAACTAAAATATAACACGTATTTAATTAATGATGTAATACCTTTTAAAGTAATCGTTATATCAAAAAATTTGATACTACATATAAGAAATGATTATTAAAATCTAATGATCATATAATATGATACTAGATTATATATAATGATTGATTAGTCAAAATAAAATTATATTATATGTTATTCATATGATATCTCTTATATATAAATTATGACTATTATATAGTATTCTCTTCGATAAAAGAACTTTTTAGATTCCTAAATATTGTGATGATAATTTTTTGGGACAAATAAGAAGTCAATAAAATGATGGTGTTGGTCCTCAATAATACAAGTTTATTAAATAAAGCCTCAAACATCACATATTGAAAAAATGGTCCTTATTGGCTCACTAAAACGCAACTTAAAGATGTGTTTTTTATAAATGCAAAGTTGTGTGGAGTTTCTTTTCTCAATAAAATAATAATTTAAAAAAAACTGGAAACGCATGTTTAATTAGTGTTTACACAAAATCTATGTTTGTACTATCCAAGAAATGTGTCTCGAACAGTCGTTTTTATTACAATGTAAGTTTATATTGCGTTATAAATTAATATACACGATCTATCATCATCATTTTTAAAGTGTCATAAATGGCCACTATTTTGGTCTTTTATATTTAATTTGTGCGATTTGCTTTATTTTTTTTTATGAAATAAGTGATATTGGAAAACCATATATCAAATACAAAATGTAAGATTTTGGAAGCCTAAACAAATCAATCACCTTGTGAAATTCTACTATAGATACCCACAGATGCACGTACAATGTACAAAATTGTGATACATATATAAACGTGCAAGTTTCACTAATACTGGACTAGCCAACTTATTTTACATATTAACTATTACTTCATTTTTTATTATTTTTTTATCGTAGGTAACCCGCAGCCGCTACCCTTCGGGTGCACACTGGGTAAACCCTACGGGTTCACCCAATAGCCTGCAAATCACGTGAACCAAGGTAAACCGCATTTAAGCGACATGCTCTGACTCAGAAGGCATAATCATAAATTCTCCTCCCGTGGGATTCAAACCTGTGACCAAGATGATAGTTATCCTCTATTTAACCAGCTGAGCCAACCCTTGCGGGCCTATTACTTCATTTTATGTGAATATATGAGCCACTTAGTTATATATATATCTATATATATGTATGTATATATATATATATGAGAGTAAAGTTCTAGGGAGTTCATATTTTTATTGGATACCTCGGAGTTCATCTACGTTCTGTAAATAAAATATCTTGTAAAACGTGTCATCTTACAAAACATGTTTTACAAATATCATTTCTTCAATAAATCATGCAAATCTCAAGTACAATATACATGTTTTGCAACTAAACATGTAGGTCTCGCATACTAAGCATGTTTTATAGAATAATATATTTACAATGTTCTACTTGTAAAATATATGCATTTTGCTAATTTTTTCAATAAAATAGTACTGTTTGTAAAACATCATTCGAAAAATAATATATTTTACAATATTTTAAACTATATTTTACTTGCAGAACATCCAAGGACTCCAATGAAATAGTAGACTACATAGAATTTAACTCTCTCTCTCTCTCTCTCTATATATATATATATATTAAATTTTAGTCTTTATATATTAATACATATCATTACACAACTTGTACACATTCAATTATATATCACATACAAGAAAATGAATTATTAGGTATTTAATCTTTGAATTAATAATTAATCGACTTATATTAGTTATACGTGAGATATTACATGATTTTATTAATAAATAAATATAAATATGTGTTGTAAAATAATCCAATAAAATATGTTATTATGTTAATCGTTCATCTCCAGATTGTTAAAGGCTCGTTACTTTCCTCGTTGTAGGTTTGAAGAGGCTAAGTTAGGCAATAACCCCAGCTACGTGTGACGAAGTATCATGGCGGCACATCAACTTGTTTGTGCAGGTAGCGTGAAGCGTATAGGTAGGGGGGAGACTGTGAACATCTGGGGTGATCCCTGGCTGCTGAACGGGGGTCAAACTAGAATAACGACTCTTTGTGTCCAAGGTTTAAATGATGATAAGGTGAGTGGGCTTATGAGAGTTGATAGTTTGGATTGGGATGTGGATATTCTTAGAGATATCTTCAATGAAAATGATGTGAATCAGATCCTAAAGATTCCGTTAAGTCATTCTAGAGCAGATGATTCGTGAATGTGGTTAGAGGAGGCGAAAGGAGAGTACTCTGTCAAGAGTGGTTATCGAAGGTTGTGTCAAAATGATAATGGGATTCAAAATCTGGGGGTTGCGTTCAATTGGCTTAAGATCTGGAATTTGCCTATTCCGTTGAAGGTGAAAATCTTTGCCTGGAGAATGATGCAGAATTGTCTTCCAACATTAGAAAATCTCAGAAGCCGTTGTGTTGAAGTTTATGTTAGGTCACACACACACTGTAGAGGGGGTGAATACAGTGTATAGTACACTCAAATCGAACTTTAAGAACTTAAGTAACAGAAAACAAACTTTATTGAAACAATAAACTCTGTTACCGTATGGAACTGTTACCTCTCAGTGATGAACAAATATCACGAGAGCTGCTAGGGTTATAATGAATAATCTTCTCTAATAATGATAACACTTATAGTGTAAACCGTATATCTGTGTTTATATACTACACAGTTACAAGATAATCGCTAATTGGTATGGAATATAATTCTGCTTCCTAAAATATATCAATCAGATATCTTTTCTTCCAAGTATTCCATTCTTCACGGAATTTCTTCTTCATGCATATCTCTTCTTATATTTATCTTGATCTTCTTTCCTTTAATCAGCTACTGTCCTTATCTGATTGTCCTTCAGCACTTAAGTTCTGATATCTATCTTCTGACAATTATCTCCTGATAACATATGTACTGATATCCTTAAGTCCTGACTTCCAGTATAAGTACTAATCAACAGTTAAGTACTGATTTATCCTGTTCAAGTAAGATCTGAAAGCTAAACATAAAACATATTAGCCATGACATTATCAAATATATCTAACAATCTCCCTCAACTTGTAAATTAACATAATATACAAGTTTAACAGATATTTGATGATGTCAAAAACATTAAGTACAAATGCATGAGAGTTAGACTAGATAACTACAACTTACAGTCCTTAAAGCTTTTACCAATTTCAACTTCTGATAACAACTTCAGTCTGTATAAATATCAGAATTTAAGCAGTTGTAGATCTTCGACTTGGCTTCATCATTTTCTGATCTCTCTGATGTCAGGAGTTGTTCTGAGATAGTTCTTCAACAAACATTTCTCAGCATATCTGAGTTCATCAATCATTCTCCTTTTAACATCTTTAAGCTCTGCAGTATCTTCACCAGTTTGAAAGATTGCAGCTCTGAGATCATTGATCTTTGCTTTTCTCAACTCCTGATCTAGTCTTATGACATAAGCTTTGTCAGACTCCAGATTGAATTCAAGTCCCTTAATATCAAGATATGTTCTGATCTGTGCAGTATTAGGCTTCATATCAACAATATCACCATTGTGATTTCTGTACTTTGGAACATATATGCTGTCAGACTTAATAGAATAAAGCCTTTTCTGTCTCTGAATCTGTTCTTTTAAGTAGTTTGCAGCAGTCTCTGTTATTCTGTCATCCACTTGAAGTAAGAAAAGTACATGCTCCAATTCTTCAAAATACTTCAATGGAATGGCATTTTGTCTTATATGATAAACCCTACCACCTGTCATGAAATATAACATGATGTATTCTTTCAAGTAGGTATGGTAAACCATCTGTACAGATTCCAGTTGATTCAATCTTTCAGGAGTTGCTCCAATACCTGGTTCACTCAAGGAAGTTGGATCATTGGTAGTGTTGTGTACTCTTCTTTCATCAGCACTTCCCAATCCAGTTTTATCTCTAGCTTCCTTTCCAGTAACTACTCTTGCTTCAAAACCACTTGCAGTAGTCTTCAAAGATTGAGTCTGTTTTGCTTTAGTGAATCCTGGTAGGAGTATCTTTGATCTATTTTCTGATATCAAGTTAACTTGAGCTCTGTCAGAGGTTACTTGCTTCTTCTGAATATCAGAACTTATAATTTCTTGACTCTGAACAACTTGAGCCATGTCAGAGGTTGTTTTAAGAATTTTTCTTGAAGTCAGAGCAAGATCATCTTTTTCATCAGTAATTTCTTCTTCCTCAGGAGGTACATAAGCCTTGATAGGTTCACCAACCTTTTATTTACCCTTGGATCTTGGATCTATCTGTGGTTGTGATCTAGCCAACGTTGCTTCAGTATGTGTCCTTTCTTTGATCACAATGCCTTTGAGTTTTGGAAGTGACTTTTTACCAAAAGCTTCAGATTTAGATGTGACTTTCTCTGATTTAAGTCTGGCTTCTTCTTCCTTTAAACTTTCCAAGTCCATTCCTGGATTTTCTTGAAGAAATAACTGTCTTGAAATTTCCTCATCAAGATCTAGAAGTTCATCAGAACTTATCCTTTTACCAGCAGCAGAACTTATTCTTTTCCCAGTATCAGAACTTGTCCTGTGACTAGCTTGTCTTGATGTAAACCTTCTACCTTAACTATGACCGCTACCCATTCCAGAGTATCCTTGATCATCATTTCCATCATCCTTTCCTTGCAGTGTCTTGTTAGTGTTGCATTTGGACTTAATTACCTTCTCCCCCTTTTTGGCATCAGCAGGTAGTAAAAGAGAGATAAGTAATTCCACTGAGGATTGGATTTCAGTAAGTTGCGATTGCTGAGAAGCTTGATTTGTCAGAATGTCATCAATCTGAGCTTGTTGTTTCTCTTGAGTTTTCTCAATATAAGCAATCCTGTCAATGGTAGGTTGAAAGAACTTTTTCTTATTAATTTTCCAAACTTGTTCTTGTTTGATAAAGTTCTCCTGAATCTTGTGTAGCTCTGCATGAGTAGTTGAATGAAGACCTTGTAGATGTTTAATACTCAATGCAGTGACTCTAAGCTGGGTTTTTAAATCATCAGAATTTAACATTTCATCAGCTTTAGTCAAGTGCTCAGCAAGATGTATTGCAGTTGGAACACATGAAACTGAGTTCCATTCCTTAGTCCACTCCTGACCTGCAGGAGTTTCACTCCAAGGTACTGGTGCAGCCCTGGTAACAAACTTCTCTACCAGTTCAGACTTAGGAAGAGTCTGTTGAGGAGTATGTCCTGAAGGACCTGCTTCATCAGCAGCTACAGTTGGAGCAGCATCACCAGTATCTCCAGCATTTGCAGCATCAGAACTTAAAGAATCAGTATCTTCTGATAAGACAACAGTGTGAGTAGCAATGGAGGCTTCAGCATCCTCTAATTGCTGATCTGATACTAAGTTATGATCAACAGCCATATCCTCATGCTTACCTAAAGTCTGATCATCAGCATCTTGATGCAGAGAAGGTGTTGTTGATAACTCTGGAGTTGGAACAACATCAGTAACAGGTGTTGTGGAAGGATTATTTGTTGTTGGAGCTTCTAAGAGAAATACTTCAGACACAACCAAGTGTTGAACATCAATATCAGCACTTGTGCCTGGATCAACAAGAGACACAGATGGTGAGTTAGCCTTGTCAGATACAGCTTCCTGAGATGGAGTTGATGGAGAAGAAGTGACTGGAGCAAATTCCTTGTCTTGTAAGATCAGATATTCCTGATCCCCTTCCTTAGCTGCTTCCTCTTCATCATCTGAAACTGGCCTTTGTGCCCTCTGTTTCTTGTACTTCCTTGTTGATTTGGATTCCTTGGGAGTTTCAGGAACTATCATTCGTCTAAGCCTCTTGAGAAGCCTAGAACCCCCAATTTCAGAATCCTTTTGAGAAACCTCTTTCTCAGCTTCAGAAACAACAGGTTCTCTAGAAGAAACCTGTTCCTCAGAATCAGATTCATCTCTCAATACAGTCCTCCTTCTCTTTTGAGATGTTTGAGGAATAGTTTTTGTCCAATTTAGCTTGGAGGATGAGGGTTGAACAGTCTGTGAAGTAGAGAGATAGGATTTGAGATAAGTCCTGAGGGTAGGTTGAGTAGAATGAGTGGCAGGTGCTGAGGATGATGGTTTTTGGGTGTTTGTGGTTGGTTGGACATCAAAGTAAATAGATCTATAAGTATCAGGATCAGCATTTACTAGGATCTGTTTTACAGACTGAGGAATCTGTAATGGTCTAACCACTTTTTTCTTAGTATCAGCATTTACCAGATCATTAAAATATCGTTTTGCAACTCTAAAAGGTGGGGTTGAGGAACTGACTAATTGAGGTTCATCAGTACAAAAAGTATATAGAAGTTGACAGAATCTAGCAAAATAGACAATATTTCTATTCTCTGTCATCCTATCCCCAATAAAACCAATTATTCCAGTTGTAAAATCAAAATGAGTTTGATGAATAATAGCATACCCTATGTGCTGACTCAGAATTGGGATAGCATCAAAATTCGAACATTTATTCCCAAAAGCTTTGGTGATGCAGTCAAAGAAGAAACTCCATTCTCTTCTGATATTAGCCCTTTTTAACTGCCCAAGCTTTGCCAAACTCTTTTCATATCCCAAATCAGCCATTAACTCCTGAAGTGTTGATTCCTCTGGAGTTGAAAAAGTACAATTTTCTAGGAGATGTAGAGCTTTGCGTATTGTACCAGGAGTGACTACATAAGATGAATCACCCACTTCAAAAACAATACTGGGAGTGCCATGTTTACCACCATCATCAAAGTGCCCAGTCCGCCAAAACGTCAGAACTTGTTGACTCGAAAAGACTTCAGGCTGTGTTAATGCGTACCCAATCTCACTGTGTGCAAGAAGATCTTGCACAAAATGCAATTCAGATGGAGCTTCAGCATGAGCAAGAATTGCAGTATAGTTGTTTGGAACAAACTTAGCTCCATCAATGATTAAATCCTTTGGTGCCATGTGAAAAAAAAATGAGATTCAAGTATGCCTGTTAGGTTTATGAGATATTGTCTGTATGAAAAACCAACGTGAGAAAGAAAGAGAAAGAGAGTAAAAGTAAGGAGAGAGATAAAATATAAAGAAAATAAAAGATTAAAGAAATCTTCTCTCTGTTGTACTTATACTCTGAACAAAAATATTACCGTTGGACACCTGTCAGACATGCAGTAATAACGGACAGTTACTGGGCTCGAGAAAACAGGAATCATTACTTACCCAGTTGCCTAGTTTCAAGGAAAAACCGTTCCATTTATCAAGAGAAGCAGTTTTAATTCAAAATTTAAACCGTTAGCACTGATTGAATTATTTTTCACTGCATCATTGATATTCTGAAAATACATCACATGAAAATGACCAAGATAAATTAGATATGTAAGTGCTGAAAATGAATCAGAACTTAATATAAAACAAAAGTTATATGGTCATCAGAATATCAATTGAGATTTATCAACACAAGATAAAATAACTCAGAGACAAAATCTTGTAGTAAAAACAATTTTCATTAATATATCAAGACAATACATTTATGAAATGGAAATTACATCAATACTTATACAAGATTTTCCCTAAGCTTCTAATCCTAACATCAACAGCTTTAGTCCTAGATAAGAAGCCTGACAAAGCTGATGATGAAGAAAAACAGGAAGAAGACGAGATTAAGTCATCTTCTTCTTCCTACTCTCGACAAACAGAATGGCGAGTCGGATGATTCGCTCTTGCTGGCGGAGAGCTTCTAGCCTTTCCTCCTCCAATCGCTCCAGATGGCGATGGTAGTCCATAAAGAAGAACAGAAGGTATGTCAGTACCTCCTGTGGGACAGAGTCCCATATCTCCTCAGGAATGGCTGTGTCATGCCATTCCTGCTGCCATTCGGCACAACTTAGCTCCATATTGAAGGTTTGGTAGTTCAAAAACATGTTGTATCTGACCATTGTGTTTTTGAAAGAAGAAGTATGAAGATAAGTGTGTGAGAAGAATTTGATGGAAAGACTGATGTGAAGTGGCTGCTTATATAGGCAAGAGAATGCCAGGAGACGCAAAGAAATTTAATGCTGACAGGTAGAATTAATTCTACCTCGTCTCCCTAGACTTTGAAAAAGAATAACATTCATTGGAAAGAGGAATCATGGTTTAAAACGCACAAGAAACAAGAAACAGTGGACTGTTCAAGGACGAATACCATTAATCCTAATCATAGTGACTATTAATCTTCCACTTCAACATATTCTAGTTCGAACTGAGACTGTTATCAAATTTTATTCACAGATAAGCCAAGTAAAGGATTAGACTGAGAAATCAGAACTTAGACCTATACCAGAACTTAACAGTCATCAGAACATAATTTCTTAACTCGAAAAAGGAATGCCCATCTTAGTAAATCCTCATACAAGTTCTAAGTTATAGACTTCAAAACTTAATCATCAGAACGTGTAACTAGAACTTGTCCTCAGAATTTGTGCAATAATGACACAATGACTGTTTATCTAAAATAACATAGACCACCACAGAAATTTTCATCATTCAGATGGAGTGATAAGTGTGTGCATTAAGCTAAATAACAGACAAAGAGTAAAGTCTGATTCACTTCAGTACATCTTAAAAATAAGGCATAACTAAAATTTTGCTAAAGAGCTGTCATTGTCCTGAAACCTACTGATGAATGAGTTCATGCTTGAGTCCACCTCAACTGTTTTGTGCTAATTTTATGCATCTTTTGAAATTCTATTTTACAGTGGCTTCTCAGTGTAAGTGAGTCACGACTGTTTATCAGAATTTATGCTATTATCAGAGTATTTCTCCAGTAATCATAGAGTGTGAAAAGTCACCAAGAAAATATTTTGCTTTTCTAATGCATATCTACTTAATACCAGCAATGCACTTGGGTCGTCCCTTCCACATTTTTACTCTAGATCTCAAAGGAGTACCTGATTTTATTCTTTGATCTTTTTGCTTTTTCTTTGGATAAGTGAGGTTTATCAGCACTTAGTACATTCAGCAGTTTTACTAGTATCAGAACTTAACAGATGAGTAGCATTATTCTAATTTGTGACTTAGTAATAAGATATACAAAGTAAACTTAACTAAGCTCAATTATCAGAATTTGCTAGTGTCATAGGGTTTCCACTGAAATAATTACTTCTTACATGGAATCATTTGTTTATTGAAGACTACTAGGTCAGTATCTAGCACAGTTATCCTCATAGGATTGAATAGTTACTTGAACAGACATATCACTTATCAGAGTTTAGAAACATATATCAGACAACAGTCAGTACTTAAAGACATTTATCAATTAAGCACTGAATACACAATGAGATTAATTCTGTAAATACTGAGCATAAAGTCTGATAACACAGAACAAGACTAAGCAGATTTAGAGAAAGAACCTGAAACCATTCCAAGTTCATTTACCAATCTTGTAAAAGTAGCTTCACACAGTGGTTTTGTGAAGATATCTGCTAGTTGTTGATTTGTGGGAACAAAATGCAATTCCACTGTACCTTCATCCACATGTTCCCTGATGAAGTGGTACCTGATGCTGATATGCTTTGTCATTGAGTGTTGAACTGGATTACCTGTCATAGCAATAGCACTTTGATTATCACAGTAAATAGGGATTTTGAAATATGTTAACCCATAATCCAGTAACTGATTCTTCATCCAAAGAATCTGTGCACAACAGCTTCCTGCAGCAATATACTCTGCTTCTGCAGTTGATGTGGAAATTGACTTTTGTTTCTTGCTGTACCAAGAAACCAATCTGCCTCCAAGAAATTGGCAGCTTCCACTTGTGCTTTTCCTGTCAATTTTGCAACCTGCAAAATCTGCATCTGAGTAACCTATTAGTTTAAAATCTGATTCTCTAGGATACCATAATCCCAGAGCAGCTGTTCCTTTAAGATACTTAAAGATTCTTTTTACAGCTGTTAAGTGAGGTTCTCTTGGATCTGCTTGAAATCTTGCACAAAGACAGGTAGCATACATGATATCAGGTCTACTAGCAGTTAGATAGAGTAGAGAGCCAATCATACCTCTGTAGTCAGTAATATCTACTGATTTACCGATATCCTTATCCAGTTTTGTTGCAGTGGCCATTGGAGTGGATGCACTTGAACAATCTTGCATTCCAAATTTCTTCAGCAAGTTTCTGATGTACTTGGTTTGACAAATAAAAGTGTCTTCCTCATTCTGCTTGACTTGAAGGCCCAGAAAATAGCTAAGTTCCCCCATCATACTCATCTGATATCTTGACTGCATTAGTTTGGCAAACTTTTTGCAAAGTTTGTCATTTGTAGATCCAAAAATGATATCATCAACATAAATCTGGACCAGAAGTAAGTCCTTTCCATGGTTGAGGTAGAACAGTGTTTTGTCTATTGTCCCTCTGTTGAATCCACTTTCCAGAAGAAACTGAGCTAAAGTCTCATACCATGCTCTAGGAGCTTGCTTAAGTCCATAAAGTGCTTTATCAAGCCTGTAGACATAATCTGGATGTTTGGTATCTACAAAACCTGGAGGTTGTTCAACATATACCTCCTCCTCCAATTCTCCATTGAGAAAAGCACTTTTCACATCCATTTGAAAGACAGTAAACTTTTTGTGAGCAGCATAAGCCAAAAATATCCTTATGGCTTCTAACCTAGCAACTGGTGCAAATGTTTCATCATAATCAATTCCTTCCTATTGAGAATATCCTTTTGCAACCAGCCTTGCCTTATTCCTTGTAATTATGCCATCACTGTCAGTTTTGTTTCTGAATACCCACTTTGTACCAATAACAGATCTATTCTTTGGTCTTGGCACTAGGGTCCAGACTTTGTTTCTTTCAAATTCATTCAACTCTTCCTGCATTGCTTGCACCCAATCAGCATCTTGAAGAGCTTCTTCCACTTTCTTTGGCTCAGTCAGAGAGAGAAAAGAATTGTAAAGACATTCATTTGAAGTACCTGTTCTAGTTCTGACACCTGCATCAGGATTTCCAATTATCAAATCAGGTGTATGTGATTTTGTCCACTTTCTTGCAGATGGAAGGTTTTCTCTAGAACTGGATGCTCCCCCATGATCCATACTATCTTCATTTTCATTTTCTGATGCTCCCCCTGAAACTGTGCTCTCTGAGTTGGATTCTTCAGTATTTAGATTTTCAGCACTATCAGAACGTGACTTATCAGAACTTGACGAATCAGAACTTGAAGAGCCAGATGTATGTTCTGATGTTTCTTGAGCTCTGGTAGGATCTTGAGTATGCTCCCCCTGCATAGGTGCATCTTCCTTTGACGTAGTCTCCACAGTTTCAATAACATCAGAGTTTAATCCATCAGAGTTTACAGTATCAGGACTTAGACTATCAGGATTTTCTGTATCAGAAATTGAGTCTTCATTTTCAAATCTCAGCTGATCATGGTCAATGAAATCTTCAAGACCAGTAATCTTCTTGTCATCAAAAGAGACATTGATAGATTCCATGACCACTTTTGTTCTCAAATTATAGACTCTGAAGGCTTTTGTGGAAAGTGGATATCCAACAAAGATTCCTTCATCAGCTTTTAGATCAAACTTTGATAGTTGTTCAGGATGAGTCTTGAGAACAAAACACTTGCATCCAAATACATGAAAATATTTCAGATTTGGCTTCTTTTTCTTCACCATCTCATATGGTGTTTTTCCATGCTTGTTAATGAGTGTTGTATTTTGAGTAAAACAAGCAGTCTGCACAGCTTCAGCCCAGAAATAAGTTGGAAGCTTCGCTTCTTCAAGCATTGTACGTGCAGCTTCAATGAGAGTTCTATTCTTCCTTTCAACAACTCCATTTTGCCGTGGAGTTCCAGGAGCAGAAAATTCCTGCTTTATTCCATGGCTTTTGCAGAACTCTTCCATTATCAAATTCTTGAACTCAGTGCCATTATCACTCCTTAAAACTTTCACAGAATCTTTGATCATTTTATCCAGATGTTTGATATGATCAATCAAGGTTGATGCAGTTTCACTTTTTGTATGCAAGAAATACACCCATGTGTATCTGGTGAACTCATCCACTATGACCAAAGCATACTTCTTCTTTGCAATAGACATGACATTTACTGGACCAAATAGATCAACATGTATTAGATGATAAGGCTCAAGAATTGATGATCCGGTCTTGCTCTTGAATGAAGATTTTCTTTGTTTGGCTTTCTGACATGAATCACAAAGACCATCAGGAGCAAATACTGTGTTTGGCAATCCTCTCACAAGATCTTTCTTGACCAGTTCATTTATATTGTTGAAATTTAAATGTGAGAGTTTCTTATGCCAATTCCAGCTTTTTTCAATTGATGCTCTACTCATCAGACAGATTGCAGAACCATCAGTACTTGTTGAAAGCTTAGCTTCATAAATGTTACCACGCCTGTATCCTTTTAGAACAACTTTGCCTTTAGATTTACTCACAATTTCACAGTGTTCTTCAAAGAAATCAACATGATAACCTCTGTCACAGATTTGACTTATACTCAGTAGGTTGTGTTTAAGTCCTGAGACTAGAGCTACTTGTTTAATTATGACATTTCCAAGATTGATATTGCCATATCCCAATGTTTTTCCAATGTTGCCATCTCCATAAGAAACACTTGGGCCAGCTTTCTCCACAAAGTCTGATAGCAGGGCCTTATTTCCAGTCATATGTCCTGAACATCCACTGTCCAGAACTAGAATATTTTTCCTGTTGCCCTGCAATCACAAAGACCAATAATTATTAGTTTTAAGGACCCAGACTTGCTTGGATCCTTTGGCCTTATTAAGTTTGTTAACATTTGCAGCGGATTTAGCATCAGAGTTTATGTTAATATTTTTCTTATCAGAACTTACACTATCAGACTTTGAATCAGAATTTACACTAGAAGGAACAATGGAAACTTTCTTCAAAGAAGGTTTTATTTGATAATAATCATAGTACAAACTATGATATTTCTTACAAGTATAAATGGAATGCCATAAACTACCACAATGAAAACAAGGATTTTGTGGTTTGTATCTAACAGACTGACTCTTAACTCCTGATTTTGAAGGTAAGGAGTTAATATTCTTATTCTTCCTGCAAAAAGAAGCCAGATGGTTAGAACTTCCACAGTTATGACATGTTTTCCTAGGAGCATCAGGAACAGGTTTATAATCATTGCTTTTATTCACACCTTCCTTTCCATTCCTATTTTTCCTAGGTGATTTTACCTTGTTTGCATTCTTGACATCTTTCAGCTTATGCTTAATCTGCTTCTTTGTCATTAAGCCTATGTTCACTTCAGCTGTCTTTTCCTGTTTTAGTTTGTCAGAAGTTGATTCCTTTGTAACTTCTGATTTTTCATTTTCAGACTTTACAGTTACAAACTTAACAGGTTTTAACTTTGGTTTTTGCTTATCAACAGACTTAATTTCTTCAGTTCCTTTATCTTTCTTATCTTCTCCATAACCTAAGCCCTCTTTCCAGTTTCCACTACTTAGCAAATTTTGAGTTGTTTTGCCAGAGTTAGTCCAAGTCCTGATAATCTCTCTTTCCTTTTCTAACTCAGTTTTTAGAGATTCATTTAATTTTAGCACTTCATTCCTAACATAAAAAGCATCATCTCTATCCTTCTGAGTTTGATGGAACATGACTAACTCTTTTTCTAAGAAATCATTTCGTTTCTTAAATGCAAGATTTTCAGAAGTTAATCTTTCACATGTTAAAGTTTGATCTCTATAGCTAATAAACATGGTTTTAAGATATCTTCTCAACTCATTAATATCATCAGTATGAAAAGCATAAGTAGTCTGAGGTACCTTTGTTTCAGCAGCTTCAGAACTGCTCTCAGCACTTTTATCAGCATTTGCCATCAATACATAGTTTTCCTCACTTTCAGAGTCTGAGGTGTCTGTCCAGCTTTTCTGCTTTGTGACAAGAGCCTTGCCTTTGTCACCCTTTACCTTCTTGTAGTCAGGAGATATGTGGCCTTTCTCACCACAGTTATAGCATTTAACATTGGTGTAATCTCCTCTGTCAGACTTTCCTCCTCTGCCTTCAGATCTTCTGAAATTCTTCTTATCAGAACTTATGCCTTTCCTGGAAAACTTCTTTCCCTTCCTGAACTTCCTGTATGCAATCTTTGTGATTCCTTTCACCATAAGAGCACACAGCTTCATCATCTCCTCATCAGCATCAGTCTCAGGCAAGCTTTCAGAATCTGAGTCATCATCACTCTCAGAACTTGATGACTCAGTATCAGACTTTATGAAAAGAGCTTTACCCTTGTATTTCTTTGAGGAAGCTGCTTTGGGGAATTCTTCTTCAGCCTTAAGAGCAACTGTCCTTGACTTTCCTCCTTTCCTCTTGCTTCTTTGTTCCATCTCCAGCTCATGAGTCTTGAGCATTCCATAGATTTCGTCAAGAGTTATTTCATCAAGATTGTAGTTGTCTCTTATTGTCGTTGCCTTCAAATCCCAGCATTCAGGAAGAGCTAACAGGAACTTAAGGTTTGAATCTTTAATATCATACTCTTTATCAACCAATGACAAATCATTCAAAAGTTTGACAAATCTATCATATAAATCATTCAATGACTCATTAGTCTTTGAGTCAAAGTGTTCATACTCTTGAGTGAGTATTGTCTTCCTGTTCTTCTTAATTGTGTCAGTTCCCTGACACCTTGTTTCCAGAGCATCCCATATCTCCTTAGCAGTCTTGCAGTTGATTACCCTGTTTGACATTACATTATCAATGACACTATGCAGTAAGTGTCGTACCTTAGCATCCTTAGCAATTGATGCTATGTCTTCAGCAGTATAATCACTCTTCTCCTTTGGTACGGTCTTTGCTGCTTCACATACAACTGCAACAGCGAGTTTGGTTGGTTTGTGAGGGCCTTACTTGATTCTATCAAGGTATTCTGGATCTGTTACTTCCAGGAACATGGTCATCCTTACCTTCCATATGGGATATTCAGATGGTCTCAGTATGGGAACTCTGATGGTCTCATACCGACTCTGAATTTGTGTCTTTGGTGGTTCCTCAGTTTTGGTAGCCTTAGTTGGAGTTTCTGTGTCCGACATGATTGTGTTTGGATCTTTAACTGTATGTATGTTAACAGATAGGCTCTGATACCAATTGTTAGGTCACACACACACTGTAGAGGGGGTGAATACAGTGTATAGTACACTCAAATCGAACTTTAAGAACTTAAGTAACAGAAAACAAACTTTATTGAAACAATAAACTCTGTTACAGTATGGAACTGTTACCTCTCAGTGATGAACAAATATCACGAGAGCTGCTAGGGTTACAATGAATAATCTTCTCTAATAATGATAACACTTATAGTGTAAACCCTATATCTGTGTTTATATACTACACAGTTACAAGATAATCGCTAATTGATATGGAATATAATTCTGCTTCCTAAAATATATCAATCAGATATCTTTTCTTCCAAGTATTCCATTCTTCACGGAATTCCTTCTTCATGCATATCTCTTCTTATGTTTATCTTGATCTTCTTTCCTTTAATCAACTAATGTACTTATCTGATTGTCCTTCAGCACTTAAGTTCTGATATCTATCTTCTGACAATTATCTCCTGATAACATATGTATAGATATCCTTAAGTCCTGACTTCCGGTATAAGTACTGATCAACAGTTAAGTACTGATTTATCCTGTTCAAGTAAGATCTGAAAGCTAAACATAAAACATATTAGCCATGACATTATCAAATATATCTAATAGTTTATCCCATATGTCCAGTTTGTCACAATGCTGCAGAAAGTGCAGAGCTTGCTCTGTTCTACTGTTCTTTTGCTCAGTCCTGTTGGAGTTTAGAGAAGGTAGATGGTGTCTCCAGCGCAGATACGTCAGTGTAGAGTATTATGAAGAATTGGTTCCAAAGTAAGTCTTCTAAGGAGTTGGAGTTTATTTGTATGCTAGTATGGCAAATATGGGAGCATAGAAATATTGTGGTATGGAATAAGAAGTTTAAACCTTCGTCTATGGTGGTTAATGCTGCTAGCTCTATTCTATTTCAAAGGCAACGAGCTCAGAGCATGCAAGACAGTCACTGGAAGCTTAACGACAGGGAATGGGTGTTAATTTGGATGAGACCGTATCTGGGGTGGCTGGTGTGTAATGTTGATGCTGCGGTCTTTGAGTCTAGTGGTCGAAGCTTTTTTGGTTGCGTTTTGAGAAATGATCAGGGTCAATTTGTAGCTGGCTTCGGTGGGTTCTGGACGGGCATTGTTGATCCGAAGGTAGCTGAGGCTTTGGCCTTTAAAGAGGCATTATCTTGGCTGAAAAGGAAGGGGATCTCCTGTGTGAATATTGAGCTAGATTCTCTAGCTGTTGTCCAAGCTTTCGACAGTAAGTTGAGAGATTCCTCGTACGTGGGGCTATTATGGAGGATTGTCGGTCTATAGTTACGGGCTTAAGGTCCTATTCTGTGTACTTTATTAGACGTTCTGCGAACTCAGTAGCTCATGCTTTGGCTAGAGAGGCTGGTTCTGAATGTAAGGAATGGTGTGATAGTACCATAAAAAAAAAAGGCATGCAAATATAAAAGGACAAAACGCATTAAAATTTCTCCCGATGCATTAGGACAGCAATTTTTTACATAAAATCCAACGGCTGAGATTAATTCATGAAGACTCTAGTCGACACACCCAATCTGTCGCTCTCCTGCACACACCCTGAAATGTTAGATACAATCGTGCGTAACCATAGGTCCATAATCCACCAAAATTGATAAATTACATCGAACAGTGTGAAAAAGATTGAATCTTTACTGGAAAAATTTAATCTTTATCAAGTTTCGCATCTGGGTCTGAAGCAAAAGTAATAAAAGTTGAGCTTTTCAAGTCCATAAATCTAGGGTTTTGATAGATACAAATTTTGTATGTATGGAGGCTTATAAGAGATGGGTCAGGACCAATAAAGAATATGTTCATTCTTTGGAGTCTCTTTTTAATGTAAGCCCTCTTCTTGACTACATGTTTTTTTAAGTACTGTTCAATTATGTTGCTTTTCTAGTTTATTGGGTGATACTAATTTAGTTTTAATGTTTGTTTGATTGTAATTGTTTATGTTTTGTTACTCTTATTTTTTTTTATAGTTAATTACAATTACACACGCTCATGCGCCAGGATTCGAACTCTTGTTAGTTTTATTGTTGCTTAATCCTATATGCAACTGTTCAATTGATAGTTAAGGAAGCAAATTTGTGAATTCTATTTTGATAGTTAGCTAGAGTAGTGTAAGTGTTACATATGTATTGGAACCTATGGTGTGAGTCTATGAGAAGAACAAGATGAGGTGATATCATAATCCGAATTAACATATTTACTTCGCATAAGAAACAACTCGGGGATGGAAATATTAATGTTTTTCATTAGTTCAATTCAATTTAATTTAATTCAAGTGATCATCGTTCAAGGATTATTAATGTTCATTATTTTAATTCAGTTCAATTTAAGGGATCATAGTTTAAGGCAAACTAAGTTGAGTTTGTATTTCATAGCTCGTGTACCTTCATTTAAGCAAGTGCCTTAATTTGTGGAGTGGTGATTCATCTATGTCTGACACAGTATAAGATTGTTTAGCAAGTTATTTATATGGTCTAATAATTGATTGACGTGCATCTGGAGTTCTCAGTATGAAAGGATATCATATGATTATGGATGAAATGGGTTCTTCTTATAGCAATAGAAAGTTTGAAACCATAATGTTATTATAAATTTATTATATAAATATACATTATCAGCAGACAATCCGATTTAATGGGTATTTTTTTGATTTTTCCATGGTATCATGTTCATTCCCGTTGTACGGAATGATCCCGGTCGTTTCTTTCTATCCAAATACTGTATAGCTATGGTTGTTGTTTGGGCGGGTTTAATGGCTTAATATGAATCAGCATATTTTTATCCCTATAACCTTGTTCTTGCTCCAAGGTGGAGACAGGATATGTTTGTTATACCCTTCATGACTACTTTAGAATGATTTGTTGGCGGGGGACTGGTTTTTCTTTCGGATAGGCCCTGAAAGCGAAGGATGTTTGGAATTCCAACAGGCTTCTAAGTGTTGGCCTACTAACACACCAGAAATTTCGTATAACCCATCCAGTAATGTTGATGGAACAGGATAGAACATTCATATTGTCCTCTGAAAAAATATAGCTTCAAATTTAATTATTTTGAATTAAACATCTCTTTCCATTCGTGACTACTTAAATCCTGTATATATTTTGAATACAATTTTGGGGTGTAGTTTGCAAGTTCTGACTTAGTGAGAATGTGAGATGATTCCTGAATACAAACCCTTTAAATGCCTTTTGCTTAGTTAGATATCTATTGTAGCCTTTATAGGAGTTAAATGCATTTACGAAATTGTAGAAATCGCCTGATAGCTAAAATATAAGAATGAGTTTCTGAATGACTAGGTATTGCATTTTGCTACAAAATCTTTCTTATGCATGTTTGGCATAGGTGGCAAAAGCCTCTTGTAGAATAGATAGAATAGTAACTAGTAAGCACTCCCAAAAGAAGCAGACATATATACTAGTAGGTATGTGAACACTATGTTACTAGGACTCGACTAGAAGAGTCCGACATGGACACGTGTCCAAGTATCAGACTCGGCAACATTTTGAAAAATATACATGTTTTTGGCCTAAAATAAGTGTCCAAGTCCGAGTGTCCAAGTCCGAGTGTCCATGTCCGAGTGTCGAGTGTCCGACACGGGTACTCCAAGATAAAATGAAGAGTCCGAGTAACATAGTGTGAACATTTATCTGACGCACAAATAGTCCGTTTAACACTGGAAAAGGTCATAAGACTAATAATGAGTTTTTAAGTCATTCTTGTTTTTTACAAATTATCTTGCGTTTCTTGTTCTATTGATTAATTGTTTGGGTATTAAGTATTAACATGATGCGTTTACTGCATGATGCCTGTTTTGTATACTCAGGGTTTGACATGGCTTCTACCAGAGCGGTTTTCTGAATCTGAAATTGGACCCGAAGCAGGTTTTGTGAAGTTTCGGTAACACTGAGTTTCTTCTTGTTACCCTAAACGTAACAGGATTTTTGTTTATTTCCTAACATAATCTTATCTGATCTCTTAGAGTACGTAGCGAGATTGGGATGTTATTTAAATCTTTTGAATTTAAAATTTGGGTGTTAATTGGTAAGCTCAAAATACTAAACCAAACATACCCAGTATGTCCTACTCAGATTGAGGTGGGGGAGGGGAGGGATTGGCGTGGGGTACGGGAGGGGAAGGGGGTCAAATGTAAGAAGGCCTTACCCCTTGCTAGATGCTGTTAAATATATTTTTTTGTGAAGTAAGATTTATTTGAAATTAAGAAATTAATTCAATAAATATTCAAAAAAAAAAAGAAGCTCGAGTATGTTGTAATACTTTCACCCAAATAATTTTACATCATTTGTGTTTTTGTATTTAAAGTTTCAGTTATCCTATAAATATTTTTTTTAAAATATACAAAATATGTTTTTGCCTGATTCAATTTCATATTTCCATGTCAAACATGCAAATTCAGTACATGTGTTTTTGTTTTGATCTCCAAAATATGATTAAATAGAAACTATGATTGATGTGCAGAGACAAAACTTTAAACATTGAGTCTAAGGTTGTGTTCACTTGGTGGGAATGGAATAAGGAAGGAATAGAATGAAAAATTATATACAAATTTTATGAAGAAAAAAGCATATAAGAGTGTAATTATGAATGAATATAAGGTAGTCTAAATTTTCTATGATGAGAATTGTAGAAAAATTGATGCAGAAATGGAATGAGAATTCCTTCCAAACCATGTGGGTTAGAATTCTAGCTCAAATAGTTTGGAATGGAATGGAAGAAGGAATGAAAATTTTAAACATTTTCCTTAAACTCACCCAAATAAGAGTTCAAATTTCATTCCATTCTCCCCTCATTCCATTCCATCAAAGTGAACACAGCCTAAAAGAAGTTCACAGGGCAGATTACTGTTTCGGTTTATTGACAGTTTGCTCTTTCCTTGATATTACCTGTTGTATCAATTGAAATTTTTACTGAAAATGTTATAATTTGATCTGCAGTAACATCAGTTTTGGGCATAATCACTGCTATCAACGAACATATAATTGATACGACCCCAACACAAGTGCATGAAACATCTGCCAGCTCTTCATCCTTTCCGTATTCCTTGTGCATAACTCTGCTTAAAGACTCTGAAACATTTATTGAAGTTGTGGGACAACAATATTACGGGGAGGACAAAAAATGGAATTTCATAGCTGTTACAGAGGCCATCAAGTAAGTACATGTTACACCAATATGTTAGTTGTCATAATTTATATTCACCGCTTTGTGCACATTAACAAATTTATGTGTTCGATAACATTAGAGCATTAGTAAGACTAGCCTTGCTCCGGAACCATGGGTATAAGATGCTTCTACATGGAGGAGAGAATTCAAACGAAGACAATGAATCAGATACTTTGAAGCGCCAATCTGGATATGGAAATCGAGCACAGAATAGACAGCATCTTGGGCAGACTCATCTTGAAGGAAGGGCATTGTCTGCATTGAGCAGGTTTGGAGAAAATGCTAGGAGGGTTTCTGAGCCAGCGTGGTTGCGCAGGGTTCAACACCAACAAGCAATAATGGAACCTCCAGGTACCAACTGTTTTGAATTTGTTTTTTTGATAAGAGTCATATTAGTTTTCAACTCTAAGATTGGTACAAACCATATACAGCTGCAGCGGCGAAGAGACCTACCGTTGCCAGTTTATTGTCAGAAAAGGGTCTTCCTGGGGGCTTCTTTGTATTGGGGGAGGCTACATACATTCTCAGACCACTTATATATGTTCTATTGATACGGAAATATGGAGTTCGTTCATGGTTTCCTTGGTCAGTCTCGTTGGCTGTGGACTTGATGGGAATGAGCATTCTTTCGCTTGTTACAACATCATGGCTTACTAAGCAAAACAACAATGTACAGCTATCCAGCCCTGAAAAGAATGAGGTAGGAGTGCTACCCTCTTTTGTAGAAAACAATGCACTTGCGCATAAACATTTGTTCTTTGTGTGAGATAGATAGAAGGAAAGATGATTGGATTGTATTGTTTTCTTCATCCTCTGTATTACAGAACTGAAAAATCAGACAAGTTTGGACTTGATCCAAAGAAAAGAAAAGAGACAAATCTTTCTTGGAACTGTTTAGATTAATGTTGCAGCTTTGTATATGTTAGTAAATTCCACAGTGCTGATTAATATGCATAATGTGGTTTTTTACTGGGTCTTGTGTGTCTGATGCAGTTAAACAGGCGGAAGATACTGTGGGCCCTTTATCTGATGAGAGATCCGTTCTTTTGCAATTATACTCGGTAATCATTTTTAGAAATTCATCTTATAGGCGGTCGTAAGGATTTTTAAAACAGAACCAAAATGAAGTAAGACACTGATTACTTTTTATTCTTACAGGCAAAGACTCGAAAGCACAGAAAAAATCTTACAGCCTATACCCGTCGTTGGATTTCTTGCAGGTTGGTGATACTGTATTATATGTTGGTTCTGATTATTGTCTTACCCTTGTTTATTTATATATTTGTAACAGATTTGCTGATATAGTATTGTCTCTTGATTTGCAGCAAAACTAATTGAGCTTATGGTTGGAGCTCAGACGCGCTACACTTATATGTCTGGTTCATGATAAAAGCATCCATTCTCTTCAGACCTGTAAGGAACCACCAAATAGATGTATGGCATGAGAAATCATAATATTTTGTCAAATTTTTGCTTTTGAATTGTTCCATCTGTCATTAAGGTACCTCAACTATACACCTAGTAAATCATTGATTTGTTTCCTGTATATATGTCCTTGGAAAGGTCAGACTATATTTAGCAAAAAAAAAAATCAGACTGTTTTTCAAGTCGTCTAACTTTGTTAGTTCCTTTATTATGGTGTATTGCATGAAAGTTTGGTGCAATTCTTATTTCTGAGAGCAAGTCTAATGCATAGCTATATTTAGTCTTATAGCTATAATATATGACTAAAATCATAAAACTCTTCGTCAAAAAAAATAAATCATAAAACTCAACTCCAATGCATAGCTATACATTAATGGATAAATGCATAAATGGATACTTGGTATTATATTTGAGACCAAGAATGGCTATAGCCATCCTTGCCACATCATCAAATAACTAATAATGGAGTGTAAAGAGGTCCACTTTAAAATTTTAAAATAAAGTGAACGAGTTGGATGAAATGTTAGCTGAATATTGAATTATTTGGTTGTGACGTAGAACTAGCATTGGAGTGTAAGTCCTATTTTAGCACAAAAAAAAACACTTTTTGGTGCCATATTATAGCAATGGCTATAAGCCATTTTTCATTTAGTATTGGACTGCTCTTTATAATGGATGTCTTCCTTGTTACTGTTGCATATGACCTTAAATGTTATTATTGTAATTACTATAATCTCTCACTGACACATTTGTTCCCTTTGTTACATTTCAGTTTCTGAGTGAAACGTATACAACACTAGCAGCTTTTTTTGTGATAATCATTTTGCAAATAAAGAGGTCTACTTGGTCTCCCCTCAGTCTGCCGCAGCAGGGCGGGATAGCTACCTGCTTTTATGCTGCTCCCAAGGTTTCATTCTTCACTGGAGCTCATTAATGTGGTAATCTCTGTTGTACCTGGGTGGAAAACAATACCTGCAACCCAGCATTTTGGTTTAAGTAGACTATTATTTGTTCCATTACAGTTTAGTTGTAAATGAGTCAGATTTCTGAATATAATAGCATTATGCCCATTATCATTATGAAAGAGGCTGGCTACATGTACCAAAAGGTGTACTTGACCCCATATAAATTGGAAGCGTTTCTGCTTGGTAATGTAATGAAATATTCTTAATATGGAAAGCTAGTCTTGTAACAAGTGAAAAGTTTTACTATGGGTATGAAATTTCTGGTTTTTGTCGGTGTTCTGTACTATTTTTTTTCATGTTAAATCTCCTCCACTTTTGAGCTAAGTGAACTGCTGCTTCCAACGCTCTTGATCTTTAGATAGCGTGTAGAGTTTCTTTCAAGCAACTAGTATCTAGAATTGTAAATTGCAATTCAGAGAATGTAAGGCTTGTTTGTCATTTTGGAATTCAGGCTTACAAGCCTCAAAGTCTTGTCCATGTCTGTGAGTCATAGTTGTTGCAAGCGTGAGAAATTACAATATAATCATAGCTCCATGCTTCCATTAAGTCAGTAGTACAGATAATGAGTTCACTAATTACAAAGTAAAGCTCATGTTTTTGGTTATGGAGTAGGTCAGCTTGGTGAAGAAATGCATGTAGTGGGGGTGGCTATGGAAATTAGTAGCTAGGTCCACCCTACACCCCCACTCTCCCAAGTGGGTACCTGGGGTTGGGGCATTGGGACTACACCATGAAACCAAGTGGGGCTTTATGGGGTTGAGGGTCCTCACCAAGCCTCAGCCATTTGGGCCAGCATTCACATCTTTTGGTCCCCCTCCCCCTGCTCCCACTGCAACTGCAGTGGTTCTGCCCCCACCACCGCCCATGCAAAATTCCCTCTTTTAGTTACTTCATCTTCACTAAAATTTCGGATTAATTATCAAACTAGTCACTTATACCAGAAAAATCAAACCAAATCAAATCGAAATTATATTTGATCCTTGTAGTAATATGTGTTATTTATTTGTAAAACAATCTTCTTCCTCAGGTTTACGGTTTGTGTACATTATGATATTATCTAGGGAAATGTTATATTCATAGCAGAATTTTTATTTTCAGAGCAAAATAAATTGAAAAGACGATAATATTCTTATATATAGTTTTACTGATTTATGTGCTGTTAGGGATAAGTTAATCTTTTCACGTCAATTTTATCGGAAAAATAAAAATTCTGATCCGAAAATAACATTTCATGTCCTTGTTATCATTTCCTTTCCTTGTTATCTATCCAACATAGAAGGGAGAGAAAAGAATGTAAATTTAAATAGGCAAAGTGCCTCACAATTTGCTTCATTGGAGGCATCATAGAAGCTTAAGTTTGACCCAACCAAACAAGAAGGATAAATAAAATGGTAACCCCGATGGAAAGGGGCCTACCACGTGTCAGAGTCAAATGGGACCTACCCACAATGTTACCCGTTAGATGTCCTCATCCTGTAATTAGGTAACTGATATTACTTGCATCTTATTCTCTTTTTCTCTTCAGGGTTCATTCATTCAACAAACTTTCCTTGCTCCACAACATGTCCTCAATACCAAACCAAGAGCTTCATCATCTTAATGATTCAAGAACCGCTGATAAATCTTCACCTCAAAAACCACCACCTAAGAACATACAATTGTCTCCGGGTTCCGAATTGTCATTAGTAACACCGAAGAATGAATCCCATGTGGAAGAGAAATTGAAACTAGGCACGGATGAGATGATGCAATCTGTATCGTCTCATCCGCAGTCTAAAAGGGTCTCGACGAAAGATCGTCATACAAAAGTGGAAGGTCGTGGGAGGCGCATACGGATGTCAGCCACATGCGCTTCCCGTGTCTTCCAACTAACACGCGAATTAGGCCACAAATCGGATGGGGAAACCATCCGATGGTTGCTCGAGCATGCGGAGCCAGCTATTATAGCTGCAACAGGGACGGGAACTGTCCCTGCAATCGCCATGTCAGTAAACGGGACTCTTAAAATTCCAACCACCCCGTCCACCACAGACAACACATCCAACACTGCCTGTAAAAGGCGTAAACGTCCAGCAAACAGCGAATTCGTCGACGTAGAATCAAATTCCACAGTATCAGCTCCCCTCATGATGTCATCATCAGCTACAATCCAAGCACAACCATTAGTACCCATGTACGCAATTCCAGCAAATGCAACTCCAACATATTGGATGATCAATCCAACAAATCAAGTACCTCAACTATGGACGGTCCATGCTGCGGCGCCTTTAACAGGTGTTTCGGCACGGCCCATTTCATCATTCTTGGCATCCATGCAGCCTGTACAACTAAAGTATCCATCAGAGGCTCAATCTTCTGGAGCTGCCAAAGCAAGTTCATCCAATGATTCAGGTAAAACGAATAAACCAACGCTAAGAGATTTTAGTTTAGAGATTTGTGATAAAAAAGAACTTCCACTCCTGGGAAGAAACTGATCTAGTGGGGATAATTAATCAGGCTTCGGTTTTATTGTATTCTCAGTACCTGATAATTAATTTATCTGTTTGTTTTGTAGGTTATGACAACTTTAGCTAATTCACACAACAAACTTCTTCAAATTATATATTTTAATAGTTATGAGTTGCCAAATTTCTTGTTGTTTTATATTCATTTGGCTTAAATACATACAATTATTTAAGAATATGGACAAGTTAAAATGAACGGAACAATAAATGTGACTGTTACGCAAATTATCACTGTCACTTTGTAAATTATATTCTACGAACAAGATAATTTAAATACTTGTATATCTTTTCTTATGGACAGTAAATAATTTAAGCCAGGATTAGATGTTAAATTCAGCTTCCTAGCTCCTAGCTATGTTAATGCAACTTGTATATGACTTACAAAATTACGTTTGTAATCACAATTATGTGGGCGAAATACCCTTAAAAAAGATTGTGTACTGAAGTTTGATAAATTTTCTTCAATTTTAGTGCAGAACCCATAGATTAGGTGTTAATCTTAAATATCACTTTTTGAGATAAAATGATCCTGAATATTAATTTAAAAAAATATGATTATAAATATCATTTTAAGACGGAAGTGTGTATGCTGTTTAAAATTTATGACCAAAACATAAATGCATGTAACATTTTTCTTTTCTTTTTTTTAATTTATAAAAAGTCAAAACGGAACTGAATCTTGTATTTTTTTTAAATAGCAAAAGGCAACTTGAGAAGGTGTTTAGAGGGTTGTAAACGCAACTTGAGTTTTAGCTTTGGAGCAAAACGCAAAACGCAAAACATATTAATATTTTGCATATTTCTTTTTTCTTTTATCCAAAATACTAGATAATGTTATATTTTTAAACTTAACTCGTTAATTTAAGCGGTATTTTATTAGTATTTTATTCATATCTATAAATATTTTATTATTTTAAAACCCAAATTAAGAATTGATAAATGTTAAAATATTAAAAAAACTTAATAATGATAGTTTGGTTCCTAGGGCCCTAAACCTTAAATTAAATTAGGGTTTAGGCTATAGGGTTTAGGGTCCTAAATCCTAAATCCTAAACCCTAAATCGTTATAATTTTTATTAATTTAATTTTTAATATTTCTAAAACCTAAAAGGGGATTTTGAACTATAAAATGTTAAATATTGTTAAATTAGACATGTTTTATTTAATTTTTTAATATTTGTAAAATCTAAAAGGGGATTGTTAAATCTCAAAAATTAAAAATTGTTCAAAAAATTATTTTAAAATTTTAATATTTTTGAAACCCAATAAAAAAGTTTGAAAATATAAAATATTAATTAAAAACAATTGAAAACATATTTTTAAGTTGTGTTATATTGTTAAAAACATAACATAAAGTGTTGTTTAGTTTAAGGTCTATAAATGTGATTTAAACTAATAAAATTAATTAAAGGAAAAATTAAAAAAAATGAAATGATTGAAAAACGTGGAACGATGTTCCGTTTTTATGTTTACAAAAATGTGATTTGAAACTAGATTTTAAACTACCAGAAGATTGTTAAACCTCAAAAATTAAAAATTGTTCAATTAGGGTCCACGCTTGAATTTTAAAAAATTATTTTAAAATTTCAATATTTTTGAAATCCAATAAAAAAATTTGAAAATATAAAATATTAATTAAAAACAATTGAAAACATATTTTTAAGTTGTGTTATATTGTTAAAAACGTAACATAAAGTGTTGTTTAGTTTAAGGTCAAGGAAAAATTAAAAAAAATGAAATGATTGAAAAACGTGGAACGATGTTCTGTTTTTATGTTTACAAAAATGTGATTTGAAACTAGATTTTAAATTATTAGAAGATTGGCTCAGTTGGTTAAAAAGAGAAAAATTATTCTCTTGGTTACAGTTCATACCCGAAGATAACAATTATTTTTCGTAAATTATTTTTATATAGGACAAAAATTTTAACCGGCGAATTATATACTTAGAGTAATCTAAGTATTTCGACTTGTTTACCGAAATTTTTCATGAACATGATACAAATCATATTTTAATTTATTGACGCATCTATATGTACGCATCATCACTGTATTACTATTACAATGAAAAATATTAATTAACAATTAACAATGTTACACGCACTCATGAAATGTTTTAAAAACCAATCTGGATTAATTAATATTTTCGATACTGATTAGGTTTTTTTTTTTTTATCGTAGATAACCCGCAGCCGCTAAGCTTCAAGTGCGCACCGGGTAAACTCTACGGGCTCACACGTAATAGCCTGCAAACCACGTGAACCAAGGTAAACCGCATTTAAGCGACATACTCTGGCTCAGGAAGCATAATCATAAATTTTCCTCCTGAGACCATGATGATAATTTTCCTCTTTTTAATCAGCTGAGCTGATTAGATTCTTTTACATATATGTTTGACTACATAGACATGTTGCGCATTATTAGGCTTTTTTTTCGTATGAAGTGGAAACTGGTTGGTAAATAGAGAGAATACCAGCCACCGGTCAAAAGACCACGGTTGTAAATTGAGGGTGTCTATCAAATATTTTTTTTAATTATTTATACATTTCCGACTCAAAATTAAATTTACACTTTTACTTGAAAACTAATTCAATAATCCGTGTAATGTACGAGCATGCTCTATACGTAAATTGATAAATTGATGTTATTTTAATTATAATTGTTGACGGTATATTTATATTAATTTCTGATGGATCGATTGGTAAAATAACTCCCTTTACAAATCGGTGATGAAATTAACAAAATTTTGTTTCAAAATAAAAGAATTGTATGTACCGCAATGAAATCGAAATGTACGACCAAAATATAAGCAAATGAAAGCACACATTTTTCATTAAAATAATTACAACCCATATGAATGATAACGATAACCGAATAAAATAATATGAAGTTATTTAAATAGTTACTACAGTTATTTATAGGGTACAATTATTGATACGATAAATATAAGATATTCTTACTAACCTTAGCAGAAAATATAATAATTAAATATGACTGTCGACATATTGAATATAATATTTTTGTATAACTAATAATATGAATACAATTTTCAATATACTTCGTATTCCATAATAAAGCTGTGAAGATGCGAACCATGAATATTTGGTAGAAAGTCTAACTAAAGAATATTGTTTAGCATAAAAGTAATGGCTCTTGTTGTGGAATAAAAACTAGAGGGCATTAATAATTAATGTTAGGTTTTGTGAGCTTTAAGCTTTAATGGCTGTTCTCGCGTTCGGAACTATCGGTCCTTACAAGATGCCTACGTATCTCTGTATGGTAGAGAATCAAGCCCAAAAACGTAGTTCTAGGTTGAGTGGTAGAGCCCTTTATATAGAGGTGAGTCTAGGGTTAGACTTGTGTTGAGAGACTTGGCGGGCAAGTCTCCAACTTAGATGGTGATGTTGAGAGACTTGTGTAGGACTTTGAGTCCATTTAGGACACATGTCTATGCTCTTTCAGCCGTATTGGGTCTAGTCCGGGAACAACTTGTGTTCGTGGACTTTAACGACCTCTGCTGGTGGGTCTTGACTACATGGGCCATCTTGAGTCTGCTACGAGCTTAGACCAGATAGGTTTGTACTGGACTTCAGACAAGAAGCCCACGTGTAAATAATGTAAAATTTAATGTGTATTTGGGAAGTATTTTTTATGCATATCATTTTCCCCCAACTTTCGTGAATAATGCTCGAGTTTTCGTGGAAGTTATAATGGTCTTTTCACGACTTGGGGTACTTTTGGCCCTTCTCGGGTGTCGGCCCTTCATGGGTATTGCCGTTTTATCGTAAAGTGTGGAGCAACCTACACGTTTACAACGACTTATATAGTGCGAGTATATGCACTTAAAGCCTTTGCACAGGCTAATTGGATAGTGTTTTACACTCAACGGTCCCAACTGGGACTAAAAAACGAGCATTTATCACCCCCCAACCTTCGTCAAGGTTAATTACCCGGTGAAAGCTGCTAACATGCCCTATTCGGGGCTAATCGGCCCTAATCAGGACTAATTTTCATGCTCAAGCTTAGGCTTAAAAGAGCCTAATTTTAAGCTAGAATGCACTAATTGACCTTAATCTAGGCTAACCTGCCCTAATCAGGGCTAATTTGTCTTAATCAAGACTAATTAGTATGCATAAGACACTAATTATCCATAATTTATACTAATCACGTGAGTGAATAGGTTAAACGGCCCTAACGGGGCTAATTTCATCACATGAGTCACAAATGGGCCCTCATTTGATTTAATTACGTGTAATACACATTAATCGGTCCTAATCGGGGCTTAATCTTAAAATTCTGAAAATTTTAAAAAATTCAATTTTTTTTCTATTTTTCCTAATTTCGCAAAAAAAATTAAAAAATCGCATAGGGGTCGCCGGGACTCTGCAGGACCTCCTGCAGGGCAAGCTGCAGGAAGTCCTGCTCGGCCAAAAGGCCCTTCTGCAGGCTGGTCGGCCAGGGGCAGGATCTCCCGTCCACTGCCGACCAAGGGTGCTTGCTCCAGAGATTTTTTTTTATTGCAGAACCTTCTATCCGAACGCAAACCCTTCGTGTATTCTGCTAGGCTCTTCTTGCTCTTGGTTATCCATATAATTAATCTCATGGTGGTTGTAGAGTTCCTCGTGGTTCTGCTACCCTTGTTTCAGCGAACGTTCCGTACTTATTCTATCGTACGTTATGTACTCGTTCTACTGAATGTTCTGTGCTCTATTGAACTTGTTCTATAGGAAACCTATACTCCATTTAACTTGTTCAAACTTACTTTATAGGATGTTCTGTACTCCAACAAACTTGTTCTCGTAGACGTTCTAGTGCTCACGAAACTTATTTCTGCTGAGAGTTATCCTTTCCAAGAGACTTCAAAGGAGGGTCTCCAGAACAACTTTAGAAGGCCTTAGGGCTCTCCTACAGAGGCTCCTGGTTGGCCTCAAGGCTCCATTTGTTGCCTGGTTGGCCAGGCCTGCTCTTGGTAGGCCTTGGGGCCACTCTCAGGGTGGTCTGGTCGGTCGGGAGGAAAAATTCTCTAAAATTGCTACAGTGAACGCTTTACTCATCACGAAACTTATTTCCGTGAACCCTCTGGTCTTCACGGAACTTGTTCTCACTTACCTTCTGATCTTTATGGAACTTGTCGTGGACGTCCTAGTCTTCACGAAACTTGTTTCTGTTGGAGGTCAACCCCTTTTAATGAATTCACATAAAATTTCACAGGAGGGCCACCGGAACAACTTCGTAAGGCCTCGGGACTCTCTTACAGAGGCTCTTGGTTGGTCGTAAGGCCTCATTTATAGCTTGGTCGGCCATGTCTGCTCTTATCAGACCTTAGGGCCCTCTGGGCTCTCCTACAGAGGCTCCTGGTCGGCCGTAAAGCCTCATCTGTAGCCTGGTCGGCCAAGTCTGCTCTTAGCAGATCTTGGGGCCCTCCGGGCTCTCCTACAGAGGCTCCTGGTCGGCCGTAAGGCCTCATCTGTAGCCTGGTCGGTCAGGTCTTCTCTTAGCAGACCTTGGGGGTCTTCTGCAGGGTAGTCTGATCCGTTATGAGAAGAATATTCTGTTCTCGTGCTCGTGAGTACTCTGGCCTTCACGAAACTTGTTTAGCTGAAAAGCTAATCTTGTTCTAATTTTATAAGCTTTGCTAATCATGGTGATTAATGTAATTATCCCTTAGCTAAAATTAATGACTTATATTTAGTCCCAACCAGGCTTTTCTCGGAGGACTGATACGATAAGCGGTGTCATGCATCGCTTTCTTCGTTTATTATGTCGTGCCTTCTAATTTTTCGATCGTTTTTCTCCACCATTTTCGGTGTTCTTTCGAGAGGTACCTGCTAACGTGAACCAGAGAGAGTTACGACCTGCTATAGCAGGTAGCTCTTTTCCTATAAAAGAAGATGAGAAGTGTTCATTTTCATTCACACTTTCATTTATCAACTTCTCAAATTCTCAAATTCTCTCAAGCCTTTCACAAGCTTTCAAAGGATGTCTTAAGGTCAAGGTCCTAGCATATCTTCTTTATCCATGAAGGAAGCTATGCACAAGAGGGCTACTATTCGCTCTTTGCAAGGTATAGATGTTATTTCTCCTTTCTCTATTAATCGTTTTTTCTAACAGTCTGAAGAGCATGCTGGATGAGAGGGTGGACGAGTACCCAAGTACTGTCCACTTTGATGCGTTCCATCATAGGAGTATACTCCGTGAAGGGGATGTTGAAGAGATTCAGTCGAGTTACTCTTGGCCCGAACGTTTAGAGATCCATAATGCTAAGCCTAGTGAGAAGGCTTGCAATCTCAGTCCCTAGAGACTATTTGTATACAAGGCAGCCTTGAAGTCCGAGCTAAGGCTTCCCCTGCACCCCTTTATTCTGAGGCTTCTGGTCGAGCTCAAGATTCATCCGTGTCAGCTTTATCTCAACAAGTGGGCTTTTATCATTCTCTTCATAGCGAGGTACTATGACTTGGGCATCTTATTGATCGTAACAATGTTCCGAAGCATCTTCTTGATGAAAGCTTCTCCTCTGAACATACCTGGTTGGGTCGTGATACAACATAGAGCTCATGTTCCTCACATAGTGAATATGAGTTCTCTTTATGACTCAAACCACAACTGGAAAAAGAAGCTTGTGGTCTTAGAATGGAAGGGTGGAGACTAGGGGGCGTACTTCAGCATGACTTCAGCAGTCCAGTTGATGGTTCTCATTACATTCTCAATCTTTCAGATGTTGAGCTTCTTGCCCGCGACCTCCTTATTGATGATGACGGGAGAACCCCTTATTGGGAGTTCTTAACAGAAACCAAGCTCGTCGAGGCTGACATTAGCAGCCTCTCTGTAGAGGGTATTTATTTTTATTCTACTTCAACTTTGTGCAAATTTATTCTTATATATGTCTTCTTTTCATCTTGTTTCAGCTACTGAGGCTTTTGACACCAAGGTCAACAAGAGCGATGTGGTCACGGGAATGATGGCTCGGGATGCAGCCAAGCAGGCCAACCGTGTCCCTAAGATTCCTGTTTTCCTTGAAGCATCAGGATCTGGCCAAAAGAGGACCAAAGACTTCGATGGGAGTGAAAGGATACCTTGGGAACCTTCTTGGGGTATCTCCAAAAATGACTCGGTGTTCGGCAGTCTGGGTACATCCTTCGAGTGGTCGAGGAACTG
Source organism: Apium graveolens (assembly GCF_009905375.1). NCBI lineage: Eukaryota > Viridiplantae > Streptophyta > Magnoliopsida > Apiales > Apiaceae > Apium > Apium graveolens. Next base: position 92,194,836 of record NC_133652.1, read on the forward strand.
TGTTACTCCTCCCGAGCTTTAGCATGTCTCCTCTGAGGAGAAACTACTTGAGGCCGAGATGCTAGGGGCTCACGCCTGGGATCAGGTACACTTAAACTTGTGTAAAATTTCGTTTAAGTGCACTTTTTTTAGAACTTGAAGAAATTTTATAGGAATCACCTTTACAGGGGGTCCTGCTCGGCCAAAGGGCCTTGTTTCATGCTGGTCGGCCTAGGCCTTGTGTTCGGGGACTCAGCCCTTCTCACTTAAATTTTTTATAACTACTCTTTATATTTTCCTTGTCATGCCAATGCTTACTTACCGTGTCCTCCATTCAGAGCATAAAATTAAAAAACGACTATGCAGCACTGCAGACCTCAATGAACAAGATGAAGATCTCTTCAGATGAGTGGGAGTTCAAAGCTCATGAAGTAGAGGGAAAGATTGCATCCTTAGATACGAAGTGCGCTAAAGTGGAGGATAAAAGGAATAAGGAATGGAAAGACCTCGTGGACTCATACCATAGATCCTCGTCATTCACTAAGATAATGGATGAGCACAATGATGAGATGCACCCTGTTAACCCGACCATATATTGGAAGAGGGGAGTCAAAGATGTTATGGACCCCTCCGGGCAGGCCTTCGGGTCTGTGTGCGAGACTCCTCGTATGCGGTCTCAGTCTAGTTCCAGCCGCGGGGGTTCCGATTTCAAGGGTAAGGCCCCGACAGCCCTTTATGGGAAGATCAGGGAGCCGGTTGCAGGGAGCAGCAACTCCTCCTCCGAGGCTAGTTCGGATGAGGGAGAGGAGGAGGAAGAGGAAGAAGGCCAGGGAGGGGGAATGGTGAGGAAGAGGACGGCTCTTCTGACGATTGACTGTTATGGCCTTGCATGGCTTTGATTACTGCATGTGGCCGTATTTTCAGACTTTGTTTATTCAGATTTTATTGGCTTGTATCCTATTGGTCCTTCGGGACTTAACTTATGATCCTTTGGGATCTTTATCTATGCGTTCTGTTTGATTTCATTTTATACTTGTCTTTTATTTCGGCATTTGGTCCTTTGGGACTTGCATTCTTTAAATGCTCGTACTTAAATAAATTGGTAGACAAGATGATGGAAATAAACTTGCATAAATAAATAACATCTCTGAGAAACGGGTTCAACCCTTACATAAGATGGTTTCATCGACCTTATTCATAAACTTAATATTAAGTACTAAGAACATATCACAAACTTCCTAAACATAATAAATCTTTAGGTTTAAAGCGTACCAAGTGCGGGGCACTTCGCCATCATTCAGGGTCTCCAACTTGTAGGATCCTCGCCCTAATGACTTCCTGACCTTATAAGGCCCTTCTCGATTAGGGGCTAGTTATCCTCTCTCCTCGACTCCCGATGCCTCAATCTTCCTTAGAACCAGGTCTCCCTGTTGAAAGAACCTTTCTTTAACCCTTCTGTTATAATAGAGGGAGGCTCTTTGTTGATGCTCTGCATTACGGGAGTTCATCCCTGACCTCATTAATGAGATTGAGAGAGAGCCTCATACCATCTTCGTTGGTCTATGGTTCATAAGCTTCGATCTTAGTTAATCCATGAGTGATCTCGAGGGGCACCACGGCCTCGGCTCCGTAAGCCAGCATAAATGGGGTAGCTTTAGTAGTCACCTTGCAGGTGATGCGATATTCCCATAGTATAGGCAACAACTCATCTGCCCAAGTGTTCCTTAATCATTCTACCCTTTTCTTAAGTCCATCAAGGATGATTCTGTTATCCACTTCCGCCTGCCCGTTCGCTTATGGGCGTGCGACTGAGGTGAAGCAAAGCTCTATGTTGTTATTATCTCAATACTCTCTAAACTCTGCATTATCAAATTTTCTCCCATTATCTGTGACAAGGATGCGTGGGATCCCAAATCAGCATATCACATTCTCCCAGAAGAATTGGGCAATTTGCTTGGTGGTTATCTTGGCTAGTGCCTTAGCCTCAATCCACTTTGTGAAGTAGTCTATGGATACCACAATGAACTTCCTCTGTCCTGATGCTACAAGAAATGGTCCAAGTATATCCATTCCCCACATCACAAAAGGGATGGGTGTGCTGATAGATATAAGCCTCCGGGGGCTGTCGTACTATTGGAGCGTGCCTCTGCCATCTGTCACATTTCTTCACATAATCCTTTGCATCGGATAGCATAGTAGGCCAGTAGAAACCCAATCGAGTTATCTTGTGAGCGAGGGCCCTGCCCCCTAGTGTTGCCATAAATCCCTCCATGGGCTTCTTTAAGCGCCTCCTCTACTTCAAGAGGTCTCAAGCACTTCAGGTATGGAATAATAAAGGAACTTTTATAGAGAAGACCTTCAATCAACGAATATCTCAATGCTCTCACCGACAGCTTGCGTGCCTCCTGGGCATCATCGGGGAGCCACCCAGTATCTAAGTGAGTTTTAATCGGGTCTATCCAATAACTTGTCACACCAACCAGTGCTATCAAATTTATGACATGTATAGTAGTGGTCTTCAGGACCTGGAAGTAGATACTTCTCGGATAGTTCTCGATTTTGGACGAGGCAAACTGGGATAAGGCATCCGCCGTAGTGTTCTCCTCTCTGGAACATGAATAGTGTACTATTCATCGAACTGAGTCTATATTCCTCTCACAACTCTCAGGTACTTGGCCATAGTATCATCTTTGGCCTCAAACTCTCCATTGACTTGAGCAACTACAAGTCTTGAGTCTCCACAAACCTTCAGGTTTTTGGCCCTCACGGATCTAGCCAAGCCTAAGCCGGCTATTAATGCTATATATTCTGTTTCGTTATTTGTAGTTTCGAAGTCCAATTTTAAAGCAGACTCAATCACGAACCCATTGGGGCTTTGCAAGACTAGACATGCACCACTAGATTTTGTTTTCGACACTCCGTCAAAATGGAGAACCCAATACTCTTTCAGGGTCATTTCTTTATCCTTCTCTTTCTCTCCTCCTTCTGGGTTACTATCTCTTGCCCCGACTTCTTGGTCGTTAATGGTGTATTTGACCACGAAGTCTGTTAAGGCCTGAGCCTTGATGGCCATTCGAGGCTTGTACTTGGATGTCAAATTCTCCCAACTCAATTTCCTACTTGATGAGCCTTCCACTGGCCTTCAAGCTATGAAGAATGTTCCTCAAGGGTTGGTCCACCAGGACTTCAATCATGTGAGCCTGGAAGTATGGTCTCAACTTCCTCGAGGATGTGATGAGGGCAAGTGAAAACTTCTCTATGGTGGAGTAGTTCAATTCTGCTCCGTGGAGCACCTTGCTTACGTAGTATACAGGCTTCTGGAGTTTCTGTTCTTCCTTTATGAGGACTGCACTCACGGCTTGTTCAGATACCACTAGGTACAGATAAAGGGTGTCATATGGACTTAGTTTAGCCAGCAATGGGGCTTCAGTCATGTATTTTTTTAGTTGTTCAAAGGCCTCTTGGCTCTCAGCTGTCCATTCAAAATTCTTCACATTCTTAAGGGTTTTAAAAAAGGGCAGACATTTGTCCCCAGACTTGAAGATGAACCTCCCTAGAGCTGCGATTCTCCCAATCAGCTTCTGAACATCCTTGATGGAGCGTGATGGCTCCATGTCTAGGATGGATTTGATTTTTCGGGGTTGGCCTCTATTCCCTTTTTAGAGACCACGTGCCCCAAAAATTTTCCAGACCCAACACCAAAAGCACACTTGGTGGGGTTTAATATCATCTTGTGGTGTCTCGGCACTTCAAATACCTCTCTGACATGACTAATATTATTGGCCTTGCTTAGGATTTTGACTAACATGTCATCAACATAGACCTCCATGGTCTTCCCAATTAAATGGGCAAAAATCTAATTTACCAACCTTTGGTAAGCAGCTCCTGCATTCTTAAGTCCAAAAGCCATAACAAGATAACAAAACACACCAAAGTCAGTTATGAAAGATACCTTGGAGGTGTCATCCTTATGCATTTTAATCTGATTGTAACTGCTAAAGCCATCCATGAAATTTAGCATCTGGTGTGTCCAGCGATCGCTTCAATCAGGGTATCTATCCTTGGTGGGGGTAGCAGTCCTTAGGACAAGCATCATTCAAGTCAGTGAAGTTGATGCATATCATCCACTTCCCATTGGTCTTCTTAACCATTACGGGGTTGGCCAACCACTTAGGGAATTGCACTTTCTTAATGAATCCAGCTTCTGGGAGCTTCTTGACCTCCTGTGTTAGGTCATACAACACTGTAGAAGGGGGTTGAATACAGTGTAGAATACAATCAAATCTATTTCAAACACAAGTTACAGTAAACATATATATTCGATATAATAAACTCTGTTACAATGGAACTGTTCTCTCTCAGTGATGAACAAATATCACGAGAGCTGCTAGGTTATAATGTTTGATCTTCTCGATAATGATAACACATATAGTGTAAACCTATATCTGTGTTTAAATAGTACACAGTTACAAGATAACTTCTAATTGATATGAAATATAATTCCGTCTCCTAAAATATATCAATCAGATATCTTATACAAGTCTTTAAGTCCTTTAACTCTTTCCATGCATATCTTCTATTTGTATTAGTCTCGATCTTTTTTCCTGTAAATCAGCTTACTTCCTTAACGGTTAGTCCTCTAGTACTTAAGTTCTGATATCCATCTTCTGATATTATCTTCTGATAATCTAAGTCCTGATATCCTTAAGTTCTGACTTCTATTAAGTACTGATATTTCATATTTGTTAAGATCTGAAAACTAAATATGAAACATATTAGACATGACATCTCAAATATATCTAACAATCTCCCCCAACTTATATATTGTGTAAAAATATACAAGTTAATAGATTTGATGATGTCAAAAACATTTAAGTTCAAATGCAATAAGAGTTTAGTAAGACTATTAACTACAACTTACAGTCCTTTTAGCTTTACCAACTTCACTGGATCAATCTGAATCCATAATGATTCTTAACAAAATCTCTTACCAGCTTGTCTTCAGCTTTCCTCAGAATCTCAACTAACTGTGCTTTGACCTGCATCAGTTCTTCATCTTTACTATCACCAATCTGATAAATGGCAGTTCTGAGAGCTTGAATTGATGTTCTTTCAAGTCCATCACCAAGTCTGATAACTCTAGGATGTGAAGAGTTTTTATTATAACATAAGCATCTTCCTTTCAGAATAACTTCCACCTTAGAAGAAGTCTTCAGCATAGGAATTTCTCTTCCATCATCTTCAGTAATCATTGGTATATACTGAGAAGTCTTTATACCAGAGATTCTAAATAGATCTCTTATAGCCTTCAAAATGTATTCTGACCATCTTCTTGTAACATCAGATTTTACTTTCAGAAGATAGTGAATATGTTGAAGTTCTCTGACAGACTTCTTTAGCACATCAGTGTCAGCTAGTCTGTAAGTTAATCCATCATAGAGAAATAAAATCAATTTCTCTTTTAGATTTTCCTTATCATGAGCATCTATCACGATTTGAGCAGATAACACCTTGTCAAGGTGCTTTTATTTGATTTGTTCATATGGTTTGTCTGTCAACATGAAAGGATCTCTTAGAGTAACTTCTACTCCTGTTTGTATTTCCTCTTCATCAGAACCTAATCCAGCTTTATCTCTAAGTTGCTTGGATCTCAATCCAAATGTTGCAAGTTGATTCATCAAGAGATTGGATTTTGGTTCAACAGGAGTAGCTTTCTTCCATAACAGCTTCTTCTTATCAGCAATTGTCATCTTTTCCAAATTAACTTGATCAAAAATTGCTGTTTCTTCTGTAGCTTGATGTTCTTTATTCTGAACAACTTAAGCAGTGTCAGAGGTTGTTTTAGATTCTTCAATTACCTTTCTTCTTTTCAGAATATGAACAGTTTCATCTTCTATCAAATTATCATCATGCACTGTAGTTTGATAGACTGGAATGGAAGAACTTTTCTCAATCTTTAAAGGTTCACCAACCTTTTCTTTCCCTTTTGACTTAGGATCAATCTCAGTTTGTGATCTAGTCTTGGACTTTGAAGTCTCAGAATTTGACTTTTCCCTGATCACAATACCTTTTTCCTTAGTCCTTGAAGGTTTCTTTGTATCAGAAGCTTTAGACTTAAGATTTGTCTTCTCAGCAGCAAATCTAACTTCTTCCTCCTTAAGAGTTTCCAAATTCATTCCTGGATTTTGTTTCAAAAATAATCTTTTAGCTATCTCCTCATCAAGTGTCTGGATTTTAGGATTTTTTTAATAAACAGTAGTCTGCTTCCCCTTTAGCTTCAGAGTTTGTAAAAACTTCTGAGAGACTTTAGATCATGACTGAATCAGAATATCAGAACTTGACATCATACTTTGTTTATTAAAAATTGACTTGTTCTGTGTAGAACATTTTCCTTGAACGTTTCCTTGACCTCTATTCTTATCAGAGTTTCCCTAGTCATCACCTTTATCATCCTTTTTCTTCAGTATTTCAGTAGGTGAGCATTTGGACTTAACTACCTTCTCCCCCTTTTTGGCATCATTAGGAAGTAAGAGAGAAAGAAGAAGTTCAACTGAAGATTGTATTTCTTCTAATTGAGCTTTCTGAGAAACTTGGTTAGCCAGGACCTCATCAATTTGGGCATGTTGCTTCTCTTGAATCTTCTCAATGGCTTCAATTTTCTCAAGAGTAGGTATGATATATCTATTCTTGTCAAGCTTAAGCTGTAGATCTAGCTTATCAGCATGTTCCTTTAGTGTATCAACCTTCTCAAGAGTAGAAGAATGTAGAACTTGAAGATGTTTTGTAGATAGAGCAGTGATCTTGAGTTGTGTCTTTAAATCAACATTTATGAGCAACTCATCAGCTTTAGCAATATGCTCTGTCAGAATGTTAGAACTTGGAATGAAATCAGTGTCATTCCACTTCTTGGTCCACTCCACACCTCTGTGAGTATCCTCTCAAGGAATAGGTGCTTCCTTTTCAACAAATTTCTTCACCAATTCTTCCTTTCCTAGTATAGGAACTGAAGTCTCAGCAGAATCACTGTCTTCAGAACTTGAGGAAGACTCATTATGTTCTGACAACACAATAGTGTGTGAAGCAACTGGAGATTCAGGAACAGCTTCATTTAAATTCTGAACATCAGAATTTATCTCCAGAGCTGGTGTGGTTGATGTAGATGGTATCTCAGCATTTAAAATTGGAAAATGAGTTGAAAATTACTGAGCTTCTGTAGATGGAGCTTCCAGATAAAGAACATTTGGCATATTCAAATTATGAATATCTATTTCATAATTTTCAGCTTGTTCTTTAGCATCATTTGTAGCTTTGATAGGTGGGACATGAGGGGTTACTACTGTATCAGTAACAGTTTCTTTGGCTTGAGCTAGAAGGGCTTCCATAACAATTGGTTCTTGTGAGATCAGAGATTCCTGATCCCCTTCCTCAGCTTCTTCAGTATCTTCTGATGGAGCCTTATCCAAATACCTCCTAGCCTTCATTTTCTTCAATCTCCTTGCCAATGAAGGAGTTACGTTAGCAGCTTCAGAACTTACAAATTTCTTCTTCAAAATTTCAGAACTTTGAGCTGCAGTTTCTTTTTGAGAAGTAACATTCTCAACTCCAACTATCACAGGTTCCGATGCATGAACCGTGCTTCAATTGTTTCCTCAAATCAACAAAATTTATTATTGACCATAATTGTAATCAAAACATTCATCAAATAATAAAGTTGAGAATATACGAAGTAAAGATTAACAAATTGCAATTAAAACATGCACAACCACATAATATGAGAAACAGAGACTAAATCTTGCAAGTAAAGGAAATTTCATTAATATATCAAATGAGTACATTTCATGAAATATATCAATTACATGCAAAAATTACAAGATAGTCCTATTCTAAGAATCTTAACATCAACAGCCTTAGTCTAAGTCTAAGAAGTCCTAACGACTAGTTCCTCCTGCTGATGACAAAGAGCACTGCAAAACTGATGATCCGTTCTTGCTGAAGGAGAGCCTGTCTCCTTTCTTCTTCCAATCGATCAAGATGGAGCCGGTAGTCCGTCGAAAAGAACAAGAGGTCTGTGTGAACCACTTGTGGAACAGAGTTCCAGAGCTCTTCAGGAATGGCGGTGACATGCCACTCCTGTTGCCAGTCATCACAACTCAACTCTATATTAAAAGTTTCATAGTTCATGAACAAGTTGAAAAGAACCATTTTTGTTTATGAAGAAAAAAATGAGAGAATGAAAAGAAGAGTGAGTTTGTGAGAGAAATGGAAGATGATTTGGCTGGGATGAATAGTCGGTTTAAATAGCCAATGGAATACCAAGGGACGCGAGGATTGATTAATGATTAAGAGTAAAAATAATGATGCCTCGACTCCCTAGACCGATGTGTAATAATAACAGTCAGTAAAAAGTTAAAGTAAGAGTTAATGAGCACATAAAATAAACAATAATTACTGTGCACATGCAGTTTTTCAAGACCAACACGTTTATCACTAACCCATTATGATTATGAATATTTTTATCTTACCCAAATATATTCTAATATAAATACGACTGTTTCAGTTTTTACCACAAATAAGTCTAGTAAAGAATAATGTCACGTAAGCATCAAGGATTCCATCAGAATATGGCTTCTGAACTCAAAAAGTGAATATCTTTTTCTGTGATTCTTCATACAAATACTGACTTGTTTTCTTCAGAGTTTTAATCATCAGAATTTCCACCAGAACTTGTCCTCATAAATTATGCAAATGACACTTAACTGTTTGTCAAAAACAACTTAATCACAACAGTAATTTTCATCATTCATATGGAGTGAAAGTGTGTGCATTCAGCAGAATATCAGATAAAGATTAAAGTCTGATAAACTTCAGTACATCTTAGAAATAAGGCATAACTCAGAAAAGTGCTTAAAATCTGTCATCAATCATGAAGTCTACTATAGAACAAATTTATGCAAGAGTCCACCTAAACTGTTTTGTGCTCATTTTATGCATCTTTGAAATTTCTTTTTACAGTGGCTTCTCAGTGTAAGTGAGTCACGACTGCTTATCAGAATTTATGTTGTTGTCATAATATTTCTCCAGTAATCAGAGAATATGAAAAGTCACTAAGAAAATTTATTTGCTTTTCTAATGCATATTACTTAATACCAGCAATGCACTTGGGTTTTCCCTACCATATATTTACTCTAGATCTCAAAGGAGTACCTGATTTTTCTTTTCTTTTCTTTTCTTTTGATAAGTGGGGCTTATCAGCATTTAGTTCATTCTTAAGATTTACTGACATCAGAATCTAACAGATAAGAAGCAAGAATCTAGTTTGTGACTTAGTAATAAGATACACAAAGTAAACTTGACTAAGCTCAAAATCAGAATTTGCTTGTGTTAATGAGTTTCCACATAAACAACTACTTCAAACATGGGATTTCTAGTTTGTTAAAGACTACTAGGTCAGCATCTAGCACAGTTATCCTCATTGGATTGAATAGTCACAGAACATTCAAAACACTATCAGAGTTTAAAGATCAACATCAGATAACAATCAGTATTTAATGAATTTCAATTAAAGAACATATTTCATGAAGATAAAATAATCTGTAAACACTGATCATAAAGTCTGATGCATGAGAATAAAAACTAAGCAGATTTAGAGAAAGAACCTGAAACCATTCCAAGTTCATTTACCAGTATTGTAAAAGTAGCTTCACATAGTGGTTTTGTGAAGATATCTGCTAGTTGTTGATCTGTTGGAATAAAATGCAATTCCACTGTACCTTCCATCACATTTTCCCTTATAAAATGGTACCTAATGCTGATGTGCTTTGTCATTGAGTGTTGAACCGGATTACCTGTCATAGCAATAGCACTTTGATTATCACAGTAAATAGGTATCTTAGAAAATTCTAACGCATAATCCAGTAACTGATTCTTCATCCAAAGAATCTGTGCACAACAGCTTCCTGAAGCAATATATTCTGCTTCTGCAGTTGATGTGGAAATTGACTTCTGTTTCTTGCTAAACCAAGAAACCAATCTGCCTCCAAGAAATTGGCAGCTTCCACTAGTGCTTTTCCTATCTATTTTGCATCATGCAAAATCTGCATCTGAGTAACCTATTAGCTTAAAATTTGTTACTATAGGATACCACAACCCCAGATCAACTGTACCCCTAAGGTACTTGAAAATTCTTTTCACAGCTATTAAGTGAGTATCTATTAGATCAGCCTGAAATCTTGCACAAAGACAGGTAGCATATATGATATCAGGTCTACTTGCAGTTAAATAGAGTAATGAACCAATCATACCTCTATAGTTAGTAATATCTACTGATGAACCAGTATCTTTATCTAAATTGGTTGTAGTGGCCATGTGAGTGGATGCAGTTGAACAATCTTGCATTCCAAATTTCTTTAGTAAGTTTTTGGTGTACTTGGATTGACAGATAAAAGTACCTTCTTCATTCTTCTTGACTTGAAGGCCCAGAAAATAGCTGAGTTCTCCCATCATACTCATTTGATATCTTGACTTTATTAGCTTTGCAAACCTCTCACAGAGTTTGTCATTTGTAGAACCAAATATGATATCATCAACATATATCTGTACCAAAAGTAAGTCCTTTCCATGGTTGGGGTAGAATAGTGTTTTATCAATTGTGCCTCTGTGAAATCTACTTTCCAGAAGGAATTGAGCTAAAGTCTCATACCATGCTCTAGGAGCTTGCTTAAGGCCATAAAGTTCTTTGTCAAGCCTGTAGACATGATTTGGAAATTTTGATTCTATAAAGCCTGGAGGTTGTTCAACATATGCCTCTTCTTCCAATTCTCCATTATGAAAAGCACTTTTCACATCCATTTGAAAGACTTTAAACTTTTTGTGAGCAGCATAAGCCAAAAAGATCCTTATGGCTTATAATCTAGAAACTGATGCAAATGTTTCATCATAATCAATACCCTCTTGTTGAGAGTAGCCTTTAGCAATCAGCCTTCCTTTATTCCTTGTAATTATGCCATCACTATTAGTTTTGTTTCTGAACACCCATTTTATGCCAACAACTGATCTATTCTTTGGTCTTGGCACTAGGGTCCAGACTTTATTTCTTTCAAATTTATTCAATTCTTCCTGCATTGCTTGCACCCAATCAGCATCTTGAAGAGCTTCTTCCACTTTCTTTGGTTCAGTCTGAGATATAAAAGAATGATATAGACATTCATTTGATGTTGCAGTTCTAGTTCCGATACCTGCTTCAGGATCTCCAATAATTAAGTCAGGTGTATGTGATTTGGTCCACTTCCTTACAGATTGAAGTTGACTTCTAGAACTGGATCCTCCCCCATGATCCATGCTGTCTCCATCAGCATTTTCTGATGCTCCCCCTGTAGTTATGCTCTCTGAGACTTCAGAGTTTGGCTTGGATCCTTCAGGATTTGAAGTATCAGAGCTTCCAGAATTATCAGAATTTAACTCATCAGTACTAGATGAATCTGAACTTAAAGAGCCAGTGACAGGTTCTGATGCTTCTTGAGAGTCTTGAGATGTGGTAGGATCTTCAACTTGCCCCCCCTGGACAGGTGCATTTTCCTTTAGAGCTGTTACCACAGATTCAATGACATCAGTACTTACAGGATCAAAGTATAAGTCATCAGAATTTACAGAATCAGAATTTAAGTCTTCATTTTCAAATCTCAACTGATCATGATCATTGAAATCTTCAAGTCCAGTAATCTTCTTATCATCAAAAGATACATTGATAGATTCCATGACAACCCCTGTTCTTAAATTATAGACTCTGAAGGCTTTTGTGGAAAGTGGATATCCAACAAAGATTCCTTCATCAGCTTTTGATTCAAATTTTAACAGCTGCTCAGGATGAGTCTTAAGAACAAAACACTTGCAACAAAATACATGAAAGTATTTCAGATTTGGCTTCTTTTTCTTCACCATCTCATATGTTTTTCCATGCTTGTTTATGAGTGTTGCATTCTGTGTAAAACAAGCAGTCTGCACAGCTTCAGCCCAAAAGTAGGTTGGCAGCTTTGCTTCATTAAGCATAGTTTGTGCAGCTTCAATGAGAGTCATGTTCTTTCTTTCTACAACTCTATTTTGCTGTAGAGTTCCAGGTGCAGAAAATTCCTATTTAATTTCATATTCTTTGCAGAACTCTTCCATGATTGAATTCTTGAACTCAGTGCCATTATCACTTCTTATAATTTTAACAGAATCTTTGACCAACTTATCCAGCTATCTGACATGATCAGTTAGAGTAAATGCAGTTTCATTCTTCTTGTGCAAGAAGTACACCCAGGTGTACCTTGTGAATTCATCCACTATAACCATATCATATTTCTTCTTTGCAATAGACATGACTGACTGGACCAAATAGATCAACATGCAGTAGGTGATAAGGCTCAAGAATTGATGACTCAATTTTGATCTTGAAAGAAGATTTTCTTTATTTTGCCTTTTGACATGAATCACAAAGGCCATTAGGAGCAAATACTGATTTTGGCAATCCTCTCACAAGATCTTTCTTTACAAGCTCATTTATGTTGTTGAAGTTTAAATAAGAGAGTCTTTTATGCCATTTCCAGCTTTCTTCAATTGATGCTCTACTCAACAGACAGATTGCAGAACCACTTTGCCTGTAGAATTGCTTATAACTTCACAGTGTTCTTCAAAGAAATCCACATGATAACCTCTGTCACAGATTTGACTCACACTTAGCAAATTGTGCTTAAGTCCTGAGACAAGAGCTACTGTTTCAATGATGATATTCCCAAGATTAATATTGCCATATCCCAGAGTTTTTCCCATGTTGCCATCTCCATAAGAAACTTCTGGGCCAGCTTTCTTCACAAAGTCTGAGAGCAGGGATTTATTTCCAGTCATATATCCTGAACATCCACTATCCAGTACTAGGATGTTTCTCCTGTTGCCCTACAATCACAAAGAGCACTAATGATTAGTTTTAAGGACCCAGACTTGCTTGGATCCTTTGGCCTTTTTAAGTTTGTTAGCATTTGCAGCGGATTTAATATCAGAGTTTATGCTAACATGTTGTTTATCAGAACATATATCAGACTTTGCATCATACTTTACACTAGAAAGAATTAAATCAACTTTCTTCAAAGAAGGTTTTATTTGATAATAATCATAGTATAAACTATGATATTCCTTACAAGTATAAATGGAAAGCCATAAACTTCCATAATGAAAACAAGGATTTTGTGGCTTAAACCTAACAGACTGACTCTTAACTCCTGACTTAGGAGGTAAAGAGTTTATATTCTTATTCTTCCTGCAAAAAGAAGCAAGATGGTTAGAGTTTCCACAGTTATAACATTTCTTTCTAAAAGCATTAGGAACAGGCATATAGTTATTGCTTTTATTCACACCTTCCTTTTCATTCCTATTTTTCCTAGCTGCTTTAACCTTGTTGACATTCCTTATTTCTTTCAGCTTATGCTTAAGCTGCTTCTTTTTCATTAAGCCTATGTTGAGCTCAGCTGGTTTATCCTGTTCTAATTTGTCAGAAGTTGACTTCTCCTTAACTTCTATCACAGACTCTTTCATCTTTTCAGAATCAGACTTTACAGTTTTAGCTACAAACTTAACAGGATTTACCTTTAGTTAATAGTTTTTTTAACAACAATTGGCTCAATTTGTTCAGTTCCTTGTTCACTTTTATCATCTCCATAACCTAAGTCCTCTTTTCAGTTTCCACTACTTAATAAATTCTGAGTTGTTCTTCCAGAGTTAGTCCAAGTCCTGATAATCTCTTTTTCTTTTTTTAACTCAGTTTTGAGAGATTTATTCAATTTTAGCAATTCATCTCTAACATAAAAAGCATCATCTCTCTCTCTCTCTCTTTCTGAGTTTGATGGAACATAACTAACTCTTTGTCTAAATAATCATTCCTTTTCGTATAAGCAACATTTTCAGAAGTTAATCTTTCACATGTTAAAGTTTGATCTCTGTAGCTAATAAACATGGTTTTTAGATATAATCTCAACTCAGTAATATCATCAGTATGAAAGGCATAAGTTGTTTGAGGTACCTTTAATTCAGCAGTTTCAGGGCTGCCATCAGCATTTGCCATCAAGGCATAGTCCACCTCACATAGTCCACCTCATCTTCAGAATATGAAGAGTCTGTCCAGCTTTTCTTCTTTGTGACAAGTGCTTTGCCTTTGTCACTTTTTCCTTTCTTGCAGTCAGGAGATATGTGGCCTTTCTCACCACAATTGTAGCATTTGAGATTTGAGTAATCTCCTCTGTCAGACTTTCCTCCTCTGCCTTCAAATTTTCTGAAACCCTTCTTATCAGTACTTACCCCTTTCCTGGAAAATTTCTTTCCCTTTCTGAATTTTTTGTAGGCAATCTTTGTGATACCCTTCACCATAAGAGCACACAATTCCATCATCTCTTTATCAGCATCTACTTCAGGTAAACCTTCAGTTTCTAAATCATCATCATCAGAACTTGATGATTTAGAATCAGACTTTGTGATGAGAGCTTTTCCTTTGCCTTTCTTTGAGATAACCACTTTGGGGAATTCCTCCTTAGCCTTAAGAGCAACTGTCCTTGAATTTCTCCCCTGTCTCTTGCTTATTTGATCCATCTCAAGTTCATAAGTCTTGAGCATACCATAAATTTCATCAAGAGTAGTTTCATCAAGAGCATAGTTGTCTCTTATAATAGTAGCCTTCAAATCTCAACTTTCAGGAAGAGCTAAAAGGAATTTTAGATTTGAATCTTCAAGATCATATTCCTTGTCCACCAGTGACAGATCATTCAAGAGTTTGACAAACCTTTCATATAAGTCAGTTAATGAATCATCACTTTTTGAGTCAAAATGCTCATACTCTTGAGTGAGTATAGTCCTCTTGTTCTTCTTGATTGTATCAGTTCCCTGGCATCTTATCTCCAAAGCATCCCATATCTCCTTTGCAGTCTTGCAGTGAATTACCCTGTTTGACATGACATTATTAATGGCACTATGCAGCAAATGCCTTACCTTTGCATCCTTGGCAATGGATGAGATATCTTCAGCTGTATACTCACTTTTCTCCTTTGGTATGGTCTTTGCTGGCTGATCTGCAACTACAACAGAGAGCTTAGTTGGCTTATGCGGTCCTTCATTAATTTT
The DNA here is from genome assembly GCF_009905375.1 of Apium graveolens. Classification (NCBI taxonomy): domain Eukaryota; kingdom Viridiplantae; phylum Streptophyta; class Magnoliopsida; order Apiales; family Apiaceae; genus Apium; species Apium graveolens. Next base: position 92,209,956 of record NC_133652.1, read on the forward strand.
GTCAAGGTATTCTGGATCTGTAGCTTCCAGAAACATAGCCATCTTCACTTTCCATATGGAGTGCTCAGAAGGTCTTAGTATGGGAACCCTTATAGTCTCATATCGACTGTGGATTTGAGTCTTTTGAGTATCTTCAGTTTTGGCGGGCTTGGTTGTATTTTCTGCTTCTTCAGACATGATTGTTTTGGATCTTTACTGTATGTGTGTTAACAGATAGGCTCTGATACCACTTGTTAGGTCACACAACACTGTGGAAGGGGGTTGAATACAGTGTAGAATACAATCAAATCGATTTTGAACACAAGTTATAGTAAACATATATATTCGATATAATAAACTCTGTTATAATGGAACTGTTCTCTCTCAGTGATGAACAAATATCACGAGAACTGCTAGTTTACAATGTTTGATCTTCTCGATAATGATAACACTTATAGTATAAACCTATGTCTGTGTTTATATAATACACAGTTACAAGATAACTACTAATTGATATGGAATATAATTCTGTCTCCTAAAATATATCAATCAGATATCTTATACAAGCCTTTAAGTACTCTAACTCTTTCCATGCATATTTTCTTTTTGTATTAGTCTCGATCTTCTTTCCTGTAAATTAGCTTCCTTCCTTAACTGTTAGTCCTCCAGTACTTAAGTTCTGATATCCATCTTCTGATATTATCTTCTGATAATCTAAGTCCTGATATCCTTAAATTCTGACTTCTAGTAAGTATTGATTCCCGTAAGTACTGATATTTCCTGTTTGTTAAGATCTGAAAACTAAACATGAAACATATTAGACATGACATCTTAAATATATCTAACATCCTGTTTAATGGCTTCCATCCTATCTGGGGTATAAGTTCTCTTTTTCTGCTTCACAACCTTTCGAGTTGGGTCAACGTTAAGATTATGATTTATAAGGTTCGGGTCAATCCTATGCATATCAGCTATTGTTCAAGTAAACACATCACTATTCTTTTACAGGAAAATTGTCAATTGGCCCTTCAAGGGCTTGTCCAGAGATGCTCCAATATACGTGACCTTCTCCGGGTCTTAGGATTCTAGAATAATTGGGACCAAGTCATCTGTTGGCTTCCCTCAAAGTTTGTTATTCTCACGGACATTCATGTCTTCTATGGGGAGGACCTGCCCCCGATTCCATCGGGTCTAAGTACTGCAACATAGCAATTGCGGGCCATTTTCTGATCTTCTTTCACTTCTCCAACACCGTTCCTAGTTGGGAACTGCAGTACCATGTGGTAGGTTGAGGGCATGGCCTTAAACGCATGAATCCCTATTGTACACATGATGGCATTATAAGTAGAGGCTACCTTTACAACCTGAAAGTTCAACATCTGTGTGGCCTCCCTGGGATCTTCCCCGATAGTTACGGGAAGTTGTATTGCTCCTTCAACTTTGCATTCCATGTATTTAAACCAGTAGATGGGTGTATCGGATGGAGTTAGTTGAGAATCATTGTAGCCCATCCTTATGAATGTGTCATGGAAAATAATATCCATGGAAGATCCATTACCCACTAGGAACCTCATAACAGGATAATTTCCAATTATCGGAGTGATAACCAGAGGATCATCCGGAGGAAATTTCAAACCTTCAAGGTCTGGGTCACCAAATTCAAACGTCATCTCTGACTTAGAACGCTCAGATGGTTCTCCAACTATGCTCATCACCTCTCTCGCATAAGTTTTTCGAGAGTTCCATGTAGTCCCATCTGATGTAGGACCTCCCGAGGTCATATTGATTACTGGCCCTCAGGGCTGTGGGTTGCGATCTCTGTCATTACCCCTTCGATCGTCATTTCTTCGATCATTGTCTCTTTTTGGCCTCCAGCCTCTTCACCCTTGGTAAAACGTCCGAAATTTCCCCTTCAGATCAAGTACTCAATCTCATCCTTGAGTTTCCTACAATCATCAGTATCATGACCAACATCTTTGTGGAACCTACAATATCGAGTCTTGTCTCTTTTCTCGGAGTCTCCCTTTAGTGGCCTCGGCCATTTGAACTCTTTGTTCTTCTCAATTTTCATAAGGATTTGGCTCCTTGGAGCATTCAACCTCGCATATTTAGTGAACCTTGGTTGCTGATTCTTCTTTGAAGAGGAGGAGTCAGATCCTTTACCAATTTGATGATACTTGTCCTTGGCATCATACTCCTGATCCATCTTCCGCTTCTTGTTTCTAGCAGGTTCATTATTCACAGTTGTCTTTTTCAGACTTTCCTCCACCTTGAAATACTTTCCGGCCCTATCCTGGAACTGTATCATGCTTTCAGGAGGGTGTTTGGCTACCGACATCTAAAATAACCCGTCTCTAGTCCCTTGCTGTAGAGCTATCATAGCTACCTTATCGTCAAGATCAGGGACCTTCAAAGCCTCCTTTGTGAATCGGTTAGGGTAGTCTCTCATGCTCCTTTGTTCCTTGGACTATGCCCATGAGGGAAGCCGAACGCTTCTCGTGTACTCTTCCACTAATAAATTGCTTGATAAAAGCTTTGCTCAAGTCCTTAAAGGATCCAATAGAGTTTTGGGGGCAGATGGCTGTACCACCTTTGAGCCATACCCGATAGGGTTTGAGGAAAGGCCCGACACTTAATAGTGTCATTCATGGGCTGTAGCAACAGGGCATTAGAGAACGTCCTGACATGATTAATAGGGTCGCCAGTACCATCGTATACTTTGATGGCGGGCATCTTGAACTTTCTTAAGATGCGGGCATTCATTATCTCGTTAGTGAATTGTGGGTTTGGATCATCAGGATCTCCTAGGGACATAATATCACTTGGATTAGCCCTTGGGGAAACAACCTTTCTTAGTATTGGACCATCCAGGTCTATAATTGGAGGAAGATCTCTTTGCCTCGCAGCAGGTGGAGGTCTTGGGGTGAGGTGCGCCTCCAGGTCGTGTTTCAGCCTTTGGATCTCAACTTCATGAGCCCTGATCCTCTTCTGAACATCTTGGGGATTCATCCCTTGAGTGGTCATGGGTCACTGGTTGGTACTAGGCATCGGCTCTTTACCATCACCACTCCCCCTCCTTGGAGCAACCTTGTCATCCGATGATTCGGAGTTTCTATCATAATAGGGTCCAGAGAATTCTCAATCCTTTGGAATATGAGCCAAGCCATGTATATATTAGGGCATCCGCCCTTGTGTTTCGCTCTGATTAGAGTGTCCACTTCCTCCAGCCTCGGGGTATAGAGGCATCCCGTAAGGGGGATTAGTGGTCACGATCGTCGAGTACTCATACCCAACGGGTTGGGGGTTCACAGGTGTATGTACCTGCTGAAATTGGGGATTCATCCCTTGAGGAGCTGGGGATTCGTCCCTTGTGGCTGAGCCTCAGTTGTCCCTACCAGGGTTCCTCCTTGGGTGGAGGCATAAGTTGAGTGCGGTGGTACCTCTACCACTGATGCGATTGTTTGCGATGGGACATGAGTGTCTGTTCCACTATTATTTATGCTCCGTGTGTTCACCATGGTTTTTGTAGTTTTTCTACAGACGGCGCCAAATATTATGGAATAAAAACTAAAGAGCGTTAGTGATTAATTCTAGGGTTTGTGAGCTTCGAGCTCTAATGGTCGTTCTCGCGTTCGGGACTATCAGTCCTTGCAAGATGCCTACGTATCTTTGTGTGTTAGAGAATCAAGCCAAAAATATAGTTCTAGGTTGAGGGGTAGAGCCATTTATATAGAGGTGAGTCTAGGGTTATACTTGTGTTGGGAGACTTGCGGGACAAGTCTCCAACTTAGATGGTGATTAGGAGTCCTATAAGGGAAGGATCTCCAGAACCTTCTGTGTAGGACTTTGAGTCCGTTTAGGACACATGTCTCTGCTCTTACAGCCGTATTGGGTCTAGTCCGGGAACAACTTGTGTTCGTGGACCTTGACGACCTCTGCTAGTGGGTCTTGACTACATGGGCCTTCTTGAGTCTGCTACGAGCTTAGACCAGACAGGTCTGTACTGGACTTCAGACAAGAAGCCCAAGTATAATTACTGTAACATTTAATGTGTCTTTAGGATATATTTTTAATCCATACCAACTCTTATTTATTGGATGAAGATTTAACCAACACTATTCTTGATATGGTTAAACCAAATTATCAATAATTAAACTATATTATATTTATTATAATTTTTAATAAATGAGCTATACAAAGAAATATCACAAATATAATTTTATTACAAAAAAATAATATATTAAGAATAACTCCAACAATGTTCTAATTTAAATCTTAAATATAATATAAAAAATGACGTTCAAACTAAGTTTTGACATATTTAACTAATATCAACTTCAATATTGTGACTTATTCTCACAAAATATTTAATATATTGTGTTAGATATAATTGATGATATCAGCAAAAACTATCAGAAGTTCATATTAGGACTTATATCAGCATTTACTGAAGAGTGGCGTCATCAGTACTTATATCAGTACTTGATGGTCAGCAGATGATGTCATCAGGATTTGTCACTTCAGTAGATATTCGAGGAGGAAAAGGAAAGCAGGAATTCAAGGCGGTAAAGGACTTTATCATTGTATTAGGTTTCCTTGTTGTTAATAGAATAGAATTCCTTATACATTGTGTAGTTGTGCTCTATATAAAGCATATATTAGGTTTATGCTAAAAGCATTGCGAACATTGTTATATCTTTCGCATAACCTGTAAGCTCTCAAGGATATTTGTTCATCCTTTCGAGAGAGTACGTTTGTAATCAGTTTTTATCTGTTAATATAAAAACTGTTGATTCTGTTGAAGTTTTGTCGAATTTATTGCATTAACTATATTCACCCCCCTACAGTTGATTACGGGCCTAACAATTGGTATCGGAACTTGTTGTTAACATACAAACAGTTTAAGATCTGAAAATCAATCAACAATGTCAGAAAAAGAAGAAGAACCACAGAATTCAAAACCAGCAACCCCAGCCACATCAAAGATAAGTAGCAACATGAGTAGGTATCAAGCAATCAAGCTGCCAATCCTGAAGATACATGAATATCCAATTTGGAAAGTCAGGATGACCATGTGTTTGGAAGCCACAGATCCTGAATATCTAAACAGGATTTATGATGGTCCTCATAAACCAATGGAGGTAGTTGTTTCTGTTGGAGGAGAACCAGAGAAGATGGTTGACAAAGATAGGAAGGACTATACTCCTGAAGATCTTTCATCTATTATGAATGATGCTAAAGTCAGACACATCTTGCACATCAGTCTTGATAGTGTTATGTCCAATAGGGTTATTGGATGTAAGACAACAACAGAGATATGGGATGCTTTAGAGGTAAAGTGTCAAGGTACAACTGCTATCAAGAAGAACAGAAGGACAATACTTACTCAAGAATATGAGCACTTTGAATCAAGAGACAATGAGTCCTTAACTGAGATCTATAAAATATTTCAGAAGCTGTTAAATGACTTATCCCTTGTCGACAAAGAATATGATATGGAGGACTTAAACTTAAAGTTCCAACTTGCTCTCCTTAAAAAGTGGGACTTTAAAGTCACATCAATTAGGGATAACTATCAACTTGATAACACACATCTAGATGAGATCTATGGAGTTCTGAAAACTTATGAAATAGAGATGGAGCAAAGAAGCAAGAGGAAAGGATCTAAATTTAGACCAGTAGCACTCAAATTTGAAGAGAAGCCAAAGGAGAAAAGGAGGAAAAGCTACTCCAACGGAAAAGCCATGATTGCAAAGTCAGATACTGAATCATCAAACTCTGATGATGACTCAAATACTGATAATGAATCAGATACTGAAAGAGATCATAATAATAATGAAGACATGGATCAAATGGTTGTCATACTGGTTTAAAGCTTTAGGAAGATGGTCTACAAGAACTTCAAGAAAGGGAAAATATTTTCCAAAAAAGGTTCCAGTTCCTTAAACTCTTATAAGAGGAACAACATAAGAAATATTTATTGGAAGGAATCAAGATATGGAAAACTTGAAAAGTCAAAGGAGAGATGTTACAACTGTGATGGAATTGGACACTTTGCAGCTGACTGCAGAAAACCCAGAGCTGAGAAGAAACAAGCTTAGATCTCAAAGAAGAGAAACTGGGATAATTCATCAGATTTAGATGATGGAGTCAATTATGCTCTCATGGAAAATGGTGATATTGAGGCTGATAATGCTGAATTAAAGGTACCTCATACTATTCTTACTTTTGATACTGATGATATCTATGAATTAAGATTATTTAAGACTCTGCATGTTAGTTATAGGGATCAAACCTTAGAGAATAATAGAATCAAGAGTGAAAACTTTGAGTTAAAGAAAATAAATGATCACCTAGAAATTGAGTTGCTTTCCATGCTAGAAATTTAAAAAGAAAGAGATAATGTTGTTTACATTAAAGAAAAATTATTAGAAAAACATGCTTATCTAGAAAAGGAGTTATCTAAAGAAAGAGAGGTTATTAAAATTTGTACTAACTCAGGAAAAACAACTCATGAAATTTTAGAGAATGGCTGTTGGGGATCAAGATTAGGATATGCTGCTAGATCTAATTCCGATAAGAAAATTGGAAAAGAAACTGAGAAAATGGAACCAATAAAGACTGATAGCAATGTCAAACTGAACAAGGTTCAGATAAAGACCATTAAGTTTAATCCAAGGGCTAATACTGTCAAGACAATCTATGAGGAAGGTACAACCTCAGCACCTAGATCAAACTTAATTACTGATAAGAATGAACAGGTTCACACAAAGTCTGTAAATATTGGTTCAATGACTCAAAAGCAGCTTAAGCAAAAGCTGAAGGATGTACACATTAAAGACAAGAGGAAAAGGCCTAGGAAAAATAAGAATGACAAGGTAGGTGTTAATAAAAATGGTAATTATGTAATTCCTCCTAATGCACCTAGAAAGGCCTGTTTGAAATGTGATAGCACTAATCATCATGCTAAATATTGCAGGAAGAATAATGAGATAAATATTGTTCCTTCCAAATCAGAGTTTAGGAAAAGAACATTTAGATATAAACCACAAAGTCCTTGTTTTCATTGTGGCAGTGTTTGGCACTCTATTTATATATGTAAAGAGTATCACAGTTTGTATTATGATATATAAACTGAAACCCTTTTTAATTAAAGCTAAATCTGTTTCTGCATGTATAAATACTGATAATAGGGATGTTAATATATACTCTGATAAAAAGTCTTCTGCTGCATAAGTTAACAAACTTAAAAAGGTCATAGGATCCAAGCAAGTCTGGGTCCTTACAAACACTAACTGATTCTAATTATTGATTGCAGGATAACAAGAGGAATACTCTAGTCTTGGATAGTAGATGCTTAGGACACATGACTGGTTATAAATCCCTGCTATCAGAATTTGAGGAGAAAGCTGGCCCAAGTGTTTCTTATGGAGATCGCAACTTAGGAAAAATCTTGGAATATGGCAAAATCAAAATTGGAAATGTCATCATTGAAAATGTAGCTCTAGTTGCAGGACGCAAACATAATCTAATCAGTGTGAGTCAAATATGTGATAGAGGTTACCATGTCAACTTCTATGAGGAGCATTGTGAAATTGTCAGTAAGTCTGATGGAAAGATCGCAATGACCGGTGTAAGACATGGTATTTTATATGAAGCCAGGGTCTCCATAAGTATTGATGAATCCAAAGTTTATCTACTGAGTAGAGCATCTGTGGAAGACAGCTGGAATTGGCATTAAAGACTTTTTTAGCTCAATTTCAATACTATCAATGAACTTGTGAGGAAAGATCTTGTGAGAGGATTGCCCAATGCAGTGTTTACTCCTGATGGCTTATGTGACTCATGCCAGAAAGCCAAGAAAAGGAAAACATCTTTCAAGAGTAAAACTGAATCCTCCATTCTTGAACCATATCATCTACTTTATATTTATCTCTTTGGTCAAGTGAATGGTATGTCAATTTCCAAGAAGAGGTATGCACTCGTAATTGTTGATGAATATACAAGATACACATAGATGTATTTTCTGTACACCAAGGATGAATCTCCATCCATTCTTCTTGATCATGTGAGGGAGCTGAAAAAAGGATCAACATATAAAGTGAAGCTCATCAGAAGTGATAATGGAACTGAATTCAAGAATAGCTCTATGGAAGAGTTCTGCAAACTCAAGGGGATAAAACAAGAGTTTTCTGCTCCTAGAACTTCACAAAAAAATAGAGTTGTTGAAAGAAAGAATAGAACTCTCATAGAAGCTGCAAGAACCATGCTAGAAGAAGCAATATTGCCTGCCTACCTACTTCTGGGCTGAGGTAGTGCAAACTGCTTGCTTTACACAAAATGCAATATTGATCAACAGGCATGGAAAAACACCATTTGAGATGGTGAAGGGAAAGAAGCCAAATTTGAAGTATTTTCAAATTTTTGGTTGTAAGTGTTTTGTTCTCAAAACTCATTCGGAGCAGCTGACCAAATTTGATCTAAAAGATGATGAAGGAATTTTTATGGGATATCCATTATCCACAAAAGCCTTCAGAGCTTATAATCTGAGAACAAGGAAATCATGGAATCTATACATATATCTTTTGATGACACAAGAAGATAACCGGTCTAGAAGATGCAGATGACCATGACAAATTGAGATTTGAAAATGAAGTACCTTATGCTAAAATTTTAAATCTTGATCCTGATACAGTAAATCCTGATATCACTCAAAGCTCTGATGTTCCACATAACAGTGGAAATTCTTCTAACACTGAAACATATGTTGAGGAGGGCAACATGATTTAAATCTAGAGACTTCTACAAGTGATTCAACTCAAGAAACATCAGTCAAAAGATTATCAGACTCATATTCCTCAAACTTTAATGAGTCAAATGCTGATAACAATAAGAACACAGATTCAGGGGAGCATTAGGAAATAATAGTGGTACTAATCAAAAATATAACAGAGAGTTCATGAATCAAGGGGGAGGTTCGTCTTCAAGGAGTCAACTTCCATCTGCAAGAAAATGGTCTAAGTCACACACACCTGACTTAATCATTGGAAACCTTGACAGTGGTGTAAGAACAAGAAAAGCCACTCAAAATGAATGTCTCTACCATTCTTTTCTATCTCAAACTGATCCCAAGAAGGTTAAAGAAGCTCTGTAAGATGCTGACTGGGTTACAGCAATACAGGAGGAGCTTAATGAATTTGAAAGGAACAAAGTCTGGCCTCTTGTGCCAAGACCAAAGAATAGATCTGTAGTTGGCACAAAGTGGGTATTCAGAAACAAAACTGACAGTGAGGGCATTATCACAAGGAATAAAGCAAGACTAGTTATAAAGGGTTATTCACAACAAGAAGGCATTGAATATGATGAAATATTTGCTCAAGTTGCTAGGCTTGAGGCAATTATAATCTTTCTAGCCTATAATGTTTACAAGAAGTTTAAGGTGTTCCAAATGGATGTAAAGAGTGCATTTCTAAATGGAGAACTTGAAGAGCAAGTTTATGTTGAACAACCTCCAGGGTTAATTGATCCAAAGTATCCAAATTTTGTCTACTTACTGGATAAAGCATTCTATGGACTGAAGCAAGCTCCAAGGGCCTGGTATGAAACACTTGCTCTATTTCTGCTAGAAAGTGGTTTCACAAGAGGTACAATTGACAAAACTCTCTTTTATAAATACCATGGTAGAGACTTGTTAGTAGTACAAATACATGTTGATGATATCATTTTTGGATCTACTAATGATAAACTTTGTGAGAGATTTGCAAAGCTAATGCAGTCCAGGTATCAAATGAGTATGATGGGATAATTGAGTTACTTTCTGGGGTTACAAGTTAAATATACTGATGAAGGGATCTTCATAAATCAATCCAAATACACCAGGAATTTACTCAAAAGATTTGGAATGCAAGACTGCTCAACTGCATCAACTCCCATGGCCACTACAACAAGTTATATTTAAATATTGGTTCTTCAATAGATATAACTAACTACAGAGGTATGATTGGCTCACTCCAATATCTGACTTATAGTAGGCGTGTGTTAGATATATTTGTGATGTCATGTATAGTAGTGATTTGTGTTTAGTTTTCAGATCTTGACTAACAGGACAAATCAGGAGTTAACTGGAAATCAGTACTTATACAGAAGTCAGAACTTAAGATATCAGAACTTAAGTTATCATAACTTAAGATATCAGAAGATATTTATCAGAAGATAATATTCGGACTTAAGAAGACATTCAGATAAGGAAGGCGGCTGATTGAAAGTAAAGAAGATCAAGACTAAAACAAGAAGAGATATGCATGGAGAAGAATTCTATGAAGAATAGAATACTTGGAGGAAAAGATAACTAGTTGATATATTTTAGGATACAGAATCATATTCGATATCAATTAGAAGATTATCTTGTAACTGTGTAGTATATAAACACAGTATAGGGTTTACACTATATGTGTTATCTTAATCGAGAATATTATTCATTGTAACCCTAGAAGCTCTCGTGATATTTGTTCATCACTGAGAGAGAACAGTTCCATTGTAATACTATTTTATTAATAAGATTATTTTGTGTTTCATACTTGTGTTCTTAATTCGATTTGATTGTACTAGACACTGTATTCAACCCCCTTCTACAGTGTGTGTGACCTAACAAGTGGTATCAGAGCCTATCTGTTAACACAAATATAGTAAAGATCCAAAACAATCATGTCTGAAGAAGAACAAACTCCAACCAAGCCCACCAAAACTGAAGAAACTTCAAAGACTCAAATCCATAATCGATATGAGACTATTAGGGTCCCCATACTGAGACCTTCTGAGTATCCCATATGGAAAGCGAGGATGACTATGTTTCCAGGAAGCTACAGATCCAGAATACCTTGATAGAATTAAAAAAGGACCACATAAGCCAACCAAGCTCTCTGTTGTAGTTGCAGATCAGCCAGTAAAGACCGTACCAAAGGAGAAAAATGAATATACAGCTGAAGATATCTCATCTATTGCCAAGGATGCAATGGTAAGGCATTTGCTGCATAGTGCCATTGATAATATCATGTCAAACAGGGTAATTAACTGCAAGACTGCAAAGGAGATATGGGATGCCTTGGAGACAAGATGCCAGGGAACTGATGCAATTAAGAAGAACAGGAGGACTATACTCACTCAAGAGTATGAGCACTTTGACTCAAAACCTGATGAGTCATTAACTGGTTTATATGATAGATTTGTCAAACTCTTGAATGATTTGTCACTGGTGGATAAGGAATATGATCTTGAAGATACTAATCTTAAATTCCTTTTAGCTCTTCCAGAAAGTTGGGATTTGAAGGAAACTACTATAAGAGACAACTATGCTCTTGATGAAACTACTCTTGATGAAATTTATGGTATGCTCAAGACTCATGAACTTGAGATGGATCAAAGAAGCAAGAGGCATGGGAGAAAGTCAAGAACAGTTGCTCTTAAGGCTGAGGAGGAATCCCCCAAAGTGGCTGTCTCAAAGAAATGCAAAGGAAAGGCTCTCATCACAAAGTCTGATACTGAGTCATCAAGTTCTGATAATGATGAGGATTCAGAAACTAAAAGTCTATTTGAGATGGATGCTGATGAAGAGATGATGAGATTGTGTGATCTTATGGTGAAGGGTATCACAAAGATAGCCTACAGGAAATTCAGAAGGGGAAAGAAGTTTTCCAGGAAAAGTGGAAGTTCTGATAAGAAGGGATTAAGAAAATCTGAAGGCAAAGCAGGAAAGTGTGACAGAGGAGATTACTCAAATATTAAATGCTAAAATTGTGGTGAGAAAGGCCACATATCTCTTGATTGCAAGAAAGGAAAAAGTGACAAAGGCAAGGCACTTGTCATAAAGAAGAAAAACTGGACAGACACTTCAGATTCTGAAAATGAGGTGAACTATGCCTTGATGGCAAATGCTGATAGCAGTTCTGAAGCTGCTGAGTTAAAGGTACCTCAAACAACTTATGCTTTTCATACTGATGATATTACTGAGCTGAGATCTTATCTTAAAACCATATTCATTAGCTATAGAGATCAGACTTTAACATGTGATAGCTTACCTTCTGAAAATCTGGCTTTTAAGAAAAAGGAATGACTATTTAGAAAAAGAGTTAGTTATGTTCCATCAAACTCAGAAAGAAAGAGATGATGCTTTTTATGTTAGAGATTAAGTGTTAAAATTGAATCAATCTCTAAAAATTGAGTTAGAAAAGGAAAGAGAGATTATCAGGAGTTGGACTAACTCTGGCAGAACAAATCAGAATTTACTAAGTAGTGGAAACTAGAAGGAGGGCTTAGGTTATGGAGATGATAAAAGTGAAATAGGAACTGAACAAATTAAGCCAATTATTGTTATACAGACTAATAAGCCAAAGGTAAATCCTGTTAAGTTTGTAGCTAAAACTGTACAGTCTAATTCTGAAAAGATGGAAGATATTGAGACAGAAGTTAAGGCAGAGTCAACTTCTGACAAATTAAAATAGGATAAACCAGCTGAAGTTAACATAGGCTTAATGACAAAGAAGCAGCTTAAGTATAAGCTGAAAGAGATTAAGAATGTAAACAAGGTAAAGCCACCTAGGAAAAATAGGAATGGAAAGAAAGGTGTGAATAAAAGCAATAATTATATACATGTTCCTAATGCTCCTAGAAAGAAATGCTATAACTGTGGAAATTTTAACCATCTGGCTTCTTTTTGCAGGAAGAATAAGAATATAAACTCCTTACCTTCTAAGTCAGGAGTTAAGAGCCATCATGTTAGGTTTAAACCACAAAATCCTTGTTTTCATTGTGGTAGTTTATGGCATTCCATTTATACTTGTAAGGAATATCATAGTTTGTACTATGATTATTATCAAATAAAACCTTCTTTAAAGAAAGTTAGCATTATGCCTTCTAGTGTAAGTTCTGATGCAAAGTCTGATACTGTAAATTCTGATAAGAAAAATGTTAACATAAACTCTGAGGTTAAATCTGCTGCAAATGTTAACAAACTTAATAAGGCCAAAGGATCCTAGCAAGTCTGGGTCCTTAAAACTAATCATTAGTGGTCTTTGTGATTGTAGGGCAACAGGAAAAACATCCTAGTTCTGGACAGTGGATGTTCAGGACATATGACTGGAAATAAAGTCCTGCTATCAGACTTTGTGGAGAAAGCTAGCCAAAGAGTTTCTTATGGGGATGGCAACATGGGAAAAACTCTGGGATATGGCAATATCAATCTTGGGAATGTCATCATTGAAAAAGTAGCTCTAGTCACAGGACTTAAACACAATCTGCTGAGTGTTAGTCAAATCTGTGACAGAGGTTATCATATGGATTTTTTTGAAGAACACTGTGAATTTGTAAGCAAATATACAGGCAAAGTTGTTCTAAAGGGATACATGCATGGTAACATCTATGAAGCCAGGCTTTCAACAAGTTCTGATGGTCCTGCAATCTATTTGTTAAGCAGAGCATCAATTGAAGAAAGCTGGGATTGGCACAAGAAACTCTCTCATTTAAATTTCAACAATATAAATGAACTAGTCAAGAAAGATCTTGTGAGGGGACTGCCAAAATCAGTATTTGCTCCTGATGGCCTTTATGATTCATGTCAAAAGGCAAAACAAAGAAAATCTTCATTCAAGAGCAAGACTGAATCTTCAATTCTTGAGCCTTATCACCTACTACATGTTGATCTATTTGGTCCAGTGAATGTCATGTCTATTACAAAGAAGAAATATGCTATGGTCATAGTAGATGAGTTTACCAGATACACATGGGTGTATTTCTTGCATACAAAAAGTGAAACTGCATCTATCTTGATTGATTATGTCAAACAACTGGATAAATTGGTCAAAGACTCTGTGAAAATCATAAGAAGTGATAATGGCACTGAGTTCAAGAATATGATTATGGAAGAGTTCTGCAAAAACTATGGAATAAAGCAGGAATTCTCTGCTCCTGGAATTCCACAGCAAAATGTTGTTGTTGAAAGAAAGAATAGAACTCTTATTGAAGCTACACGAACTATGCTTGATGAAGCAAAGTTACCAACCTACTTTTGGGCTGAAGCTGTGCAGACTGCTTATTTTACTCAGAATGTAACACTTATCAACAAGCATGGAAAAACACCATATGAGATGGTGAAGAAAAAGAAGCCAAATCTGAAGTATTTTCATGTATTTAGATGCAAGTGTTTTGTTCTTAAGACTTATCCTGAACAGCTATCCAAATTTGATCTAAAAGCCGATGAAGGAATCTTTGTTGGATATCCACTTTCCACAAAAGCCTTCAGAGTCTACAATTTAAGAACAAGGATTGTCATGGAATCTATCAATGTCTTTTTTGAAGATAAGAAGATTACTGGACTTGAAGATTTCAATGATCATGATCAACTGAGATTTGAGAATGAAGTTTTAAATTCTGATTCTGTAAATTATGATAGTCTAAATCCTGATACTGCAAACTCTGATGGGTTAAACTATGATGTTATTGAAACTGTGGTGACTACGCCAAAGGAAAATGCACCTGTGCAGGGAGAGCATATTAAAGATCCAACCACATCTCAAGAAGCATCAGAACCTAGAACAGGCTCTTCAAGTTCTGATTCATCAAGTTCTGATGGGCCAAGTTCTGATAATTCTAGAAACTCAAATTCTGATTCCTCAAGCTCTGATGGGTCAAATTCTGAAAATTCTGGAAACTCAAATTCTTAAGGATCCAACTCAGAGAGCATAATTTCAGGGGGAGGATCAGAAAATGTTGATGGAGACAGCATGGATCATGAGGGAGCATCCAGTTCTAGAGATAACCTTCCATCTGCAAGTAAGTGGACTAAAGCACATACACCTGACTTGATTATTGGAGATCCTGAAGCAGGTGTCAGAATTAGAATAACAACATCAGATGAATGTCTCTATCATTCTTTTCTTTCTCAGGTTGAACCAAAGAAAGTGGAAGAAGCTCTTCAAGATGCTGATTAGGTGCAAGCAATGCAGGAAGAGTTAAATGAATTTGAAAGAAATAAAGTCTGGACCCTAGTGCCAAGACCAAAGAACATATCTGTTGTTGGTACAAAATGGGTGTTCAGAACCAAAACTGACAGTGATGGCATAATTACAAGGAATAAAGCAAGGCTGATTGCAAAAGGATATTCTCAACATGAGGGAATTGATTATGATGAAACATTTGCACCAGTTGCTAGATTGGAAGCCATAAGGATATTTTTGGCTTATGCTGCTCACAAAAAGTTTACAGTCTTTTAAATGGATCTAAAAAGTGCTTTTCTTAATGGAGAATTGAAAGAAGAAGTGTATGTTGAACAACTTCCAGGTTTTGTGGATTCAAAGTTTCCTCATCATGTATACAGACTTGATGATATCATTTTTTGTTCTACCAATGACATACTTTGTAAAAGTTTTGCCAAGCTAATACAGTCAAGATATCAAATGAGTATGATGGGAGAACTTAGCTATTTTCTGGGCCTTCAAGTCAAGTAGAATGAAGAAGAAACTTTTATTTGTCAATCTAAGTACACCAGAAATTTGTTGAAGAAATTTGGAATGCAAGACTGTCCAAGTGCATCCACTCCCATGGCCATTGCAACAAAATTGGATAAGGATACTGGTACATAAGTAGATATTACTGATTACAGAGGTATGATTGGTTAATTACTCTATCTAACTACAAGTAGACCTGATGTCATATATGCTACCTGTCTTTGTGCAAGATATCAAGCAGATCCAAGAGAACCTCACTTAACAGCTGTGAAAAGAATTTTCAAGTACCTTAAGGGTATAGCTGATCTAGGATTGTGGTATCCTAGGGAATCAGACTTTAAGCTAATAGGTTACTCAGATGCAAATTTTGCAGGGTGTAAAATTGACAGGAAAAGCACAAGTGGAAGCTGCCAATTTCTTGGAGGCAGATTAGTTTCTTGGTTTAGCAAGAAACAAAAGTCAATTTCCACATCAACTGCAGAGGCAGAGTACATTGCTGCAGGAAGCTGTTGTGCACAGATTCTTTGGATGAAGAATCAGTTACTGGATTATGGGTTAGAATTTTCTAAAATCCCTATTTACTGTGATAATCAAAGTTCTATTGCTATGACAGGTAATCTAGTTCAGCACTCTATGACAAAGCACATCAGCATTAGGTACCACTTCATAAGGGAGCATGTGATGGAAGGTACAATGGAATTGCATTTTGTTCCAACAAATCAACAACTAGCAGATATCTTCACAAAACCACTATGTGAAGCTACTTTTACAAGATTGGTAAATGAACTTGGAATGGTTTCAGGTTCTTTCTCTGAATCCGCTTAGTTTATGTTCTGATACATCAGACTTTATGATCAGTATTTGCAGATATTACTATCCTTATGAAATCTGTGCTTAAATTGAAATTTACTTAAGTGCTGATTGTTATCTGATGTGAATTTCTAAACTCTAATAGTGATATGAATGTTTCTGTGACTATTCAATCCAATGAGGATAACTGTGCTAGATGCTGACCTAGTAGTCTTTAATATACTAAAGATCCCATGTTTGAAGTAATTGTTTATGTGGAAATCTTTAAAACAAGCAAATTCTGATATTGAGCTTGGTTAGTTTATGTATCTTATTACTAAGTCAAAAACTAGAATAGTGCTTCTTATCTGTTAAGTTCTGATGTTGGTAAATCTTATGGATGTACTAAGTGCTGATAAGCCTCACTTATCAAAAGAAATAGTAAAGAAAATAAATAAATATCAGGTACTCCTTTGAGATCTAGAGAAAAATGTATGTGGAAGGGAAGACCCAAATGCATTGCTGGTATTAAGTAATATGCATTAGAAAAGCAAAATAAAATTTTCTTGGTGACTTTTCACATTCTCTGATTACTGGAGAAATACTCTGATAACAGCATAAATTCTAATAAGCAGTCGTGACTCACTTACACTGAGAAGCCACTGTAAAAAGGAATTTCAAAAGATGCATAAAATGAGCACAAAACAGTTGAGGTGGACTCTTGCATGAACTCATTCTATAGTAGACTTCAGACTAATGACAGATTTTAAGCAAAGTTCTTAGTTATGCCTTATTTCTAAGATGTACTGAAGTGAATCAGACTTTACCCTTTGTCTAATATTTAGCTTAATGCACACACTTCCACTCCATATGAATGATGAAAATTACTGTGGTGATCAATGTTGTTTTAGATGAACAGTTTAAGTGTCAGTTGCATAAATTCTGAGGACAAGTTCTGATGGAAGTTCCGATGATTAAGTTCTAAGGAAACCATATCGGTATTTGTGTGAAGAATTTCAGAAATAAACATTCACTTTTTGAGTAAAGAAGCCATATTCCGATGACTTTTAAATTCTGATAAAAATCAAATTCTGATGCTTACGTGGCAATATTTATTTCCTTGATTTATTTTTGATCAATACTTCAACGGTTATATTTTATCAGAATATTGGTTTAAGTGAGATAAAGACAGTAATAATCATTTGTTTAGTGGGAACAGTTTTTTTTAAAAACCGCATGTGCATAGTAATCATTACTTATTTCCCGTGTCCATTAACTTTTATCTTAACTACTGCATGGCTGACAGGTGTAACGTCTGTTCCACTTCTCAATAACTGTTGTCAAGTGGAGTGTATAATTAAAAGAGATAAAAGATTTTAAAATCTTTTATTTACATTTCTTTCTATCCTCTCTCTCTCTTTTATCTTAATCTCTCTATGACGGTTTTCTATACAGACATTTTATCAAACACCTTTCAGGCACTCTTCTTTCTCACTTATTTCTCAATGGCACCCAATGATATAATCTTTAATGGAGCAAAGTCCGTCCCCAACAACTATGATGCCATTCTCACTAAGAGTGAAGCTCCTGCGGAACTTCATTTTATACAGGATTTCTTATCTCATAGTGAAGTTGGGTTCACTTTGACGCAGCCATCCTATTTATCTGGAACTCAAGTTCTGACGTTTTAGCGTACATGACTTTATGATGATGGTGGTAAGAATGGGACTCCAAGTATCATGTTTACAGCACAGGAGGTTGAGTATGTTGTTACTCCGGCAATAGTTCGAAAAGCTTTACATCTACCTGAAAACTGTCAATTCAGTTCTGCTGTGGAGGAGCCATTGCTACAGCAAATGATGGCTAATCTTGGGTATGAACAGAGTTTGGCTAAGTTGGGTCAACCCAAATGCCCATATATTCGAAAGGAATGGAGCTTCTTCTTCGATTGCATCACGAAGACGTTTGCCAACAAGTGCTCAAATTTTGATGCCATTCCTATTCTGACACAACAAATTGGGTATGCACTCTTAAACCAGTCTCATTTTGATTATGCAAAGACTGTGTTATGTTTCATAGGAGATAGAATGAAAGATGACAGGAATGTAGTTTACTTTGCTAGGTTCTGTCAGTTAATCTATAGTCATTGTACTTCAGAAGAACCACAATTAGCAAGTGAACATATAGAACCATTTAGATTAGCTAAGAGGGCTTTTACTGATCTTTTAACTGCTGATAACAAGAAGGGAGTTTTGAGACCCCTTAGAATTCCTTTATCAGTAAAGCAAGCCCTTGTAAATTTTGATGTTGCTACCTATTCATTGTTATATCCTGATGTCCAACCCACCAACACACAACAGCCATCAGAACCAACCACCACCCAAACACAGCAACCACAAACATCAGCACATACCAATCAACCATCAACCCTACTCCTGTGAAGCCTTCTTCTTCTAGAGCAAATAGGACAAAGACTGTACCTCAGACATAACAAAAGAGAAGGAAAATGATTCTGAGAGATGAATCTGATGATGAGGCACAGGTTCCACCATCAGAACCTGTTGCTGAAGCAGCTGAGGAAGTGTCTCCTCATAAAACAAAGGAAACTGGGAGTTCTAGGCCCCTCAAAAGGCTTAGAAAGATAAATTCTGATGACAAAGCTCCCAAAGTCTCTCCACCCTTGAAGAGATTGAAGAAACAAAGAGCTAACAGGGACATAGTTGAGTCAGATTCAGAGGATGTAGAAGCAGCAGCTAAGGAAGGGGATCAGGAATCTCTGATCCAAAAGGAGCCAATTGTGATTGAATCTATAACGACTCGTGTATTTTTCTTTTTATTTTTAAAATTTAAAAAGTGTAATAAAGGTTTCAGTAATTAAATAAAATGTGTGTAATGGTTTTGGCAGCAGTTGTTGATTGTTATTTAATTATTTGTGATCTGTTGATATGTGAGATTGAATTGTGTGATTTACTAGTAAGTTATACGATTTTATTTGACTTGTAAAAGTGATTTTATTGTAGTTTTAATTCCATAAATACTTGAATTATTTCTAAAATTGGTTTTATAATTTTATCATCTCAATAATTATTTTTAGGATTTTATAAAATTGAGAAATCAATATTTCATTAATTATTTATTTATAAATGATTTTCCGAGTATATTTTATTGTAAAATCCATATTTAATTATGGAAATTTTCAAAAATCATGAAACTTATATTTTATTAAGTTCATAATATTCTGAGAATTTCAAAGTTATTTTGGAAATTTTCGGGATTCGTTTCACTCGCGTGTCGTTTCGTTATTGATTAAAAAGCAGGTGTTAAAGTGCGCTTTAAGAATTGTTTTAAAATTTTGAAAATTATGTTTTTAATTATTTCAGAATATTTCGAATCTTTTTGGATTAGTTGGAATTTATTTCAATGTGTTTTCAATATTACTTGGTTTGTTAAAAATGTAATGTCGGTATAACTAATTAGGGTACTCTGTATTTGTAGATCCCAGTCGAGTTTTCCCAGGATCGAAGTCAGCGTGAAAGCTACTTAGGGTTTTGTAAAGCGTTGCAAGGCAAGTACCCCTGACCATTCTTTTATGGTTCAGTACGTATGAATAGCTAAATATTTTACTTTCGTAATGGAACAGAAATGTTTTAAGTTACGTATCCTCTGTAGTTATAAATCACTGTTTTTAAATTATTTTGGGGAAAAGTAACTTCGAAAGGTACCTATCTCGAATGAAATGATTTGCGAAATGGATTTTATATGTGTGCTGGTTAAATAAATGATTTTGAAAATGAGATAGGTACAAGTGTTTTAAAAACTGGATAAAACGGTCAGATATGGGATACATTGGGGCCAGAGTAGGCCTATTGAGGTGGCGTAAGAGGCTAATTCGGTTGCGCGCACTATATAACCGATTAGTCCAGCAGGTCAGAGACCTAGCTAGTCTCTGAGTTCCGAAACAGGTAAATGGGATGGCAGTTAGAGCCGTCTGGTGTTGATATCCAGATCAGCTGTCTTCACATATCCGCTACGTATCTGATTGGGATTTGTGATTTACATAAGAGCATAAGTAGTTGATACAGCGGTTTTATAAATGTAATTAGCATGCTAAAATTGGACTCTGGTATTTACACAACACATTACCATGTTGTTTTGATAAAGCATGCTAGTTAGTGATATCCAGTTATCTCTGATTTTCATTATGAAATGTTGATATCATGATTACAGCTCTGTTCCTATTATTGTTACAATATTGCTTTTATTCTGTTATTCATATATTGGTACTGCTGAGCGATTAAGCTCACCCTTGCAAACTATTATGTATATCTCACAGATGCCTAGAAGATCAGTCAGATCGACCCATGTTCCCGCCCCTACTGGACCCGGCTCCTCTGAGGTAGTTTGTATCAGGCCATGAGGTCTGATGAGTTGCTGAATAAAGTTAGACTGTGTCAGATGTTAAATAAATGGGTTGTAATAATGAGAACCTGAATTATACTTGAACCTGGATCGGATCTTGGTTTGGGGTCAAGTTAGTATATTTAAATAATAATTCTGTTGCTTATATTTTTGGTAATTGTGTTTAGTGACGTCAACTCCTAACCCCGGGGTTGAGGCCGTCACAGTTGGTATCAGAGCTACAGGTTCAAGTCTTTGATTCAGGTTAGGGATTGTGTCGAGTAGGTAATAACGTGAGTCTTTAGGTGTGAGTCAGCAACTCATATAGAGGAGCAAACCTTTAGAGCAAGTTCTCCATCTCGGGAGAATCCCTCTGATTCGGATAGCTCAGATTCTAAGAGACCCCCTGATGTTGTTACCGAGGAGACCCCTATGCCTCCTCCACCAGTCCCTTCCTTTGTGCCTAGAGACATCCCTGGATCTGGTCCTCATCCCCGTTGGGTACGTAGGTCTGTGTCTGCTGTCAGGGATTTCCCTCCCGGTTGCGGTCCCAGTTCTTCCATGATGAGACCTCCGGTACCTCCTATGGCCCCTAGTGGTACTTCTTCACCGATCTCTTACCATGTTCATAGGGCGGTGAATACTTCTTTTATCAGAGATCAGAGTCCGGAGTTTGCTGCTCAGTTTGATCAGGTACCTGTTGCACCTTTCCATTGCATCCCTGCCCCTTCCCCTGAGGTGCGAGCTCGTGTAAGAGCATTAACCCAGATGGCTGTAGAGAGGGCTAGATCTGTTGATCGTTTCATTAGTTCAGAGTTCAGAGATGTGCAGTATCAGGACCTAGTGAACTGGCTAGTGTTTGAGCTAGGTTCTATTGGTGGCAGTGGTAGTGGCTAGACAGAGTTGCAGCAGAGGGATGCAGAGCTCAGAGTTGACCTCTAGGAGTTCTGTAGTTGTTTACTTTGTATATGTACATTATGTTGTGATAGTTTGTAGTAGGTGAGGCTGCTATGACAGCCAATTTTGGTGTGTATTCGGATGGTTCTTTTCAGTTGGATTTCCAGTTGTACTAGTTGGATTCTGTTGGTTATTGTATTTCAGCTGCTTTATCTTATTGTTCAGTTTTTTTTTATATATTGTGCGTTGCTATTATTGTTGTTATTATTATTGTTGTTCCTGTTACTGGCATTTTTAGATTATAATCATTCACTCAGGACGGATCCAATTAAAATGAGGATGAGAATACTGTCTTAGTGGCAACGCTCTCCTGATGTATAAATATAAACTGCTGGAGCAATCCATTTTCTTATATATGACTGTTATGTTTTAGGAGATGCCACCAAAGAGAAATTCTCAGCCCAATAACGGATCTGCTGGGGATCCTTCCATGAGTGACTTGATGAACTTGTTGCGTCAGCAGACTGTACAGCTGGCCCAACAGTAACAACAATTCCAGCAGCAGCAACAACAATTGCAACAACAACAACAACAACAGCAACATCACCTCATACAGCAACAACAGCAAATCCAACAGCAGCAACTACAAATCCAACAGCAGCATGAGATGAGAGGCACAAATCAGGGTGTTAGTTTTAAGTCTTTTCAAGCAGTGAAGCCCCCAGATTTTAAAGGAGAAGTAGATCCTGTTGCTGCCAGGATATGGTTAAAGGAGATGGAAAAGGCGTTTGCGCTCACCAAGGTGAGTGAGGATTTAAAAACTGATTATGCTAGTTATTTTCTGAGAAATGATTCAAATTATTGGTGGGAATCTACGTGAGCCCTAGAAGGAGAAGGTCCAGTTCCCTGGGCCAGATTTACAGAGTTGTTTTTGGAAAAATACTTTCCGGACTGTCTCCAAGGTCAAATGGAGATGGAATTTTTAGAATTGAAATAAGGAGATAGGAGTGTCACGGAATATGAAGTGAAGTTTACAGAGTTGGCCCGTATAGCACCGGAATATGTAAGTTCAGAAGCTCAACGAACGAAGCGGTTTTAACAAGGGTTGAAGCCGGAAATAGGAGTGGAGTTGTAGCCTTACAACTCAAAACCTATACTTCGGTAGTCCAGGGTGCCCTAGTGATAGAGAGTGATCAAAAGTTAGCTGCAAAGAGGCAGGGTGAGAAGAAGAGGAAATTTGAAAGTGGACCCACTAGGTCAGAATCAGGAATAGCAAGTCGGAAGTTCCAGTGTTGGTTTGGCAAGAATAAGAATAAGAAATTCAAATGGCAGAATTTTCCTCAGGCTAAACCCGGTACAACTTCAGTTAACTCTGCCCCGACAAGGATGAGTAAGCCAGTGGTTGATTGTAAGACGTGTGGGAAGAAGCACAGTGGACAGTGCTGAGAGAACACCAATTGTTTTAAGTGTGGACAGAAAGGTCACTATTCCACGGAGTGTAGGTTTGAGATTCAAGGAGTTACTTGCTTTAGTTGCAGCAAAGTGGGACACATAGCTAGGAATTGCAAGTCAGTGACCCAAGGTAATGTTGGAAGGAGTGTGTCCCAAGGACCAGCAACTAGTACTGCTAGAGCTAGGACTTTCAAGATGACCCAGAAGTCTCCAGTTCATGACTCCGATGTGGTTGCAGGTACGCTTACTCTTAATTCCGTACCTGTTAACGTTCTGTTTGATTCGGGAGCGTCCAAGTCCTTTATATCTGTGAATTGAATGAATAAAATGCAATTGATGTTAGAAGACCTAGACGAACCTCTGACCATAGAAGTGGCTAATAAAGATAAAGTACCTGTAAAACAATTTTTTCCTAGTTGTTCCCTAGAGATTTCAGGGTATATGTTCCCTGTTGACTTAATACCTTTCGAGTTGGGAGACTTTGATGTTATTTTAGGCATGGATTGGTTGTCTTTACATAAGGCGAATATAGATTGTAAGAAAAAGAGAGTTGTTATGTACACCGCCGATAATAAAAGGAACAGTTACTAAGGACAGAGACAGGATAGGAAGTTCCTTTCAGTAATGCAAGCAAAGAGATTGTTGCGGCAAGGATGTGAGGCGTACTTGGCTCATGTGGTGGATACGAAGGAAAAGACCCCTATTTTGGATGAGATTCCTATAGTAAGAGAATTTCCTGACATTTTCCCAGAAGAGTTACCAGGATTGCCACCTGATCGAGAGATAGAGTTTTCCATTGATTTGATACCTGGAGCTGAACCAGTTTCTAAGGCTCCATACAGGATGGCCCCGATGGAAATGAAAGAATTGGCTAAGCAACTTCAGGAATTATTGGATAAGGGAGTTATTCGACCCAGTGTTTCCCCGTGGGGTGCTCCAGTGCTATTTGTGAAGAAAAAGGATGGAAGCATGAGATTGTGTATTGATTACAGAGAGCTGAACAAGTTGATGATAAAGAATAAGTATCATTTGCCGTGAATCGACGATTTGTTTGATCAGCTTAAGGGAGCATGTCACTTCTCAAAGATTGACTTAAGATCTGGCTACCACCAACTGAAGATAAAGCCTGAAGATATCCCCAAGACTGCATTCAGAATAAGGTATGGCCATTACGAGTTTTCAGTGATGTCGTTTGGATTGACGAATGCGCCAGCAGCTTTCATGGATTTGATTAATAGGGTATATAAGGAGTATCTAGATAAGTTTGTTATTTTATTTATTGATGACATCCTCATATATTCGAAGAATCCAGAAGACCACGCCGTGCATCTACAGATTTCCCTTAAGAAGTTAAGAGAAAAGCAATTGTATGCGAAGTTTTCTAAGTGTGAGTTTTGGCTGACGGAAGTACAGTTTCTTGGACATGTGGTGAGTATGGAAAGTATCAAAGTAGACCCGGTAAAGATCGAAGCCGTATCAAAGTGGGAGCAACCGAAGACACCAACGGAAGTAAGGAGTTTTCTTGGATTAGCAGGATATTATCGAAGGTTTGTGAAAGACTTCTCGAAGATTGCATCCCCATTAACCAAGTTGACCAGGAAGAATGAGAAGTTCATTTGGATGGAAAGGTGTGAAGAAAGTTTCCAGGAATTAAAACGGAGATTAGTGACGGCTCCAGTGTTAGCATTGCCAGATGAGACGGGAAATTTTGTAATCTATAGTGATGCTTCTTTGAAAGGATTAGATTGTTTGCTATTGCAGCATGACAAATTGATTGCTTATGCCTCCAGACAGTTGAAGCCTCACGAGCATAAATATCCAGTTCATGACCTTGAGTTGGCAGCTATAGTGTTTGCTTTGAAGTTATGGCGTCATTACTTGTATGGAGAAAAATGTGATATTTATACAGATCATAAGAGCCTGAAGTATATATTCACACAGAAGGATTTGAACATGAGGCGGAGAAGGTGGTTGGAGTTAATAAAGGACTACGATTGTTCGATTAACTATCACCCCGGTAAAGCCAATGTGGTGGCTGATGCCTTAAGTAGAAAAGAAAGGTTGAATGTGGTTAAGATTGCGGAGGAATTAGCACAAGACTTGGAAAAAATGGAAATTGAGGTTCGAGTATCTAGTGAAAGTCAAGAGCAATTATATGAAGTTACTTTCTAGCCGGCATTGATGGAAAAGATCAGAAGGTGTCAGGAAGGAGTTATGGAACAAGAGTTGGATACTTTGACAGGAGAAGAGTTGTGTACTCAAAAAGATAGTCAAGGGTTGTATAGATTTTCATCCAGAGTTTGGATTCCTAATGTAACAGAATTGAAGAACGAGGTATTGCACGAAGCGCATAACTCTAGGTTTTCTATCCACCCTGGTAGTACCCAGATGTACCAGGATTTGAAGAGAAATTTTTGGTGGCCAGGAATGAAGAAGGATATTGCTAATTGGGTAAATAAATGTCATGTATGTCAAATGGTGAAAGCAGAGCATCAACGACCGAGCGGATTGTTACAATCTTTGGAGATTCCCCAATGGAAATGGGAAGATATTGCTATGGATTTTGTAGTGGGATTGCCAAAGAAGAGAGCGAATCATGATGCTATTTGGGTAATTATTGATAGGTTGACTAAGTCAGCGCATTTTCTTCCGATCAATAAAAAGTATTCGTTGGAAAAGTTAGTTAAGTTATACTTGAATGAGATAGTTACCAAACATGGAGTGCCTGTTTCTATAGTGTCGGATCGAGACCCAAGATTTAATTCCAGGTTCTGGACTAAATTCCAAGAGTGCCTAGGAACGAAGTTGAATATGAGCACCGCTTATCATCCTCAGATGGACGGTCAAAGTGAAAGAACGATTCAGACCATAGAGGATATGTTGAGAGTCTGTGTTCTGGATTTTAAAGGTAATTGGGATGAGCACCTACCTTTGATTGAGTTCTCGTATAATAACAGTTATCATGCCAGTATTGGGATGCCGCCTTACGAAGCTTTGTATGGACGTAAGTGTAGATCACCGTTGTATTGGGATGAGGTAGGAGAAAAGAAAGTGTTAGGTCCTGAGTTGGTTCAGCAAACCAGAGATGCCATAGTGTTAATTCAGAAAAGGTTGGAAGCAGCCCAAGATAGACAGAGAAAGTATGCAGATTTACATAGGAAAGATATGGACTTCGAGATAGGGGCTCTAGTGTTACTAAGGGTATCACCTTGGAAAGGGTTAGTACGATTTGGTCAGAAAGGTAAACTTAGCCCTAGATTTATAGGACCCTTTGAGGTTCTGAAGAAAGTAGGAAAGGTTGCTTATGAGATAGCGCTACCACCGCAGTGGCAGCACATTCATAATGTGTTCCACGTATCTATGTTGAAACCCTATATCCCTAATTCAAATCAAGTCATAGAATATGAACCGATTGAGTTTCAGCCAGATTTGTCCTATGTGGAACAACCGATTCAAATCCTAGACCGTAAGGAACGAGTCCTTAGGAATAAGTCGATTCCTATAGTAAAAGTTTTGTGGAGAAATCCTCGAGTAGAAGAGTCTACTTGGGAATTAGAGTCAGACATGCTTGATAAATATCCTCATTTGTTTAGTTAAGTCAGATTCTGGGGACAAAATCTTTTTAAGGGGGAAAGGATATAACGACTCGTGTATTTTTCTTTTTATTTTTAAAATTTAAAAAGTGTAATAAAGGTTTCAGTAATTAAATAAAATGTGTGTAATGGTTTTGGCAGCAGTTGTTGATTGTTATTTAATTATTTGTGATCTGTTGATATGTGAGATTGAATTGTGTGATTTACTAGTAAGTTATACTATTTTATTTGACTTGTAAAAGTGATTTTATTGTAGTTTTAATTCCATAAATACTTGGATTATTTCTAAAATTGGTTTTATAATTTTATCATCTCAATAATTATTTTTAGGACTTTATAAAATTGATAAATCAATATTTCATTAATTATTTATTTTTAAATGATTTTTCGAGTATATTTTATTGTAAAATTCATATTTAATTATGGAAATTTTCAAAAATCATGAAACTTATATTTATTAAGTTCATAATATTCTGAGAATTTTAAAATTATTTTGGAAATTTTCGGGATTCGTTTCACTCGCGTGTCGTTTCGTTATTGGTTAAAAAACAGGTATAAAGTGCTCTTTAAGAATTGTTTTAAAATTTTGAAAATTATGTTTTTAATTATTTCGGATCTTTTTGGATTAGTTGGAATTTATTTCAATGTGTTTTCCCAGGATCGAAGTCAGCGTGAAAGCTACTTAGGGTTTTGTAAAGCGTTGCAAGGCAAGTACCCCTAACCATTCTTTTATGGTTCAGTACGTATGAATAGCTAAATATTTTACTTTCGTAATGGAACAGAAATGTTTTAAGTTACGTGTTAGGTCACACACACACTGTAGAGGGGGGTGAATACAGTGTATAGTACAATCAAATTGAACTTTAATAACTCAAGTAACAGAAAACAAACTTTATTGAAACAATAAACTCTGTTACAGTATGTAACTGTTCTCTCTCAGTGATGAACAAATATCACGAGAGCTGCTAGGATTACAATGATTAATCTTCTCGATTGTGATAACACTTATAGTGTAAACCCTATGTTTGTGTTTATATACTACACAGTTACAAGATAATCGCTAATTGATATGGAATATAATTCTGCTTCCTAAAATATATCAATTAGATATCTTTTCTTCCAAGTATTCTATTCTTCATAGAATTCCTTCTTCATGCATATCTCTTCTTATGTTTGTCTCGATCTTCTTTCCTTTAACCTACTGCCTTCCTTATCTGAATGTCCTTCAGTACTTAAGTTCTGATATCCATCTTCTGATGATTATCTCCTGATAATATAAGTACTGATATCCTTAAGTCCTGACTTCCAGTAAGTACTGATTTATCCTGTTTAAGTAAGATCTGAAAACAAAACATAAATCACATTAGCCATGACATTATCATATATATCTAACAATCTCCCCCAACTTGTAAATTAGCATAATATACAAGTTTAACAGATATTTGATGATGTCAAAAACATTAAGTACAAATGCATGAGAATTAGACTAGATAACTACAACTTACAGTCCTTAAAGCTTTACCAATATTTAACTTCTGATAACAACTTCAGTCTGTACAAATATCAGATTTTAAGTAGTTGTAGATCTTTGACTAGGCTTCATCTTCTGATCTCTCTGATGTCAGGAGTTGTTCTGAGATAGTTCTTCAACAAACATCTCTCAGCATATCTAAGTTCATCAATCATTCTCCTTTTGGCATCTTTAAGCTCTGCAGTATCTTCACCAATTTGAAAGATTGCAGCCCTGAGATCATTAATGTTTGCTTTTCTTATATCCTGATCCAGTCTGATCAAATAAGCTTTATCAGACTCAAGATTGAATTCCACAGCCCTGTACCCTAGAAAGGTAGTTATAATTTGAGCAGAATTGGGCTTCATTTCAATAATATCACCCTTGTGATCTCTGTACTTTGGAAGATATGAGCTGTCAGACTTAACAGAATAAAGCTTTTTCTGTTTCTGAATTTGACTCTTCAAAAAGTTTACAGCACTTTCTGTTATTTTGTCATTCACTTGAAGTAATAATAATACATGTTCCAGCTCTTCAAAATACTTCAGTGGAATGGCATTTTCCCTTATATGATAAACCCTACCATCTGTCATGAAGTACAACAAGATGTGTTGTCTCAAGTAGGTATGGTAAACCATTTGTACAGATTCTAGTTGATTCAATCTCTCAGGAGTTGCTCCAATACCTGGTTCACTTAAGGAAGTTGGATCATTGGTTGTGTTCTGTATTCTTCTTTCATCAGTACTTCCCAATCCAGTTTTATCTCTTACTTCCTTTCCAGTAACCACTCTTGCTTCAAAACCACTTGCAGCAGTCTTCAAAGGTTGAGTCTGTTTGGCTTTAGTAAATCCTGGTAAGAGTATCTTTGAAGGTTTAACATGAGCAATGTCAGAGGTTTCCTTTGATTTATCTTCTGATATCAAGTTAACTTGAGCTATGTCAGAGGTTACTTGCTTCTTTGAGATATCAGAACTAACTATCTCTTGACTCTGAACAACTTGAGCCATGTCAGAAGTTGTCTTAGAAACTTTTCTTGAAGTCAGAGCAAGATCAGCATCTTCATCAGTAATTTCTTCATTCACAGGAGGCACATAAACCTTGATAGGTTCACCAACTTTCTATTTGTCCTTGGACCTTGGATCTATTTGCAGTTATGATTTAGCCTCGATTGCTTCAGGATTTGTCCTTTCTTTTATCACAATGCCTTTCAGTTTTGGAAGTTTCTTTTTACCGGAAGTTTCTTTTTACCAGAAGCTTCAGATTTAGATTTGACTTTTTCTGATTTAAGTCTAGCTTCTTCTTCCATCAGACTCTCCAAGTCCATTCCTGGATTTTCCTTAAGAAATAACTGTCTTGACATTTCTTCATCAAGATCTAAAAGTTCATCAGAACTTATCCTTTTACCAGTAGCAGACGTAATTCTTTTTCCAGCATCAGAACTTGTCCTGTGACTTGTGATTTCAGTTTTTCTTGATGAGAAACCTCTACCTTGACTATGACCTCCACCCATTCCAGAGTTTCCTTGGTCATCTTTTTCATCATCCTTCCCCTTCAGTGTCTTATCAGTTTTGCATTTGGACTTAATTACTTTCTCCCCCTTTTTGGCATCAGAAGGTAAGAGAAGAGAGACAAGCAATTCCACTGAGGCTTGGATTTCATTAAGTTGAGATTGCTGAGAAGCTTGATTTTTCAAAATATCATCAATCTGAGATTGTTGTTTCTCTTGGGTCTTCTCAATACAAGCAACTCTGTCGAAGGTAGGTTGGAAGAATTTTTTCTTGTCAAGTTTCTGAACTTGTTCTTGCTTGATTAATTCTTCCTGAATTTTATGTAACTCTGCATGAGTAGTTGAATGTAGACCTTGTAGATGTTTAGTACTCAATGCAGTGACTCGAAGCTATGTTTTGAAATCATCAGTAAGTAACTTCTCATCAGCTTTTGTCAAGTGCTCAGCAAGATTCTTTGCAGATGGAACACAGGTAACTGAGTTCCATTCCTTAGTCCACTCCTGTCCTGCAGGAGTTTCATTCCAAGGCACTGGTGCTTCTCTTGTAACAAACTTCTAAACTAGTTCAGATTTATGAACCGTTTGTTGAGGTGCATATCCTGAAGGACCTGCTTCATCAGCATCTGCATTTGGAGCAGCATCACCAGTATCATCAGCATTTGCAGCATCAAAACTTATAGAATCAGCATCTTCTGATAAAACAACAGTATGAGAAGCAATTAAGGCTTCAGCATCATCCTCTAAGTGTTGATCTGGTTCCAAGTTCTGATCAACAGCCATATCCTGATGCTCACCTATATTCTGATCATCAACATCTAGATGCAGAGAAGGTGTAGTAGATAATTCTGTAGTTTGAGTAGCATCAGTAACAGGTGTTGTTGATGGATGAATTGATGTTGGAGCTTCTAAGTAAAGTACCTCAGGCACAACCAGGTTCTGAATATCAATTTCAGCACTTGTGCCTGGATCAACAGGAGATACAGTCTTATTTACAGGAGACACAGATGGTATGTTGGCCTTTTCTGTAGCAGCTTCATCAGTTGGAGTCAATGGAGAAACAGTGGCTTCGGCAGATTCTGGTTCTTGTGAGATCAGAGATTCCTGATCTCCTTCCTTAGCTGCTGCTTCCTCATCATCTGAAACTGGCCTTTTAGCTCTCTGTTTCTTGTATCTCTTTGAAGGTGGGGATTCCTTGGGAGGTTCAGCAGAAGTCATTCTTCTAAGCCTTTTAAGAAGCGTAGATCCCCCAATTCCAGAATCCTTCTGAGAAGGAACTTTCTCAGCTTCTTTAACAACAGGTTCCGATAAAGAAACCTGTTCCTCATTATCAGACTCATCTCTCAGAACAATCCTTCTTCTCTTCTGTGGTGTTTGAGAAATAGTATTTGTCCTCTTGGGCTTGGAAGATGAAGGCTTCACAGTAGGTGCTGAGGATGAAGGTTGAGCTGTCTGTGAAGTTGAGAGATATGATTTGAGATATGTTCTGAGGGAAGGTTGAGGAATTGATGTATGAGTGGTATGTTCAGATGGTTGCTGTGGTGTTTGGGTTGTGGTGGTGGGTTGGACATCAGGATAAACAGATCTATAGGTTTGAGGATCAGCATTTACCAAGATCTGTTTTACAGATTGAGGAATCTGTAAAGGTCTAACCACCTTTTTCTTAAGGTCAGCATTTACCAAGTCATTAAAGGCTCGTTTTGCAATTTTGAAAGGTGGAGTTAAGTCAGTGGTAGGTTGGGGTTCATCAGCACAACAGAAAGTATATATACGCTGACAAAATCTAGCAAAGTAGACAACATTCCTATCTTCTGTCATCCTATCCCCAATAAAACCTATCACAACATTTGTAAAATCAAAATGAGTTTGGTTAATAATAGCATACCCGATGTGCTGACTCATTATAGGAATGGCATCAAAGTTGGAACATTTATTCCCGGAGGCTCTAGTGATGCAGTCGAAGAAGAAGCTCCATTCCTTTCTGATATGAGCCCGTTTCAACTGTCCAAGCTTAGCCAAACTCTGCTCATACCCCAAACTGGCCATTAACTCTTGTAGTGCTGATTCCCCCGGTGTTGAGAAAATACAACCTTCTGGTAAATGTAAGGCCTTGCGTATTGTACCAGGAGTTACCACATGTTCAGAATCATCCACTTCAAAAACAATACTGGGAGTACCAGTTGTACCACCATTATCAAAATGCCCAGTCCGCCAAAACGTCAGAACTTGTTGGCTTGAAAAGACTGAAGGCTGGGTCAATGCATACCCAATTTCACTGTGTGCAAGAAGATCTTGCACAAAATGCAACTCAGACGGAGCTTCAGCATGATCGAGAATTGCAGCATAGTTATTTGGAGCGAACTTAGCTCCATCAATGATCAAATCCTTAGGTGCCATGAGAATAATTGAAATTTAAGATTTTCCTGTTAGGTGTTTGATAAAATGTCTGTATGAAAAACCAACGTCAGGAGATGAGAGAGAGTAAAAACAAAGAAAGAGAGGTAAAGTGTAAAAGTAAATAAAAGATTGTATAATCTTCTCTCTTTCTTACTTATACTTGGTAAAAAAATATAACCATTGGACATCTGTCAGACATGCAACAGAATGAATAGTTAATGGGTACGGGAAAACAGTAATCATTACTTACCCACTTGCAGTTTTTCAAGGAAAAACCGTTCCACTTACCCAGTAATTCCATTAATTGAGGTAAATCAGTTTTAATTCAAAATTTAAACTGTTCCCACTTATTCAATTATTTTCACTACAACACCAATATTCTGGAAAAAAAATCGAGTGTGAGAATGACCAAAATAAATCAAATAAACAAGTACTGAAATTTTAAGATCAGAACTTAATTTAAATCAAAAATGAAATGGTCATCAGAATATAAATATATCAGGATTTATCATTGCATTTAAATTACAAACATCTCAGAGACAAAATCTTGCAAAAAGTAGAAATTCCATTAATATATTAAGAGAATACATTCATGAAATTTAAATTACATCAGAGCATTACAAGATTGTCCTAAGCTTCTAAACCTAACATCAACAGCCTTAGTCCTAGCTCAAGAAGCAGGGCAAGGCTGACGATGAAGAAAAACAGGAAGAAGAAAATAAATTATTTCTTCTTCCTACTCTCTACAAAAAGAATAGCGAGTCTGATGATTCGCTCTTACTGGCGGAGAGCTTCCAGCCTTTCTTCCTCCAATCGCTCCAGATGGCGATGGTAGTCCATGTAAAAGAACATGAGGTAGGTGAGAACCTCCTGGGGAACCGAGTCCCAAATCTCATCAGGAATGGCAGTTACGTGCCATTCCTGCTGCCATGCCTCACAGCTCAGCTCCATGTTGAAGGTCTCATAGTTCAAGAACATATTGTAATTGACCATGGTTTTGTTGGTATGAAGGAAAGAAGAGTGAGTATGTGAGAAAAGAATTGATGGAAAGGCTGATGTGAAGTGTTGGTTTATATAGGCAAGAGAATGCCAGGAGACGCAAGGAAATTTAATGCTTACAGGTAGAAATAATTCTACCTCGTCTCCCTAGACTGGGAAGAAGAAAAACAGTCATTGGAAGTGTAAAACAAGGTTTAATGCGCACAAGTAACAAGTAATAATTACTGTGCATGTACGTGTACCACTATCCCTAATTATATTGACTGTTAATATTCCGCCCCAACATATTCTGATTTAAAATGATACTGTTTTTAGATTTTATCCACAAAAGTAAAGGATCAGAATTTAATATCAGAACTTAGACTTATATCAGAATTTAACAGTTATCAGAACATGATTTCTTAACTCGAAAAATGAATGCCTGTCTTTGTAATTCTTCACACAAATTCTGATATAGATTCTTCAGAACTTAATCATCAGAACGTTCAACAGAACTTGTCCTCAGAATTTATGCAATCTGACACATAAAATGTTCATCGAGAATAACATAGATCACCACAGTAATTTTCATCATTCATATGGAGTGTTTAATGTGTGCATTAAGCTAAATATCAGACAAAGATTAAAGTCTGATTCACTTCAGTACATCTTAGAAATAAGGCATAACTAAAACTTTACTAAAAATTTATCATTATTCTGAAGCCTTTTATTGAATGAGTTCATGCTTGAGTCCACCTCAACTGTTTTGTGCTAATTTTGTGCATCTTTTTAAATTCCATTCTACAGTGGCTTCTCAGTGTAAGTGAGTCACGACTGCTTATCAGAATTTATGCTATTATCAGAGTATTTTTCCAGTAATCATAGAGTGTGAAAAGTCACCAAGAAAATATTTTGCTTTTCTGATGCATATTACTTAATATCAGCAATGCACTTGGGTCGTCCCTTCCACATTTTTACTCTAGATCTCAAAGGAGTACCTGATTTTAATTCCTTGATTCTTTTTCTTTTTCTTTTGATAAGTGAGGTTTATCAGCACTTAGTACATTCAACAGATTTACTAGCATCAGAACTTAACATATGAGAAGCATTATTTTAGTTTGTGACTTAGTAATAAGATAGACAAAGTAAACTCAACTAAGCTCAATATCAGAATTTGCTTGTGTCAATAGATTTCCACAGAAATAATTACTTCTAACATGGGATCCCTAGTTTATTGAAGACTACTAGGTCATCATCTAGCACAGGTATCCTCATAGGATTGAATAGTTACATAAACAGTCAAATCACTATCAGAGTTTAGAAAGTCACATCAGACAACAGTCAGTACTTAAGCAATTTTCAATTAAGCACAGAATACACAAAGAGAGTAATTTCTGTAAATACTAAGCATAAAGTCTGATGCATCAGAACAAAACTAAGCAGATTTAGAGAAAGAACCTGAAACCATTCCAAGTTCATTCACTAATCTTGTAAAAGTAGCTTCACACAGTGGTTTTGTGAAGATATCTGCTAGTTGTTAATCTGTTGGAACAAAGTGCAATTCTATTGTACCTTCATCCACATGTTCCCTTATGAAGTGGTACCTGATGCTGATGTGCTTTGTCATTGAGTGTTGAACTGGATTACCTGTCATAGCAATAGCACTTTGATTATCACAGTAAATAGGGATTTTAAAATATGTTAACCCATAATCCAGTAACTGATTCTTCATCCAAAGAATCTGTGCACAACAGCTTCCTGCAGCAATGTACTCTGCTTCTGCAGTTGATGTAGAAATTGACTTTTGTTTCTTGCTAAACCAAGAAACCAATCTGCCTCCAAGAAATTGGCAGCTTCCACTTGTGCTTTTCCTGTCAATTTTGCAACCTGCAAAATCTGCATCTGAGTAACCTATTAGTTTAAAATCTGATTCTATGGGATACCACAATCCCAGATCAGCTGTTCCCTTTAGATACTTGAAAATTCTTTTCACAGCTGTTAAGTGAGGTTCTCTTGGATCTGCTTGAAATCTTGCACAAAGACAGGTAGCATACATGATATCAGGTCTACTAGCAGTTAGATAGAGTAGAGAGCCAATCATACCTCTATAATCAGTAATATCTACTGATTTACCAGTATCCTTGTCCAGTTTTGTTGCAGTGGCCATGGGAGTGGATGCACTTGAACAATCTTGCATTCCAAATTTCTTCAGCAAATTTCTGGTGTACTTAGTTTGACAAATAAAAATGCCTTCTTCATTCTGCTTGACTTGAAGGCCCAGAAAATAGCTAAGTTCCCCCATCATACTCATTTGATACCTTTACTGCATCAGTTTGGAAAACTTCTTGCAAAGTCTGTCATTTGTAGAACCAAAGATGATATCATCAACATAAATCTGGACCAGAAGTAAGTCCTTTCCATGGTTGAGGTAGAAAAGTGTTTTGTCTATAGTTCCTCTGTTAAATCCACTTTCCAGAAGAAACTGAGCTAAAGTCTCATACCATGCTCTTGGAGCTTGCTTAAGTCCATAAAGTGCTTTATCAAGCCTGTAGACATAATCTGGATATTTGGAATCTACAAAGCCTGGATTTTGTTCAACATATACTTCTTCCTCCAATTCTCCATTGAGAAAAGCACTTTTCACATCCATTTGAAAGATAGTAAATTTTTTGTGAGCAACATAAGCCAAAAATATCCTTATGGCTTCCAATCTAGCAACTGGTGCAAATGTTTCATCATAATCGATTCCCTCCTGTTGAGAATATCATTTTACAACCAGCCTTGCCTTATTCCTTGTAATTATTCCATCACTATCAGTTTTGTTTCTGAATACCCATTTTGTACCAACAACAGATCTGTTCTTTGGTCTTGGCACTAGGGTCCAGACTTTGTTTCTTTCAAATTCATTTAACTCTTCCTGCATTGCTTGCACCCAATCAGCATCTTGAAGAGCTTCTTCCACTTTCTTTGGCTCATTCTGAGAAAGAAAAGAATTGTAAAGACATTCACTTGAAGTAGTTTTTCTAGTTCTGACACCTGCATCAGGATTTCCAATTATCAAATCAGGTTTATGTGATTTAGTCCACTTCCTTGTAGATGGAAGGTTTTCTCTAGAACTGGATGCTCCCCCATGATCCATGTTGTCTTCATCAACATTTTCTGATGCTCCCCCTGAAACTATGCTCTCTGAGTTGGATTCTTCAGAATTTAGATTTTCAGAACTATCAGTACTTGGCTTATCAGAACTTGATGAATCAGAACTTGAAGAGCCAGATGTATGTTCTAATGCTTCTTGAGATGTGGTTATATCTTGAGTATGCTCCCCCTGCATAGGTGCATCTTCCTTTGGCGTAGTCACCACAGTTTCAATAATATCAGAGTTTGATCCATCAGAGTTTGCAGTATCAGGATTTAGATTGTCAGGATTTTCAGTATCAGAATTTGAGTCTTCATTTTCAAATCTCAGCTGATCATGATCAATAAAATCTTCAAGTCCAGTAATCTTCTTATCATCAAAAGAGACATTGATAGATTCCATGACCACTCTTGTTCTCAAGTTATAGACTCTGAAGGCTTTTGTGGAAAGTGGATATCCAACAAAGATCCCTTCATCAGCTTTTAGATCAAACTTGGATAGCTGTTCAGGATGAGTCTTAAGAACAAAACACTTGCATCCAAATACATGAAAATACTTCAGATTTGGCTTCTTTTTCTTCACCATCTCATATGGTGTCTTTTCTTGCTTGTTGATGAGTGTTGCATTTTGAGTAAAACAAGCAGTCTGCACAGCTTCAGCCCAGAAATAGGTTGGAAGCTTTGCTTCATCAAGCATTGTACGTGCAGCTTCAATGAGAGTTCTATTCTTCCTTTCAACAACTCCATTTTGCTGTGGAGTTCCAGGATCAGAAAATTCCTGCTTGATTCCATGGTTTTTGCAGAACTCTTCCATTGTCAAATTCTTGAACTCAGTACCATTATCACTTCTTATTATCTTCACTGAGTCCTTGACCAATTTATCCAGTTGCTTGACATGATCAATCAAGAGAGATGCAGTTTCACCTTTTGTGTGCAAGAAATACACCCATGTGTATCTGGTGAACTCATCCATCCACTATGACCATAGCATATTTCTTCTTTGCAATAGACATGACATTTACTGGACCAAATAGATCAACATGTAGTAGGTGATAAGGCTCAAGAATTGATGATTCAGTCTTGCTCTTGAATAAAGATTTTCTTTGTTTGGCCTTCTGACAAGAATCACAAAGGTCATCAGGAGCAAATACTAACTTTGGCAGTCCTCTCACATGATCTTTCTTGACCAACTCATTTATATTGTTGAAATTTAAATGAGAGAGTTTTTTGTGCCAATTCCAGCTTTCTTCAATTGATGCTCTACTCATCAGACAGATTGTAGAACCATCAGTATTTGTTGAAAGCTTGGCTTCATAGATGTTACCACGCCTGTATCCTTTCAGAACAACTTTGCCTGTAGATTTACTTACAACTTCACAGTGTTCTTCAAAGAAATCCACATGATAACCTCTGTCACAGATTTGACTGACACTTAGCAGATTGTGTTTAAGTCCTGAGACTAGAGCTACTTCTTTAATGATGACATTCCCAAGATTGATATTGCCATATCCCAATGTTTTTCCAATGTTGCCATCTCCATAAGAAACACTTGGGCCAGCCTTCTCCACAAAGTCTGATAGCAGGGCTTTATTTCCAGTCATATATCCTGAACATCCACTGTCCAGAACTAGGATATTTTTCCTGTTGCCCTGCAATTACAAAGACCGCTAATGATTAGTTTTAAGGACCCAGACTTGCTTGGATCCTTTGGCCTTATTAAGTTTGTTAACATTTGCAGCAGATTCAGCATCAGTGTTTATGTTAACATTTTTCTTATCAGAATTTACACTATCAGACTTTGAATCAGAACTTACACTAGAAGGAACAATGCCAACTTTCTTTAAAGAAGGTTTTATTTGATAATAATCATAGTACAGACTATGATATTCCTTACAAGTATAAATGGAATGCCATAAACTACCACAATGAAAACAAGGATTTTGTGACTTATATCTAACAGACTGACTCTTAACTCCTGACTTTGAAGGTAAGGAGTTTATGTTCTTATTTTTCCTGCAAAAAGAAGCCAGATGGTTAGAACTTCCACAGTTATGACACGTTTTCCTAGGAGCTTCAGGAATAGGCTTATAATCATTACTTTTATTCACACCTTCCTTCCCATTCCTATTTTTCCTAGGTGATTTTACCTTGTTTGCATTCTTAACATCTTTCAGCTTATGCTTAAGCTACTTCTTTGTCATTAAGCCTACGTTTACTTCAGTTGTCTTTTCCTGTTTTAGTTTATCAGAAGTTAATTCCTTTTTAACTTATGATTTCTCATTATCAGACTTTACAGCTACAAACTTAACAGGTTTTAACTTTGGCTTTTGTTTAACAACTACAGGCTTAATATCTACAGTTCCTTTATCATTTTTATCCTCTCCATAACCTAAGCCCTCTTTCCAGTTTTCACTACTTAACAAATTCTGAGTTGTTCTGCCAGAGTTAGTCCAAGTCCTGATAATCTCTCTTTCCTTTTCTAACTCAGCTTTTAGAGATTCATTCATTTTAAGCACTTCATCCCTAACATAGAAAGCATCATCTCTATCTTTCTGAGTTTGAAGGAACATGACTAACTCTTTTTCTAAATAATCATTCCTCTTTTTGCAAGCAAGATTTTCAGAAGTTGATCTTTCACATGTTAAAGTTTGATCTCTATAACTAATGAACATGGTTTTAAGATATCTTCTCAACTCATTAATATCATCAGTATGAAAAGCATAAGTAGTTTGAGGTACCTTTAATTCAGCAGCTTCAGAACTGCTTTCAGCACTTGCTTTATCAGCATTTGCCATCAAGGCATAATTCTCCTCACTTTCAGAATCTGAGGTGTCTGTCCAGCTTTTCTTCTTTGTGACAAGAGCCTTGCCTTTGTCACTCTTCACTTTCTTGCAATCAGGAGATATATGGCCTTTCTCACCACAGTTGTAGCATTTGACATTTGTATAATCTCCACTGTCAGACTTTCCTCCTCTTCCCTCAGATTTTCTGAAATTCTTCTTATCAGAACTTGTGCCTTTCCTGGAAAACTTCTTTCCCTTCCTGAACTTCCTGTATGCAATCTTTGTGATCCCTTTCACCATAAGAGCACACAGCTTCATCATCTCTTCATCAGCATCCGTCTCAGGCAAGCTTTTAGATTCTGAGTCATCATCACTTTTAGAACTTGATGACTCAGTATCAGACTTTGTGAAGAGAGCTTTACCCTTGTCTTTCCTTGAGGTAGCTGCCTTGGGGGATTCTTCTTCAGCCTTAAGAGCAACTGTCCTTGACCTTCCTCCTTTCCTCTTGCTTCTTTGTTCCATCTCAAGTTCATGATTCTTGAGCATTTCATAAATTTCATCAAGAGTTGTTTCATCAAGATTATAGTTGTCTCTTATTGTTGTTGCCTTCAAATCCCAGCATTCAGGAAGAGCTAACAGGAATTTAAGGTTTGAATCTTCAAGATCATACTCCTTATTAACCAGTGACAAATCAGTCAAGAGTTTGACAAATCTATCATATAAATCAGTCAATGACTCATTAGCCTTTGAGTCAAAGTGTTCATACTCTTGAGTGAGTATTGTCTTCCCGTTCTTCTTGATCGTATCCGTTCCCTGACATCTTGTTTCCAAAGCATCCCATATCTCCTTTGCAGTCTTGCAGTTTATTACCCTGTTTGACATTACATTATCAATAGCACTATGCAGTAAGTGTCGTACCTTAGCATCCTTAGCAATTGATGCGATATCTTCAGCAGTGTAATCACTCTTCTCCTTTGGTACAGACTTTGCTGCTTCACCTGCAACTGCAACTGCGAGCTTGGTTGGTTTGTGAGGTCCTTCCTTGATTCTATCAAGATATTCTGGATCTGTAGCTTCCAGAAACATGGTCATCCTCACCTTCCATATGGCATATTCAGACGGTCTCAATATGGGAACTCTAATAGTCTCATATCGGCTTTGAATTTGTGTCTTTGGAGGTTCTTCAGCTTTGGTGGGCTTAGTTGGAGTTTCTGCTTTAGATATGATTATGTTTGGATCTTAAAATGTTTGTGTGTTAACAGATAGGCTCTGATACCACTTGTTAGGTCACACACACACTGTAGAGGGGGGTGAATACAGTGTATAGTACAATCAAATCAAACTTTAATAACTCAAGTAACAGAAAACAAACTTTATTGAACCAATAAACTCTGTTACAGTATGGAACTGTTCTCTCTCAGTGATGAACAAATATCATGAGAGCTGCTAGGGTTACAATGATTAATCTTCTCGATTGTGATATCACTTATAGTGTAAACCCTATGTCTGTGTTTATATACTACACAGTTACAAGATAATCGCTAATTGATATGGAATATAATTCTGCTTCCTAAAATATATCAATTAGATATCTTTTCTTCCAAGTATTCTATTCTTCATAGAATTCCTTCTTCATGCATATCTCTTCTTATGTTTGTCTCGATCTTCTTTCCTTTAACCAGCTGCCTTCCTTATCTGAATATCCTTCAGTACTTAAGTTCTCATATCCATCTTCTGATGATTATCTCCTGATAATATAAGTACTGATATCCTTAATTCCTGACTTCCAGTAAGTATTGATTTATCCTGTTTAAGTAAGATCTGAAAACTAAACATAAATCACATTAGCCATGACATTATCAAATATATCTAACATTACGTCTCCCCTGTAGTTATAAATCACTGTTTTTAAATTGTTTTGGGGAAAAGTAACTTCGAAAGGTACCAATCTCGAATGGAATGATTTGCGAAATGGATTTTATATGTGTGTTGGTTAAATAAATGATTTTGAAAATGAGATAGGTACAAGTGTTTTGAAAACTGGATAAAACGGTCAGATATGGGATATATTGGGGCCAGAGTAGGCCTATTGAGGTGGCGTAAGAGGCTAATTCGGTTGCGCGCACTATATAACCGATTAGTCCAGCAGGCCAGAGAGCTAGCTAGTCTCTGAGTTCCGGAATAGGTAAATGGGATGGCAGTTACAGCCGTCTGGTGTTGATAGCCTGATCAACTGTCTTCACATATCCGCTACATATCTGATGGGGATTTTTGATTTACATAAGAGCATAAGTAGTTGATACAGCGGTTTTATAAATGTAATTAACATGCTAAAATTGGACTCTGGTATTTACACAGCACACTACCATGTTGTTTT
Source organism: Apium graveolens (assembly GCF_009905375.1). NCBI lineage: Eukaryota > Viridiplantae > Streptophyta > Magnoliopsida > Apiales > Apiaceae > Apium > Apium graveolens. The sequence goes on from NC_133652.1 coordinate 92,251,245, forward strand.
GATAAAGCATGCTAGTTAGTGATATCCAGTTATCTCTGATTTTCATTATGAAATGTTGATATCATGATTACAGCCCTGTTCCTATTATTGTTACATTATTGCTTTTATTATGTTATCCATATGTTGGTACTGCTGAGCGATTATGCTCACCCTTGCAAACTCTTATGTATATCTCGCAGATGCCTAGAAGATCAGTCAGATCGACCCATGTTCCCGCCCCTACTGGACCCGGCTCCTCTGAGGTAGTTTGTATCAGGCCATGAGGTTTGATGAGTTGCTGAATAAAGTTAGAGTGTGTTAGATGTTAAATAAATGGGTTGTAATAATGAGAACCTGAGTTATACTTGAACCTGGATCGGATCTTGGTTTGGGGTCAAGTTAGTATATTTAAATAATAATTCTGTTGCTTATATTTTTGGTAATTGTGTTTAGTGACGTCAACTCCTGACCCCGGGGTTGAGGCCGTCACAGAATCCCTTCCATCTACACAACCAGAATGTGCTGAAGCCACTGAATATACACCTCCACTGTCTCCAATTCAAGCTGAAGAAACTGCTCAAGACAGAGTGTCTACACCTTCTATGTCTCCACTTAATGATCCATTACATACAGATGCACCAAGTACAAGTGCTGAAATAGATATTTACAACTTGAATGTGCCTGAGGTTCTGTACTTGGAAGCTCCAACCATTCTTCAACATACTCCACCAACAACACCAATTTTAGATGCTGATTTCAATGCAGATATTCCGACAACACCTCTTCTGAATCTAGATGATGAAGATCAGATATTAGGTGAGCATCAGAATTTGGATGTTGATCATAACTTAGAGGATGATTTTGAAACCTCTATAGCCTCACACACTATCATTTTATCAGAGGAAGCTGATTCTGCAGGCTCTGTAAGTTCTGATGCTGCAAATGTTGACAATACTGGTGAAGCTGCTAGAAATCTATATGCTGATACAGCTGGTCCTTCAGGACATGCACCTCAACAAGTTCTAGGAAAAGCTGATCTAATCAAGAACTTTGTTAGAGAGGATGCACCAGTACCTTGGAGTGAAACTTCAAGAGGAAAACAATGGATCAAGGAGTGGAACAAAGTTGATTTTGTTCCTACTGCAAATATTCTTGCTGAGCACCTGGCTAAAGCTGATGAGATGCTGGTGAATGATGACTTCAAAGCACAGCTCAGAGTTACCGCATTGAGTACAAGGAACCTTCAAGGTCAACACTCAATAACTCAAGCCAAGGTGAACAAAATTCAAGAAACACTGATTCAGTAAGACATGAATGTTAAACTGGATAAGAACAAGTTTTTCAAGCCTACCTTTAACAGAGTTGAGGCTATTGAGAAAGCACAGGAGAAACAACAAGCTCAAATTGCTAAAGTACTAAAGAATCAAGCTTCTCAACAAGTTCAACTAAATGAAATCCAATCTTCAGCGGAACTACTTCTCTCTCTCCTACTACCTAATGATGCCAAAAGGGGGAAGAAGGTGGTTAAGTCCAAATGCTCTACTGATTTAGCACTGAAGAAAAAGGATGATGGAAATGATGACCAGGGAAACTCTGAAAAGGGTAGAGGTCATGGTCAAGGCAAAGGCACTTCATCTAGGAAAGCAGAAACTTCTACACAGAGATCAAGCTCTAATGCTAATAGAAGAATAAGTTCTGATAAACAAGTTCTGACTAAGCCTGATGTTCTGATACAAGGTGAGAGTCAAGAATCACAGAAGTTTATGCAGACACTGAAGCTTAAGGGGAAGGAAACAAAATTCTACTATCAAGACACCAAGATACAGAAGCTGGATGAAGAAATTTCAAAAAGACTATTTCTCAAAGACAATCGAGGAATGGACTTTGAAAGTCTGAAGGAAGAAGAAGCCAGACTTAAAGTAAAAAATGTCAAATCCAAGTCTAAAGCTTATATTACTGCAAAGAAACCTCCAAAGCCTAAGGGCATTGTGATTAAAGAGAAGACAAACTCTGAGGTAACCAAATTTGAATCCAAAGCCAAATCACAAGTAGAGGTAGATCCAAGATTCAAGGGCAAAGCTAAAGTTGATGATTCTGTAAAAATTTATCTGCCAACTATGGATCTGGAAGCAAAGGATGATGAAGATACTAGTCTAATTTTGAAGAAGAAGAAGAATATTCAAACAACCTCTGACAGAGCTCATGTTATTCAAGATCAGGACTTAGTAACTTCTGATACTCAAAGGAAGCAAGCAACCTCTGACAGAGCTCAAGTTGTCTTGATATCAGAAGATAAAGAAAAGGAAACCTCTGACATTGCTCATGTTAAACCTTCAAAAATTCTACTACCTGGGTTTACTAAAGCTCAACAATCTACTCAACCTTTGAAGACTACATCAAGTGGTTTTGAAGCAAGAGTTATTCGAGGGAAGGAAGCTAGAGATAAATCAGGATTGGGTAGTTCTGAAGAAAAGAGAGTAAATAATACTACCTCTGATCCAACCTCTTTGAGTGAACCAGGAGTAGGAACAACTCCTGAAAGATTGAATCAACCGGAGTCTGTACAAATGGTCTACCACTCTGTGCTAAAAGAAGATATCATTTTATATTTCATGACAGATGGGAGGGTATTCCATATAAGAAAGGATGTTATTCGTTTGAAGTACTTGGAAGAATTGCAACATGTGCTATTTCTACTTCAAGTGAAGAACATATCAACAGATGGTGCTGCCAGATACATAAGGTCTAATATTGAAAGACAGAAGAAACTTTACTCTGTAAAGTCTGACAGACCATACTATCCTAAGTATATAGCTCACAATGGTGATATAGTTGAGATGAAGCCTAATACCGCCAAAATCACTACATTTCTTGGTATTAAGGGTCTTGAATTCAATCTAGAGTCTGATAAAGCCTATATCATCAGACTGGATCAGGAGATAAGGAAAGCAAAAATAAATGATCTCAGGGTTGCTATCTTTCAGACAGGAAAAGATACAACTGAACTTAAAGATGCAAAGAGGAGGATGCAGAATGAACTTGAATATGCTGAGAGGAGTCTGTTGAAGAACTATCTCAGAACAACTCCTGGCATTAAAGAGATCACACACTGAAGCCAAGTCAAGAACTACAGCTGATAAAATTTGAAGGATATACAGGCTAAAGCTGATATCAGACTTTAAGGATGGTAAAATCTACAAGGACTATGAGTTGTAGTTATCTAGTCAAATTCTTATATGCATTTATACTTATTGTTTTTGACATCATCAAATATCTATTGAACTTGTATATTATGCTAATTTACAAGTTGGGGGAGATTGTTAGATATATTTGTGATGTCATGTCTAATAGTGATTTGTGTTTAGTTTTCAGATCTTGACTAACAGGACAAATCAGGACTTAACTGGAAATCAGTACTTATACTGAAGTTAGAACTTAAGATATCAGAACTTAAGTTATCAGAACTTAAGATATCAGAAGATAATATCAGGACTTAAGAAGACATTCAGATAAGGAAGGCAGCTGATTGAAAGGAAAGAAGATCAAGACTAAAACAAGAAGAGATATGCATGGAGAAGAATTCTATGAAGAATAGAATACTTGAAGGAAAAGATAACTAGTTGATATATTTTAGGACACAGAATCATATTCGATATCAATTAGAAGATTATCTTGTAACTGTGTAGCATATAAACACAGCATAGGGTTTACACTATATGTGTTATCTTAATCGAGAATATTATTCATTGTAACCCTAGAAACTCTCGTGATATTTGTTCATCACTGAGAGAGAACGGTTCCATTGTAATAATGTTTTATTAATAAGATTATTTTGGGTTTCATACTTGTGTTCTTAATTCGATTTGATTGTACTAGACACTGTATTCAACCCCCTTCTACAGTGTGTGTGACCTAACAACGTGATATCATGTATGTTACCTGTCTCGATACAAGGTTCCAAGTTGATCCTAGAGAACATCATCTATTAGCTGTGAAAAGAATTTTTAAGTATCTCAAATGCATCATGAATCTGGGATTATGGTATCCTAGAGATTCAGATTTTAAGCTAATTGGTTATTCGAATGTTGATTTTGCAGGATGCAAAATAGACAGGAAAAACATTTCTGGAAGCTGCCAATTTCTTGGTGGCAGATTGGTTTCTTTGTATAGCAAGAAACAAAAGTCAATTTTCACATCAACTGTAGAAGCATAATATATTGTTGCAGGAAGCTGTTATGCTCAAATTCTGTGGATGAAGAATCAGTTACTGGATTATGGGTTAGTTTATTCTTCTATTCCTATATATTGTGATAATCAAAGTGCTATTACAATGACAGGAAATCCAGTGCAGCATTCAATGACTAAACACATCAGCATCAGGTACCATTTCATAAGGGAACATGTGGAAGCAGATATAGTGGAATTGGTCTTTGTTCCAACAGATCAGCAAGTAGCAGATATATTCACCAAGCCTCTCTGTGAAGCTACTTTCACAAGATTGGTGAATGAATTGGGAATGATATCAGGATAATTATCAAACTCTAATAACTATGACTGCTGATATTTGAAGCATGGTATCTTATTATGTGTCAGTACTTGTTAGATACTGATTATTGTGCTAAATGTTGATGTCATGATAACATGCAATTAACTCTATGATCATTATTTGAAAGTTGCATGTTAGAACTACTGATTATGTGTATATATTCTGTTATTAGTTAAACTTGCTTTGACTAATAGATCATATCAGTAGTTGTTAAATTCTGATATTTGTCAAACCAATGTTGACTGATAAATCCTGATAGTTGTAATGAAAATACTGATAATGGTCAAACCATGATTGACTGTTATAATTCATTGCTTACTTTGAATTTATTTGAAATAAATGGTTACTCGGTATTTTTAATTAATAGTGAGTTAGTGGAATATCTTTTAATTGCTTAAATGGGATAGATACTGATGTAAGTATCTAATAACACTTGAGTACTTACATTGGGAATAGGAATATGAAGAGAGAGATTACTTTTTGTTTACCTAGATATGCGTAATCGTGTATACGTATTATGATTAATTATTACATGTTTAAATTAAAGAGTCTTTTCAGTTTCTATCTTCTCTGCTATAAATACAAACCCTCCACTTTCAAAACTTCTCACTGTCTTTTCATACACAACTCATCACCTCCTCATATCATCACAATGGCTCAAAACTAGCTATGCACTCGCACTCACGATGGAGTTTACTATCTTGCTTTCAGGCTCGATAAGGGTCATGTTTATTATGACCACTGGGGACATAAAGTCAAGATTAACAATCAAATATTTAGTCCTCATGACGTTCCATCGTCAGTATATGAGGAGTTGTCCATTGAACAACAAATGGATCTCCGTTTCTTTCAAATAGAGACTAGTCTTAAGGAAGAGCGCCTAGACAAAGAAGCTGAGAGGCATAAACTTGAGAATCTCGAGTTGTAAGAGAACATTATCTCTCTTACAAAGACTATCTCGGGGATTTATCACCGTCGAGCCATGAAGAAGCAATAAGCGTTGAAGAAGTTGAATATGGGATAGTTTCTAGGAATAGTTTCTAGCTTGTGTTAGGACTATTTTATGATTATGCTTTGTATTCATCTTCTTCTTAATTAATGAAAATATGTAATCTTCTTTTGCTTTCTTATTTGACTAATGATTCCTGTCTTGTTTGTGCTTAAATACTTATGACTGTTCATATTCAAATTAGTACTGCATTCTTAATTTTACGAATATTTAATAGTGCATGTGAGAAACTAATCTCTGTTTAAGTTCATATGTTCACTATAGTACAAATTGAGCACACTACAGGAAGCAACTGATGTTACGGAAGAAATTTATGAAAGATTTAATTCTTAACTAATGAGAATTATAATCTTTCAGTGTTATGTTCTATCCAAATTCTTTGAAACTTTCTTTTTCTCACCAGGAAAGTTATCCACACTCAATCTCAATATCATTAACCTTATATCATAAATTTCTACTTACAACTGAAACATTTAAATTCATTTCTCAAATGTTACCAAAAATCAAGTGACATAATTCTTGAATTATGCTCACCACTTAGAAACAACATTAAGTTGGTTAGAGACTACTTCCTGAGGTAGATCATAATGATACTAACAGAGAAACAGAGGTTTCATCAGTTTTTACTGAAGACTCTGTGACAGCTATCAATAAACATATTCAAGTGTTAGTTCTTTGCAAGAAGAACAAGGTTTGAGATCATGGTACATGACGGTAACCTGATCAAATCCTCCCTAATTCAAACAGAGGTTCTCATTATTGGTGAACAACAACTGTCATAACCACAGTATTAACTGTGAGTTTAATTGTGACTTCAGATTCATAAGGTATAAATATTGTTATTACTTTATCAGCATTTATTTTAAATACTGATTTGGTATTTTCAGCATTTATTCTTCATGATATAAATCTTATTGGTATGATTATTTATAGACCTTATTTAAGGACTACCTCAAGTTGTATGACCACAGATCACCCTTCTTTAGCCACCTCTTATTTCTGTAGGACAATCTTTTTGAGCTTTTTTCTGTGAGATGTGTGAAAAGATTGAGAGAAAAACAGAATTAAAGAGAGGCAGGATCCTTCCAGGCAAAAGGAGAGGTAGATTAGAGATAGGATTTAATAATCCTTGTGAGGAAGCTCTGACTATTAAAAGTCATGAGATGTGTGGTGTGAGGAGTAGTGAGAATACTTTAAAAGAATAGAGAGATTAAGTATTACTTGTTATATGTTTGCAGGTGCAAAGAGTACTAAAGAAACAGATGATGAACAATAGTCTGTTGAACCTCAAATAAACTCTGATGTACCAAGTGCTGTTAATCTCCCTGCAAGTCTAAGTATTGATACTTTCTTGCAGTCCATACATTCTACTATTCCACCACATGAGACAATCCCTATTTTTAATGAAGAATAATCCATTTACTCTACTATTCCATCACCTGACATAATCCCTATTGTTGCTGAAGATGAAGTAGCACAACAGTCCATTCATAAAGTTTCATCCATTTCAGGGTCACCACAACATTCTATAGGAACTGAGGTTCTGGAAGTAAATTTTAAAGCTCCGGTTCATTTTTCTACAATTCTTGAAGATATGGAGTTAACTGCTGATGATGTGGAAGCTTCTGAAGCTGCTGGATCACATACGGTACTAATTTCTAATTCTAATCTACATGCTGAAGCTGGTGATGAAGTTCAGCAAATAGTGCAAAATTCAGTTGTTATTGAAGAATCTAATGACGGTGAAGAAGCTAATATTTCAAATGTTCTTATAGATCCTGAGGATGATATTTTCTTCCCTGAAGATATGCCTTTACATATGAGACAACAGAAAATGAAAGAGTTAGATGCTAAGAAGGAACACGATTATTTTGCTAATCTCTGAAATGCTAAATGGAAAGATGATACATATCTTATTTCCAGAAAAAGAGATGTTGCACATCTGGAAAAAGTAGAACAGAAGATTAAGAATCCGGATATGCTGAATCATCTAAAAGCTCAACTTTGGTTGTCAGATCTTTACATACAGCTCAAGAAGCAACAACTTCTCAAATCAATCAAAACAAAGAATCATTGATTGCTTCAACGCTAACTACTCACAGGAAATTCAGAAACAAATTACACCAATAGTTTCCAGAAAAAATGCAATTGAAGCCAGTCAAGTTAGATTGGAAGCTAAACAGGTTCAAATGTCTGATCAACGTACCGAAGTACAAAATTCAATGGAGTTTATTCTTTCTCTACTGCTTGGTGATGATGCCAACAGGGGGAGAAAATTGTTAAATCTAAATGCAAACAGCTGACATTAACAAATACGGATGATGAAAATCCTGATGGAGGTAATAAGGGGGGACAAAAGGATAGTGAAAGGAGAAGAGGTGAAGAGCTAGTTGGAGTTAGTGGTTCATCAAAAGCAATCACTAGATCTCAATCTAGACAAGAAGTAGAAAGTAAGAGAAATGGAAGAAGAGTTAAAGAATTGACTGTGACTACAACAATGCAACAATCTTTACAAGTCACAACTGCTGCTAATGAAGACCAAGGTATTATGTAGATAGAAGCTGGTGCCGAAGCAAGTCAATATCTTCAAACTCTGAAAGTAAAAGAAATAAATACAACTCTATTGTACAAGGATCCAATGATTCAAGCATTTGATTCTGACGTGAGTAGAAGAATCTTTGAAAGAGAAAATCCTAGACTTGATCTTGAACAACTAAGACAACTGGGTGAAGACTTCAAGAATTCCATGAAGACAACAAATGCTGATATCGTTGTTATCTCTCAAGTACTTTATGAAGATAATCCTTCTAACAGACCAACCAAAGGTGTAGTTATAAGGGAAATGAGTCAGGCAGAGGATAAAAGATCTTGCAGATCTCAATATATCTTAACTGCTAACAGGAAGCTTAAAGGAAAAGAGAAGATATGAGAAAAGTCAAATATTTCAAAGCTTAAAGCCAAAGTTGTTGTAAAGAACAAATCAGTATCCACTACTAGAAATAGTGCCTACGACATCACCCCTTTAACATTGGTTGCTTTAAAACCGATGTTAAAGGTGTTGTAAGACATCAGTATCTAAACCAACCGATGTCTATAATCGTTTTTAAAAAAAAACGCCCGCTTCTTTCTTTCCCCCGTAAATACACCAAAAAATTCCCCCTTAACCAAATTTTTTATTTTTAGTTTCCCCATTAACCAAAACAGTTTCCCCCTTTTCTCTCTCTCTCATCTCTCTCATTCTCTCTTCCCTCTTCCCTCTTCTCTCTCACTGTCTTGTCTCTCTTCTCTCTTCTCTCTCATCTCTCATTGTCTCTCTTCTCACTCAATCTATTTAACCTAAAACTCCTAAAATTTATATGAATTAAACTCGATTAATTAATAAATCGAGGTTGATTGGTGCTGAAGAGCCTTAAAGGAAGTATGGACTACTCAATTAGTGTGTGAAAAATATGTTTTTTTCGAATTTAATTTCAAATTTTATGTTTTGATTTTAATCGAGCTTTTATTTTATTTTATGTTTTTTCGAGTTTGATTTTAGGTCTTTAGAGCCAGGTTTGGTTAATCTTGAAGTGGGTTTGCTCGATTAGGTAAGATTTCACATGCATGTGTATGTTTTGTTACTTTAATAGATGAATGTGTCCCTCCTTGTTCTTGTTTTAATTTTAATAGATGCATGTGTATGGATCATGTTAAATTTATGTTGTGTATGTTCTTGTTCTGTTTAGTTTATGTTATTTATGTCATGTTCTTCACTGTATGTTCTTGTTCTTATTCTTGTTTATGTTCTTGTTTAGTTTAGGTGTGGAATTGTATATGTGTAAACATGTGTAGTTGTAATAATTAATTTATATGTTTAATTATACGTGTTATAAGAATTCGTATTACAAGCATTCGTATATTTAATTTATATGCATAATTAATTTATATGTTTAATTATATTTAATCCTAAATAAGTAAACAACTAAGTATTACTTCTTAATGTTTGAAATGAGAAACAGGTAGGTTGCTAGGTTGTTGTTTGTCTCAAAAATATATGGACAAGTCGTGGATTTTCAAAGATAGGGATTCTTTAGAATATGAGATAGGGGTTGAAAGTTTCTTAATATTTGCAGAAGAAAACTCAAAGGATTCTAAGAACATCCCTTGTCCTTATGGGTGTTGCGTTAATTTTTGAAAAATATAACGTAAAAGTAATACGGGGTCATTTATATGAAAAAGGTTTTAGTTTGGGGTATACTGAGTGGATTTGGCATGGAGAAACTACTTCTAAGAGTGTTAGGTCATCTATCGGTAGTACATTTCTAACTAAGGAGCAAAATGCTGAATCCGAAACTACCGGCATTTATGAAGCTGCGTATAATTTGGATGATCATGATTCTTATGACTTCAATAGGTTTGTAGTTGATGTAGAACAACCTTTGTATAAGGTTAGTGAATGTACGAAGTTAGTGTCAATGTTAAAGCTACATAATTGGAAAGCTAGGTTTGGTATTAGCGATAGCGCCTTCACTGATCTTCTCACTTCTATTGATTCTTTTCTTCCTCAAGCTCATGTGTTATCGGTTAATGCGTATGAGGCAAAGAAAACCTTATCTGACTTGGGCCTCGAGTACATTAAAGTTCATGCATGTCCAAACAATTATATACTCTATAAAGGTATAAATCTTAATGCATCAGAGTGTCATAAATGTCGTTTATCTCGCTGGAAGGTTGCGAAAGATGGTAAACTTAGGGTAAATAGTCCATCCAAGGTTATGTGGTATTTTCTTATTATTCCTAGGTTTAAAAGAATGTTTAAATCTCCTAATACCGCTGAACAGTTGATTTAGCATTCAAAACAACAGTCAAATGATGGTCAGATACGGCATCCAGCCGACTCTTCTTTATGGAGGAATATTGATTATCGGTGGCCTTCGTTTGCTAGTGATCCAAGAAACCTTCGATTAGCTTTAGGAGCAGATGGTATAAACCCGTTTAATAATGGCCTAAGCAATAGGTACAGCTGCTGGCCGGTAGTATTGGTAGCTTATAATCTTCCTCCATGGTTATGCATGAAGAGGAAGTTTATAATATTATCAATATTAATTCCTGGTCCGCATGAGCCGGGAAATGATATTGATGTGTACTTAGAGCTGTTGATCGATGATTTGAAGAAGCTTTGGGTAGAAGGTGAACCAAATGTCTATGATGCTTATAGTAAATCCTATTTTACTTTAAAAGCGGTTTTGATGTGGACCATAAATGACTTTCCTGGATATGCAAATATGTCTGGTTGTGTTAATTAGGGTTACAAGAGTTGTCCCATATGTGGTGACGATACCATTGCCAAATATTTAAGTCACAGTAAAAATGTGTTATCAAGGCCCTCGACGTTATTTGGCTGACCATCACCCCTATAGGAGACAGAAGTTGGCTTTTAACGGCGAATAAGAGCTTCGGCGACCACGTCCAACCCTTTCTGGTGAAGAAGTGTTAGCACAACAGGAACATAATAAATTTTCTTATGGAAAGGATGTAAAAAAGTCCAAAAAGGTTGATTGTCCGTGGAAGAAAAACTCTATTTTTTTCGGGTTAGAATATTGGAAGTTTCACCATGTTCATCACTGTCTCGATGTTATGCACATCGAGAAAAATGTGTGTGATAATCTGATGGGGACATTGTTAAATATGCGGCATAAGTCAAAAGATAGCGAGGCATCTCTTCGTGATATGCTTAACATGGGTATTAGGGCTGATTTAGCTCCACAAGTAGGAGAAAAGAAAACCTACTTGCCTTCTTCGGCTTTTACTTTATCAAAGGCTGAAAAAAGAACAATGTTGTCATCATTCTTGAATATGAAACTTCCGTATAGACATGCGTCAAACATTAAAAACTGCGTGTCCATGGCTGATTTAAAGATTTATGGGATGAAGTCCCATGATTTCCACATCCTCCTCCAACAGTTGCTCCCGTGCAATTCGATTCGTTCTTCCGAAACATGTTAGGGTCACAATAATACTATTGTGTTTCTTTTTCAACTCCTTGTGCAGCAAAGTAGTCGATGTTTTGAAAATAGATTAACTGCAGTTAGATGTGATATTGACCTTGTGTGAGCTTGAAAAAAAAATTCATGCCTCATTTTTTGATGTTATGATACATCTCATAGGCCACTTGGTTTGGCAATTGCGTTTGTATGGACCAGTGTGCTATAGGTGGAGGTATGTGTTTGAACGTTTTAATAAAGTGATGAAGAGTTATGTTAGAAACCATTATCATCCGGAAGGTTGTATCGCCGAAAGTTATCTTGGTGAGGAATCGGTAAAATTATGCACCGAGTTTCTTAAAGAGAGTTGCAAAATAGCCGGTGTTCACAAAGACCAAGTCAGGCTTTCTGGTCCCTTATCCGTTGTGAAGATGAAGGAAGTCGATGAGAAAGAGCGAGATGAGGCACATTTAACTGTCCTTTTAAACAATTCTGAAGTATTTCCTTATATAATGTAAGTTTAGTTTTATTTCTTGTAAAACCATATCTTTTCGGTAAGTATTCTTGTGAGTGAATATAATACATGTTTTTTCTCAGAAAGCATAAGGAGTATCTTGAAGAAATTCATCGAGGAAAGAAAAAGAGTGTTCATTCATGGGAGAACATAATCGGCTGTTTGCTAATTGGTTTGAAAGAAAAGTTGGTTTCTCTTATTCTGACTTTTATTGCGATTTTTATTTCATATAATTAATAAGTGTCTTATATGTAGTTAATGACAATGTCTATAGGTTAGGAGTGAACTTAAGGAAAACCGCGGCGCTGTTTTATAAATGATAAGATGGTTGGCTGCCAAACCATCTTATTCTGTTTTGACTTACGAAGGATATCTAGTTGACAAAGTTCGGTACTTCACAAAAGATTGTGATAAATCAAGGGTTGTTCAGAACAGTGGTGTTTCTTTAGTTGCTAAGATGGTTCAAGTTTATAGTGCTGGGGATTTAAATCCGATCGAAAGTGATATGACGTTCTATGGCATCATTCTAGAAATATGGGAGTTTGACTACCATACTTTCAGAGCCCCTTTATTCTTATGTAAATGGGCATCGAATGACAGAGGTATCAAAGTGGATGATCTTGGCTTCACGCTTGTGGACTTTAGTCGATAAGGCCCCAAAAAGGATAAATATGTTTACGTTTATCAAGTGAAGCAAGTATTTTATGTCAAAGATCCGGTTGATGCTACCTGGTTCATTGTATTAAAATCCACGACTCGCGACTATCACGATATCTACAATGAATATGACCTAGGAGACACGACAATGGAGCATCAGCCATTCTGCTCTAATATCCCGGCATGTGATGTTGCTGATGATATGGAGCATAGGGTTAGAGAAAATGTTGACGAAATTTGGGTTAAAAACTGAACAATATATTTATATATTGTAAAACTATATATTGTGTTGTCTGTATTTTCTTTCTTGTCTAGAGTTAATACGTTTCGCTAATGTACTATGTTACCATTTTATATGAATGCACTTCTACTTTACACGTTTCTCTTAATGCACATATTTATATCAGTTGATTTTGGATGTATATCGTTCGATTTAATTATTCATGTTCTATCTGCATGTTCTATCATTTAATATTACTATTTTATATGAATGCACTTCTACTTTACACGTTTCGCTTAATGCACATATTTATATCAGTTATTTTTGGATGTATATCATTCCGTTTAATTATTCATGTTCTATCTGCATGTTCTATTAGTTGCATATATTTGTACTAATATTTTGTTACACTTTATAGATTGAAGGATTGAAATGGCAGTTAAGAAGCAGAAAAAGTCCAAGAAAAGTAGTGAATCTAAAACAGCCGAGGAAGCCAATGGGTTGCCTCTACTGATCAAAGCAGCAGAACAATGTGATCAGTCTGAACCAAAAGAAACAGCAACTGAAGCAGCTGACTCTGTACCAGCAGCTAAGAAGCAGAAAAAGCCAAAGAGAAGTAGGGAATCTAGAACATCAGAAGATGCCAGTGGTCAGTCTGAAGGACCAAAAGAAACACCAAATGAAACAGAAACTCAACCAGCAACCAGTACTGAAACTTCAAAATAGAGGTATGGATTTGCGCGAGGTATTTCAAGAATGTACAAAGTCGTGATCAAGAAAGCTCAGGGAAAGAAAATTAAATTCAGATGCAATATGTATGGAGAGCCTGAAGGAGATACTAGACACAACTTTCAGTCCTACATTGGGATGCTAGATAGAACTATGATTCCAATCGATATTGCAAGCTGGCCTAAGGTGGATCGAGAATTAAAAGCCAACTTATGGTCTGATGTTGAGGTAAAAATTGTACATATTCTTAGGACAATGTACAATTGTTGTTATATTTGTTTTTAACTGTACTTACATCTATTTTTAATTGTTGTTAAATCTATTTTTAATTGTTTTCAGAGTACATTCAAAATTCTTCCCGAATGTGAGGTTTTTGTGCTAAAGTCGGCAGGAGTGAAGTGGTGAAAGGCATATGTCATAGCCTATTCATTTATTCGAGGATTTAACTCAACTCAAATAAGAATGTAATAAGTAAATAGTGGATCTATCATCAGAGAGATCTCACAAAGTAACATCTGTCAAAGGATAAAGAAACATTGTTCATCTGCAGACTTGAAGATTCACTGGAAGAAGTTCAAGAATTTGATCATGCCTCAGTGATATAAATCAAGATCGTGGATTTAATCAAGTGACAGAGATCTCGTCAGGGTATCATTTATTACAAGGATTTAATCAGAGTATCAAAGTCAAGACATGAAGAAACGTCACGGAAGTTAGTCACTCATGAACCAGACAGTACATCGAGTGTCAGCATTGAAGTGGCGGAATTGATTCATAAGTCTCAGTGATTTTCAGAAGATTGTCAGAAGAATGGATGCTGCTCAGGGTTAGTATTAATTCTCTATTAATTAATTAAGTCATATAATTTAATTAAGAAAATAAATTATATCTGCAAAGATTAATTTATTGATTAATTGAATTAAATTGATTAATTAATTTAGAATTAATATTGAGGATTTACAAGATTTTAATTGGTTTAAAATCTGCTTAAATTCAAAACAAGACAATTCATTTGAACTAGTATGACAATCGGTATGACAATTGATAGTCATACCGAAAGTCATGCCAATACATTTAATTGTCTTATTAGAATTTTTGTTTAGATTAAAATCTGTTATTATTTCAGCAAGACAATTTATTTGAACTAATATGACAATCGGTATGACAATCAATAGTCATACCGAAAGTCTTGCTAAGTTCATTTTGATTGTCTTGCTAGTTGTAAATATTGTCATACCGAAAGTCTTGCTGGCCAAAGAGATTGTCATGCCAGTACATTTTTCAGTTCGGTGTTTGATAAAAGCAGCAGAAGACTTTTATTGATCAACACTCACAGAATCCAATCAAACAGAAAATAGAACACACAAGAGAAAAAGGAGCAGAAAACAAAAGCATAACATTTTATTTTTCATCTGCTTTTCTTCAAGATTAAATTTCTAGATTGTAAAGTTAAATCCAATCAACTAGAAATATTTATCTTGTTCTTGTGTATCAATCTAGCGGATTAAAATCCCTAGAACTTAATCTCAAATCGCATTTAGCATTTGATCTTTTAATTACAAAAATAGAAAAAGTTCATGTCGAATTTATTCTAGATTTGTAATAATTGATTTGAGATTAATCCCTTGTAACCAATACCGTAGTTGTAACACCTTTCAAGTTTAATAAAAGTTTTATTTAACTTGAATTTTGTTTCACAATTTTATTCCGCATTTTATTTGATTAAACGGTATTGTTTGCATTCAACCCCCCTTCTACAAACAAATTGGGACCTAACAATTGGTATCAGAGCCTTCTGATTAACGTACAAATCTAGATCCTAGACTTTTGTGTTTCTTTCACTTCTTGAATTTTTTATTCACTCAAAAAATTCATAATGACTACACAAAAAGTTGGAACCGTTAAAATTCCACTTTTCGATAAAGAAAATTATGTTATGTGGAAGAAGAAGATGCTACTGTTTTTACAGGTTGCTAATCCCAAATATTTGCAAGTATTGAAGAAGGGTCCAAAAATTCCTATGGTTATTGTAACGCCCCAAATCCGGGGTCAAGATTTGGTGTTACTAAACCATTATTACATAAAGTAAAGAAATAAATAAATAACCCCTTGAGTCCGGATCTTTTACAGGTCATGGTATGAAACAAGAATCTAACCTTCTACAACTCACTTCAACTATAATACAAGTATATATACCTTTGAACTAATGCTCTTGTCACATTCTTCTAACACCTTCAACCTCTCGCAACGGAACTTCTCTAACTTCTGCTGTCTATCAAAGCTATTCACTTTAGTCCTTATCTGTTTCTGGCAGAAATAAGAATTGACAAAGCAAGAGTGAGCCAAAAATGCCCAGCAAGTATATAATTTGAGTTTCAAATATTAATTTTAAAGAAAACTTCCAGACAAAATCTCTGAAATATTTTGAAGGGCGAAACACGAAATCATTTGAAGGATATATCTCGTTATCTTAAAATCAATTTGATTTGCATTGCTATGAATCACTTAGGACATAATGACATTTTTGTAAGAACTTTAGAGATCGCGTGTTTTCCAAATAGCTTCTGGTATCATCTCATAATTGAGCAATGGATGCAATAACTATTCATAAAACGACGTTCAAGAAATTCCTAACTATTCAGTATCCATCATTATCGACTAAGTTTCCATAGACTTAGCCTGCTAAACCAGCCTGATAAGGACGGGTTGAATAATTAAGAAAATCCCAATTCATTCAAGATTCTAAATATCACTGAGCAACAAATGCTGCAGCAACACTCTGAACCTCGAATTCATTTATAAACACTGTAATTTCCCGAAACTGAGGGCTAAGAAAGAATAACTTTAACCCATAATCACATTTTACTTCAAGAGGGAATGCCATTAATGGCGATCAACAATAAATTGGACTGAACACTAGAAACCAACATATGCACTATAACCTGCTGATCAGTCAGGAGATAGTGCGGATCTATACCCAACTGCATAGACCCAACCAACATTAGGAGTACTCAGGCAACTATGGCCTAAAGGGTCCGGTCCATCTCCGGCCCATAGGATCCAGCTCATCACTGGTCCTTATATATATATATATAGTAACCATCCAGTCCGTGGAGTATTTTGATGTCAAATCACTTTGGGTACTTGCTCAAGAGAGCCATCGATGATAAGGAAATAATAGTGAAAGGAACTTGCATAAATAAGAGTAATTGCAGTGAAATATAAAACAGTTAACTATTCTGAACTTAGAATAGGAGCGAATAAATATTTGCAGTACTTAAGGAGAAAGGTTAGGAATACTTGCAGTATTTAAAAGAAAGTTCGGGAATACTTGCATAAACAGAAGTATTTAATTCAGCAATATGTTTATCGATTCTAAACTGAGAATAGGGAAAGCAATACTTGCATGATAAAATTTAAAATAAATATCACTTGAACAATAAGTGATGATAGAGATACTTGCCTCAATAAGCTTTAACCACTATTGACTTTAGTTCGACTTTGATCGTTCGGCTTTATCGTCTACCTACTATCCTATTCTCGATACGATCTCAACATTCAGACCCTTTGGTTGGAACTTCGTTGATCTCAATGTCTAATCTTTAGATCCTTCCTAGTCCGATGTCACGTCTCGGGTCTTCCGTCTAAAACCTACAGGGTTGAAATACCCTAATTCAGATAACCGCTTAAGCTTAACATCAACTCGTTATCATATTCTACCCATACGATTTGATAACTAGATTCATATTTATATGTATTATCGAAATACACATAGCAGTTATGGTTCACATCTTCGAAACTCGGTTCGGTATTTATTTTCAGAAAATACGTATACTCGTCGTTTTGTAAAACAGGGTAACTGATTATTTATCGGTTATCTTGTCTCAATCGCAGTTCAGTTCATATAATATAATTGTATATGATTATTCGACGTCTCCGATAATTATAGGTTACGTTCCCGAAATTTTGGAATTAATTTCCCGAAAATCGGGCAGCATCTCCTTTATTTATCGGCCTACCCGTCGAAATCAAATCGACGTCAATTTCACAACCCAACAACAACCAACAATCGCAATCATCCAATTTACAACTAATTTCACTAATCCCATTCACCAATACGAACTTAATTTGTTCATTATTATTTACTCTTATTCTTATTTTTATATTTTAATTCGTAATTTTCGTTTCAAAATTAATTTATTTCATTTATAAATGTAGGACTCAGATAAAAATCATCATCGCCCACCGTCGGCTCGCCGAGGCTCATCGCCGACGGCGGTAAATTTCGCGGGTTCCCATTTATAACGGACGTCCGACACGAATTTCACCGATTAATTATTATAATCCCGCACAAATTTATTTAAATCACGAAATGTTAATCAATTAAATCCTGCAGAAATTAATAAAATTAATTACAGAAACCAGAAAACCACAGCAGCTCTGGCCCACACGCACACGCGCGGCCGGGAGAGAAGAACCCAAATGACAACAACAAGCAGAGACGATAACAGATGACACAGGCGGCACATACACACCTATTTCACATGCATACACACATATACACGCACGCACACAATAATACCCAACTAAAATCACGCCTACACGCGCCACCATAACCCGCCGGAAAAGCAGGAAAGGCGGCGACGGGTAAACAGGGACGGTGGTCGGAAAAAAAAACGGTGGCAGGGGCGGGAGACGTACCCAAAATAGAAGAGCAAAGGTGGGGGGAGTCGAAGGAGAGAAAGAATGTGAGAAGAGAGATATAACAGGGGAGATTGAGAGTAAATTGAGAGAGAGACGAGAGAGGATTAGGGAGAGAGAGGCGGCCGAGTAGAACAGGGGGAAAAAGGAAGAAAATGGGATAAATTGGGTAATCTTATCGCGTTATTCCTGAATTTGACACCGCGTTTAATATTTAAACGAGTTATTTACGGGTAGAAGTAATCCGAAGATTCACAAAAGCAATTTAAAAATCTCGAGTAAATTTAAAATTACTAATACAAAATTTTCAGAATTTTTAAATCGTTTTTAAAACGCGCACCCAACCTGCATTTTGCAAATTAACGAACAGGCGGGCGGTTAAATAAAAGCCAGAAAATTGTCAGAATAGTTTTAAAATTCTCGAAATATTTTAAAGTTAATAAAATAAAATTTTCAAGATTTTTGAAACATTTTTGAATTAAATACTAATTTTACCGTTAAGTGCAATTCAGAAAATCATTTAAAAATAAATAATTAATTAATTATTGATTTCTAAATTTTATAAACCCCTAATAATAATAATAAATTATAGAACAACAAAATTAATTTTATAAACAATTTATACCACAATGACACATAGCTGACAGAACTATCACCTATTTTATTTATTTAATAATTCAATAATTACATTTACAGATCGGATTCGAAAATAGGTTACTTAGCCGCTAAGTAACTGAAAAGACGATACAATTTGAATATCAGAATTGGATAATTATCAAACAGAGCTTTCTATAAAATACTTTATACGAAATTAAGGTAATAATGTCTCGCCTTTTGAGAATATGGACTTTTATCGATATATAAAATGATTTGCGTATCGAAAATTTCACACTGGGACGCGTACTGGTCAAACCGTATCCCGGATCGAGAAAGTCAAAACATGAAAAGTGTTCAGAATTATCAGATTAGGTTAGGAAGGAGTTTTCGGAAGAGTTTCGGGTTGTAAAAACGCAAAAACAGTTGAAGTGGGACGATTTCTGATTCTAAAAATTAATTTTATAATTATGTAAAAATAATCATTATTAATTCTATAAATCCTTATAAAATCGTATGATTGTCCAAAAATTACCAGAAAAATACCAAAATTATCTAGATTTAATTGTGGATAATTGGAAATTAAAATATCTAAATTTTATCATAAATAATCATCCAAATATTATTATCCATCATCAATTAATTCACCAAATTCACATAAAATCACATAATAATCATTTATTGATAAAAATAAATACATAATATTTCCCATAATAATCATATATTGATATAAATAATTATACGATATTTCCCGGATGTTACATCCTTCCCTCCTTAAAAGGATTCTGTCCTCAGAATCATGCTAAAGAACAGACACTGATACATTTCGAGTATCTACTTAAAATTTCTTAGGACTCACTACTCTAACCTCGTTTCAACGGTCTCCTGCCGTCATCAAATTTATCAGTTGCTCATGCAACTCCTAATTCAATCTTCTACTTCTCACATTGAGAGCTAAATTACTCTTCATAGTCATACACACATGAATGCCTTATAGATTCATTATACCGGTGACAACAAGACCAACTCATCCACAATCGTTCTATCTATCTCACTGTTTCAAAGGAATAACTCAATTTACACTACCCTTCTTTTCTTTCCAATTCTAATATTTCTTGTTCATGAAATTTCTATTTTCACTGACTGTTCTTCTCTACTTATCATGTCTCCTTCTGTTTGGTTAAATTGACCTATAATCGTTTCTAATCGTATTCAAGAATCTTTAATCGGTCTTTTGCATTTCCTATTCGTCTGCACCCGATGTCCTGAGTTCATGACGTCTGATGCTTCGAAATGTTCTACATCTATTCAAATGCTAAAAAGAAAAATCTCGGCAATTGCATTTACTCACCACTTGGTAGCATACTTCCATTTCTTTTCAATCACTATTAAGTAGCTTCATCAAGCGAGAATCCCCTAATATCTAAAAGAAAGTACATTAATTAGGAACGAAATGAATTAGAATTTTGTTCAAAATCCGGTCTCTTGATATTAATACTCATTTTGTTGTCCTATCAAAATAGATATCAATACGAACTTTGATGCTCACCACGTTTCCTACTGAAGTCAACATCAATCATCTGCATTAATACCACCTTTGATATTCCACAACAAAGTAAGTATCAGCATAACCCAGAAGACGGATCAAAATCTATTCTTCAATTTCTAATTATTTTTTTTTCAATTCTTTTAACCATTTCGCAACAATCTTAATGGTATTTCCTAACCATTTCGCAACAATCTTAATGGTATTTCCTCTTTTCTTTCTATTTGGAACATCTGTTTCTAAATGGACCTTCCCGGTTTGATATTTACCCACACACTGGAGCTCATAACCAGAGTTCATATCTTTGAAGCTAAGAATGCAGCTGCTATTTTCCAATTCTTCGCAAGCATATCTTCAATCGTTCGACTTAGTTTTCCTTAGTCCTTGAATTAGCGAGGATGTTATCAATAAATAAAATCATACTATCTCAATACTCCTGGTACATTGTGTTCACTTAACCTTCAAACTTACAATTTCTGATAATCGACGCGTATCTTCATACCTTCATTCTCTTTTCTATGACCGCTTTTGTGCATAGCGCACGGTACCCTTTATTTCATTATTCTTTCATTCCACATTTCTGAAGTTTTCCTTTACTTATTATTTTATCCCTATTAAGTTAGACGATACAGGGTTTTTTTTTTTTTTTTTTATTTTAATACCAGTTGGACTATGTACAGTAACCGACGAGAAATTCTTACCTCCTTCCCTGAGGTACCCTTGATAAATCATTTGTTCGAACCTCCGGGACTTCACTTTAATTTGAAAGAATTCCGACATGAGATTCATTGCAACGTTCTTCTTCAGCAGTCGCCATCAATACCTTAGTTTAATCATTCCTGTTTACACGCATTCCTTTTATAAAATTCCTATCTTCAATTATCGACGTTCCCAACTTGCACATTTTCTGGATTATTTTATAAAATTTCTTTATCATTCTTTTGATTCCACTTCCTGTAATATCACGTTAATTAAACTAAGCCTTCAATTTACGTTAACGCCATTACTTTTTCTCAAATTTCTTATCGCTTTCATTTCAGATCTGGAAATCATGTTAGAGCTTGACTCAATCTAATTGGAATCGATTTCCATTTAACTAACCATTAGTTGGCAAAGTGGTTCAATCAACTCCTTTAAATGATCACTTAAACCAAGTGATAACTAGTTAACTGGAATCAAAGACCAATTACATAAAGTCGGTTTAGTCATAACAACTTTTTCAAGAACCGAGATTGCAATTATCTGGAATGCTGACGAGAATGACCATATACTTCTTTGTTCTTAACTATAGGGTAATTTCTGAAAATTTGGGCAGCACTTCCCCTACACCATTGACTACCAGTCGGACTCAAGCCGACACCATTAATCAACCAAGTCATCCACAATCATATACATCCACTTCCATCAACCAAATCATCAATTCCCACAATTCACCTTTGATCAGCATCTAACTAGTATAGCATATCTCTTTTTAATTGGGATTGGATCTGAAACCCACAATGATTAATATAACCATACCTTTCTTAGAATATTACGAATTGTTCTTAATGAATTTAAGGTTTGATTTCATGATTCTGTTAATTTATTTCTGACCATTATTAATCGGTTTATCTTTTAATAACTGCGCATGGTCTCCATTATTACCATCACAATCTGGTAGAAACTCAATCGTTAGATTATTATTTCTTGAAAAGTTTCACAATCGAGTCACCATTGCTTCATCTCTATTTATGGCTTTGCATCGAACTTCCGTTACTGACCCGGGTATGAGCATTGGATTCATCATCCCTTACTTACGCAAATTAGAAAATTTTACAATTTCTTGAAGAACACGTTCGAAGTCTGATTTTTATTTGACGACTAATATCTTTTCATGACGAAGGGATGCCTCGTGTATTAACCTCCTGTCTGAGTCATCGTTCAGAATTTCCTTGATCTTTGATCGTCGTCCCGATACTCGTTTACTTCGTC
Organism: Apium graveolens; assembly: GCF_009905375.1. NCBI lineage: Eukaryota > Viridiplantae > Streptophyta > Magnoliopsida > Apiales > Apiaceae > Apium > Apium graveolens. Next base: position 92,273,674 of record NC_133652.1, read on the forward strand.
TGACACACACAACTCTGCTTCCTTATTTTGTAATAAATGTACGATTCACTAACCATTCATTTCGCGTCGAAATCCTCTAGTTTGAAGTGCATTATTTATCAACTTACAATCATATTCTCCTTTAACACATAATTCTACCTGTCGCACTGACTATTCTATTTCTTTTGGAATCGTCAAAGAATAGACTCGATGCAAGAGGAGAGTTTGTAAACATGATTTTGATTGAAAAACGGAATAAGGAATAACAATGCAACATCCGATTGAAAAATTTGTAAATCAGAAAATTGAAGGAAGAAAATGAGTGAAGAATGAGACAACCATATTCGTACTTAAGATGGCCAGTCTTTCATACTATATGGCATACAGCACATGATTAGGTGGCGTCCCACCCGACTTTTCGTCATTTCGACAAAGCGTCATATCATAACACTGTGGTCTCAATCAGGAATCAATTGTTTGAGAAGAGAAACAATTCAGAAAGGATACAAGAATGTTCTTTCGTTTCCGCCTCATATGATTTATTAACAGAAGAAGCTCATACATATTCAAACTCGAGAAGAACATATGCTATCGTATTAGAAGAAAGAATATCAATGCCGATTACCTTCCACGATTCACTTACATATGCCTTCAGGATCGTGCGGACACAGGTTCACGATTCAAGTCACATCATTGCTTCAAAATGCTTCCTGGAAACGCCTTCACATCGACTATTTCAATACTTTGATCTTAATCGCGTTGTTCCGAAGTTAAAATCACGGCTTCAGATTTCATCTATGTCATGTAAAATACCCATTGATCACGTAATGCCTCAATTTCATCGATAAAAATACGATTCTTCTCCAACTATCTGGAAGATTCTGCCATTTCCTTCAATCATCCTTCATTCATTCGATTCACGAATCTTGTTAAATTTTATTAATCTTATAAAATGGGGAAATAATATTTTAATACGTTGATTCAATTATTGATTTTATTAAACAACGTTTACTTTCATTCTTCACAGCAACCTTAAACCTTCTTCCTGCTGATGGGTCTACTTGGCCCTTTGAATAACAACACTGAGTCTAATTTCGTTCTTCTTTTTTGGATCATTTTCTCTTTATAATAACAAGAACATAAGTAGTAGTTTGACAAATCATTTGTAAAACTCATTTCATGCAAAAATCTTCTGAAAGTTGATTAAGAAAATCTTTTCCGAAATCTCATTTTTAAAGTTTTGGAAATCAATTATTTTGGTCATCATTACTATATACATTACTTGCTATTTTTATGGTTTACCACTAAAATATCTAATTGAAAGAATGTCCATATAAAGGTCCTTCTACTTCGATACGCCTTCTATGCTTTTCCTTCGATTCGCATTTCTTAGTCAATGAAACCTCATTTACCGTTGTATATCATTTTATTCATAGATCGACCCCAATGCTAACGCCTGCCCTGGTCTTTCATATTCTTGTCATCGTCCTTGACGTTATGCTTACAACCATGCATGCAATTCGATGTTCTGTCTATAGATAAGGGCGCACCTTCTTGCTAGTCTTACCTCCATCTAATAAGGTAGATATTATTCCTTGCACAGTTCTCGATAAATGGTAAGAATCTTCTCGCAATGGTGATGCCTTCAAAACGTGCAACGTTGGTTCTTCATCAGCTTCCATTCACTGGTTGCCTCCGACGATAAGCTTTCCTTCTACCTAATTCTAAATTAAATCATACCATCACTCACCTAGTTTCCCCTTACACAAATGCTTACGAGATCACCCGCATTTCCTTCAAACCACATGAAAAGTAGGGTAACATACCCAGTCTTCGTCGATCCATCGATTTCTCATTATTGTATGATCTGAGGTTTCAATATACCTATGATGTTGTGATATTCGCCTTACACTTTCTCAACGATCCTATCTTAGCAACTCCATCTCGGATCTGCTAACCCTAATTCGCACTCAACTCAACTTAACCTGAGTATGCCTAGGGTATTTCCTATCCTGTACTACCTATCATTTCTATCTTACTCTCACCTATTCTTATTTCAGTGACCAATAACCTGCAGCTCTGATACCAAACTGTAACTCCCCAAATCCGGGGTCAAGATTTGGTGTTACTAAACCATTATTACATAAAGTAAAGAAATAAATAAATAACCCCTTGAGTCCGGATCTTTTACAGGTCATGGTATGAAACAAGAATCTAACCTTCTACAACTCACTTCAACTATAATACAAGTATATATACCTTTGAACTAATGCTCTTGTCACATTCTTCTAACACCTTCAACCTCTCGCAACGGAACTTCTCTAACTTCTGCTGTCTATCAAAGCTATTCACTTTAGTCCTTATCTGTTTCTGGCAGAAATAAGAATTGACAAAGCAAGAGTGAGCCAAAAATGCCCAGCAAGTATATAATTTGAGTTTCAAATATTAATTTTAAAGAAAACTTCCAGACAAAATCTCTGAAATATTTTGAAGGGCGAAACACGAAATCATTTGAAGGATATATCTCGTTATCTTAAAATCAATTTGATTTGCATTGCTATGAATCACTTAGGACATAATGACATTTTTGTAAGAACTTTAGAGATCGCGTGTTTTCCAAATAGCTTCTGGTATCATCTCATAATTGAGCAATGGATGCAATAACTATTCATAAAACGACGTTCAAGAAATTCCTAACTATTCAGTATCCATCATTATCGACTAAGTTTCCATAGACTTAGCCTGCTAAACCAGCCTGATAAGGACGGGTTGAATAATTAAGAAAATCCCAATTCATTCAAGATTCTAAATATCACTGAGCAACAAATGCTGCAGCAACACTCTGAACCTCGAATTCATTTATAAACACTGTAATTTCCCGAAACTGAGGGCTAAGAAAGAATAACTTTAACCCATAATCACATTTTACTTCAAGAGGGAATGCCATTAATGGCGATCAACAATAAATTGGACTGAACACTAGAAACCAACATATGCACTATAACCTGCTGATCAGTCAGGAGATAGTGCGGATCTATACCCAACTGCATAGACCCAACCAACATTAGGAGTACTCAGGCAACTATGGCCTAAAGGGTCCGGTCCATCTCCGGCCCATAGGATCCAGCTCATCACTGGTCCTTATATATATATATATAGTAACCATCCAGTCCGTGGAGTATTTTGATGTCAAATCACTTTGGGTACTTGCTCAAGAGAGCCATCGATGATAAGGAAATAATAGTGAAAGGAACTTGCATAAATAAGAGTAATTGCAGCGAAATATAAAACAGTTAACTATTCTGAACTTAGAATAGGAGCGAATAAATATTTGCAGTACTTAAGGAGAAAGGTTAGGAATACTTGCAGTATTTAAAAGAAAGTTCGGGAATACTTGCATAAACAGAAGTATTTAATTCAGCAATATGTTTATCGATTCTAAACTGAGAATAGGGAAAGCAATACTTGCATGATAAAATTTAAAATAAATATCACTTGAACAATAAGTGATGATAGAGATACTTGCCTCAATAAGCTTTAACCGCTATTGACTTTAGTTCGACTTTGATCGTTCGGCTTTATCGTCTACCTACTATCCTATTCTCGATACGATCTCAACATTCAGACCCTTTGGTTGGAACTTCATTGATCTCAATGTCTAATCTTTAGATCCTTCCTAGTCCGATGTCACGTCTCGGGTCTTCCGTCTAAAACCTACAGGGTTGAAATACCCTAATTCAGATAACCGCTTAAGCTTAACATCAACTCGTTATCATATTCTACCCATACGATTTGATAACTAGATTCATATTTATATGTATTATCGAAATACACATAGCAGTTATGGTTCACATCTTCGAAACTCGGTTCGGTATTTATTTTCAGAAAATACGTATACTCGTCGTTTTGTAAAACAGGGTAACTGATTATTTATCGGTTATCTTGTCTCAATCGCAGTTCAGTTCAAATAATATAATTGTATATGATTATTCGACGTCTCCGATAATTATAGGTTACGTTCCCGAAATTTTGGAATTAATTTCCCGAAAATCGGGCAGCATCTCCTTTATTTATCGGCCTACCCGTCGAAATCAAATCGACGTCAATTTCATAACCCAACAACAACCAACAATCGCAATCATCCAATTTACAACTAATTTCACTAATCCCATTCACCAATACGAACTTAATTTGTTCATTATTATTTACTCTTATTCTTATTTTTATATTTTAATTCGTAATTTTCGTTTCAAAATTAATTTATTTCATTTATAAATGTAGGACTCAGATAAAAATCATCATCGCCCACCGTCGGCTCGCCGAGGCTCATCGCCGACGGCGGTAAATTTCGCGGGTTCCCATTTATAACGGACGTCCGACACGAATTTCACCGATTAATTATTATAATCCCGCACAAATTTATTTAAATCACGAAATGTTAATCAATTAAATCCTGCAGAAATTAATAAAATTAATTACAGAAACCAGAAAACCACAGCAGCTCTGGCCCACACGCACACGCGCGGCCGGGAGAGAAGAACCCAAATGACAACAACAAGCAGAGACGATAACAGATGACACAGGCGGCACATACACACCTATTTCACATGCATACACACATATACACGCACGCACACAATAATACCCAACTAAAATCACGCCTACACGCGCCACCATAACCCGCCGGAAAAGCAGGAAAGGCGGCGACGGGTAAACAGGGACGGTGGTCGGAAAAAAAAACGGTGGCAGGGGCGGGAGACGTACCCAAAATAGAAGAGCAAAGGTGGGGGGAGTCGAAGGAGAGAAAGAATGTGAGAAGAGAGATATAACAGGGGAGATTGAGAGTAAATTGAGAGAGAGACGAGAGAGGATTAGGGAGAGAGAGGCGGCCGAGTAGAACAGGGGGAAAAAAGGAAGAAAATGGGATAAATTGGGTAATCTTATCGCGTTATTCCTGAATTTGACACCGCGTTTAATATTTAAACGAGTTATTTACGGGTAGAAGTAATCCGAAGATTCACAAAAGCAATTTAAAAATCTCGAGTAAATTTAAAATTACTAATACAAAATTTTCAGAATTTTTAAATCGTTTTTAAAACGCGCACCCAACCTGCATTTTGCAAATTAACGAACAGGCGGGCGGTTAAATAAAAGCCAGAAAATTGTCAGAATAGTTTTAAAATTCTCGAAATATTTTAAAGTTAATAAAATAAAATTTTCAAGATTTTTGAAACATTTTTGAATTAAATACTAATTTTACCGTTAAGTGCAATTCAGAAAATCATTTAAAAATAAATAATTAATTAATTATTGATTTCTAAATTTTATAAACCCCTAATAATAATAATAAATTATAGAACAACAAAATTAATTTTATAAACAATTTATACCACAATGACACATAGCTGACAGAACTATCACCTATTTTATTTATTTAATAATTCAATAATTACATTTACAGATCGGATTCGAAAATAGGTTACTTAGCCGCTAAGTAACTGAAAAGACGATACAATTTGAATATCAGAATTGGATAATTATCAAACAGAGCTTTCTATAAAATACTTTATACGAAATTAAGGTAATAATGTCTCGCCTTTTGAGAATATGGACTTTTATCGATATATAAAATGATTTGCGTATCGAAAATTTCACACTGGGACGCGTACTGGTCAAACCGTATCCCGGATCGAGAAAGTCAAAACATGAAAAGTGTTCAGAATTATCAGATTAGGTTAGGAAGGAGTTTTCGGAAGAGTTTCGGGTTGTAAAAACGCAAAAACAGTTGAAGTGGGACGATTTCTGATTCTAAAAATTAATTTTATAATTATGTAAAAATAATCATTATTAATTCTATAAATCCTTATAAAATCGTATGATTGTCCAAAAATTACCAGAAAAATACCAAAATTATCTAGATTTAATTGTGGATAATTGGAAATTAAAATATCTAAATTTTATCATAAATAATCATCCAAATATTATTATCCATCATCAATTAATTCACCAAATTCACATAAAATCACATAATAATCATTTATTGATAAAAATAAATACATAATATTTCCCATAATAATCATATATTGATATAAATAATTATACGATATTTCCCGGATGTTACAGTTATTGAACCAGAGGTAATAGAAAATGATGTGGTGATCACCAAAGCGAGAACTTATGTGAAGGATCCTGAGGATTTCTCTCCTGCTGAAATAGAAGAAGCCTCCCTGGATGCTAGCCTTCAATTAATCTTAGTAGATTCCCTTAATCCCCTGATGAATAGACATGTGATGAATTATAAAGATTCCAAACATATCTGGGAAACTATTGAGATTATTAATGAAGGCACAGAGGAAGTTAGGGAGAACAAACTAGAAATCCTAACCTCTGAGTATGAATACTTTAAATCCAATCCAGGGGAAGGAATCACTGAAGTGTTTGAGAGGTACAATGTATTGATCAACAACCTGAACATTAATGGTAAATACTATTCCATCAGAGAGGTCAACAAAAAGTTCCTTTTAACACTGCCAACTCATCTCGAACATAGAATCACTGCCATAAGAGAAGCAGGAGATCTGAGTGAGATTTCTTTGGAAAGGCTCTATGGTGTGTTAAAGACTTACGAGTTGGAGCAGATTCAGCAGAAGGAAGTTTACGGGAAAGGAAGAGTGGTCAGCACGTCTACTGCTCTAGTAGCTGATGAACAACAACAACAACCACAATATCAACAACAATCTAAACAGTCAGAAAGAATGGTACAGTCTTCCAAGGTTGAAGATAATGTGATAGTAGCAGAATTTGATTCTCCTACTACAAATCAATCAGGAGATGATTATTATTCCTTGGAAGAACTGGAGCAATTGGAGGATGAGTCAATGGCCCTGATTGTCAAGAGATTCTCAAATGTCAGATTCAAAAGGAATCCCAAGTTCAAGTACAAGTCCAACTACAACAGATTCCAGAAAGGTGGATCTTCATCCTCTAACACCAGCAGTGGTGGGTATAAAACAGGGATGGTTGATCGAAGCACCATTCGATGCTTCAACTGTAATGAGTTGGGACACTTTGCCACAGAATGCAGGAAGCCAAAACAAGCTAGGAAGAACTCTTACAATTCTAATCAGAAGAGTAAATCTGAAAGGGCTTACCTGGCAAAGGGAAGAAGCTGGGATGATACTGACAGTGAAGATGAAGAAGTTGGGAATCTTGCTCTCATGGCTAGTGATGCAAGCACCTCATCGTCAAGAAAAGAGGTAAAATTTACTGATGCTGAATTAGTTTATCATCTAGGAGGTTCCTTAGATTGTGCTCATCGTGATAATGAATTGTTAAATCAACAAATCAAAGACCTTGAGAAAGAGGTCAATGAATTAAGACTTGTACACATTAATCAAGATAAATTAAAAGATCAAGTGTCTTTTCTAGAGAATAGAGTTGACTGTTATAGAAAACTTGAAACTATTCTTAAAGACAAGATCGCTGGTCTTGAGGCTAAGGTTAAAGCTTACTTTAATTCTTGTTCGAAGTCCAAAGAGTTTTACAATAAGCAAGCTGTTAATCAAACATCTGGTATAGGTTATGATTACAATGCTGCTATTGGAAAATTAGGCATAAACTCCCCTCCTCATGTCTGTGCTAAAGGCAGGGAAGTACCACATGTGCTTAAGGGTGTTGATGAACCCCTCTATAAAGAATCAATTGCTGAACCATTTGATGAGACCTCTTTTATTATTCAAGAAGAAATCCGTGCTGAAGATAATGCTAATGGGAAAGCTGTCTCCAAGTCAAGTGTGTCAAAAGTTTCAGTCAAGGTTGTGAAAGCAACTGAGACTAACTCAGACACACATGAGTTGGATAACACAAATGCCATGTCTACCATGCATAAGTTGCCTATCATTAATCCTTCTCATAAAGCATGTGGTGTTCCTGATTGTATGTCTTGTGCTTTTAATCTGATGTTTGCTTATTTTAATGGTAAGCATGTTTCTAATGATAAGACTACTCCTCGTCAGCATGTGAATAATAGAAAGCATGATAGGTCTAAGACTGCTAGTCCTCCTAAAGCTAGAAAGGAGACATTTGTGCCTAAGCCTAAATAGAAATTTGTCAAGGCTGTTCACAAGGTCAAATGTTCAGTCATTGAGAACGTTGAGAATATTAAAATTAAGAATGTTGTTTTGCCTGATAAAGGCCAATTTTACAAGTATGCCGGACCCAGCCAAGCTTGGGTTCCGAAGAAGGTCTAATCCATTTGTATTGCAGGGCATTAAACAGGTACAACCGGTAGTGTGGATTTTTGACAGCGGATCGTCAAGACATATGACCGGAGATAGAGCCCTGCTATCAAATGTGGTTGAGAAAGCTGGCCCAGTGGTTACCTTTAGAGATAACAGCAAAGGTTTAACGGAGGGATATGGCTGTTTGCTAGCTGGAAATGTTATCATTGAAAATGTATATGTTGTGCAAGGACTTGAACACAATCTGCTTAGCATTAGTCAGTTCTGTGACAACGGCTACAATGTTTTATTCGACAAGCTGAAGTGTCAGATTCTGCACAAGAAAAGTGAAAAACCCTCCTTAATGGGAATCCGGAAAGGAAATCTGTTCGTAGCTGACATGAACTCTGGAAGCAATCTTGAAGTCAATTGTTTCTATGCAAAGGCATCGTCAGATGAGAGTTGGCTATGGCACAAGAGACTTTCTCATCTCAATTTCAAAATAATGAATTCTCTTGTCAAAAGAGAATTGGTAAGAGGTCTACCTCAGCTGGAATTCTCTCCAGAAGGACTATGTGAGGCTTGCCAGAAAGGAAAGTCAAAGAAAGCAAGTCACAAAGGCACTGACACATCTTCCATAACTGGTGTTCTGCAATTATTGCACATGGATTTATTTGGTCCAGTTAATATCCTTTCAATGTCAAAGAAGTGTTACTGTCTTGTGATAGGTGATGACTATTCCAAGTATACGTGGGTTTTATTTCTTCACTCTAAGAATGAAACACCACAAGTTGTGATTGATCATATCAAGATGATTGAGTTAGATTCTAACGTCCCTGTTAGAGCAATAAGGTCAGATAATGGGACAGAATTCAAGAATGCACTTCTCAATGGATTCTGTACAGACAAAGGGATTACCAGACAATTTTCAGCTCCTAGAACCCCTCAGCAAAATGGAGTGGTAGAAAGGAAGAATCGTACATTGATTGAAGCTGCAAGAACGATGTTAAGTGAATCAGGTCTTCCAATGTACTTTTGGGCTGAAGCTGTCAATACTGCATGTTATACTCAGAATCGAACTCTAATCAACAAAGACTTCATGAAAACTCCTTATGAGATTTTGAATGAACAGAAACCTTCTATCAAATACTTTCATGTATTTGGTGCCAGATGCTTCGTGCTCAAGGATGGAGATGATCGTCGTGGTAAGTTCGAGGCAAAGGCATATGAGGGTATTTTGTTGGATATGGAAGAAGATCATATAGAGTGTATATCATTGATCAACACAAAGTAACTGAAAGTGTCAATGTTACATTTGATGACACTAAACTCCCTAGTATCCAAACTGAAGATCCTTCTGAGAAACTGAAGTTTGATGATACGTCAGATTCAGAATCAGAACATGGTCAAGAACCTGAGGTTGTTGCTGGTGAAGAACCTGTTAATCATGATGATACTCAAGGTAATAGTGATGGAAACTTTGGCAACAATGAAGATACCACTACTACTGACGGAGAATCTTCAAGTCAACATGGCAACAACTCAGGGGGAGATACTGAAGGATCATCTAGTAGGACACAACATCACAATGAATTTCAAGGCGAATCATCAAGATCAAATCTTCCAAGACAGACTGTCTGGAATAAAGCTCACCCTTTTGAGTTGATTATTGGTGATCCAGATGTTGGAGTCAGAACTAGACGTGCTACTCAAAATGAGTGTCTGTTCTCAGGATTTCTTTCTGAGATGGAACCTAAGAAGATTGAAGAAGCACTAACTGATCCAGATTGGGTGATTGCTATGCAAGATGAGCTCAATCAGTTTGAAAGTCAATAAGTCTGGAAACTAGTACCTAGACCTACACACAAGAAAGCTGTTGGTACTAGGTGGGTATTCAGGAATAAACTAGATGAAGATGGTGTGGTTACGAGAAACAAGGCAAGACTGGTAGCAAAAGGGTATTCTCAAGCTGAAGGCATTGATTATGATGAAACCTATGCTCCAGTGGCTAGACTTGAGGCCATCAGGATATTTCTGGCATTCGCAGCATTCTCAAACTTTAAAGTTTATCAAATGGATGTCAAGAGCGCCTTTCTGAATGGAAAGCTGGATGAAGAGGTATATGTAGAGCAACCTCCTGGTTTTGAAGATCCAGATCATTTGGATTTTGTCTTCTTTCTTTTCAAGGCTATTTATGGGCTAAAACAGTCTCCAAGAAAATGGTATGACACACTCTCTGAATTTCTTATTGAAAATAGCTTTATTAGAGGTGTCATAGACAAAACTCTCTTTTCTAAAAAACATAAGAATGATACTATATTAGTCCAAGTCTATGTGGATGATATAATATTTGGGTCTACTAATGATAATCTCTGTAAGAGATTTGCTAAGTTAATGCACAGCAAGTTTGAAATGAGCATGATGGGAGAGCTAAAGTTCTTTCTTGGATTACAAGTAAATTAAAGGTTAGATGGAACATTTATTTGTCAATCCAAGTATCTCAAGGAACTCCTCAAAAAGTACAATCTAGAGGATTCTGCATCAGCAAGGACTCCATCAACTACAGCTGTCAAGCTTGGACCATGTGAAAACTCCATTAAGGTAGATGTCACAAGCTACAGAGGTATGATTGGCTCGTTACTCTATCTTACTGCAAGTAGACCAGATATTATGTATGCTACATGTTTATGTGCAAGGTTCCAAGCGGATCCTAGAGATATTCATCTCGTTGCTGTTAAACGAATCTTAAGATATCTTAAGGGAACACCAAATCTAGGTATTTGGTACCCTAAAGAATCTGGTTTTAACCTTGTCGGATATACAGATTCAGATTATGCAGGAAGTGTTGTTGATAGGAAAAGCACCTCAGGGAGTTGTCAATTCCTAGGTAGCAGACTAGTCTCATGGTACAACAAGAAACAACAAACAGTTTCCAACTCAATGGCCGAGGCTGAATATATTGCTGCTGGAAGCTGCTGTGCTCAGATCTTGTGGATTAGGAACCAACTACAAGACTATGGCTCTGTATTGAACAAAATTCCTATTTTATGTGACAATACAAGTGCAATAGCCATCACCAACAACCCTGTGCAGCACTCGAGGACAAAGCACATTGACATCAGGTATCATTTTATTAGAGAGCACGTCATGAATGGTACTGTTGAACTATTTTTTGTTCCAACAGAAGAACAAATAGCAGATATTTTCACTAAACCACTTGACGAATCCACATTTACCAGATTAGTTGGTAAATTGGGCATGTTGAATAGTTTTAGTGATTAATTTAGTTAATATCTGGGATCTGTACTTGAATGAATTTACAAATGAATTTTTCATAAATGAAAAATTCATTTGCAAATTTATTTTATCATTTTATCATATTTCTTGCTTATTTCTATGTAATTTCTATTATCTTATCTTATTTATTTACTCAACTTGTTAATTTTAATGTCTCAGAATATTTTATTTTCTCTAAAAATATTTTTCTATGAATTTAATTTGTTAAAATTCAAAAGAAATCTATTTTTGGACTGAAAATATTATTATCTCTGAAATATTTTAATTATTTTAATTCTGTAAATATTATAGGTCTGTATTTCAGTTTTACTATTTTGTAATATAATTTCAGTACATATATAGAAGTCTGTACATTTTGACTGTATTTCTATTGAAATGACAATCGGCAAGACAATTGAAATTGTCTTGCTGAAAGTCATTTCAGTATACATTTATCATATTAGTGTTTTTCAGTATAGTTTATACTGGCAAGACAATCGGTATGACTATCAATTGTCTTGCCAGTTATAAACATTATATATATATATTATTTTATTTTATACTAGTATGACAATCGGTATGACTATCAGATTGTCATACCAGTTATATATTATCACTTGTTTTATTCTTATTTGTTTTCGGTTATTTTCTTTCTTTTGCCTGGTATGACAATCGGTATGACAATCCCGGATTGTCATACCAGCTGTAATATAAAGGCGTGTGTTTGTTTTTTTTAAAAAAACCATTTCAACAGTTCATTTCTTTTCATAAGTCAAACAGTTTTCTTCATTTTCTCTCTTCTCTCTCTTCGAACTAAAACAAACGAACTGCTCCTTTCCTTGCTCGAGTTTTTACTCAGCAAACTGAATCTTCACTCCTGTGATATATACTTACATATATATACATACAGGAGTGCTGTCAAAATTTTCAAAATCTTTTTTTTTAATCAGTTTGCCCCTTCAAATTCAATTTGTGTTTATTGATTTTGAACATTTTTATTTTTATTTTAATTTCTGATTTGTGTCTTGTGGCTTGTTTAATCTGGGTTTGTGAGTTAAGGATTTTAACGAGATACATTCCTGTCTAAATTTTTTGATTATAATTAATTTAATTCGAATTATTGAATTAATTTAATTAATTCGAATTTTCTTAATATTATTCTTAAAATTCTGAAAGTGTGTGTCTTATTATTATTTTAAATGGCTCTCAATTTCCAAATTGTCGCGCATAATCAGGTTGGTTATTTTAATCCGGAAAAATGTGATGTTGAAAAATTTAAGCCTTGGATTAGATTTTTAAATGACCATTCGATTGTTAGCTCTGCTATAAAATCAAATGTGATTTTAAATGTCGATCTTCTTAGACTGATTTGCACAACATCTACTGTGGCCGGTGATTCAAAATCTTTTTCATTCACCGTGGCAAACACACAGTATGTAGTTGATGAATCAGTCATTAATCAGGCGTTAAATTTTCTATTGGACAATTTCTGTAATTTACCCTCTGAAAATGAAATCACAAACTTTTTCCATGCTATTCACTATCAGGGGGTGATCAATTTAACCAAACTTTCTAAATCCAATTTGGTGTCTGAATGGGATATTTTCTTCGATACACTTTCCAAAGTGTTTGCCAACTGCACAAAATCCAATTTTCATAACATCACTTCCACTCTGCAGTATATTGGTCTTGCGGTTGTTTTCAATCAAAGGATCAATTTTGGCAAACTACTTTTTCCCATTCTCTTGAGACGTCTAACTTCTGCTTTACGTGATCATTCTACAAATCGTAGGGTATCATGTTACTATGCTCGTTTTCTCATGCTTATAGCAGATCATCTTCTCACACCTGAACACAAAGCCCTTTTTGCTAACTCTGCAGTAACCGAACCCCCTCCAGTTAGCAAAAAGATCTACACTCGCCAAGACACAACCTTCAAATTCATGCAAGTTCCAGTACTTGTATCTGCTTTCATGGCCACTTATATTCCTTTACCTATTTTCAATCTTCTCGGTCATGAACAGCAACCTCAACCTCCAGTGGTTCAAGCCACCCAGGCTCCTCCAACATCAGATGCTCTTCCATTACAGGTAGTAATTCCTCACTCTCACTCCCTTCCTACTTCTGTTGAAAGACCCCCAGTGGTTGATAGGGCTGACCATGAAGTTGTAGAACCACAGCTTCAATCCCAGGTCATAGAGCCAAACACAGAGTCACATTCTATCTCAACCTCTCCCCCACTGTCTAAAATGTTACCCAGAAGATTACTAGGAAGTAGTGCATTGTTAAATATGAGTGAACCCTCAGCTCTGCCTCCTCCTAAGAAAAGAAGAACATATACTGAGGCATCTGAAAGCCCATCCTTGTCCTCCCAACAGGACATGGACTTTGAAATGGCCAATGAACAGTTACTAGAGGCATTCTCTCAACAGGATGCATCTATTGAAATTCACCATAGGGCCATGGCATCTTGTACTGAGTCAAGCACAATTCCATTACTCACAATGGAACCATACACTTCCCCAGATCATACTCAGGACACAGAACGAGGAGTGCACGTAGAGTCGGTTACAGTGCCTGCCATAGTTACGGCAAAAGAGCAGTCACATGCTTCAGAGGGAAAATCTGACTCTCCGCCATCTTTAATAGAGTCATTTTCTCCCCTCCCAGATCCAACACCTCTGGCTCCCTTATGGGATTCTCCACTCGCAGATTTATCTGGAGAAAGTGGAGGGCAACTCAGTCAATCTATCCCTGAAGAAATTCAGACATCTATTTCAAAAGATTTGATGGTATTGACTGAGGATCGGGACTCGCGAATTCCCATTGCACCACCACTGACCTCTCTTGAAGAGGCTAGGGTGATTTTAACTGCAGGTACAGAAGAACAGCAACAGGAAGACTCCTCACGAGCAATTATATTGAGAGAAACACAAGCACGTGAGGTGAGTGAACCAAACACGAGTGAAATTCAGGTGAGAGCACACACAGACACAGATACTCAAAACCTGTTAGCTCAAATTGCTGCTCTAAAAGAAGAACTTGCTAAAAGCCAAGCTGAAGCTCAAGCATTTAAAGCACAAGTGGTTGAACGGTCTTCTTCTTCCACCTCTGTCAACAATCAGCTGGCAATCATCAGGAATGATATCTCAGATCTCAAGACCACTGTAATACCAAAGCTCAATTCCATTCAGGACACTCCAACTTTATCAGTTGATGACATATCCAACTTCTGCTCTCTACACACAAGAATGACTTCTCTTGAAGACCTCGTTGAGATGAATCATTCACTGGACTCCTCAAGATTTCTAAAGATAGAGACGGGCATGGAACATCTCAATGAAGGGATGAAGCACCTATATTTCATGATCAAGAATTCTCATTGCCCTAATGAAGAACAAAGAGCTTATTTTGAAGGACCGTCTGGTGGAGGATCAGGCTCTGGAGGTGATGGAGGTTCCAAAGGAAGGTCAGAAGAGGATCCCTCAACTAAGGGGGAGAAGAAAGGGAGTAGTGCCAAAGGGAAGGAAAAAGATACCTCTGCTGGAGACAAAGGAAAGGCTGATGATGTCTACTACAGTGGAGAACAGGATGACTTTGATATTTTTGACATTCCCACTGAACCAGTTCAGGAAGATAAAGATGGTTTATTTGAAGCTGAAGAGGAAAGTGATTTTGGAGAATGAGAAGAAGAAGCTCAAGTGGATCCTCTGTTTGAGAAAGAATTTCAGAAGGAGCAGTCAGAAATGAAAAGAAAAGAAGCTGAACTCAAGAAGGTCTCTCAGATCATTGACATGAGGAAAGACATTCAAAGAACAGAAACTCTTCAAAAGCAACGTCTTCATGACATTAAGGCTCAAGAAAGGAGAAGAGATGTCAGACTGAAGATTGGTGAAAAATGGGATGAAGCTAGGAGAGTACTTGATATGCCTCAGCTGAGCACTAACAATGATAGGCAGTTCCTACATCTTCTTGACAAGCTGGAAATCTCAAATCCTAACAATGACATGTACATGAATGCTATCAAGACTGAAGTCTCGAGGATCACAGCTGCTTTTGATAGATCCCTAAATGAGATGAGCATTTTTGTATATTGTCAGAGTGAAGGATCTTTCAAGGTGTCACTTCATCTGTTCGAGAATCGTTCTTTGTCAGAGAATTGGGTTCTTCTCAACAAGGTTAAAAGAAGCTCAGAATTGAATGAAGTTCTTCGAGAAAGGCTTAAAGAGTTTGCCAGCAGGGCTAGTCCTCAAGTGGTCAACAATCCTCATCAGGTGAGATTCTTTAAGTCTGATTGTCTTCAAATCTGTCAGCTAGATGTACAATCTCTTAAAGACTACTCAGCTAAGCATCTGGTCTGGATGGAACATCATTTAAGAACTGCTGGATATTCATCCATGTTGAAGACTCAAGCTGCTGATTTGATTCAAGCTTATTGTGAAAAGAATATTAAAAGGTACAATCAGATCAAGAATAAGCTGAAGTCAGTTGGAGTTCAACCAGTCAGACCAGCAAGCTTCACTTCAGAAAAGGATCGTGTTTTTGACAAGGAATTGCTTCAAGATTTAGAAGAAGGTGAAGTCAGAAGAGAAGACAACTGAAGTCAATTAGCTCAAAACTCAATGTAATATGATTAGAGCTTTATGAATCAAGATAGTCTAATGTAGTTATATGTTCAGGCTAGAGGAACATCTATCTTGTATTCACTTGTAAATTTCATTTGGAATCTGGAAAATGTTAAATATAATCCAGAACTTTTCTGCTATTTACTTTGCATTACTGTTTATATCTTTTTCTTATTTGTTAGTTGAGTTATCCTCTAGGTATTTGTTGTTATTGTCTAACAAGCAAATAGGGGGAGATTGAAAGGCATATGTCATAGCCTATTCGTTTATTCGAGGATTTAACTCAACTCAAATAAGAATGTAATAAGTAAATAGTGGATCTATCATCAGAGAGATCTCACAAAGTAACATCTATCAAAGGATAAAGAAACATTGTTCATCTGCAGACTTGAAGATTCACTGGAAGAAGTTCAAGAATTTGATCATGCCTCAGTGATATAAATCAAGATCGTGGATTTAATCAAGTGACAGAGATCTCGTCAGGGTATCATTTATTACAAGGATTTAATCAGAGTATCAAAGTCAAGACATGAAGAAACGTCACGGAAGTTAGTCACTCATGAACCAGACAGTACATCGAGTGTCAGCATTGAAGTGGCGGAATTGATTCATAAGTCTCAGTGATTTTCAGAAGATTGTCAGAAGAATGGATGCTGCTCAGGGTTAGTATTAATTCTCTATTAATTAATTAAGTCATATAATTTAATTAAGAAAATAAATTATATCTGCAAAGATTAATTTATTGATTAATTGAATTAAATTGATTAATTAATTTAGAATTAATATTGAGGATTTACAAGATTTTAATTGGTTTAAAATCTGCTTAAATTCAAAACAAGACAATTCATTTGAACTAGTATGACAATCGGTATGACAATTGATAGTCATACCGAAAGTCATGCCAATACATTTAATTGTCTTATTAGAATTTCTGTTTAGATTAAAATCTGTTATTATTTCAGCAAGACAATTTATTTGAACTAATATGACAATCGGTATGACAATCAATAGTCATACTGAAAGTCTTGCTAAGTTCATTTTGATTGTCTTGCTAGTTGTAAATATTGTCATACCGAAAGTCTTGCTGGCCAAAGAGATTGTCATGCCAGTACATTTTTCAGTTCGGTGTTTGATAAAAGCAGCAGAAGACTTTTATTGATCAACACTTACAGAATCCAATCAAACAGAAAATAGAATACACAAGAGAAAAAGGAGCAGAAAACAAAAGCATAACATTTTATTTTTCATCTGCTTTTCTTCAAGATTAAATTTCTAGATTGTAAAGTTAAATCCAATCAACTAGAAATATTTATCTTGTTCTTGTGTATCAATCTAGCGGATTAAAATCCCTAGAACTTAATCTCAAATCGCATTTAGCATTTGATCTTTTAATTATAAAAATAGAAAAAGTTCATGTCGAATTTATTCTAGATTTGTAATAATTGATTTGAGATTAATCTCTTGTAACCGATACCGTAGTTGTAACACCTTTCAAGTTTAATAAAAGTTTTATTTAACTTGAATTTTGTTTCACAATTTTATTCCGCATTTTATTCGATTAAACGGTATTGTTTGCATTCAACCCCCCTTCTACAAACAAATTGGGACCTAACAAGTGGAGGCAATTCAAAACTATATTGACTTCCGACTATGTCAGGCCGTTTGTTGGACAGAAGAAAAAGCTTAGGAAACCTCCAAAGATATATTCCTATGTGAGCAAGGATGCTTGGAAAAAATTTGTTGCAGATAAGACTTCGAAGAAGTGGGAGGTGGGAGGTATAAAAAATTTATAAATATTGTTTTTAATAGGACTTAAAAAAATATTGTGTGTAGTAGATAACTTAAATAGTGTACAATTTAGAAAAAAGACTACAATAAAACTACAAATTTAGTGATCTGAATTTATTTAATTTAGACAATTAAATAAAAACATTATTATTAATTTAGTGATCTGAATTTAGCATATGACATATTAATAAATTTAAGCACATCAAATATAGTTAACTAGTTATAAATTAATAAATATTAAAAATTTATAAAAAATGCCACTAGTTTTTATTTAATTATCTTGAGGTCCAAGTTAAAACTGGTATTTTACTACAGCCATTGCGTAAGGATCAGAGGGAGCGGGTGAAAAAGCGGAAATATCCACACCGCATATTGAGGAAAGGGTATATCGTTTACAAGAAGAGGAAGTAAGAAACTATCAATATTGTTGGCTTTTTTGTTTATTTTTCATGGATTTTTCATTGAGAACAAGGTTGCATTTGGCATGGTTTTGGAAGACTCGGATATGAACAAATCAATACATGGAGTGCCTATGCCAGCTGGATGTGTTCGTGTTTTGGTGGACGGCAGCATCCAAGAAGAAGCCTTGGTTCCTGTACCCGTATGTGGTGAAATAGAGACGGTCTGCCAACCTGTTGGCTCACATTTAGCATGGCCTCGGGACATGGTAATTTTCCTGACTGTAATTAAAAAGGTATGTTGACGCCAATAATTTCTCACATTATATTCAGAAAAGGGGTTTCTATATTTAATAAATGATTGATTAATTAATTTCAGAAAAAGGTTAAGGAAATACCTTTGTCAAAAGCAAAAAGTGAGTTGCGATGCCTGCAAGAAGAATTTGACAGGGCAAAGACACATAAGAACGTGCCGAGTTGCTTCAGTTTGTTATACAAACATGCAAAAACTTTCATGAAAGCTACTGGGGCCTCTTTGCCGATTCCGTGCAATGCAGAGGTCTTTGGAGTAGAGAAAACAATATTTGTTTTGCATAAAAATATAATTGCCTTGTTAGAGTATGATATGATCGGACAATCTACAATAGCGGCATACATGGCATAAGCATAGTTTTATTTTGATTCTTTTTATTTTGCACAAATGCATCCGCTGATGAGCCCAGTTTTTTAGCTACTTACACACTGTGATCACTGAGAATGATGATTTAGATCTGTTTACCTTCTGTGATCCTGGTGTTACATTTTCCCTCAACAAAGGTTTTGAATCTTACATTGTCAATCGGTTGAAAGTGGGGAATGTTGATCGTGTATTCTTCCTGCCACATAACGAGAAGTAAATTTTTACTTTGTTAATTACAATTAATTTTTAGGTAATTTTTTTCTGCAAATTCTAACTTTATTATATTTATTTTAAAAAACAGTCAACATTGGATTTTAGTCATAATATGGGAGGGTGACATCTATATCTGCAATCCTTTATCTCAGCCGCATCATTTTCCTAAGTTGGAAAAAGCACTGTCAAGGTAATCTCTACGTGAACATGTTTCAGTTTTGATATATATGCTTCTAGATTATTTTTAGGTATTTTTTGATATTTTATCATTCTATATCACGTAGCACAATAAAAACTTTTAATGCCGAAACTGGAAGGGGAAATAAGCCTGTAAAAATAAAGAATCTTGTTGTAAGTTTTACATTTAGTCTGTTTCTCCAGATTGGTGAAGTCCCCCTTTCTTTGCTTCTGACTTTAATTTTGTTGTTTTGTAAAGGGATCGCCCAAACAGCCTGGTGGTCATGAATGCGGCTACGTCATCCTGCTCGATATGAAAGAAATCATTTCAGACAGAGAAATGACATTTAGAACCAAGGTATATCTAATTCACGTGTTAACTATTAAAATAAACAGTTCTACATAATTTATGTGCTAATTCCTTGTCACGTTTATTAAAAATTAGTGGGCGACCAAGACCCGTTTATTTTATAACGGATGAGCTTGATGAGGTGCGAATGGAGGCTGCAGAATATATCCAGGAGTTGATATGAAGTTTTTAATGACTTGATTTTTACAAACTAGTAAGGGAACCATATGCTTTTGCAAACTTTAGTGGTCTCTTATGTTGGTAAATTTTAGACGTATATTAAGTTGTATAAATTTTAGTTGGAATATGGAGATGAATATGGATGGGTTGATTGTTTTTTGGTTGTAGATATGAATGTTGGTTGTTTGTTGGACGTCGGAATGGTTAGATGTTGGTTGTCGAAGAATGCAGTTGGATTTTGGTTGTAGACATGCAAGTTGATTTAGTATATATAATTTGGTTGTTTGTTGGATGTTCATTTGGTATTTTTTTTGCTTTCTATGGGTTTATGTACAAATGCACATGCTTATTTTAAAAAAAATAAGAACTCAAACATCGGTTCTTGTTATAAAACTGATGTGAATCAACTAAAAACACATCACCTACTCAAACTAAAAACGATGTCTAAACCAACAAAACAAATCGAATTATTGGAAAGAAAATGACGTCTAAAATGTTAAAACACATCGCTTTGTGCAAGTATATAAAAGTAAAATGAAAGAAAACCGATGTCAAAGTAAAAGTTTCATATCGCTTTTTCAAACAAAACTGATGTTACAATACATGTCTAACATCGGTTTAGCAAATGAATCGATGTAAAATACGGACTAAGATTTGTTTAAGAATCTGATGTCTATCAATTAAAAGTGCTTCCCTGTTATATGTTTAAAGTGCTATTTAAACTCCTAAATACCATTTTTGACAATCTTATTTTAACATTTTATTCGAAAAAAAAGAAAAAAGGGTTAATTATTCATCAGTTTACTAAAAAAATTGATGTCTATGTACATCTTTAATATCGGCTAAAAATTGATGTTAAAGACCCCTACCTTTCTCTACACATGCGAAGACATAGGTTTGAAAAGAAAAAGACATCGGTTATAAACCGATGTCTAAGGGTATTTTTCTAGTAGTGATCTAAGGCAACTAAATCTCAAATACTGATAGAACCAATCTATACAGTAGTTCAAGCATATGATACTGAAGAAAGATTTGAAGAAGAAGAAGAAATCATCCAAGCTCGCCAAAGAAGGAATATTTATGGAGCTGACTGGGCTGATAAATTGAATTTAACCTCTAACATTGCTCAAGTTAAAAAATAAGTTATTATTCAACCAATCACAACCTCTGATTCTACTCATATTTTTTATTTCTCAAATCAAGCAGATTTATCAAATCCTGATTCTGAAGATATAGTCTCTGATAATCCAGAACTTACTTTTGAAGAAAAGAAGAAGCTACTATGTGGAAGTAAGAAACCAGCACCTAGAAGAGATTCTTCTGAAATATTAAAGAAGATTTATAGTGGAATTCTCGATATAGACAACCTGGAATCACAAGTGGTCTTGGAAGATTAAATGATGATGATCTATTTGTAGGAGATGCTTTGACTCTAAGAAAGCATTCTTATTTGACAGAAATTGGAGACAATGTAATGCTTGAAAACTTACAGAAGATCATATCAGTGCAAATTATTATTGATCATGCTGAATAGAAAATAATCTATTTTCTGGATTCTGGGAGAAGCTTAAGGTTGAATCAAGAACAGTTAAGAGACAAACCATGGCAGGAATTGGAACTTATTGCTATAATTCTCAAGGTAACTAATTATGTAACTGCCAGATGGTCTGCATTCATAAGAACCTGATACAGTTAAAGCAGAGAGGAATGCCTTACAAATCAAACTACATTCCAAAGTATATTGATCAATCTGAATATGTTATTGATATGCCTATTGGAGGAGCCAAGATAGAAATGAGTCTAGGGACTAAAGTTTTAACCTTTAATCCTGATGGAAAGAAAATTGGGTTTCTGGAGTTGGATGTGTTGGATTTTTAACACAGCGGGGGCATGGCAAAACACTTTTACACATACAAAATCCAAATAAAAGCATATAAATCGTGAATAAAAATTTGAGGGATCGAATCTAACCTTTTAAAATAATTCGGAGACAACGATCAGAGATCCTTAGCAGTTGCTCCTCAAGTGTGAAGCACTCCACCGGTATCCACCAAGAAAACGATGTTAAGGAGGAGGAAGGAGGTGGAGAGAATTGGGTTTTCCAAACTTTTTTGGGTTTTCGGGTTCGATGTGGGTTAGAATAAAATTAGGGTCTATAATAGTGTATTTATAGGCAAAATTTTCAGCTGAAATTTTCCCATAAATATTATTATTATTATCCCATTTATTATTCTCATTAATAATTAAAACACCTTTTAATAATTAATCCTTTTTCTAAACACTTTAGAAATAATTCTCTCTCTTGATTTAATTTCCAAAAATTAAATCCTTTAATTAATAATATTAAGAACTTTTCTTAATTAATTTATAATCAATTAAATCTCATTTAATCAATTATTAAATTTGCCAATTAATTATTTATTTCATAAATAAATAATTATTATCCATTTTTAATTAATTCCTCCACCATTAAATCATTCTCTTTTTATGGTGTGACCCTGTAGGTTCAATATTAAGCCGGTAGTAGAAATAAATAATAATAAAACTATTTTATCATTATTTATATAAATTCTCTAATTTATTAAATATGATTAATTAATTAATCACATTTATTCTACATCGTGAGGGATACTTCTCAGCATATCGCGACTATCCGGATAATATGAATTCACTGCTTAGAATACCAAGAACCTGTCAGGATTAGTTACCGTACAATAAACTCCTTCTACCCTACAATGTCCCGATTAAATACAAGGCATGGATCTCGTGTCAAGCCTATCTAATTCAATCACTTGCTTACCATTTACTATGCATAGTTCTATGCAAATTAGAAACTCCTTTCTAATTTCACTCACTCTGGCCAGAGATTCCTGAACTAGCATAAGTGGATCAGCCTTGAACATTCGCTTCCTTCACTGGAAGGGGTAGATCCTTTATTGATCATACACTATCTTCGTGTACAAATTCCTATACCCAGACGAGCCCTGATAATTGTCCCTGGAGACTAAGAACTAAACCAAAGCATAGTTCAGTGTACACAAGATGACTATGATGACCTCAAGTCTAAGGATACTTGTACAACTATCACTAGGTGAACAACTGCTGACACGTGAGGAACTCCATCAGTTGTTCAGCTGTGCGAGTCATGTTCAGTGAACTTATTCCATAATAAGCACCTACATACTAGCTATAGTGTCACCACACAAATGTCTATGAGAACAGACATCCTTCATAATGAAGCAAGCCTAGTATGTACCGATCTCTGCGGATTACTAATTACCAGTTAGTAATCCTATGATCAGGAACTATTTAAGTTTAGAGTTATCATCTTTTTAGGTCTCACTATTATGATCTCATCATAATCCATAAAAAGCTTTACTCTAAACTATGGTATATCTTATTTAAACACTTAAATAGATAGAGCCCGTAATAAAAACATAACAAGTCTTTTATTAATATCAATATAATCAAAACAGATTACATAAAGAGTTATTCCTAAATCCTAATACATGATTGGACTTAGGACATATTCCTTTCAATCTCCCACTTGTACTAAAGCCAATCACTCTGGTATCTAATACCCATCCTGTCATTATGACGATCAAAGTGACTTTCATAAAGTAGCTTTGTGAGTGGGTCTGCTATGTTGTTATGTGTGTCAACTCTATTTCAATACAATACAAGAAATGTTATCGCGCTCCCACTTACCCTTTTGTAGACGCATGGTTCATCTACGTTTTTGATAAAATCAAACTCTTTGATTGTCTCATCAAAACGAATGTTCCATCTACGAGAAGCTTGCTTTAAACCACATATGGTTCGCAGTAGCTTACACACTAGGTTTTCATTTCCCTTGGAAAGAAAACCATCTGGCTAATTGCCAGATCTCATAGTCGTAGTAAGCAGCAATCGCAAGCAAAATCCGAACTGATTTTAACAGGGCTACAGGTAAAAGGTTTCATCAAAGTCAATCCATTGCCTTTGTTTGAATCCTTTTGCCATAAGCCTGGCCTTATAGGTCTCCACCTGGACATCTGCTATAATCTATCTTTTGTATAGCGTATACATAGATTCCATTCTGGATTTCATGGCACTATGACATTTCTCTGAGTCAACACTACTCATAGCCTCATTATAGGTCACAGGGTCGTCATCATCAATGATCGACAACTCATTGCCATTCTCAATGACAAGGCTATATTACCTCTCAGGTTGGCGAGACACTCTCCCTGATCTATGAATGGGCTGTTCCACAAAAGGTTGTCCAGTCAGAACAGGTGTTTCCACTTGATCCGTAGTAGTTTGTGCTTCTTGAACTTCATCAAGTTTAATTTTGCTCCCACTGTTTCCTTCAAGGATAAACTCCTTTTCCAAGAAGGTAGCATGTCTGGATACAAACACCCGATGATCGGTGTAAAAGTAATACCCTAAAGTCTCTTTAGGATATCCCATAAAACTACATTTTACGGATCGATATTCCAGCTTATCTGGGTCAACTTACTTGATATAAGCTTGGAAATCCCCAAATCTTAACGTGTTTAAGACTCGGTTTCCTTTATTTCCATATCTCATACGAAGTTTGAGGAATAGATTTTGGAAGGCACCTTATTCAGTAAATATGCTGAGGTTTCCAATGCATAACCCCATAGGAATACTGGAAGATTTGCATAGCTCATCATGGACCGAACTATGTTTAACAAAGTTTGATTTCTCCTTTCAGATACCAATCTGGAGGAGTCCACTGGGAGACTATACCATTTACTTTGAGATAATCTAGAAACACTCCATTAAAGTATTCACCACCTCGATCTGATCGAAGAGTTATAATACTATGTTTGGTTGTTTCTCCACTTCATACTTATATTCTTTGAACTTTTCGAAGGCCTCAGACTTGTGTTTCATCAAACACATATCCGAATCCAGATCTATCATCTATGAAAGTAATGAAGTATGAAAATCCACCCATGGCTTGCGTAGAAATTGGTCCACATACATCTGTGTGTACCATTCCTAGCAAATTTGCAGCCCTCTCTATATGTCCACTAAATGGAGACTGCAGTGCCACTATGAAGTGAGATTTTTATCATCCCTTTTCTTTTATTAGTTTGTTCAATCTGAAGCAAATTATGTCACATATATATACAGACCATTATTTAAAGCACCACGTCCATAAAGAATATTATCTCTAAGAATAGAACATTCATTATTCTCAATAATAAATGAAAATCCAGCCAAGTCTAACATGGGAATAATATTCCTCACAATCGAGGGAATAAAATAACAATTATTTAAAACAATAATCTTGCCCGTAGGCATATAAATGAAATGATTCTACATCTTCAGCAGCAACTCTTGCTCCATTTCCATCAGTAGAATCACCTCATCTTCCTCAAGAGTCCTACTTCTCCTTGGTCCCTGCAACAAATTGCAGATATGAGAACCACAGGCGGTATCTAATACCCAACTAGAAATTTGATATAATGACATATTCACTTCTATCATGAACATACCTGAATCAGAAGCGGTAGTCTCACTACCCTTCTTCTTCTTCAATTCTGCAAGGCAAACCTTGCAGTTCCTCTTCCAGTGCCCCACCTTGTTACAGTGAAAGCAAACAACTTTGCTCTTGGGGTCTTCAGCTTTTGGTGGAACCGGCTTTTCTTCACCTACTTTCTTCTTCTTGGAAGAGTTCCTCTTCCTTTTCTTAGGATTGGAACCTTCACCAATTAGAAGAACAGAACTCTTCTTAGGGGGAAAATTCGATTCCGCAGTCTTCAATATGTTGTGGAGTTCAGGCAGGCTGACATCCAACTTATTCATGTGAAAGTTCACAACAAACTGCGAGAACGAACTCGGAAGCGATTGCAAGACCAGGTCTTGGCTCAGCTCCCCATCCATGACAAAACCAAGTTGTCCAAGATGTTCAATCAAATTGATCATCTTAAGTACATGGTCATTCACAGATGATCCCTCAGACATCCTACAACCGAACAGCTCCTTCGATATCTCATATCGAGCTGTCCTCCCCGCCACATCATACAACTCTTGTAGATGCATGAGGATAGTGTGAGCATCCATATGCTCATGTTGCTTCTGTAGCTCAATGTTCATGGAAGCTAGCATGATGCATTGAGCAACATTTGCATCATCTATCCACTTACGATACACAACATGTTCATCATTATGTGCATCACTAGCAGGTTCAGTAGGCTTAGGTGAGTCAATTACGTATTCCAGCTTCTCAATCCTGAGAACAATTCTCAAGTTTCGAAGCCAGTCAGCATAATTAGGACCAGTCAATTTGTGAGCATCTAGTATGCTCCTGAGTGATAGTGCAGAAGATATAACGTACAAAGTAAATCTGTAAATGATAAACACATAACAACACTTAGCAAATATTCGATTTCATTTCAAAACACTATATGAATCGGGTCTTTATTCATAAGTGGCTCCCACTAGTTTTCTTAATTTATTCAACCCCCTACGTGAAAAATTAAGCATTCATAATGCTAGTAAGAATAGGGATCCTACATTCCATTACACAACCCCGGCTGTAGCACGAACCGCCATGCAATGTTCAATAGGCAGACAACTCTTGTCAATTACATCTCATGTTATTCCCTAATCAAACTTTAGCCTCTTGAATAATTGAGTCTTGGCTGTAGCACGACAAACTCAATATTCTAAGTCAAGTCTAACCCAATATTCCGTACAGTTGAATCAGTCCCCAAAGGCCCACGGCTGTAGCACGTACCGACCTTTAGATTCTTATTCAATGTACACATCTCTATGTAATAGACAAGTATTTCTTATTTCGAAATCAAAGCCCTCGGCTGTAGCATGAACCGACAATGATTCAAAAATAAGAACTACTTTTCTATCATGTTGGAAGGCTATGACCGACACAAGCCCGTTATGTCATTGGCCAATTACTACTTGATATTATTTAATTTTAGAGGGATTATATTACGTTACAATCATAATCATATTATAAAGAGATTCTTCCTTTTAAATTAAATATTTCAAATCAATAATCAATAATCAGATGATTCCCAGATCGGGTGGAGCATTGTCAAGAGGCGTCACTTAATAACCCTTTCTTACAGATAGAAATCTGTTGTTGACAGAATCATCCTTTCTCTCATATCGAAAATTCATATTCAATTACGTGTTTCATAAACACAAGAATCTCATGAATGTATTCATAATATTATTATTAAGGTTATGAAACAATTTCACTATACTAGGTTGTCTAACAAACGCCTTATGTTTATTTAAGTTCACCTAAATCTATCATCGCATGATAAACTAAGCATATATCACATATATCAACATGAATAAACATCAAGGTAGGCATGTTACATCATCTAGCACATTAGTCTAAGCATTATACATCTCTATGTATCACATGAAGCATTTAAAATCAATTAAAACAATCAAAAACAGCTTTAAAACACTTCATGGAAATATAAACAGTTCAAAACTTTTATAAAAACTAAAATTGATCACTCCATTAGATCCGTCTCAGAAAAACGAATCCAACGGTATATTGCATGCCCAAAACGGAGTTACGAAACTCCCAGAAAATCAATTTTAATATCAACAAACGGGCTGTAACGCATTACAGGAACGCGTTACAAGCCCTGTAACGCATTCTGGTGATGCGTTACACCCCTTTTAAGCCATTAAAGGGTGTAACGTATTCACGCCCTATTTTTTTTTATTTATTTTTTTTGTTTTTTAGCAGCCGACAGAATTCTTTCTCGGAAACCGCGCCGCACCTGACATCTGACCTGTGCTTTTCTGTCTCCGTGCAATTCACAGCAGCAGCAGATAACAGCATATACAGCATATACAGATATATACATACATACAATTCATATATATATATATGATTTATTTAATTACGAATTTAATTGATACAACTTCAAAAATTCATAATAAAAAATCTATACATCATAAAATTATGAAAAAAATATCCAGACGATCTACAACACTTGTAGAACCCAGATCAACATTCAAAATTATTCTGAGAAACGATTTCTCATCAGGCAAAATTAATCCATGATATAACTTGTAAAAATCATAATTAATTCATACAAGCACATAAAATTCTGAAATTTTTACCACGGATCTATATGCATACAACCTATGCTCTGATGCCATTGTTGGATTTTTAACGCAGCGGGGGCATGGCAAAACACTTTTACACATACAAAATCCAAATAAAAGCATATAAATCGTGAATAAAAATTTGAGGGATCGAATCTAACCTTTTAAAATAATTCGGAGACAACGATCAGAGATCCTTAACAGTTGCTCCTCAAGTGTGAAGCACTCCACCGGTATCCACCAAGAAAACGATGTTAAGGAGGAGGAAGGAGGTGGAGAGAATTGGGTTTTCCAAACTTTTTTGGGTTTTCGGGTTCGATGTGGGTTAGAATAAAATTAGGGTCTATAATAGTGTATTTATAGGCAAAATTTTCAGCTGAAATTTTCCCATAAATATTATTATTATTATCCCATTTATTATTCTCATTAATAATTAAAACACCTTTTAATCATTAATCCTTTTTCTAAACACTTTAGAAATAATTCTCTCTCTTGATTTAATTTCCAAAAATTAAATCATTTAATTAATAATATTAAGAACTTTTCTTAATTAATTTATAATCAATTAAATCTCATTTAATCAATTATTAAATTTGCCAATTAATTATTTATTTCATAAATAAATAATTATTCACCATTATTAATTAATTCCTCCACCATTAAATCATTCTCTTTTTATGGTGTGACCCTGTAGGTTCAATATTAAGCCGGTAGTAGAAATAAATAATAATAAAACTATTTTATCATTATTTATATAAATTCTCTAATTTATTAAATATGATTAATTAATTAATCACATTTATTCTACATCGTGAGGGATACTTCTCAGCATATCGCGACTATCCGGATAATATGAATTCACTGCTTAGAATACCAAGAACCTGTCAGTGAATAGTTACCGTACAATAAACTCCTTCTACCCTACAATGTCCCGATTAAATACAAGGCATGGATCTCGTGTCAAGCCTATCTAATTCAATCACTTGCTTACCATTTACTATGCATAGTTCTATGCAAATTAGAAACTCCTTTCTAATTTCACTCACTCTGGCCAGAGATTCCTGAACTAGCATAAGTGGATCAGCCTTGAACATTCGCTTCCTTCACTGGAAGGGGTAGATCCTTTATTGATCATACACTATCTTCGTGTACAAATTCCTATACCCAGAAGAGCCCTAATAATTGTCCCTGGAGACTAAGAACTAAACCAAAGCATAGTTCAGTGTACACAAGATGACTATGATGACCTCAAGTCTAAGGATACTTGTACAACTATCACTAGGTGAACAACTGCTGACACGTGAGTGAACTCCATCAGTTGTTCAGTTGTGCGAGTCATGTTCAGTGAACTTATTCCATAATAAGCACCTACATACTAGCTATAGTGTCACCACACAAATGTCTATGAGAACAGACATCCTTCATAATGAAGCAAGCCTAGTATGTACCGATCTCTGCGGATTACTAATTACCAGTTAGTAATCCTATGATCAGGAACTATTTAAGTTTAGAGTTATCATCTTTTTAGGTCTCACTATTATGATCTCATCATAATCCATAAAAAGCTTTACTCTAAACTATGGTATATCTTATTTAAACACTTAAATAGATAGAGCCCGTAATAAAAATATAACAAGTCTTTTATTAATATCAATGAAATCAAAATAGATTACATAAAGAGTTATTCCTAAATCCTAATACATGATTGGACTTAGGACATATTCCTTTCAGGATGATCTATCTCTTGGATTCAAAGTTACATAATCTCTGGACTGCCATCTATCAGAATGATGAATCAACAGATGAACTAAGGGAACATAAACAGAGGATACAATGGTATTTGAATGTAATGGAAGAGAATCTGTTGAGGAAGTTTCTTGAAGATTTTCCAGACTGTGTTAGAGTTCAGAATGAAGAGTAAAGTCAGATATTCACTGAAGTAAGAATGAATATGATTACTTGATTTCTGCATTTAGATAGTTTTGATGACATCAATTGGAACTTGTACATATTGTCATAATGCACAACTTGGGGGAGATTGTTAGATATTCCTTCACTGCCTTAAATTCTTACTTTCCTTTTCTTCCTCGAATATCTACTGAAATGATAAATCCTGATGACATCATCTGCTATCAGAAGTTCATATCAGGACTTATATCAGTATTTACTGAAGAATGACATCATCAGTACTTATATCAGTACTTGATGATTAGCAGATGATGTCATCAGGATTTATCATTTCATTAGATATTCGAGGAAGAGAAGGAAAGTAAGAATTTAAGGCAGTGAAGGACTTTATCTCAGAAGCATTGTATTAGGTTTCCTTGTTGTTAATAGAATATGATTTCTTATACATTGTGTAACTGTGCTCTATATAAACCACATATTAGGTTTATGCTAAAAGCATTACAAATATTTTTATATCTTTCGCATAACCTAGAAGCTCTCAAAGATATTTGTTCATCCTTTCGAGAGAGTACGTTTGTAATCAGTTTTTATCTGTTAATATAAAAACTGTTAATTATGTTGAAGCTTTGTCATTGATTGCATTAACTGTATTCACCCCCTATGATTACCTAAAATATTGATATTAAAGGTTTCTTTTCATCATTAAAATACATTATATAGTAGAGAGGGAAAAAGAGTGTATATAATTAATATAACATATAAAATTAGAATCTAAAGCTCACATTATAGAAGTTTTCTATTAGTGCACTTCATATTTACAAATTTTGAATACTAAATTAAAAATTCAACCCTACGAATGTAAATATCCTGTAAAAAATAAGCAAGTATGGAAATTTTCGAATAAATTTGTTATTTGGATCGGTCACTTTATATTAAAAAATAATCATTTAATATCCACCGTTAACATTATATAAGAAAATTGAATCATTATAAAATCTAGAATTTACATGAATTTCTTACGCACTTATATTTTGACTTAATATCCGCATCTGTACGGTTGATATGTAAAAAAATATTCGATAAATATAATTTTAGGTTGCACTAATTAAAAAATTTTTATTGTGACCATTAAAAATTCCAAGTCCATAAGCCCAATTATATATGAAAAATGTAATATAGGGTAAGAAGAGAGATGACTTAAAAATAAGGCTTGAGGCCTAGTGATATAATGTTAGATATATTTGTGATGTCATGTCTAATAATGATTTGTGTTTAGTTTTCAGATCTTAACTAACATGACAAATCAGGACTTAACTGGAAATCAGTACTTATACTGAAGTCAGAACTTAAGATATCAGAACTTAAGTTATCAGAACTTAAGATATCAGAAGATATTTATCAGGAGATAATATCAGGACTTAAGAAGACGTTCAGATAAGGAAGGCGGCTGATTGAAAGGAAAGAAGATCAAGACTAAAATAAAAAGAGATATGCATGGAGAAGAATTCTATGAAGAATAGAATACTTGGAAGAAAAGATAACTAGTTGATATATTTTAGGATACAAACTTATGTTCGATATCAATTAGAAGATTATCTTATAACTGTGTGTCTATATAAATACAGCATAGGGTTACTCTATATGTGTTATCTTAATCGAGAATATTATTCATTGTAACCCTAGCAGCTCTCGTGATATTTGTTCATCACTGGGAGAGGACGGTTTCATTGTAATATTGTTTTATTAATATGATTATTCTGTGTTTCATACTTGTGTTCTTAATTTGATTTGATTGTAGTATACACTGTAATCAACCCCCTTCTACAGTGTGTGTGACCTAACAAGTGGTATCAGAGCCAATTTGGTAATACATATAGAGTAAAAATCCAAAACAATCATGTTTGAAGAAGAACAAACTCCAACCAAGCCTGCCAAAACTGAAGAAACTCTAAAGACTCAAATCCATAATCGATATGAGACTATTAGGGTTCCCATATTGAAACCTTCTGAGTATCCCATATGGAAAGTGAGGATGACTATGTTTCCGGAAGCTACAGATCCAGAATACCTAGACAGAATTAATGAAGGACCACATAAGCCAACCAAGCTCTCTGTTGTAGTTGCAGATTAGCCAGCACAGACTGTATCAAAGGAGAAAAGTGAGTATACAGCTGAAGATATCTCATATATTGCCAAGGATGCAAAGGTAAGGCATTTGCTGCATAGTACCATTGATAATTTCATGTCAAACAGGGTAATAAACTGCAAGACTGTAAAGGAGATATGGGATGCCTTAGAGACAAGATGACAGGGAACTAATTCAATTAAGAAGAACAAGAGGACTATACTCACTCAGGAGTATGAGCACATTGACTCAAAACCTGATGAGTCATTAACTGGTTTATATGACAAATTTGTCAAACTCTTGAATGATCTGTCACTGGTGGATAAGGAATATGATCTTGAAGATACAATCTTAAATTCCTTCTAGCTCTTCCTGAAAGTTGGGATTTGAAGGCAACTACTATAAGAGACAACTATGCTCTTGATGAAACTACTCTTGATGAAATATATGGTGTGCTCAAAACTCATGAACTTGGGATGGATCAAAGAAGCAAGAGGCATGGGAGAAAGTCAAGAACAGTTACTCTTAAGGCTGAGGAGGAATCTCCCAAAGTGGTTGCCTCAAAGAAAGGCAAAGGAAATGCTCTCATCACAAAGTCTGATACTGAGTCATCAAATTCTGATAGTGATGATGATTCAGAAACTGAAAGTCTATCTGAGATGGATGTTGATGAAGAGATGATGAAATTGTCTGATCTTATGGTGAAGGGTATCACAAAGATAGCTTACAGGAAATTTAGAAGGGGAAAGAAGTTTTCCAAGAAAAGTGGAAGTTATGATAAAAAAGGATTCTGAAAATCTGAAGGCAAAGCAGGAAAGTCTGACAGAGGAGATTACTCAAATGTTAGATGCTACAATTATGGTGAGAAAGGCCACATATCTCCTGATTGCAAGAAAGGAAAAGGTGACAAAGGCAAGGCACTTGTCACAAAGAAGAAAAGCTGGACAAACACTTCAGATTCTGAGAATGAGGTAAACTATGCCTTGATGGCAAATGCTGATAGCAGTTCTGAAGCTGCTGAGTTAAAGTTACCTCAAACAACCTATGCTTTTCATACTGATGATATTACTGAGTTGAGATCTTATCTTAAAACCATATTCATTAGTTATAGAGATCAGACTTTAACATGTGATAGGTTAACTTCTGAAAATATGGCTTTTAAGAAAAGGAATGACTATTTAGAAAAGGAGTTAGTTATGTTCCATCAAACTCAGAAAAAAAGAGATGATGCTTTTTATGTTAGAGATGGAGTGTTAAAATTGAATCAATCTCTAAAAACTGAGTTAGAAAAGGAAAGAGAGATTATCAGGACTTGGACTAACTCTGGCAGAACAACTCAGAATTTGCTAAGTAGTGGAAACTGGAAAGAGGGCTTAGGTTATGGAGATGATAAAAGTGAAACAGGAACTGAACAAATTAAGCCAATTATTGTTAAACAGGTTAATAAGCCAAAGGTAAATCCTGTTAAGTTTGTAGCTAAAACTGTAGAGTCTGATTCTGAAAAGATGAAAGATAGTAAGACAGAAGTTAAGGCAAAGTCAACTTCTGATAAGTTAAAATATGATAAACCAGCTGAAGTTAATATAGGCTTAATGACAAAGAAGCAGCTTAAGTACAAGCTGAAAGAGATTAAGGATGTAAACAAGGTAAAGCCACCTAGGAAAAATAGGAATGGGACGGAAGGTATGAATAAAAGCAATAATTATATGCCTGTTCATAATGCTCCTAGAAAGAAATGTTATAACTGTGGAAATTCTAACCATCTGGCTTCTTTTTGCAAGAAGAATAAGAATATAAACTCCTTACCTCCTAAGTCAGGAGTTAAGAGTCAGTCTGTTAGGTTTAAGCCACAAAATCTTTATTTTCATTGTGGTAGTTTATGGCATTCCTGTGGCGCCCTCCAAATCCGGGTCAGGAGTTTGGGGTCCACACACACACACACACCTTATTTATAACCTGCTTATAACAATAATAAAGATAATAATAATAATATGCAGTGACCCTACTTACCAAGTACCACGGACCGCAACAGGTTAAAGTATGCACACAAGCCAAACACACACTTATATTACAAACCGTTCAAATCCCAACTATCCAAACTCAGAACTGAGTATTAAACATTATTACAAACTTTTACAAACTTAAATTATCTCAAAAGATGCCTATTAGCTTGATCAACCTGAACCCCTAGCTCTCACGCTGGACTGGGGATCCTTGCTACCAACTGGTTCCTTCTTAACTGGAAAAGAACATAAACAACATCGCACAAATGAGCTAACTAGCTCAGCAAGTCACAATGACAAAACTGATAATAATGATCATCAAGTGAAAAGGGTTTTGATATCAAGTGAACAATGAATTATGATTTAGAATTGGATATTATATTTTCATTTTAAAAACCAAGGTTAGGCTGCTGATCAGTCACGCACTAACCCCGAGCAAAGCACACAGCACTGCTCTAACTATTGGATCCAAGGCACACATTGGCCTAACTTGACCATATATATGGTCTGACCACAAATCTGGTCCATAATTTTATAAAACAATCCAATTCTAACATAACAATAGAATAAACAATTTAAAACAATAAACAGAATCATAAGCAACATTGGATATTTAATAAGGAAATGGTTTCAATCTTTACAAGGGATCAGTATGGTAATTTCAAAGCTTGACTGTTAAGTGATGAAAGAATTGGATAATAAAGGAATCAATATTTCAGGGTTACAAGGATTTGGTATTTCAAAGCATAAGGTACAATAGGTTGAATATGTAAGTAATTCGGTTCAGTGCTTGGTATTCAGATTGTATGTATTTGTGGAGTAGTATCGTATTTTGTGGTTCGTATCCGGGTGTACAACAATCAATGGTTTAGAAAGAATAAGGTTTACGGCAAGATCAATAACTGGAATCAGGGTTTAGGGTTCAGTGCTTCAAATCACTTGCAATATAAAATAGGATTATCAATCAACTACAATATATCTCGAGAAAGTTCAGAACACTTGCCTGGTATTAGCTTGCTATACTTCTCTTACTTTCAATCACAACCGTCTACTCCTCGACTATTTGTTTCCCTTTCCTACGCCTTACCTCTTCTGCTCACATAGTATAAGCATCTATCAATATTCAACTCATACTATTCTATTCGATATATACTTCTATCTACCCTTCGTTTCACTCAAATCCGATTAACGGATTGAAAGTTACGCTATAAACAAGTAAACACTGAACATATAGACCGACAATTAATCAACAAGTCACACATATAGCATATAACATATCAAACAATCCATGATATATCATTTATAAAGGAGTCTCGGGTCATAAACAGGCTTTCGGTTATTTAAAATGATTTTTGAAACATTTTTCGGAATTAAAACGGGTCGTTGGATCAATTTTAGAGTAATAAACAGGGTTCGGTTGGCCAAATCAGGCTTCAAAACAATTTTATAATAATTATCGAGCCTTGAAAACAATTTAAAATAATATTTTAAAGCTCGAAACTATTTTTTGAAATTTTTAAATCATTTTTAAATAATTAAATAATTAATTAAAATCAATTAATAATTAATTAAATCAATTAATCAATTAATTTTCAAATTAATTGACCAATTAATCAATTAAATATTAACTAAAATTAATTAAATAATTAATTCAGATTTATTTTTGAATTAAAAATAATTTTTGGAATTAAAATAATGATTTTTTAAATTTTCAGAAATTAAAAACGAATTTTTATAATTAAAATAAATAGAAAATATGATTTTTGAATATTTTTAAAATAGGAATCCTATTTTTTCAAATTCTGGAAACCTAGGGGACTAAACTTCATCACCTTCAAAAGTACAGGGACTAAACTACAATTTTGCAGTCCAGTCGCCGGGAAATACAGGGTGGCCGGAGAACACGATTCCGGCACCCTCACCCCACCATCTGCTCCAGATATAATCTACAGATAACCAGGAACACAACCATGCAATCAAATCACATCAATAATCCCTGTCCTGGCCGGAAAATGGCCAAGAACATCGCCGATTTCCGGTGAACCGACGAAAACTTAAAAACACAACTCCCTTCGATTCAGACATCCTCTGTTAACGAGATATATACCAATCGATTGCAAATTTGATAAGGAACACAACCCACTATAATACAACAGCTAATAACCCCTAAATCAAAAAGCCCCAAGTTTCAATTAAAAATATTCATACGGGTTATAAACCCTAATTTTAAAATTCGAAGAATAAACTCAATTTTGAACATGTTATTGAACTCCAAATTAGTTATATGACATATGAAAATCATCAGGAAGACAAGCTCTACAACATGCAAGCATCAAATCATCCAAACAATCATCCGAACAAAAATTCATATTTTTAATTAAAATAATTCGAAAATAAATAAAAATATAGAAAATAAACCTTGATTTCTGCAGTTCTGAAACTTGAAGAAACTGAAAGAACACCTCAAAACCTCTGTTTTGGTTACTCGAGCGTTCCAATCGGAATTCACTAACACCTTCAATTTGTGGTTTGATTTTCAGAAGATTATACGAATATAGTTATTTTCTCTGGAAAGTTATATAATTACTGACTACAAATGATTTTTGATACGGAATAAAATACGGTAAAGGCTAATTATATTTATGGAAAATTAGTATCCCGTTGGATCATTCCAGATATAAAATGGTACGTTTATTTATAAAAACTGATCCAAACGGTACCGGTTTTCGGGATAATTATCCAAACCATTATAATTTGTACTGCGGTCTTGGTCTCAGTGCCTGGTTTCACCTTTTACGAGGTGATAATTGTGATAGTTTAATAAAAAGATCCTGTTAATCGAAAATACGAGTTTTATTGATTTACCGAAACAAATAACGTATCGAAAATATTACGCTGGGACCCGCGCAGGACAAACCGTACACCGAATCGAAAAAGTTGAAACATGGAAAATGCTCGGAATATTGCAATTAGGTTAGGAAGGAGTTTTCGGAAGAGTTTCGGGTTATAAAAACGTAAAACCGGATGACGTCGGTTAGTTCCCGATTTTATAAAATAATTTTTAAATACTCGGAAAAAGATTTTATAAAATCCATATAATCATCATAAAAATAAATAGGAAGATATGACAATTATCTATATTTTATTTTGGACATATAAAAATTAAAATACTCAATTAATATTATTTTTAAACATCCAAACACATTTAACACTTAACAAATAATTCACAGAATAGATACTGAACACATATAATAATTGTCTATTAGCAAAAATAATTACACGATATATCCCGGATATTACAATTCCATTTATACTTGTAAGGAATATCATAGTTTGTACTATGATTATTATCAAATAAAACCTTCTTTAAAGAAAGTTAGCATTATT
Source organism: Apium graveolens (assembly GCF_009905375.1). Lineage (NCBI taxonomy): Eukaryota > Viridiplantae > Streptophyta > Magnoliopsida > Apiales > Apiaceae > Apium > Apium graveolens. The sequence goes on from NC_133652.1 coordinate 92,311,092, forward strand.
CCTTCTAGTGTAAGTTCTGATGCAAAGTCTGATAATGTAAATTCTAATAAGAAAAATGTTGACATAAACTCTGATATTAAATCCGCTGCAAATGTTAACAAACTTAATAAGGCCAAAGGATCCAAGCAAGTCTGGGTCCTTAAAACTAATCATTAGTGGTCTTGGAGATTGCAGGGCAACAGGAAAAACATCCTAGTTCTGGACAGTGGATGTTCAGGACATATGACTGGAAATAAAGCCCTGCTATCAGACTTTGTGGAGAAAGCTGGCCCAGGTGTTTCTTATGGAGATGGCAACATGGGAAAAACTCTGGGATATGGCAATATCAATCTTGGGAATGTCATCATTGAAAAAGTAGCTCTAGTCTCAAGACTTAAACACAATCTGCTGAGTGTTAGTCAAATCTGTGACAGAGGTTATCATGTGGATTTCTTTGAAGAACACTGTGAAGTTGTAAGCAAATCTACAGGCAAAATTGTTCTAAAGGGATACAGGCATGGTAACATTTATGAAGCCAAGCTTTCAACAAATTCTGATGGTTCTGCAATCTGTCTGTTAAGCAGAGCATCAATTGAAGAAAGCTGGGATTGGCACAAGAAACTCTCTCATTTAAATTTTAGCAATATAAATGAACTAGTCAAGAAAGATCTTGTGAGAGGACTACCAAAATCAGTATTTGCTCCTGATGGCCTTTGTGATTCATGTCAAAAGGCAAAACAAAGAAAATCTTCATTCAAGAGCAAGACTGAATCTTCAATTCTTGAGCCTTATCACCTACTACATGTTGATCTATTTGGTCCAGTGAATGTCATGTCTTTTGCAAAGAAGAAATATGCTATGGTCATAGTAGATGAGTTTACCAGATACACATGGGTGTATTTCTTGCACACAAAAAGTAAAATTGCATCTATCTTGATTGATCATGTCAAACAACTGGATAAATTGGTCAAAGACTCTGTGAAAATCATAAGAAGTGATAATGGCACTGAGTTCAAGAATATGATTATGGAAGAGTTCTGCAAAGACCATGGAATAAAGCAGGAATTCTCTGCTCTTAGAACACCACAGCAAAATGGAGTTGTTGAAATAAATAATAGAACTCTTATTAAAGCTGCACAAACTATGTTTGATGAAGCAAAGTTACCAACCTACTTTTGGGCAGAAGTTGTGCAGACTGCTTGTTTTACTCAGAATGCAACACTTATCAACAAGCATGGAAAGACACCATATGAGATGGTGAAGAAAAAGAAGCCAAATCTGAAGTACTTTCATGAATTTGGATGCAAGTGTTTTATTCTTAAGACTCATCCTCAACAGCTATCCAAATTTGATCTAAAAGCTGATGAAGGAATTTTTGTTGGATATCCAATTTCCACAAAAGCCTTCAGAGTCTACAATTTAAGAACAAGGGTTGTCATGGAATCTATCAATGTCTCTTTTGATGATAAGAAGATTTCTGGACTTGAAGATTTCAATGATCATGATCAGCTGAGATTTGAGAATGAAGCTTTAAATTCTGATTCTGAAAATTCTGATAGTCTAAATCCTGATACTGTAAACTTTGATGGATTAAACTCTGATGTTATTGAAACTGTGGTGACTATGCCAAAGGAAAATGCACCTGTGCAGGGGGAGCATATTGAATATTCAACCACATCTCAAGAAGCATCAGAACCTAGAACAGGTTCTTCAAGTTCTGATTCATCAAATTCTGATGGGGCAAGTTCTGATAATTCTGGAAACTCAAATTCTGATTCATCAAGCTCTGATGGGCCAAATTCTAAAAATTCTGGAAACTCAAATTCTGAAGGATCCAACTCAGAGAGTATAATTTCAGGGGGAGCATCAGAAAATGTTGATGGAGACAGCATGGATCATGAGGGAGCATCCAGTTCTAGAGATAACCTTCCATCTGCAAGTAAGTGGACTAAAGCACATACACCTGACTTAATTATTGGAGATCCTAAAGCAGATATTAGAACTAGAACAGCAACATCAAATGAATGTCTCTATCATTCTTTTATTTCTCAGTTTGAACCAAAGAAAGTGGAAGAAGCTCTTCAAGATGCTGATTGGGTGCAAGCAATGCAGGAAGAGTTAAATGAATTTGAAAGAAATAAAGTCTGGACCCTAGTACCAAGACCAAAGAATAGATTAGTTGTTGGTACAAAATGGGTATTCAGAGACAAAACTGATAGTGATGGCATAATTATAAGGAATAAAACAAGGCTGGTTGCAAAAGGATACTCTCAACAAGAGGGAATTGATTATGATGAAACATTTGCACCAGTTGCTAGATTGGAAGCCATAAGGATATTTTTGGCTTATGTTGCTCACAAAAAATTTACAGTGGATGTAAAAAGTGCTTTTCTTAATGGAGAATTGGAAGAAGAAGTATATGTTGAACAACCTCCGGGTTTTGTAGATTCAAAATTTCCTCATCATGTCTACAGATTTGATAAAGCACTTTATGGCCTTAAGCAAGCTCCAAGAGCATGGTATGAAACACTAGCTCAGTTTCTTCTGGAAAGTGGATTTAACAGAGGGACAATTGACAAAACTTTATTCTATCTCAACCATGGAAAGGACTTACTTTTGGTGCAGATATATGTTGATGATATCATTTTTGGTTCTACAAATGACAGACTTTGTAAAAGGTTTGCCAGGCTAATGAAGTCAAGATATCAAATGAGTATGATATGAGAACTTAGCTATTTTCTGGGCCTTCAAGTCAAGCAGAATGAAGAAGGAACTTTTATTTGTCAATCTAAGTACACCAGAAATTTGTTGAAGAAATTTGGAATGCAAGACTGTTCAAGTGCATCCACTCCTATGGCCACTGCAACAAAATTGGATAAGGATACTGGTATATGAGTAGATATTACTGATTATAGAGGTATTATTGGCCCATTACTCTATCTAACTACAAGTAGACCTGATATCATGTATGCTACCTGTCTTTGTGCAAGATTTCAAGCAGATCCAAGAGAACCTCACTTAACAGCTGTGAAAAGAATTTTCAAGTACCTTAAGGGTACAGTTGATCTAGGATTGTGGTATCCTAGAGAATCAGACTTTAAGCTAATAGGTTACTCAGATGCAGATTTTGCAGGGTGCAAAATTGACAGGAAAAACATAAGTGGAAGCTGCCAATTTCTTGGAGGCAGATTAGTTTCTTGGTTTAGCAAGAAACAAAAGTCAATTTCCACATCAACTGCAGAAGCAGAGTACATTGCTGCAGGAAGCTGTTGTGCACAGATTCTTTGGATGAAGAATCAGTTACTGGATTATGGGTTAGAATTTTCTAAAATCCCTATTTACTGTGATAATCAAAGTGCTATTGTTATGACAGGTAATCCAGTTCAACACTCAATGACAAAGCACATCAGCATTAGGTACCACTTCATAAGGGAATATGTGATGGAAGGTACAGTGGAATTGCATTTTGTTCCAACAGATCAACAACTAGCAGATATCTTCACAAAACCACTATATGAAGCTACTTTTACAAGATTGGTAAATGAACTTGGAATGGTTTCGGATTCTTTCTCTAAATCTGTTTAGTTTATATTCTGAAACATCAGACTTTATGATCAGTATTTACAGATATTACTATCTTTATATAATCTGTGCATAATTTGAAATTTACTTAAGTGCTGATTGTTGTCTGATGTGAATTTCTAAACTCTGATAGTGATATGAAAGTTTCTGTGACTATTTAAACCAATGAGGATGTTATTCTCAAGGAACTAACAATGAGATTTACAGAAGAGGGGTTGAATGTAAATCTCAAAACTTTTTAAAGTTTTGAGCAGTTTCAAAGGCTAGATGTATAATGAACAGATGTGTGTGAATTGCTTTAAGCAAGTGCAGACAGATGTATATTCAAAACATAAATGTAAAGAACACAGAAGCTTTTAAAACTTTTCTGGTGGATTTGTTGTTCCACTAGAGATGCGTATTTTAGAAAATCTGTGATACAAAGAATTGTTCACAGCTGCTTCCTAGTACAAACTAGATAATTTTCTCTCTGAATTTTTCTAAACAGCTCTTGAAAATTCACACCTAATTACTAGATGCAACTTGGTTTATATATCACCAAGTTTTCAAGTGAAGACAAAGATAAAATACAATTATAAAATAGTCCTTCACATGTTTCTTCTTCATTTCTCTATCCAATGCAATCTAAGGTAATCTGTGAATCTTTGAATACTTCCTTGTTTGCACCAGAATGGAAATGCTGCTTTTTCTTGATTCCTCCAAGAGGCTACCACATTCCAATTATCTCTGTTAACCCATGTTCCTCTGTCAGCTTATGAATTGTCACTATCAACTACTATGGAACTGAGCATCCATTGAAGCTTTCATCCATTGGTGGCTTTATCCGTTGATGCTTTAGCAGTTGATGCTTTAGCAGTTGAAGCTTTATCCATTGATGCACTCATCCGTTGATGGATGTTATACGTTGAAGCTTTAGAGACATCCGTTGAGGCTTAGTTTCTCATCCGTTGAAGGTCTTTAATTTACCAGTTGATACTACTTCATTTATACAAAATTACAAGGCATGAAATATTTACAATTATCCCTCCTATTTGCATATCCACTAGTAGTCAACATGACTTATAATTTCCTACAACTTCTAAGAATTATAACTCATTTACAAAGACTGAAATATGCTACAATACTAAACTTATTTCTAAGTAAAGCTACTCCATCAACGGATAGCCAAAGTGGTCTTATCCGTTGAGGCTACAAACACTAGTTTTCTACTTAAGTGTTTTGTTTAGCTTATCATCAAACTAGTACACATATATTCCTAACAGAGGATAACTGTGCTAGATGCTGACCTAGTAATCTTTAATATACTATAGATCCCATGTTTGAAGTAATTATTTATCTGGAAATCTTTTAACACAAGCAAATTCTGATACTGAGCTTGGTTAGGTTTACTTTGTGTATCTTATTACTAAGTCAAAAACTAGAATAGTGCTTCTTATCTGTAAAGTTCTGATGTTTGTAAATCTTATGGGTGTACTAAGTGCTAATAAGCCTCACTTATCAAAAGAAAAAAAATAAAATAAAAAAATAAAAAATAGGTACTCTTTTGAGATCTAGAGAAAAATATATGTGAAAGGAAAGACCTAAATGCATTGCTGGTATTAAGTAATATGCATTAGAAAAGCAGAATAAAATTTTCTTGGTGACTTTTCACATTTCTCTGATTACTGGAGAAATACTCTGATAACAGCATAAATTCTGATAAGCAGTCGTGACTCACTTACACTGAGAAGCCACTGTAAAATAGAATTTCAAAAGATGCATAAAATGAGCACAAAACAGTTGAGGTGGACTCATGCATGAACTCATTCTATAGTAGACTTCAGACTAATGACAGATTTTGAGCAAAGTTCTTAGTTATGCCTTATTTCTAAGATGTACTGAAGTGAATCAGACTTTACTCTTTGTCTGATATTTAGCTTAATGCACACACTTACACTTCATTTGAATGATGCAAATTACTGTGGTGATCAATGTTGTTTTAGATGAACAGTTTAAGTGTCAGTTGCATAAATTCTGAGGACAAGTTCTGATGAAAGTTCTGATGATTAAGTTTTGATGAAACAATATCAGTATTTATGTGAAGAATTACAGAAATAAACATTCACTTTTTGAGTTAAGCAGCCATATTTTGATGACTTTTAAATTCTGATAATAATCAAGTTCTGATGCTTACGTGGCATTATTTATTTACTTGATTTATTTTTAAGTCAATACTTGAACGGTTATATTTTATCAGAATATTGGTTTATGTGAGATAAATCAGTGTAAGGCATATGTCATAGCCTATTTGTATATTCGAGGATTTAACTCAACTCAAATAAGAATGTAATAAGTAAATAGTGGATCTACAGTCAAAGAGATCTCACAAAGTAACATCTGTCAAAGGATTCAGAAACAAGGTTCATCTACAGACTTGAGAAATTACTTCACTGGAAGAAGTTCAAGAAATTGATCAAGCCTCAGTGATACAAATCAAGATTGTGGATTTAATCAAGTGACAGAGATCTCGTCAGGGTATCAGATAATTACAGGGATTTAATCAGAAGAAAATCAAGTATCAAAGTCAAGACATGAAGAAACGTCACGGAAGTTAGTCACTCATGAACCAGACAGTACATCGAGTGTCAACATTGAAGTGGTGGAATTGATTCATAATTTTCAGTGATTTTCAGAAGATCTTCAGAAGAATGGTTGCAGTTCAAGAGTAGTATTAATTCTCTATTAATTAATTAAGTCATATAATTTAATTAAGAAAATAAATTATATCTGCAAAGATTAATTTATTTATTAATTGAATTAATTGATTAATTAATTCTGAATTAATATTAAAAAATTTCAAAATTTTAATTGGATTAAAATTTGTTTTAATTCAGCAAGACAATTGAAATTGAACTAGCATGACAATCTGGATTGTCATACCGATTGTCTTGCCAGGTCATTTCAATTGTCTCACCGAAAGTTCTACTGGAAGGAGATAATCTTGCTAGTTCAGTTTTATAGTCTTGCTAGTTCAACAGATAGTCTTGCCGAAAGTCATACTAGCTTAAACTGATTGTCATACCGAAAGTTCTATTGGTTCAGCAGATTGGCTTGCTAGTTCAACCGATTGTCATTCCAGTTCAAGTGATTTTGTTGATTGAATTATAAAGACAGAAGCAGCAGCAGACATTCAAGACTAAGATACAGAACACACTTATTCAAGAACAAAAAAAAGAAAAGAAGCAGAAGCAATATTTCATCTTTTCATCTGCATATTTCAAGATCACAATTTCTAGTTTTAAAGTTAAATCCAAACAACTAGAAATCATTCTCTTGTTCTTATGTAACTATTTAGCGGATCAAAATCCCTAGAACTTAATCTCAAATTGCGTTTAGCATTTGAATCTTTTTATTACAAAAATAGAAAAAGTTCATGTCGAATTTATTCTAGATTTGTGATATTTAATTTGAGATTAATCCCTTGTAATCGATACCGTTGTTGTAACACCTTTCAAGTTTAATAATATTTTTATTTAACTTGAATTTTGTTTCAATTTTGTATTCCGCACTAAATTCGATTATTCGGTATTGTTTGTATTCAACCCCCCTTCTACAAACACATTGGGACCTAACAATTGGTATCAGAGCCTTCTGATTAACGAACAAATCAAGATCCTAGACTTTTGTGATTTTTCAACTCCTTGAATTTTTATTTATTCAAAAATTCATAATGACTTCACAAAAAGTTGGAACCGTTAAAATTCCACTATTTGATAAAGAAAATTATATCATGTGGAAGAAGAAGATGCTCTTGTTTTTACAAGTTGCAAATCCCAAATATCTGAACTTGTTAAAGAAGGGTCCAAAAACTCCGATGGTTATTGAACCAGAGGTGATAGTAGATGATGTTGTGATTACCAAAGCTAGAACCTATTCAAAAGAACCTGAGGATTTTTCTCCTGCTGAAAAAGAAGAAGCCTCCTTGGATGCCAGCCTTCAGTTAATTTTAGTTGATTCCCTTGATCCCTTGAGGAACAGACATGTGATGAACTGTAAAAATTCTAAACACATCTGGGAAACTATTGAGGTGATTAATGAAGGTACAGAGGAAGTTAGGGAGAACAAGTTGGAGATCCTAACCTCTGAGTATAAACATTTTAAATCCAATCCAGGAGAAGGAATTACCGAAGTGTTTGAGAGGTACAATACATTGATCAACAACCTGAACATAAATGGAAAATATTATTCAATCAGGGAGGCCAACAAAAAGTTCCTTTTAACACTGCCAACTCATCTTGAACATAGAAACACTTCCATAAGAGAAGCTAGAGATCTGAGTGAGATTTCTTTGGATAGACTCTATGGTGTGTTAAAAACCTATGAGTTGGAGCTGATTCAGCAGAAGGAAGTCTACGGGAAAGATAGAATGGTCAGCACATCTACTGCTCTTGTAGCTGAAGGTCAACAACAACAACAATCTCAACAGTCGGAGAGAATGGTACAGTTTTCCAAGGTTGAGGAAAATGTGTTAGTAGCAGAATATGATCCTCCTACTACATATCAATCCAGTGATGATTTTTATTTCTTGGAAGAGCTGGAGCAATTGGAAGATGAGTCAATGGCCCAGATTGTCAAGAGATTCTCCAATGTCAGATTCAAGAGAAATCCCAAGTTCAAGTACAAGTCCAACTACAACAGATTCCAGACAGGTGGATCTTCATCCTCTAACACCAGTAGTGGTGGATACAAAACAGGGATGGTTGATCGGAGCACCATTAGATGTTATAACTGCAATGAGTTGGGACACTTTGCCATAGAATACAGGAAGCCAAAGCAAGTAAGGAAGAACTCTTATGATTCAAATCAGAAGAGTAACTCTGAAAGGGCTTATCTGGCAAAGGGAAGAAGCTGGGATGATACTGATAGTGAAGATGAAGAAGATGAGAAACTTGATCTTATGGCTATTGATGGAAAAGCTTCATCGTCAAGAAAAGAGGTAAAATTTACTGATGCTGAATTAGTTTATCATCTAGGAGGTTCCTTAGATTGTGCTCGTCGTGATAATGAACTGTAAAGTCAACAGATCAAAGACCTTGAGAAAGAGGTCAATGAATTAAGACTTGTGCACATTAATCAAGACAAGTTAAAAGAACAAGTATCTTTTCTAAAGAATAGAGTTAACTGTTATAGACAACTCGAAACTATTCTCAAAGTCAAGGTCACCGGTCTTGAGACTAAGGTTAGAGCCTACTTCAATTCTTGTTCGAAGGCTAAAGAGTTCTACAGTAAGCAAGTTGTTAATCAAACATCTGGAATAGGTTATGATTACAATGCTGCTATTGGAGAATTAGGCATAAACTCCCCTCCTCATGTTTGTGCTAAAGGTAGGGAAGTACCACATGTGCTTAAGGGTGTTGATGAACCCCTCTATAAAATATCAATTATTGAACCATTTGATACGACCTCCTCTATTATTCAAGAAGAAATGTGTGCTGAAGATCTTGCTAATGAGAAGGTTGTTTCCAAGCCAAGTGTGTCGAAAGTTCCAGTCAAAGTTGTGAAAGCAACTGAGACTAACTCAGACACACATGAGTTGGATAACAAAAATGCCATGTCTACCATGCATAATTTGCCTGCTGTTAATCCCTCTCATAAAGCATGTGGTGTTGCTAATTGTATGTCTTGTGCTTTTAATTTGATGTATGCTTATTTTAATGGTAAGCATGTTTCTAGTGATAAGACTACTCCTCGTCAGCATATGAATAATGGGAAGCATGATAGGTCTAAGACTGCTAGTCCTTCTAAGGCTAGAAAGGAGACATGTGTGCCTAAGACTAAACAGAAATTTTTTAAGGCTGTTTACAAGGTCAAATGTTCAGTCATTGAGAAAGTTGAGACCATTAAAGTTAAGAATGTTGTTTTTCCTGACAAAGGTCAATTCTACAAGTATGTCGGTCACAACCAAGTTTGGGTTCCGAAGAAGGTCTAATCCATTTGTAGTGCAGGGCATTAAGCAGGTGGAACCGGTAGTGTGGATTCTTGACAGTGAATCATCAAGACATATGACCGGAGATAGAGCCCTGCTATCAAATATGGTTGAGAAAGCTGGCCCACTGGTTACCTTTGGAGATAACAGCAAAGGTTTAACTGAGGGATATGGCTGTTTGCAAGCTGGTAATGTTATCATTGAACTCAAACTTCTTTCAACATTAGTGATTTCTTATTTCATTTAAAATCTTTTGAAGTCACTATTGTACATCATCTCTCTCAAAAGATTAAATGTATAATTTTCATTCATTATAGATCTTAAGTACATTTTATCTCTATATTGCCATATGTTCTGTGATACATGTTCAGTCTCCAATGACTTTCTTCCATTGACAGTCATGAGGTTGAAAACCCACAACTTCTATCCCAGATTATAAAGATAAACACAGAGATAGAACCAACCAACACTCTCTTACCACTAAATGAAGTATGAATGAGCGTGAGGGAGATAGTGCCTTAGTGCACCACATAAGGAAGGTTCTGAAGTCAACCCAGCAGCTCTGTCTCCTACAAAGATGAGTAGTATTTAAACCAAGACAACTTCTAGCTCCCATACATCTTCTCAAAAAGTTGTAATGGCTGAAAAAGCACAAAAACAGTTACTAGATTTATTCTCTCAACATGGTGCGTCTATTGAAATTTGCCTGTCGGCCAGGGTATCCGATGTAGTGTCACCACCTCAAATATAAACAATTCTTGATGCACAAGGAAAGGTTACACACACAAAGGATGAGTTGACGGAAACAAGAGTTTCGACCATTTTAAGGTCAGATTCGATTGTTCAAGGTTCGTTAATGGACCAATTGCCTTTAAAGGTGTTAGGAGAGGATACTGATCCAAAAGCCATATGTCAGTGGTCAGTGTCTACCTCCCCAGGCTTAAATCCCCTGGATGCATCTACGGATAGTGGATCTGACATAGGCACAGATCGGCAACTTGTTGACAATGATTCAGATATTACCTGATGAGTCACAAGGAAATGTCTTCACAGACATTAGAAGGGAACTTTAATCTTTATGCTAAATTCGTTGGATCATTGTTTACTTTCCCAGAATTCAAATCTGGAACCCTAAAAGGGAAACTAGCAACTTGTAGATTATGACTCAGATTCATCTGACGAGTTTAACAAGGAAGGGGATTTGCGAACTCCCATTGCACCACCCGTGACCTCCTTAAGGATGGCTAAGGTGATTTTCCTTGCAGGTACAGCTAAATGTTGGAGCTATGAGAGGAGTGATACACTTATGAGAATGAGTGTAAACACGAGTGGAGAGAAGAGTGAAACACATGTGAGGTACACTAAACAGAATCACACACTCACAGTGAGGAAGAAAGATGAAACTACTTGTTATTTATTTTCCAACCAAGTGAAATATGAGAACTCCTTCCGACAACGGCATACATTCCTTCTCTAAGGGGAGATAAAAGCTTAAGTAATAGTTTGGAGGATTCCTCAACTAAGGGGGAGAAATAGCAGGGAGGAAGAAAAAGATCCTATATATGTACACTACACCACACCATTGTTGTTTGTAACTACGGATCCTATTGTACGGGAGAGGTGGTAAACACAAGGTGATTTTCTTCATAAGGGAAGAAGTTGTTTTTCAAAAGGGGAGTACCATTGGTTTTAATCTGCGGATCCTATTGTACGGGAGATGTGGTAAACGAAGGTGATCTTCTTTAATCAGTTGATTCTCATAGGGGGAGAAGCAAGAGAGATATACGCTTCTCAACAGGAAATGTGGTTGTACAAAAGAAGATGAAACTACTTGAAGATATGTTCAGTCTAGAGGAACATCTATTTGGAATCTGGAAAATGTTAAATGTTATCCAGAACTTTTCTGCTATTTACTTTGCATTTTTGTTTATATCTTTTTCTTATTTGTTAGTTGAGTTATCCTCTAGGTATTTGTTGTTATTGTCTAACAAACAAATAGGGGGAGATTGTAAGGCATATGTCATAGCCTATTTTTATATTCAAGGATTTAACTCAACTCAAATAAGAATGTAATAAGTAAATAGTGGATCTACCGTCAAAGAGATCTCACAAAGTAACATATGTCAAAGGATTCAGAAACAAGGTTCATCTACAGACTTGAGGAATTACTTCACTGGAAGAAGTTCAAGAAATTGATCAAGCCTCAGTGATACAAATCAAGATTGTGGATTTAATCAAGTAACAGAGATCTCGTCAGGGTATCAGATAATTACAGGGATTTAATCTGAAGAAAATCAAGTATCAAAGTCAAGACATGAAGAAACGTCACGGAAGTTAGTCACTCATGAACCAGACAGTACATCGAGTGTCAATATTGAAGTGGTGGAATTGATTCATAATTTTCAGTGATTTTCAGAAGATCTTCAGAAGAATGTTTGCAGTTCAAGAGTAGTATTAATTCTCTATTAATTAATTAAGTCATATAATTTAATTAATAAAATAAATTATATCTGCAAAGATTAATTTATTTATTAATTGAATTAATTGATTAATTAATTCTGAATTAATATTAAGAATTTTCAGAATTTTAATTGGATTAAAATCTGTTTTAATTCAGCAAGACAATTGAAATTGAACTAGCATGAAAATTTGGATTGTCATACCGATTGTCATGCCAGGTCATTTCAATTGTCTCACCGAAAGTTCTACTGGAAGGAGATAGTCTTGCTAGTTCAGTTTGATAGTCTTGTTAGTTCAACAGATAGTCTTGCCGAAAGTCATACTAGCTTAAACTGATTGTCATACCGAAAGTTCTATTGGTTCAGCAGATTGTCTTGCTAGTTCAACCGATTGTCATTCCAGTTCAAGTGATTCTGTTGATTGAATTATAAAGACAGAAGCAGCAGCAGACATTCAAGACTAAGATACAGAACACACTTATTCAAGAACAAAAAAAGAAGCAGAAGCAGAAGCAATATTTCATCTTTTCATCTGCATATTTCAAGATCACAATTTCTAGTTTTAAAGTTAAATCCAAACAACTAGAAATCATTCTCTTGTTCTTGTGTAACTATCTAGCGGATCAAAATCCCTAGAACTTAATCTCAAATTGTGTTTAGCATTTGAATCTTTTTATTGCAAAAATAGAAAAAGTTCATGTCGAATTTATTCTAGATTTGTGATATTTAATTTGAGATTAATCCCTTGTAATCGATACCGTTGTTGTAACACCTTTCAAGTTTAATAATATTTTTATTTAACTTGAATTTTGTTTTAATTTTTTATTCCGCACTAAATTCGATTATTCGGTATTGTTTGTATTCAACCCCCCCTTCTACAAACACATTGGGACCTAACAATCAGTCATAATCATTATGGGTTAGTGGTTAACGTGCATGTCTTAAAACTGCATGTGCATAGTAATCATTACTTATTTCCCGTGCCCATTAACTTTTGTTTTAACTGTTGCATGCCTGACAGGTGTAACGTCTGTTCCACTTCTCAATAAATGTTGTCACGTGGGGTTTCTAAGTAAAAGAGATAAAAGATTTTCAAATCTTTTATTTAAATTCATATTCTACTTACTCTCTCTCTTTTTCTTATTCTCTCATATTTTCTGACGGTTTACCATATAGACATTTTATCAAACACTTCTCAGGCATTCTAAATTCTCACATGTTTTCAATGGCACCCAAGGATATAATCTTTGATGGAGGAAAGTTCGTTCCCAACAACTATGCTGCCAATTTCACTAAGAGTGAAGCTCCTTTGGAACTTCATTTTATCCAGGATTTCTTATCTCATAGTGAAATTGAGTTCGCATTGACACAGCCATCCAATATATCTGGAACTCAAGTTCTGACATTCTGGCGTACTGGACATTATGATGATGGTGGTAAGCATGGGACTCCAAGCATCGTATTTATAGCAAATGAGGTTGAGTATGTTGTTATTCCGGGAGCAGTTCGAAAAGCTCTACACCTACCTGAATCCTGTCAATTTAGTTCTGCTGTTGAGGAGCCCTTGCTACAGCAAATGATGGCTAATCTTGGGTATGAACAGAGTTTGGCTAAGTTGGGTCAACTCAAACGCCCATATATTCGAAAGGAATGGAACTTCTTCTTCGATTGTATCACGAAGACGTTTGCCAACAAATGCTCAAATTTTGATGCCATTCCTATTCTGACAAAACAAATTGGGTATGCACTCCTAAACTAGTCTCATTTTGATTATGCAAAGACTGTGTTATGTTTTATAGGAGATAGAATGAAAGAAGACAGGAATGTAGTTTACTTTGCTAGGTTCTATCAGTTAATTTACAATTACTGTATAGAAGATGAACTAAAACTAGCAGGTGAACTCATAGAACCTTTTAGGTTAGCAAAGAGGGCTTTTACTGATCTTTTCACTGCTGACAACAAGAAGGGAGTTTTGAGACCTTTACAAATCCCTTTATCAGTAAAGCAAGCTCTGGTCAATGCTGATGCTGCTACCTATTCATTGCTATATCCTGATGTCCAACCCACCAACATACAACAGCCACCAGAACCAACCATCACTCAACCACAGCAACCACAAACATCAGCACATGCCAATCAACCATCAGCACCTACAGTGAAGCCTTATTCTTCTAGAGCAAAGAGGACAAAGACTGTACCTCAGACACAACAGAAAAGAAGGAGGATGATTCTGAGAGATGAATCCGAAGATGAGGCACAGGTTCACACATTAGAACCTGTTGCAAAAGCAGCTGAGGAAGTGTCTTCTCAGAAATCTGATGAAACTGGGAGTTCTAGGCCCCTAAAAAGGCTTAGAAAGCTAAACTCTGATGATGAAGATCCCAGAGTCTCTACTTCAGCTAAGAGACTTAAAAAGCAAAGAGCAAGGAGGGCTGCAAGTGAATCATCAAACTCTGAAGAAGGGATGGAAGCAGCAGCTAAGGAAGGGGGTCAGGAATCTCTGATCTCAACAGAACCAATTGTGATTGAATTACTTCCCACTCCTGAACCAGACCTTACTGAAGCTCACAAATCTCCTATTCAAGAGCCAGAGAAAATTCTAGAGCCAATGTCTACACCTCATGTGTCTCCCATCACTGAACAAGTACATGCTAAAGACCCAGGTATAAGTGCTGAAAAAGACATTCACAGCTTGAATGTGCCTGAGGTTCTGTACTTGGAAGCTCCAACCATTCTTCAACAGACTCCACCAACAACACCAATTTTGGATGCTGATTTCAATGCAGATATTTCAACCACACCTCTTCCGTATCTAGATGATGAAGATCAGATATTAGGTGAGCATCAGAATTTGGATGTTGATCAGAAGTTAGAGGATGATTTTGATACCTCTATAGCCTCACACACTATCATTTTATCAGAGGAAGCTGATTCTGCAGGCTCTGAAAGTTCTGATGCTGAAAATGCTGAAAATACTGGTGAAGCTGCTACAAATGAAAATGCTGATGCAGCTGGTCCTTCAGGACATGCACCTCTATAAATAGTTAATAAAGCTGATTTGATTAAAAAGTTTGTGAAAGAGGATGCACCAGTCCCTTGGAGTGAAACAAATAGAGGAAGAAAATGGACAAAGGAATGGAACAAAGTTGATTTTGTTCCCACTGCAAATATTCTTGCTGAGCACCTGGCTAAAGCTAATGAGATGCTAATGAATGATGACTTCAAAGCCCAGATCAGAGTTACTGCATTGAGTACAAGGCACCTTCAAGGTCAACACTCAATAACTGAAGCCAAGGTGAACAAAATTCAAGAAACCCTAATTCAGCAAGACATGAATGTCAAATTGGAAAAGAATAGGTTTTTTAAGCCAGCCTTTGACCGCATTGGGTACATAGAAAAGACTCAAGAAAAGCAGCAAGCTCAAATATCTGATATTTTGAAGAATCAAGCTGCTCAACAAGATCAACTCAATGAAATCCAAAACTCTGTGGAATTGCTTGTCTCTCTCCTTCTTCCTGATGATGCCAAAAAGGGGGAGAAAGTGATTAAGTCCAAATACAAAACTGATCAACCACTGAAGGGTAAGGATGATGATAATGATGACCAGGGAAACTCTGAAAGGGGTAGAGGTCATGGTCAAGGCAAAGGCTCTTCATCTAGGAAAGCAGGAACTTCTACACAGAGAACAAGTTCCGATGCCGGGAGAAGAACAAGTTCTGATACTGGTAAAAGGATGAGTTCTAGTGAACAAACTTTGAAACTTGATGAAGAGATTTCCAAAAGGTTGTTCCTAAAGGACAATCCAGGCATGGATATTGAAAGTCTGAAGGAAGAAGAAGCCAGACTTAAAGCAGAAAATGTCAAGTCAAAGTCAAAAGCTCAAGTCATTGCAAAGAAACCACCTAAGCTTAAGGGCATTGTGATTAAAGAAAGGACAGATACTGAGGCATTTAAGGCCAAGTCCAAATCACAGGTGGAAGTTGATCCTAGATCCAAGGGTAAAGCAAAAATTGATGAACTGTAAAGGTATATATGCCAATCATGGATCTGGAAGCAAAATCTGATGAAGATACTAGTCTGATTTTGAAGAAAAAGAATATTCAAACAACCTCTGACATAGCTCATGTTGTTCAAGATCAGGACTTAGTAAATTATGATATTACAATGAAGCAAGCAATCTCTGACAGAGCTCAAGTTGGCTTGATATCAGAAGATAAAGAAAAGGAAACATTTGACATTGCTCATGTTAAACCTTCAAAAATTCTACTACCTGGGTTTACTAAAGCTCAACAATCTACTCAACTTTTGAAGACTACATCAAGTGGTTTTGAAGCAAGAGTTATTAGAGGGAAGGAAGCTAGAGACAAATCAGCATTGGGTAGTTCTAAAGAAAAGAGAGTAGATAATACTACTCTGATCCAACTTCTTTGAGTGAAACTGGAGTAGGAACAACTCCTGAAAGATTGAATCAACTGGAGTCTGTACAAATGGTTTACCACTCTGTATTAAAAGAATATATCATGCTATACTTCATGACAGATGGGAGGGTATTCCAGATTAGAAAGAATGATATTCGGTTGAAGTACTTTGAAGAATTGCAACATGTGTTATTTCTACTTCAAGTGAAAAACAGATCAACAGATAGTGCTGCCAGTTACTTAAAATCTGATATTCAAAGGCAGAAGAAACTTTACTCTGTAAAGTCTGACAGACCATACTATCCTAAGTACAGAGCTCACAATGGTGATATAGTTGAGATGAAGCCTAATACCGCTAAAATTATCACTACATTTCTTGGTATGAAGGGACTTGAATTCAATCTAGAGTCTGATAAAGCCTATGTCATCAGACTAGATCAGGATATAAGGAAAGCAAAAATAAATGATCTCAGGGCTGCTATCTTTCAAACAGGTGAAGATACAGTTGAACTTAAAGATGCAAAAAGGAGGATGCAGAATGAACTTGAATATGCTGAGAGAACTCTGTTGAAGAACTATCTCTAAACAACTCCTGATATTAAAGAGATCACACACTGAAGCCAAGTCAAGGACTACAACTGATAAATTTTGAAGTATATAGAGGCTAAAGCTGATATCAGACTTTGAGGATGGTAAAAGCTCTAAGGACTGTGAGTTGTAGTTACTTAGTTAAATTCTCATATGCATTTGTACTTAATATTTTTGACATCATCAAATATCTATTGAACTTGTATATTATGCTAATTTATAAGTTGGGGAAGATTGTTAGATATATTTGTGATATCATGTCTAATAATGATTTGTGTTTAGTTTTCAGATCTTAACTAACAGGATAAATCAGGACTTAACTGGAAATCAGTACTTATACTGAAGTCAGAACTTAAGATATCAGAACTTAAGTTATCAGAACTTAAGATATCAGAAGATATTTATCAGGAGATAATATCAGGACTTAAGAAGACGTTCAGATAAGAAAGGCGGCTGATTGAAAGAAAAGAAGATCAAGACTAAAACAAGAAGAGATATGCATGGAGAAGAATTTTATGAAGAATATAATACTTGGAATAAAAGATAACTAGTTGATATATTTTATAATGCGGACTTATGTTCGATATCAGTTAGAAGATTAGTAACTGTGTGTCTATATAAACACAACATAGGGTTTACACTATATGTGTTATCTTAATCGAGAATATTATTCATTGTAACACTAGCAGCTCTTGTGATATTTGTTCATCACTGAGAGAGGACGGTTCCATTGTAATACTGTTTTATTAATAAGATTATTCTGTGTTTCATACTTGTGTTCTTAATTTGATTTGATTGTAGTATACACTGTATTCAACCCCCTTCTACAGTGTGTGTGACCTAACATATAAAGCTCATGTGAGGCATTTGTAGGCATGTCTAGGCAATGTTATAAAAATCGTTAGGTGGGCAGACCAGGGCGGTTGGGGTACCGCCTAGCGCCTAATCAGTCAGGCAAGATTAATCGAAATGATAATCGGGCATATTTAAATGTAATTTTATATTTTATATTATTTTAATATTAAAAAATATTTTATATATAAGTAACATATAAATATTCACGTTTAAATATCAAATCTAGTAGGTAAATATTATTATTTCATATATTAGCTTCATTTTCTATTAAAAAATTATATTTTTACAATTTTGCCCTTAATTTGGTATTTTTAAATTTGTTTGGCCGATTAATCTTTGATTAATTTCACCTAATTAATTATCCGATTAATCACGATTTTGACCGTCTAGATCAGTTTTATGTCAATTTTGATTAGAGCGGGCAATCGGGTCGTGTCGTGTAATTTCGTGTTTCGTGTACGTAAACATGAAATCCATAACCGACCCGAAATGATTTCGTGTACCCATAGATTTGAATCGTGTCGTGTACTTTCCGTGTACTTTTCGTGTACATTAAATAAAAAATTAATATAATATATATACATATAATATATAAAAAAGCTATTTTAATGTATAATTTAATGAAATATGGACAGTGTATATATAAATATATATATTTTTACATAGTATTCTATAAAAACTTGTAAATATTTATATTATATACATAAATATATGCATGTGTTATATATATTAATTTATAAATATATTTATCTCGTGTAGTTTCGTGTACCTAAATTGAAACCCATATGCGACACTAAATCTATCGTATAATTTCGTGTTCGTATACATTCGTGTTTCGTGTACCAAAATTAAAACGCATATCCGTATTTTTCGTATCGTTTCATGTCGTGTTCACGTAATACGTGTACTAAATTGTCCGCTCTAATTTTAATCGAATTAATGTAAAAACATCTAATTAAACACCTAGCCATATATCGGGATATTTTGGTTCTGCCTAGTGCTTTGGCACCGCCGGACAACCACCTGAACCGATTTGTAAGAACACTCTTTCTGAAATATTGTTAGATCAATTTTATTTGTCAAATACCTTAATGCCCCGTTTGGAAAACTGAATTTCATTTAAAATTTTGGATTTGATCAAATAAGTTGTTTGGAAATTTGGATTTTGATTTTATTTGAAATTCAAGACATTCAAATATTAGTATAAATATGAGAATTTGAAATGACAACTCAAATTCTGTCATTTAAAATCCGTCATTTAGAATGAAATGTAAGTTTTCAATCTGGGCGTAGCTTAAATTTAGGATATCATACGTCAGTATGATAAGGTGCGCACATAAGACATCGTCAAAAGTTTTAATTGTTGGTGGGAGTGGGACCATTATGTTAACCTGGGCCCGGATAAACAAAATAGCACACGTGCTTTGCAGGGCCAAGTTTGTTGGGAGTGAAAAACTAGCGGGTCTACCACCAAAAGCGGGCTTGTGGGTAGCGATCTGAAATCAAAAGAGGAGACTTTATAGTGGGGCCTACTTCTCCTGCAAAGCGAATAGCACAGTGGCCCAATTACAACCAGCGTTTAGTACTAGTTTTTAAAAGGTGGGAGCCCTCCGAGCGGGGACCGCAGTTTACTGGAGCCAGTCGGTGGGGTCAGTATCCCTAGGCCGGCGCTTGCTGCGTTGTTGTTGAAGATGACACTAGCCTCTAGGCAGGCGGCCATGTTGACACGTTTCGACGTGTCATTGGATAGAACCCTTTTTAAACATTTCGACGTTTTTTTAATTTTATACTCACGAACACCTGCTAAGAAAATATATGATTGAGAAGTTGAAAATTGATCTATCATTAATAAATTCTTCATTTACCTGCTCGTCAAATACTAACATGTGCTCATGTAACCCTTTTAAAAAAATAAACTTTTACAAAAAAGAAAAATACTAGAATCTCGAAAATCGTTCCTGAAAACACATAAACTGTTCCCAAAAACGTACGTTCCTGGATAGAGCATTGCTGTGAAAATGAGTAATCACTAATCAGTTGATTTAACGATTTTTTACGGTCGGTCAACAAAAAATATGAAATATTAGGCGAATATACAAAATGATAAAATGATAGTAAATTTATAAATTATATGAAAATTAATTAAAAAATAAATCTGAAGATGTAAAAGTTTAATAGGACAATTAAGATTAAATAAAAAGTAGTATATATATTACTCGATTATTTTATCTTTTTATTTTGTAAAAAGAAAGAATTCTTATTAAATTTATAAGATCCTATGTAATTTGTGTTGTAAAATTGGATTTGTATTTGCCTGGGGACCCTTCTTTTTGGTTTTTCCGTTTCTTACTTTGAAATGGCTCATAATTATTAGTAACAATTAAATTAGATGTACATATTTTAGTGACCAATAGGCTGGATTCTTCAAATTTGTTCTTAGATAATGACGGAAAGTTTTCTAAACCACATCTGATAAGGATGTCATTATATGTCGAAATTCAAGTGATCAGTTTGTAATACTAATACTTGGAAATATGTAACCCAATCTGGCACAACAATTAGCTATTTAAATTTTAAAAACACACAGAATATTGAATACCATAGAAAAGCAAAATGATGAATTCACAACTGAAAAGCACTCCAACAAAACAGTCAGATCGTATCGTTGTCGACATCCCCGAGGAAAATATACTTAACCCTACATGATTTTAAACCTTCTGGTACCATCCCCAACCAGCCAAGTTACTAGCTAAACTACTTTCGAGCCAGCTTCCAAGTTTTTTGCCTAAAACAGTGAATCCCAAACCAATGTCTTTCAAAGAATTAACCATTCACTGGCAAAAACAAAGAATTCTACTAAGAATCATTATTAATAGCGCTGATCACAGTCCGTACTTTATAAAAGGTATTTCAAGCACAATGAGACATAGTACTTGCGTTTTCGTAAGTTTTCTTGATGTTTACAAGTTCTTCAAGGGAAAACAAACAAGTTCCCGCGTATTTTATCTCAAATCTCAATCATGATGCGAGTACATGCCTCTAATTTCTTATCTCTCACCAGGCCTTCAATCCTAATGATGGATAATATTGCAAGAGGCGATGAGTACTGCTAAACTTGCGACATTATGTGGTAGGGTTACTACATGGTGTAAGTAACATAAGTCCAACAATCCATATATAACTCATTTCGCTTTCACTACTACTCCATATCTTGCAAATTTTATGAATTGCTTCCCTCAGATGCCACCTGACTTGGTAAAGAAAATGAGGTAAACTTGTAGCAAGAACTGTGTTATTTAAAGCGGATTGTTAGGGCCTGTTTGCAAAATGACTTCAAAGGAATAAGTAATTTATTTTTAAAAAAAATCATAAATTACCAAAAGAATTAAATATAATTTATTATTATAGAAATTTAAGATCAAGTCTTATATCAAAATAAAATATAAGTTATTTATTTTCAAAAAATTACATGTATACGTACTTTTTCTGAAAATAAGCAACTTATCTTCAGAAATAAGATTTGCCAAAAGGTCTCTTTAGCAAGTGCAAAATGAGTAAGAGCACAAGCATTATCCATGGAACTTGTTAGGTAGAAAAATAATACTCATTGCATAACCAATGTGTAAATCAACAAGAATTCTTGTGCTTCATATTCAAGTTAGTTAAAACTTACAGACAATTCTGTGCTCTTTAAGCTTTCACTCTATGCTCTTTAGGCCTTCCCAGTTTTATAGACAACATAAGCCAGCAATGACGGAATTAACAAGCTATATATTGGAAAATGAACAATCGGATTCATTTCATATGCCTTCACAAGAGCCCTGCAACTCTGCAGTAGAAGATGGAACATAAATTAGATACAAACGCACCAGTTAATTGCTATTCGGAAGATGATGTAAAATATATAAATATAATATTATAATTAATCTAGAAGTCGGAATCCAACAAAAGAACAAATAGAAAAAATGTTAAAGAAAATGTAGGGCAATTATATACAGTAAATGCGTGCCAAAACACTGAAATATCAGCGAGAATCAAGTTCTGGAAACATATAAGATGAATACATAATAGAGCAGAAACGAAAGCAAAAGATCTGTGTTATCGAAAACGATAGTACATATTGAGCCATCATCGAAAAATTTAGAAAGAAAGGCTTAAGGCCCAGCACTGTGCAAGACACCAATGTTGCACGGAGGCTAGCCAATGCTACTTAATATGGCGAAAGCTAATATATATAATAGGGATGGTCATACCACCCAATTTCACCGTTATGCATACCATTAGAAGATGAGTTTTTAAATTCATATTGTCATTTGCTTTAAAATGCGAACTTAAGTTGAAATTCAAGGTTTTAGACTTTTAGGAAACAATCTTTGCTCCAAAATAACCCTTTCAATTTGCTCCAGATTTCAGCGATCATTACATTTTTAATTAAGAACACCTGGCATATCATGAGACTAAACACGTAACAAAATTGTCCTCCTCTAGGATGGGAAGACGGGATGATAGACAAGTAGACGCTTTCCATCACATTTCATATAGCTACAGATGTTCAAATCCATCTACAGAGGGATATCTCTGAACGTGCGTGTGTGTGTGTGGTACATACGCTACATATATGTGCGCGCATGCACACTTACAGTACGACACAGACACATGTATAAGCATCTAAACCAAAGACTCTACAGTTTTAATTGCAGAATTTGTAAGTGGTGATTCTAAAGGCTTAAACTCAGGTGTGGTTCTCCAGATAAAGAATCTATCGAAGGTCAAACTTAAGTACAACGATCATTGCCTGTCTCTGAAGATAAAAACAAAACTCAAGAAGGGAAAAACCGAAAACGGAATATGCATATCCACTCAGGTTAATTTTACAGAGATTGTAAAAATAAAAATTAATATAGTTGGAAACTAAATCAGTTTTCTAATGAAGCAAACAAAAATTGCTTCTAATATTGCTCTATGATCACTAGGACAAATGTTCAGATAGGCATTATTTTCGGTCAGCTACTTTCAAAGAGCTTAACTGAATAATTTAAGCAAATTAATATTGATCATGCATGATTCAAGTAATGAAAAATGAGATGCACACATTAGCACGACATAGTAAGCTACACATCCTCATCCCTGTATATGTTCATACTATTTTATATAGATATTCAATTTTTTGTGAACTGTATTTATAAGGACGCGGATAAAATTCTTACCTGGTAATGCTTTAAACAAATTGCCAACGAGACCACAAAAAGAACAATTCTGAACCACCGGTTTTGGAAATAGACTTTTAGGTTGTCACTTCTGTCATGGTTAGATAACACAGAATTCCCGTCGTTATCGTCTTCTTTCTTTCCAGATAGTGAAAGCAGATGATCCTGGTACATCCCCCGTTCAGCAGCTAATGCTACAATTACCAAAAATGCAGGCCAAACCACAAAGAAAAGATGCGGAAGAACAATAACCATTACATCTGGGTAACCAAGAAAGTCCAAGCTTCTCATGTTATTGGTCTTCAGCACCCAGCCTTTGTAGGTCATGAATCCTTCTTCACCAGCATCAGTCAAAACTTGTCCAATAAGCCAGGGACATAATAGAAGATAGCTTAAGTAAGCTACAATCGAGAACCATACTTTAGGAATTTTGTACAACTCACTGGAAACCCACACTATAAAATTAATGAAGTTTTTATTGGCAATGAAGTTTTTGTAACACCACTGCCTCTTTGAGAAGATGATTATGGCTCTTGGAATAAGAAGAGCAGAAAACATAAATACATAAAATAAGCAAAAAATTGGAAAATACAAGGCAGCCCACTGACAGCCCATGATTAGAAACTCTTTCCATGTCCACGAAACTTTAGCAACAACCCCATGAACAGAAAATGGCCTCAGTTCAGTCACGGTAGATCTATTCATAATATCAATTGCCTCTATCTGCAGCCAATATCTGTCAGGAGATGGATCCTCATAAGCTTTGAAGTTCCATGGTACATTATAAAATTCTCCCCTTGACGATGCAGACTCTACCTTCTTCATAGATTCCTCCATGATGACAAGATATCCTAGACTCGAGTCAAAGATCCTAACCACAACTGATATAATTGGTGAAGATGAAAAAACTAGGGCTCTGATGGTTCCATAGGATGTAAAGTCCACTGCCTGACAGTTGTACTTGCGAGCTGACGATGTTGTTAACATAAAACGTGAATCCAATGGATATGTGATTAAAATGATCGTTCCTTTAGCTTCTGACTTGAAGTCTGTATCAACAAATGATACGTCGCCTCTATCTATGGCCAGTATGCGCATAGCTCTACTCTTCCTCCAGTCACCAATTTCCCATTCCCAGAATTCCTCTATTGGTAGAACTTCAGTTGAGCAATTTTTTATACTTTCTATATGTATTTGATAAGGTTTCAACTGCATATACTTTTGAGATAACAAGGGAAGATTTGATACATGGTGCCGCTTCAAATTCTTCCCAAACCTGGTATGTAAATGCCCACACAAGTAAGCTGACAGAGAATGATTGAGAAATGTATCCTTCAGCGTCTTCCCAGCATACGTTGATGCCGAAAATGAGAGTGGAAAATGCCCAAAAGAAATCTTGGTTACAGGTTGAGAAGATTGTGAATCCCATTGTGAGAGTTCAGAACTAATGTCACTTAAAATCTTATCAGTAGGATGTCCAAAAAGATTGGTTGGGCCTCGTAACCCGAAAGACATTGTGCTGTCAAACCCAACAAAGAGAAGTTTCCGCTCGCCAGTCTGAATGGTGAAGCACATGTATGAAAAGATTGAAAAATTTAAGGTCCTGAAAAATCTTAACATATATAAAATATTATATCATCAATGGTGCGGAGACTGAACATTATACAATTAGCCAGTGGAAACTTGCACAAGAGCAAATCCAATGGTACTTGCTAAAACACTGTAGCTATATTTTGGCAGCAAAAGTGGTTTTTATTGCTAAAATAAAGTTAACTCTCTACCCATGTAAAGATGACTTTTGTTGCTAACTTACACTCCGTTTCCTACTTTTCATGGATAGAAACAGCAATCTTTGCTTCTAAATATACAACCAAGTTGAGTTCGGATTAGGTAAAAATGTACTCGGATAAAATCGGGTCAACCCAAGATACCTGAACATGACTCGGAAATTTTTAATATATAACATATACATTTACATTACAGATTAATAAATATTTGTGATATTTTGACATATCAATTAAGTAACCCTAATTCCTATACCATCTCACATGATTATTAACATTATATGTCATTTTATATATTATATACATTATTTTTTTATAAATTTCCGTGTTTGTTTACAAAACTATTTGTTTATAATGTTTCAATTGCATCCAATTTTAGTTCGGGTCAAAAGAGGTCATTTTTAGTTTGACCAAATATTCTGGTCAACATAGATCATTTTCAGGTTGACCGGATACATAAGAGGCCGTCTTCGGGTTGACCTAAAAGTAGGATTGGGTACTGCAAACCCGACTTTTTACCTGAATCTGCCAAAAGAATTTGGGAGAGTCTATTATAGTTACTCCCTTGTGTTGAGTAGCCTTTAAAAAATCTTGAATGAGCGAATTAGTGATACTTGCATATTTAATGATTTTGATTTATCAATTCTTGGAATATTTGGTAAAATTATCAGAATAGTTGTCTTCGCATCAAGTACGAAATTGCATCTTCCGATTCGATTTCCCAATTTTGATGTTCTTGCAAACTCTCTAACAATTTTGTAATTTTTATCAAGGTAAATCTATTAGTATTGTTAAGTCTATGCAATCGACATGATTTGTAGTACTACTTAATTTGCTCTGTGATCTTGAGAGTTGAGCCTCTAGCAATAATTAGGAGAGTTACCGAACAAGGTAAGCTTGATAATGAAACATTTTCACACTCGGGCAACTGTTTCCCTCATAAAGGTTCCCGTCAACACCTTGTTGTAATTGGCAATTGTGCATATCGCAGGAAGCATGTACATAGATTGGATTATATAGAATAACAAGCTACTAGTATTGCTAGTGCACCAGTGCGTCACCTACAATCTAACCAGCCAGGTCAATTTGAGAACTCTTTCCTTGGTGCCAAATGCTGACCCGTAGAAAGTGGCTCCTCATACTTAGTGTAAAGGGGTTGAGAAACATACCTACCGACCTTTGTAAGAGAGTTCCATATAAATAGATTTTTTCAAATGTCATCAGAAAAACCAAAAATTTCCGAACAACCTATCATTTTCTTTTCTTGAACGTCGATGGACATAGTTTCAAGAGATATATGGAATCATCAAATGAATTATGGTCAGGGCTCAAATTTAAAGATCAAAAGTCATTGTACAACTTCATCATATGCCAGCAAAATGAAATTGGGAATGGTGAGATATTTATCAATATACCTCCGGTTAAAACTCGGAGACACTAGCAATTTTTGCAAGGTTTCAAATGGATTTTCAAGAAGATCCCAGCTGGTGCATCTCTGTTAAGAGAATATATGCTTGTATTCCTGCTATTTAAATCTATATCCATGTAATTGAAAATTTTGGGGTTGGGATTTATAGAATTTAGGGGTTGGGGTGTAAAAGTACACGACACCTGTCCCCCAAATTTAATAAACCATGATCATTAGAGCAACTCCAATGGGGTTCCCATTTTCAACCCCTAAGATATATTAAATTAATCATTCCCTAAAATATAGGGGGTCAAAAAGTTAAATCACTCCAATGGTAATCCCTATATTTCAAAAGTTTCTATCTATATATATATACTAGCCTAAAACCCGTGCGATGCACGGATTATTTTAAATATTACATAATTTTTGAATTTAATTTGAAGTGAAAATTTAAAGCTCTGAAATATATTTATTAAAAATTTTTTATAATATAATTTGATAATTATTTTAAATATGCATGTATATAATTTAGTGAAATTTTAGTTTTTAAAAAAATATCATTGACTGAAAGATTTAGTTTTGTTAAAATTCATAGGTAAGTTTACAAAAGATAATTATGTTTTAATTAAAAAATAAATTTTAGCTCACATAAATAGTAAACGAATTATCTAAACTTTGGAATACCGAACAAATTATATTCAAATTTATTTTGGTTTAATTTGTTCAAACCCGAATCAATGATAAAAAGTTTATGTATCAATAATAAAAAATAAATTTATGCTAATTCGTATAAAAGTACATATTATTCTATTTTAGCTGGTATAGTTATTTTCTTATTTTGATTTATCGTGAATCAATTGTATAATTTTTTTAGCCCGGATAAATAGCATGTATTGGTTTATTTTATTCCAACGCAACCCGTAATTATATAAACCCAAACATTTTACATATAGATTTGTAATCAAACTTTTAATATTGCGGTTATTAGTGTTGGATCCCGGTTATCACACAATCCTAAGCCTAAATTATACCTAACAACGAATTAGGTAGGATCAATAATATAAGATTTAAATTTATTTTATTATTTAGGATTGGATCAATAGTATAATTTAATTTAATATTATATGTTATTTTGTTTAAATCAAAACCATTAGACATATTACAATCCTATTTATATTTATATAATTATATTGTGAATAGTAATTTATTCATGAGAGTGTTTTATTTTAAATATTACTATAATTATAATTATGGTGACCAGACTGACTGTCAACCAAACTTTCATTATTTCGTCTTTAATATAATAGTATAGGTTATTAATTTATATACTAATTAATACTATAATAGATTTTAAAAATAATTAAGAATAATAATTAAGTAAATTTAGATGGCATAAAATAAATCACCATAGGATCACGTATAAGGCATGACATGTTATGTTAATAGATTTTAAAAATAATTAAGAATAATAATTAAGTAAACTTAGATGGCATCCCGCGTCAGGCAAGACATGGTATGTATTATGTTGCCAGGACACGGTATGTTGTATAGTGTGAAAATCCTGTGTACACTTGGCCACCCTAATTAGTTTAATAAAAGAATTAGGAAATCGACTTCTAAGCGGTTTAATATTGTCTTAATTAATAAGGGTATTTAAGTAATTTCAGGAAGTACCGACCGACTACCAAACTTTTAATATTTCGTCTATTATAATATAATATATATATATATATAAAGTAGGATACCCGTCGGGGGTTAGGTGGCGTTCTAAGATCGTCTCAATCTATTTTTCCAATTTTTTTAGAGTTTTAGAATTTTAAATAGCAAAAATAAAAAAAAATATTCAACATATAGTAGAAGTCTATTTTAAGTAGAATATGTGTTCAAATTAATAAAGGAGAATAGTGAGAATTTATAGAATACGGGAGTTTGAAGTTATAACGACAAGATCTCTTGACATATTATAAATAAAGTTTAGGATTATAGAACTATTATTCTGGGTATTGTCAAAGATTTAACCTCCAAAAGTACGGGGAAGCAGAACATGCGAGCTACATAACACTAATCTGCAAAATTTGTTCTTTTCCTTTTGATAAATGCATGTTGTGGCGTTTACAGAATGAAAGTGTCTATTGATTCATTATATGACCGACTGGACCCTCTTTTGCCATGTACGTGGCAAGTATTGTTTCATTTTATCAAATTTCTTAGCATGATCATAATTTTAAATTGTCGATAGTTTGTACAAGAAGTTCTTTTACTCATATTTTTTCATTTTTTCACTCTGCAGTTGATCCTTGGTACGGTTGATCCTAAATCCGTGCAAAAAAAAATTTGCTTGAGATGGGTCAGATTTAACAACCGTTTTCTGTTTATTCGTATATTACTCAATTGATATAGAAAACTTTCTTTCTTTTAAATTATTTTTTTTGTTTTTACTGATAAAAGTTTTTCATTCTTATATTTTCGGTGTGTAACAAAGAGGCAGGGAGCCAGGGACCTTAAATCATGTTAAAGCCTGAGAGGAGACTGCGGCTACCACAGTACCACTTGCATGCACATTAGGCTTTTACATTCCGTAAAGAAAAGGTTAGCATATACATGGACATTACGATTAGATCACCTCTACAGCTCAGGGTTACGTCATTTGGTTCAATTATGATAGGATCATTTTTCGTGCCAGTTTCTCATCACTTTGTTTTCACTATTGCTAATTTTAGATTCAGCATCGGCAAATTTGACAATTTTAAGTTTGGATGATTAAGATTTTAGATATCTTATTAGAGCAAGTCTAATGCATAGCTATATTTAGTCTTCTAACTATAATATAGTACTAAAATCATAAAACTCAACTCCAATGTATAGTTATACATTGATGGATAAATGCATAAATGGATACTTGGTCTTATATTTAAGACCATGAATGGCTAGTCATCCTTGTCACATTATCAAATAACTAATAATGGAGTGCAAAGAGGTCCACTTTAAAAAAAAGTGTATGAGTTGGACACAATGTTAACTAAATATGAAATTATTTGGTTGTAAAATACAACTAGCATTGAAGTACATGTGCTATTTTAGCACCAAAACCCACTTTTTGGTGCTATATTATAACAATGGTTATAGTCATTACTTGCTCTTATAGTAGAAAAAGTATCCTAATATCTAAATGAGAGGTATCCTAATTTAATTTATATAGGGGAGGGGTTCCAATTTATATTGTAATTGCAATAAATGTTCTAATTTATAAATAAGAGGAATTCTATCTCTTTATCTTTATATTATATAAATATAAGTAAAGCGAAAGCCCCATAAAATTTAAATTTTTAAATTTCGCTCTATCTTCCTTTTTTTCCAAACCATGATTTGAGTATATATTAATGGGTTGATTTTTTTTTAATCAAGAGACTTTATTACTTAAAACTGTTAGAAAAGTATGGCATAAGCAGCTCATTGCATAACAATTAACAATTAAGACCCTGCTAGGGATATATGTGCACATCTTCCGTTTATGGAGTCAAGTTTTTCGGTTGCTCGAATAAATTATTATCGTTCATATTGGATAATAGTCGGTGAAAGTAAATATTATTTTCAATGTCTTTCTAATTTTTCAGACATAGGAAATATATAAAATTTTATAAGTCATAATTAGTGAAGTAAAAATAATTTTATATTCTATTCATCTACGTTTTAAAAGTTGATATTAAAAATTATAATATCAATAACTACAATTAGAAAATGTATCATAATTTATAATAGAGAAATATTCAAATTAGCTTATCCTAATTTATTAATGAGATACATTTAGATTTATAAAGAAAGATTACAATTTTTATCTAAATCATAATAATTTTTTTGTTAGTATTGTGTTTGATGGGAGAGCGTCTCAAATTAATTTTTATCGAAATTACAATAATTTTTTTATTAGTATTGTGTTTGACGGGAGGGCGGCTCAAACTATTCTTATCAAAAATTATAATATTTTTTTATAGTATTGTGTTTGATGGGAGGGTGACCCAGACTAATTTTCATCTAAATTAAAATAATTTTTTAATTAGTATTGTGTTTGAGGGGAGGTGACTCAAACTAATTTTTATCAAAATTATAATATTTTTTTATTAGTATTGTGTTTGGCGGGAGGACGGTCCAAACTAATTTTTATCCAAATTACAATAATTTTTTATTAGTATTGTGTTTGACGGGAGGGCGGCTCAAACTAATTTTTATCTAAACTATAATATTTTTTAATTAGTATTGTGTTTAATGGGAGGGCGGCTCAAACTAATATTTATATAATTATATTACTAGTTCACATCAAAATCAAAATTTTATTATTTTTGTAATGTACTTATCTTAACCAATATTAAATTACAATTATTTACGATTTTTTAATTTACCCAATATAAAATTTTAAATCATTAACTTATAAGAATAAAATCATAAATAAATAAACAAAACAAAAGTAAACCTACACTAAATTAAAAACAAACACACATAAACACATCTACGGACCTACACCAAGCACACTTGTTTACACTGAACCACACTTGTATACGCAGTACCAGTTACAGGGGAAGGAGAAAAAAGGGAAAAAAAACAGAGAATTTGGCAAGAGGAGTAGCAGCAGATGATGTGGCAGTATATAGGGGAGCACTTTTGAACCCTCAAATATGGGGTTTAGTTTTCTCTGACCTAAAATATTTAGGTAAGGGAGGGGATGGTTGGAGAGGTTTTTTTTGGACAAAACCCCCAAAACCCTCCACCATGGCAACTTATTCGTAAGGGATCTATCCCATTGGAGTTGCTCTTATTCATAACCCTCAAATACATTAAACCCTAACCCCTAAATTCGATACAACCTAACCCAATTTTTGCAATTCCATAGATGTGATCCAAATACCTGTACACTACCATATATTCTCCCGGTAATGACGCATTAGCTGAAATTTTCTTAAGATCCCATTAAAAATCCTACAAAGATGTTGGTGTGTCTGTGATCTAGTGTAGTGTTATTTTGGATTCAAGAGGCATTTTGTGTGATATCCTACTGTTTCCAGTGTCATTTTTCCGGCATACGAGGAATTTGTACCACAAATTGTGATTTTAAAACCTAAGGCCGACAACGATATCTTGAGGACCACATCCCCCTGGGCATTTTTCTTCGAACTACCCTCGACATTTAACAAAAGAAAAATAATATTGTTGAGAGAAATTTCTTGGTTTCTTCAATGAAATTTTGGAACCATCTATTTCGTGGAACCTTCTTATAAGGGTTGGTATTTTTATTTTGAAACTCCAACACTAAACAAATGCCATGGACCACTCTTTTTGGGTTTGGTATTTGACACCTTGCAAGAGATTTCAAGAAAATTGTCCTTATTTCTTTTGATAACTAATAAGATTCATCAAATATAATGGAAAATGATTAAAATTGACTATTTAAGACTCGGGAGTAAAAATTAATTGCAAGCATTGTAATTGAGGGTGTAGTACCACTAAAACAAGAGTTCATTCTCCGACAATATTGAAGTTTCATGTAAGAAATTTCTAAATATGAGATTCAATTTAAAGCATTTAGCAGCAATGACAAAATACGTAAAAAAACAATGAGTACACAAACCTGAATGGTGACACTATTAACAAGACCGTTTCTTCCCTGTTTCCCATTAAGGCTATAATTAGAGAAAAAATCCAACGGGCCACCAACACCTGGCACACCAAAATTATCATGATTCCCCCGAAGGTCATAGAAGATGTTTTTGTCAAGCCCGCTTTTGTCAACAACATCTTCCATCACTTGATCGTATTCCCTCCACTCCTCTTCATTTTGCTTCATTGTCAACAAGTCTTTACTTTTTCCATCTGATAAAGATTAAAAAAAGACGCTTCATATATTGGTGCACAGTAATTGAAGTTCACATTCATGATTATAATGAAAAGAGAATGACCTTTTGCAAATCATAGTGAATGAATACATTCAAACATGAACAACTTTAATCTATAATTTAACAAAATATTTTAAATAAACAATACAGCTTCATATGAATGGACGTCTTTGATTTATTATGAGAAAATTGTGTATAAGTAAGTTTACGAAGTATCACTGAACCCTAAGAAGCAAGGATACGGGTGCAGGGATGAGGGTGTGTAGTGTGGGGATACATGAATTCGATAAAAAAAAATATGGGGACTCGGGTGCGAGGGGATACGGCACATATATTAATATTATAAAAATATACTTGCTACTATGAATAATAAAATTTACTAAAAAAATTAGTATATTTTATGCAAATTAGATCAAATACATGATATAAGCATCTAAAACACAAGAATTTAAACTGAAATCACTTTTGTTGGTAGTACAAATATTAAAAAAGATGAATTTTAGTTGAGATTATTAGGCATCCGAGTATCCCGAGAATCCGAGTATCTTATACGGGGTCGTGGGGTCGTGGGGTCGTGGGGATACGGGGATTTGTGGATGACCAAAGAATCCCTGCTTTCTAGACTGAACCTAATTAGAATGGCAAAAAGAAAGCTTGAAATACATACTAGAAACCCTATAAAAAAAACCCAACATCCAATTTGTTGAGGGCAGAAGGAGAAGAACGAACCTGTAAGATCACCAGTAATGAGGACAAGAGAAGGTTTGATGATAGCCAAAGTGGGACCCACCAAATTCTTGAAATCGAGAGCTCTATCAGGATGATGAACACTGAAATGAAGATCAGAGAACTGAACAATCCAAACCACATCATGAGGTCCATTATTGAGATTAATAGCAACCCTTTGATTGATATCTGAAGATAAGACAATAGGGGCATTTGTATTGCGATGAGTGTAAAGAAATAAGGAGATGATGAAAGCAAATACAACAACGCCCACGAAATGTATGGGTCTCATTGTGTTGATCCTTCCACACGGCTAAGCATTAAGCAACCACTCTATCTATCTATCTATCTCGTGCCCAGCTCAGAGCCTCAGCTTGCCACCCAATTCAAAAAAGCTCCATATTTTTCCGGCGCCACTTTGAATCCTGATTCAGGCAATCCCACAAAATTCCGATGTTTGAACAAGTAATCATATCAACTTTAACTTTCCTTATCATTATTATTTTTCAACGAGCTCTAACCATTATTTCGCAGAAAAAAAAACACGCTCTGAAGACCAAAAT
This sequence comes from Apium graveolens, assembly GCF_009905375.1. NCBI lineage: Eukaryota > Viridiplantae > Streptophyta > Magnoliopsida > Apiales > Apiaceae > Apium > Apium graveolens. The sequence goes on from NC_133652.1 coordinate 92,344,511, forward strand.
TAATAATTTTAATGATTTTTAACACTTATATTTTTTCCGATGATTTTTTAAATTTTGATAACAAATGATAAATATCATTTCGGTCACTTTATATTACTAAAAATAAATATTAAATAGATATCTCAGATTATTTAAATATCAAATAAATCTCTCAAATAATGTACTAGAAAACTAAAAATTAAATTTTTACGGAATTTCATATTTTTTTCTTGAATGCTACTGTAACAAAAATAAAATTTATAAATTTCAGTATTTAAGATAACTAGTTAAGTAAAGTGTGATTCGCCACAACAGTACAAAGTACAAACTAATTTAGGAAAATGACTCGCATAAAATAATTAAAATATTATATAAATTAAATATATGTAACCAATAAAAATAATTATATTTAGTAATAGAAATAAACTATTTAATACTTTTTTTAATACCAATTCCTGTCAAGAATTTTAGCCGAGTGTCGTTGTAATTTAGCAATAATATATATATTTACGGAATTAATATAAGCAAATGTAATTATTTTTTATAATCAATAACCAACAAAACTAATATTCATGTATTAAATAAATATGAAAAATCTAAGTAATACGCACATTTAAATTATAAAATTCACCTCTGACAAAAAAAATATATAATTCATGTGATCCAACACACAAATAATACGGGTTACCATATTATAAATATGATTTTCAAAACTTAATATGATTAAAAAGTGTAAACAATTTTTAGGCGTTAAGATTTTTCCGAATATAAACATGGCAACACTAACTAACTATATAATAGCATCATAGAAATACATATATTTTTGCAATTCATAAAATCAATTAAAGAACATGCTCAAGAAATTATAAAATTCTTAATTTTAAACAAAATAAAAAGAAACGTACCTTACGCGGAATTTATATATGGCTTAACTCAAATCTGCAGGAATTTTTATATAGGCACACGGCCTAAATTTATTAGTTAATTCTAAAACTTTGCGGATGGGCCTTAAAGCTCTAAGTGAGTGAGTCACCCGGATTTTATCATAACTCTGCGTAATTCCAATTTTTTTTTAAAAAACTAATACACATAGTTAACTTAAATTAAAAGATATCAATTTTTCTAAAGTACTTGCAAAAACATACTTCCACCATCCCTCCTAATTGTTATTATTTCTGAAAGAGTGTCTGGCACAATAGAAAATATATTTCTATAACTTTGTAAAAAAAATTATTTTTCTGAATAAAAATAGAATGTTTAAATTTTTATTCAGAAAAATAAAAAATTTCAAAAAAGTTGAAAAACTATACTTTCTCTTCATCACACTCCCCCATAAATGATAACAATTGGGAGGGACGGATGGAGTATCAATTATCTAAAACAGTTGCACGCTTCTTTCCGATAATAATAAAATACATCCTTATTAAAAATAACTTTCACAAAAATAAAACGTTAAAAGAGAATTTTTTTGGAGAATATTAACATATGGAAAATACTATACACCCCAAATATTTTTTCCAAAATCTTCCCCAAATATTGACGTGTCAAGTGTTAAATTACTAAATTTCCTAATAACGATATGGACACTGTGTGCATACATATGCACCCTAAATAAATCAATACACGACATGTGTATATCACGTCATTTGCTAAAAAAATGGGGAATGAATAGCATTACTCTTGAGATATTGGCACAGATATATCGATTTTCTAAAATATCTGCACGCTTCTTTAAGATAATAATAAAATATATATGTATTCCCGATAATAACGAAATATACCCTTATTTAATAAAACTTGCACAAATATAAAATGTTAAAAGAGAAAGTTTTAGAGAATATTAAGATGGTAAGTTATTTTAAGAAGAAAATGGAGAGAGTTTAAAAATATATAAGCTAGTTGTACGCTTTTTTCGGATAATAACGAAATACATCCTTATTTATGATAATAACGAAATATATCTTTTTAATATAACTTACACAAAAAGAAAATGTTCTAACAAAAAAAGTTTTAGAGAATATTCAGATGGTAAGTTAATTTAAGTAGAAAATGGAGAAAACTTAGAAAAATTAAAGTAATTATAGTTTTTACCATTTTTTTTAAATCAAAAAATTAAGAAAATTCAAAAATTAGAATGAGAGTGATCTCAGAGGCGCCATATAAACGTTGCCCTCGTCTCGTTTATATAAGTATATAAATGTATCTAGATTTTATAAAATTTATATAAAAAAATTAATAAAAAAATAACTACAAAATTGAAAATAAATCGTAGTTAATTTTTTAAAAATCATATTATATTAATTTAAATACTAGAATTCGTAACTTTTCATATTGATTGTATTTATATGGATAGAAAATACATCCTAAATACACATTAAATGCCACATTAATTACACTTGGGCTTCTTGTCCAAAACTCAATACAGACCAGGCTGGTCTAGGCACATAACAGGCTAGAATCGGCCCAAGCAGCCAAAGCCCACTAGTAGAGGTCGCCAAGGTCCACAGACATGATATTTCCACGGACGAAGCCCAATACGATCAGAAGAGCAAAAACATGTGTCCAAAATGAACACAAACTCCTACAAGGAAGGTTCTGGAATTTCTTCCCTTACATGAGTTCTAATTACCATATAAGTTGGAGACTTGTCCATCAAGTCTCTCAACACAAGTCTAACCCTAAACTCACCTTTATATAAAGGGTTCTACCCCTCAATCTAAAACTACGTTTTTGGCTTGATTCTCTACAACTTAGATATACGTAGGCATCTTGCGAGATAGACAATCCCAAACACGAGAGCAGCCATTAAAACTCGAAACTCACAAACCCTATCATTAATTACTAACGCACCCTAGTTTTTATTCCACAACATTTGGCTCCGTCTGTGGGAAGACTACAACAACCATGGTGAACACACGGAGCAGAAATAATAGTGGAATAGACAATCATGTCCATCGCGAACAATCGCATCAGTGGTAGAGATACCACCGCACTCAACCTATGCCTCCACCCAAGGAGGAACCCCAGTAGGGGCATCTAAGACTCAGCCTCAAGGGACGAATCCCCCAATCCAAGATTCGCCACTAGGGACAAATCCCCTGGCTCCACAAGGGACGAATCCAAAATTTCAGCAGTTACATGCAATAGTGAACCCTCAACCTGTCAGGCATGAATACTCCACGATCGTAACCATTAACCCCCTTACGAGATGCCTCTATACCCCGAGGTTGGAGGAAGTGGACAGTCTAATCGGAGTAAAGGACAAGGGCGGATGCCCCAATACATCTGTGGCTTGGCTCCCATCCCTGAGGATGGAGAATTATCTGGACCCTACTCTGCTAGAGACTCTGAATCATCGGACGAAGAGGTCGCTCCAAGGAGGAGGTGTGTTGGTAAGGAGCCAATGCCTAGTGGCCACCAACCCGGGAGCACTCAAGGGATGATTCCCCAAGATGTACGGGAGAGGATCAGGCTCATGAAGCTGAGATCCAAAGACTGAAGTGTGATCTGGAGGTGCACTTGACCCCAAGACCTCCACTTGCGGCAAGGCAAAGGGATTTTCCTCCAATCATAGACCTGGTTGGTTCAACACCAAAAAGGGTTGCTGCCCCAAGAACTGATCCTAATGATCTAATCCCCCTAGGAGATCCTGATGATCCAAACCCCCCATTCACTGAAGAGATAATGAATGCCCACATCTCAAGGAAGTTTAAGATGCCCACCATCAAAGCATATGATGGTACTGGTGACCCAACTAACCATGTCAGGACGTTCTCTAATGCCCTGTTGCCACAGCCCGTGAACGACGCTATCAAGTGTTCGGCATTTCCTCAAACCCTATCGGGTATGGATCAAAGGTGGTACAGCAGTTTAACCCCAAATTTGATTGGATCCTTCAGGGATTTGAGCCAAGCTTTCATCAAGTAATTTATTAGTGGTAGAGTACACGAGAAGAGTTTGGCTTCTCTAATGGGCATAGTTCAAGAAGCAAACAAGTTCCTTAGAGACTACCTGAACTGATTCACGAAGGAGGCCTTGAAGGTCCCGGATCTTGACGACAAGGTAGTTATGATAGCCCTACAACAAGGGACTACAGATGAGTTCTTTAAGATGTCCCTGGCCAAACGCCCTCCTAAAAGCATGCTGCAGCTCCAGGATAGGGCTGGAAAGTATATCAAGGTGGAGGAAAGTATGAAGAAGATAATGGTGAATAATGAGCCCGCATAAAACAAGAAGCGGAAGACGGATCAAGAGTATGATTTCAAGGACAAGTATCCTCGAAATGGAAAAAGCTCTGACTCCTCTTCCAAGAAGAATCAGCCACCAAGGTTCACAGGATATGCAAGGTTAAACGCTCCAAGGAGCCAAATCCTTATGGAAATTGAGAAGGACGAAGAGTTCAAATGGCCGAAGCCACTAAGGGGAGACCCCAAGAAAAGAGACAAGAGTCGATACCGCATGTACCACAAAGATGTTGGCCATGATACCGATGATTGTATGTAACTCAAGGATGAGATTGAGTATTTGATCCTAAGAGGAAAGTTCGGACGTTTCACCAAGGGTGAAGAGGCTGGGGGCCAAAAAAGAGACAATGATCGAAGAGATGACGATCGAAGGGGTAATGACAGAGATCGCAACCCACAGCCTCGAGGGCTAGTAATCAATACGATCTCAGGAGGTCCTACAACAGCTGGGACTACAAGGAACTCTCGAAAAGCTTATGCTAGAGAGGTAATAAGCATAATCGGAGAACCATCTAAGCGTTCTAAGTCGGAGATGACGCTTGAATTCGGTGACCCAGACCTTGAATGTTTGAAATTTCCTCAGGATAATCATCTTGTTATCACCCTGATAATTGGAAATTTTCCTGTTATGAGGGTCCTAGTGGACAATGGATATTTCATGGATATTCTCTTCCATGACACGTTCCTAAGGATGGGCTATAATGATTCACAACCGACTCCTTCCGACGCACCCATCTACGGGTTTAACCAAGTAGAATGCCAAGTCGAAGGAGCAATATAACTTCCCGTAACTATTGGGGAAAAGCCCAGGGAAGCCACGCAGATGTTGAACTTTTAGGTTATTAAGGTAGCCTCTACTTATAATGCCATCATGGGTAGAACAGGAATCCATGTATTTAAGGTCATGCCCTTAACCTACCACATGGTACTTAAGTTCCCGACTAGGAACGGTGTTGGAGAGGCAAAATGAGATCAGAAAATGGCCCGCAGTTGCTATATTGCAGCACTTATTCCCAATGGGATTGGGGGGCAGGTCATCCCCATAGAAGACACGGATGTCCGTAAGAATGAAGAACTTCGAGGAAGCCAACAGAGGACTTAATCCTAATTCCCCTAGACCCCTTAGACCCGGAGAAGGTCACGTATATTGGAGCATCTTTCGACAAGCCCTTGTAGGGCCAATTGACAATTTTTTTTATAAAAGAACAAAGATGTATGTGCTTGGACGGCAGCTGATATGCCTGGGATTGACTGAACCTCATACCTTATAAGCTGAACATCGATCCAACTCGGAAGGTTGTAAAGCAGAAGAAGAGAACTCATGCCCTTGACAGGTGAAAGCCATTAAATAGGAGGTCGACAAGCTCCTAGAAGCTGGGTTCATTGAGGAAATGCAGTTCCTTGAGTGGTTGGCCAAACCCATAATGGTCAAGAAGGCCAATGAGAAGTGGAGAATATGCATCGACTTCACTGACTTGAATGATGCTTGTCCTAAGGGCTGCTGCCCCTACCAAGGATTGCTACCTTGATCGATGCTACCGCTGGACACGAGATGCTAAGTTTCATGGATAGCTTCAGTGGTTACAATCAGATCAAAATGCATAAAGATGACACCCCCCGAGGTATCTTTCGTAACTGATTCTGGTGTCTTTTGTTAACTTGTTATGGATTTTTTACTTAAGAATGCAGGAGCTACTTACCAAAGGCTGGTAAATAAGATATTTGCCCATCTAATTGGGAAGACCGTGGAGGTCTATGTTGATAACATGTTAGTCAAAAGTCTATGCAATGACGATCATATTAATCACCTTAGAGAGGCATTTGAAGTGCTGAAGCACCACAAGATGATGTTAAACCCCACCAAGCGTGCTTTTGGTATTGAGTCTCAGAAATTTTTGGGTAACATGGTCTTGAAGAGGGGAATCGAGGCCAACCCCGACAAGATCAAAGCCATCCTGGACATGGAGCCACCACACTCCATCAAGAACGTCCAGAAGCTGACAGGAAGAATCGTAGCTCCAGGGAGGTTCATCTCCAAGTCTAGAGACAAATGTCTGCCTTTTTTTAAAACCCTTAAGAAAGTGAAGATTTTTGAATGGATAGCTGAGAGCCAAGAGGCCTTTGAACAGCTAAAGAAGTACATGATTGAGGCCCCATTATTGGCCAAACCTAGTCTGGAGGACACTCTTTATTTGTACCTCGCGGTATCTGAACAAGCCGTGAGTGCACTCCTGATAAAGGAAGAACCGAAACTCCAAAAGCCTGTATATTATATAAGCAAGGTGCTCCACAGAGCAGATCTGAATTACTCCACCACGAAGAAATTTGCACTTGCCCTCAGAAGTTGAGACCATACTTTCAGGCTCACAAGATCGAAGTCCTGAAAGACCAACCCTTGAGGAACATTCTTCATAGCTGGAAGGCCAGTGGAAGGATCATTAAGTGGGAAATTGAGTTAGGAGAATTTGACATCAAGTACAAGTCTGGAACGGCCATCAAGGCTCAGGCCTTAGAAGACTTCGTGGTTGAAAGCACCATCAATGACCAAGAAATCGAGGGGCAAGGGATAGTAACCCCAGAAGATGGAGAGAAAGAGAAAGATAAAGATACGACTCTGAAAGAGTATTGGGTTCTTCATTTTGACGGAGCGTTCAAAATAAAATCTAGTGGTACATGACCAGTCTTGCAAAACCCCGATGAGTTCATACTTGAGTATGCTTTGAAGTTGGACTTTCCAACTACGAATAACAAAGCAGAATACAAAGCATTGATAGTCGGCTTAGGCTTGGATAGAGCCATGAGGGCCAAAAACCTTAAGGTCTGTGGAGACTCAAGACTTTTAGTTGCTCAAGACAGTGGAGAGTTTGAAGCCAAGGATGATAATATGGCCAAGTAATTGAGAGTTGTGAAGGGAATACTAACTCAGTTTGATGAATGGAACGCTGAACACGTTCCGAGAGTGGAGAACACTACGGCTGATGCCCTATCTCAGTTCACCTCGTCTGGAATCGAGAACTATCCAAAAAGTATCTATTTCTAGGTCCTAAAGACCCCTACTATACTTGTCATAAATTTGATAGCACCGGTTGGTGTGGCAAGTTGTTGGATAGATCCAATCAAAACCCACCTTGAGACTGGATGGCTCCCCGATGATGTCCAGGAGGCACACAAGTTGTCGATGAGAGCATTGAGATATTCATTGATTGAAGGCCTTATGTACATAAGTTCCTTTATTATTCCATACTTGAACTGCTTGAGACCTCTTAAAACAGAGGAGGCACTTAAAGAAGCCCATGAAGGGATTTGTGAACAACACTTGGGGGGCAGGGCCCTCGCTCACAAGATAACTCGATTGGGATTCTACTGGACAGTAATGCTAGCCGATGCAAAGGCTTATGAAAAGAAATACGACAGATGCCAGAGACATGCTCCAATAGTACAACAGCCCCCAGAGAGGCTTACATCTATCAACACACCCATCCCTTTTGCAATAAGGGGAAATGATATCCTTGGACCATTCCTATAGCATCGGGATAGAGGAAGTTCATTGTGGTAGCCATAGACTACTTCACAAAGTGGATTGAGGCTAATGCACTAGACAAGATAACCACCAAGAAAATTACCCAATTCTTTTTGGAGGATGTGATATGCCGATTTGGGATCCCACGCATCCTTGTCACAGATAATGGGCTATAATTTGATAATGCATATTTTAGAGAATATTGTGACAATAACATCATAGAGCTTCACTTCACTTAGGTTGCACATCCATAAGTAAACGGGCAGGCAGAAGTTACAAACAAAATCTTCCTTGATGGACTTAAGAAAAGGGTCGAATGCTCGAGGAACACTTTGGTGGATAGGTTATTGCCTATACCATGGGCATATCGTACCACCTTGTTAGGCCCTTAATCAACTGTAGAGAGGGGGTGAATACAGTTAATTCAATCAATTTAACAAAGCTTCAACAGAATCAACAGTTTTTATATTAACTAATAAAAACTTACTACAATCGTACTTTCTCAAAAGGATGAACAAATATCCTTGAGAGCTGCTAGGTTATGCGAAAGATATAACAATGTCGTAATGCTTATAGAACAAACCTAATATGTGCTTTATATAGAACATATCTATCAATGTATAAAGATTCCTATTCTATTAACAATAAGAAAACCTATACAATTGCTTCTGAGATAAAGTCCTTCACCGATTTGAGTTCCTGTTTCCTTTTCCTCCTCAAAGATCAACTGATATGACAAATACCGATTTCATCATCCGTTGACATCATTATCTTTTGCTATCATTATCCATCGATTATCAACATCCTTCGATGTCATCATTATCTGTCGATGCTTGTAGTCATCATCGGTCGATGCTTGTAGTCATCATCCATCGATGCTTCTGATAGTTTCTATTTGATATCATCAATTGCTCCTAACAATCTCCCCCAACTTGTTCATAATGGAATATGGACAAGTTCCAATTGATGATGTCAAAACTATCTAAAGACAGGAATCAAGTATGCATATTCAATCTTGCTTCAGTGAATATCAGATTTTACTCTTCATCCTGAACTGCTTCTTTAACTTGAGCAATGTCAGAGGTTAATTCCACTTCCTCAGCTCATAATGCTTCAAAAATATTCCTTCTTCTTCTTTTCAACAACTTTGGCTTTTAGACTTTGAAAACTTTTGACTTCTCTCCTATCTTCTCTTTTTCTTTATGTTTCAAGTTAGCAGTTACTGTAATTTATTATCTGAGATCTTCTGCTTGATTGATTTCCCTTATAACTACACCTCTGGTTGGTCTGTTAAAAGGATTATCTTCATAAAGCACTTGAGAAATAACAACAATATCATCATTTGATATCTTCATGGAATTCTTGAAGTCTTCCTCCATTTACCTTAGTTGTTCAAGATCAACTCCGGAATTTTCTTTTGCAAATATTCTTATATTCTCCTCAGAGTCAAATAATTGAATCTTTAGATCCTTGTAGAATAGAGTTGTCTTTCAGAGATTGAAGAAATTGACTTGCTTCAGTACCAGCTTCTATCACCAGTATACCTTGGTCTTCATCATCAACGGTTAAATTTTCAACTTTTCTTATTTTCTCCTTTTGCTATCCTTCTATCCCTTGTTACCTCCATTAGAAGTTTCAGTATCAGTACTTGTCAATGACAGCTGTTTGCATTTAGATTTAATAATATTCTTCCCCTTTTTGGCATCATCACCAATCAGTAGAGAATGAATCAGCTCCATTGAATTCTGTACTTCTGTAAGTTGAGCAGACATTCGATCTTGTTTAGCTTCCAATCTAGCTTGACTGGCTTCAATTAAAATTTGTCTGGAAACTATTGGTGAAGTTTGTTTCTGAATTTTCTGATGAGTAGTCAGCTTTGAAGCAATCAATGATTCTTTAATCTAATTGATTTGAGTAGTAGTTGCTTCATGAGCTGTGTGTAAGGACCTGACAACTAAAGTTGATGCTTTCAGATGATTCAGCATATCGGGATTTGTAATCTTCAGTTTTGTTGTTTCCAGATGTGCAACAGCTTGTGTTCTGGAAATAGGATACATATGATCTTTCCAATGAGCATTCCAGAGATTATCAGAATAATCCTTTTCTTTTGTAGCATCTAACTCTTTTAGTTTCTGTTCTCTCACATGCATAGGCATATCTTCAGGGAAGAAAAGATCATCAGTAGGATCTATAATAGCATTAGAAATATTAGCTTATTCACCATAATTAGATTTTTCAACAGTAACCGGATTTTGTGCAGTTTTTAATCCAGTTGCTTCAGAAGCTTCCACACCTTCAGCAGTTAACTCCACATCTTCAAGTATTGTAGATAAATGAATTGGAGCTTCGAGATTAACTTCCAAACCCTCAGTTCCTGTAACATGCTGTGGTGATTCTGAAATGAATGAAACTTTATGAATGAACTGTTGTGCTACTACATCTTTAGCAACAACAGGGATTTTCTCTGGTGATGGTAAAGTATAATAAATGGACTATTTTTCAACAAAAACAAGGATTATCTCATGTGGTGGAATAGTAGAATGTATGGTCTACAAGAAAGTATCAGTTTTAGACTTGCAGGGAGATTAATAGCCTTTGGTATATCAGAGTGTTCTTGATATTCAACAGACGTTTGTTCAGCATCTATTTTTTAGGACTCTGAGCACCTGCAAACTTATAGCAAATAAACCTTAATCTCTCTATTCTTTTAAAGTAGTCTCACTACTCCTCGCACCACACATCTCGTGACTTTCAATAGTCAGAGCTTCCTCACAAGGATTACTAAACCCTATCTCTCATCTACCTCTACTTTTGCCTGGAAGGATCCTGCCTCTCTTAAATTCTGTTTTTCTCTCAATCTTTTCACACATCTCACAAAAAAAGGCCCAGAAAGACTGCCCTACAGAAATAAGAGGTGGTTAAAGAAGGGTGATCTATGGTCATACAGCTAGAGCTAGTCCTTAGATAAGGTCTAGATTTAATCATACAAACAGGATTTAAAAAAATATAATAAATGCTGAAAGAACTAGATCAATATTTAGAATAAATATTGATAACGTAATAACAATATTTATACCTTGTAAATCCACAATTTAGCTCACAGTTTATACTGTGGTTATGACGATTGTTGTTCATCAGTAATGAGAACCTCCATTTGAATTGGAGAGGATTTGATCAGGTTATTGTCATGTACAATGATCTCAAACCTTGTTCTTCTTGCAAAGAACTAACACCTGAATGTGTTTATTGAAAGCTATCACAGAGTCTTCAGTAAAAACTAATGAAACATCTGTGTCTCTGTTCGTATCATTAAGATCTACCTCATCAAGTCGTCTCTAACCAACTTAATATTGTTTCTGAGTGGTGAGCACAATTCAAGAATTATGTCACTTGATTTTTGGCAACATTTGAGAAAAGAATTCAAGTGTTTCAGTTGTGAGAAGAAATTTAAGATTTAAGATATTTAGTGTTAAGAAATGAGTGTGAACAACTTTCTTGATGAGAAAAAGAAAGTTTCAAAGATTTTGAATAGAATGTAACACTCAAAGATAATAATTCTTAATGACTAAGAATTAAATATTCCATAAATTTCTTCTTTTACAATTGTTACCTCCTGCAGTGTGCTCAATCTGTACTGAAGTGATCACATGAATTCAAACAGAGATTAGTTTATTCACATGCATTGTTATAAACATTCGAAGTGTAGCATGCAGTACCGATTTGGATATGTCATGTAAGATCATTTTAGCACACACAAAAAAGTAAACAAATAATCACTTAAGAATCAAAGAAGATAGAATATTTCATTTATCATTAAGAAGCAGAGTATAAGATTTTTAAAGAATTTTAAAAATAAAACCCCAAACAATCTAACTACTTGGACTTCTTCTTCTTTTCTTATTCCAACTTCTCCATTGTCCTCCGATGAAATATTCGAGACAGAGAGCCTGCAAGAGAAATGATATTCTCTTGCAATGCCAACCTCACGAGGTGGCGTTGTTCTTCCTCGAGACGCCGTTGTGCAGCCACATCAGCTCATCTCACCTCTTCAAACTGAATGTCTAGTCTAAAGAGATTAAGAGACTCAGTGTCATCTGAGTTCAGTCGATCAAGAATTGACCGAGGAATCTCGGAGAGAGAGTAATCTTGGCCGAGAAAAACTACCTTAAGTCGAACAATGTCGAAATACAATCTACCGTATTCAGGAATTGCTACTGGACGGTAAACTCCATGTGAAAGGGAATAGACAGTGGCCATAGATTCTGAATGAAGAAATTGAGTATATTTGGTATTTGTGAGTGAAAGAGCAGTGATAAGTTTTGAGAGTGGAGGGTTGTATTTATACCAGAAAGGTTTAGAAACTGAAGAGACTCTTTGATTTACCAAGTAATAATTAACCAGAATACAAATACACGATTACGCGTATCTAGTTAAGCAAAATATAATCTCTTTCTTCAAATTCTTATTTCCAATGTAAATACTCAAGTATTACAAGATACTTACATCATAACTAACCCATTTAAGCAACTAAAAGATATTCCACTATCTCACTGTATAATTAAAAATACTGCTTAACAATTTATTTCAAACAAGTTCAAAATAATCAGTAAAGTATTACAATCAATCAAGTCTTGATTATTATCAGCATTTTAATTATAACTATCAGGACTTATCCACTACTGACATAAACTATTAGTCAAAGCAAGTTTAACTAATAACAGATTATGTAAGCAAAATCAGTAGTTTAATATGCAATTTTCACATAAAATCATTTAGCACATTTTGCATGTTATCATGGCATCAAAATTTAGCATAAAAATCAGTATCTAACAAGTACTGACAAATAATAAGATACCATGCTTCAAAAACATCAACAGACTTAATTATCAGAGTTTGAGAATTGTCCTGAAATCATTCCCAATTCATTCACCAATCTTGTGAATGTAGATTCATAGAGAGGCTTGGTGAATATATCTGCTACTTGTTGATCTGTTGGAATAAAGACCAATTCCACTGTACCAGCTTCCACATGTTCCCTTCTGAAATGGTATATGATACTGATGTGCTTAGTCATTGAATGTTGCACTGGATTTCCTGTCATTTCAATAGCACTTTGATTATCACAATATATAGGAATAGAAGAATAGTCTAACCCATAATCCAGTAATTGATTCTTCATCCATAGAATCTGAGCACAACAGCTTCCTGCAACAATGTATTCTGCTTCTGTAGTTGATGTGGAAATTGACTTTTATTTCTTGTTGTACCAAGAAACCAATCTGCCACCAAGGAATTGGCAGCTTCCAGAAGTGCTTTTCCTGTCTATTTTGCATCCTACAAAATCAGCATCTGAATATCCAATTAGCTTAAAGTTTGAATCTCTAGGATACCATACTCCCAAATTCATGGTGCCTTTGAGATACTTAAAAATTCTTTTCACAGCTAATAGATGAGATTCTCTAGGATCAACTTGGAACCTTGCACAGAGATAGGTACCATACATGATATCAGGTCTACTAGCAGTCAGATATATGAGTGAGCCAATCATACCTCTAAAGTTAGTTGTATCTACTGAAGAACCAATATTTAAATCTAACTTGGTTGTAGTGGCCATATGAGTTGATGCAGTTGAGCGGTCTTGCATTCCAAATCTTTTGAGTAGATTCCTGGTGTATTTGGATTGATTTATGAAGATTCCTTCATCAGTCTGTTTAACTTGTAACTCCAGAAAATAACTCAATTCTCCCATCATGCTCATTTGATATATGGACTGCATTAACTTTGCGAATCTCTCACAACTTATCATTAGTAGATCCAAAAATGATATCATCAACATATATCTGTACTAATAATAAGTCCTTACCATGGTATTTATAAAAGAAAGTTTTATCAATTGTACCTCTTTTGAAACCACTCTCTAGAAGAAATAGAGCAAATGTTTCATACCAGGCCCTTGGAGCTTACTTTAGTCCATACAGTGCGTTATCCAGTAAGTAGACATGATCTGGATACCTTGGATCAATGAACCCTGGAGGTTGTTCAACATAAACTTCCTCTTCGAGTTCTTCATTTAAGAATGTACTCTTCACATCCATTTGGAACACCTTAAACTTCTTATGAGCAGCATAGGCAAGAAATATTCTTATTGCCTATAGCCTTGCAACTGGAGCAAATGTCTCATCATAATCAATGCCTTCTTGTTGTGAGTAACCCTTTGTTCCTTGTAACAATGCCCTCACTATCAGTTTTGTTTCTGAACACCCACTTTGTGCCAACTACAGATCTGTTCTTTGGTTTTGGCACAAGAGTCCAGACTTTGTTCCTTTCAAATTCATTGAGCTCTTCTTGCATTTCTGTGACCCAGTCAGCATCTTGGAGAGCCTCTTCAACCTTTTTAGGTTCAGTTTGAGATAGAAAAGAATGGTAGAGACATTCATTCTGAGTGGCTTTTCTAGTTCTTACACCACTATTAGGATTTCCAATGATTAAGTCAGGTGTGTGTGACTTAGTCCATTTTCTTGCAGATGGACGTTGACTTCTTGAAGACGAATCTCCCCCTTTATCCATGAATTCTCTGTTATTTCTTTGATTAGTACCACTGTTGTTTCCTGATCCTCCCCCTGAATCAGTGTTCCCATTGTTATCAGTATTTGACTAATCAGAATTTAAGAAAGTTGAGTCTGATGATCTTTCTACTGATGTCTCTTGAGATGATTCACTTGTTGTAGTCTCTGGATTTGAGTTATGTTGCTCCCCCTCAACATATGCTTCATTGTCAGAAGAATTTCCACTGTCATGTGGAATCTCAGATCTTTGAGTGATATCAGGACTTACTGTATCAGAGTCAGGATTTAAAAGTTCAGCATAAGGTACTTCATTTTTAAATCTCAATTTGTCATGGTCATCTGCATCTTCTAGACCTGTTATCTTCTTGTCATCAAAAGATACATTTATAGATTCCATGACTGTTCTTGTTCTCAGATTGTAAACTCTGAAGGCTTTTGTAGTCAACGGATAACCCACAAAGATTCTTTCATCAGCTTTCGAATCAAACTTGGTCAGCTGCTCGGATGAGTTTTGAGAACAAAACACTTACAACCAAAAGTATGAAAGAACTTCAAATTTGGCTTCTTTCCCTTCACCATCTCAAATGGTGTTTTTACATGCTTGTTGATCAATGTTGTATTTTGTGTAAAGCAAACAGTTTGCACAGCCTCAGCCCAGAAGTAGGTAGGCAATCTTGCTTCCTCTAGCATGGTTCTTGCCGCTTCTATCAGAGTTCTATTCTTTCTTTCAACAACTCCATTTTTTGTGGAGTTCTAGGAGCAGAAAACACTTGTTTTATCCCCTTGAGTTTGCAGAACTCTTCCATAGAGCTATTCTTAAATTCAGTTCCATTATCACTTCTGATAATCTTCACTTTGTATGATGATCCTTTTTCTAGCCCCTCACATGATCAAGAAGAACGGATGGAGATTCATCCTTGGTGTATAGAAAATACACCCATGTGTATCTTGTATATTCATCAACAATTACGAGTGCATACCTCTTCTTGGCAATTAACATAACATTCACCGGACCAAAGAGATCAATATGAAGTATATGATATGGTTCAAGAATTGACGATTCAGTTTTACTCTTGAAAGAAGTTTTCCTTTGCTTGGCTTTCTGGCATGAGTCACATAAGCCATCAGAAGTAAAAAACGTATTGGGAAATCCTCTTACAAGATCTTTACTCACAAGTTCATTGATATTGTTAAAGTTGAGGTGAGAAAGTCTTTTATGCCAGTTCCAGCTGTCTTCCCCAAATGCTCTACTTAGTAGACAAACTTTTGAATCATCAAAACTTGTGGAGACCCTGGCTTCATATAAACTACCATGTCTCACACTAGTCAATGTGATTTTTCCATCAGACTTACTGACAATTTCACAATGCTCCTTATAAAAGTTGACATGGTAACCTCTGTCATAGATTTGACTCACACTAATCAGATTATGCTTGAGTCCTGCAACTAGAGCTACATTTTCAATTATGACATTTCCAACTTTGATTTTGCCATATCCCAAGATTTTTCCTAAGTTGCCATCTCCATAAGAAATGCTTGGGCCAGCCTTCTCCTCAAATTCTGATAGCAGGGATTTATAACCAGTCATATGTCCTGAACATCCATTGTCCAAGACTATAGCTTTCCTCCAGTCACCCTGCAATCAGTAACTTGAATCAGTCAGTATTTTTAAGGACCCAGACTTGCTTGGATCCTTTGGTCTTTTTAAGTTTGTTAACATATGTAGCAGAAGACTTTTTATTTGAAATTATGTTAACATCCCTACTATCAGTATTTATACATGCAGAAACAGATTTTGCTTTAATTAAATAGGGTTTCGGTTTATAATAATCATAATACAAACTGTGATACTCTTTATATGTATAAATAGAATGCCAAACACTTCCACAATGAAAATAAGGATTCTATGATTTATACCTAACTGTTTTATTCTTAAACTCTGAATTGGAAGAAACATCATTTATCTTTTTATTCTTCTTGCAGGAATTAGCAAGATGATTAGTGCTACCACAGTTTGAACAGGTCTTTCTAGGTGCATTAGGCGGGGTTACATAATTTCCATTCTTATTAACACCTACCTTGCCATTCCTATTTTTCCTAGACCTTTTCTTCTTGTCTTTCATGTGTAGATCCTTTAGCTTTTGCTTAAGCTGTTTCTGAATCATTGAACCAATATTTACTGAATTTATGTGAACTTTTTCACTCTTTTTAGTAATTAAGTTTGATCTAGGTGTTGAGGTAGTACCTTCCTCATAAATTGACTTAACAGTATTAGCACTAGGATTAAACTTAATGGTCTTTATTTGAACCTTGTTCAGTTTGACCTTGCTATCAGTTTTTATTGGATTGGTTATCTCAGTTTCTTTTCCACTTTTCTTATCAGAAATAGATCTAGCTGAGTATCCTAATCCTGATCCCCAACAACCATTCTCTAGAATTTCCTGAGTTGATTTTCCTGAGTTAGTCCAAAGTTTAATGACTTATCTTTCTTTTGCTAGCTCCTTTTCTAGAGAAGCATGTTTTTCAGCAGTTTTTCCTTAACATAAATAACATTATCTCTTTCTTTTTGAATTTCTAGCATGGAAAGCAACTCAGTTTCTAGGTGATCATTCCTTTTCTTTAACATAGAGTTTTCACTCTTAATTCTTGATCCCTAAAACTAACATGTAGAGACTTAAAAAATAATCTTAATTCATAGATATCATCAGTATCAAAAGCATGAGTAGTCTGAGGTACCTTTAATTCAGCATTTTCAGCCTCAGCATCAGCTTTTTCCATGAGAGCATAATTGACTCCATCACCTGAATCTGATGAATCATCCCAGTTTCTCTTCCTTGAGATCAAGGCTTGTTTTTTCTCAGCTATGGGTTTTCTGCAGTCAGCTGCAAATTGTCCAATTCTATCACAATTATAACATCTCTCTTTTAACTTGTCAAGTTTTCCAGATCTTGATTCCTTCCCATCAGGATTTCTCATGTTATTCCTCTTATCAGAGTTTGAGGAACTGGAACCTTTTCTGGAAAATCTTCTCCCTTTATTGAAGTTCTTATAGACCATCTTCTTGAAGCTTTTAACTAGTAGGGCAATCATCTATTCCATATCTTCATTGTTGTTATGATCACTTTCAGTATCTGATTCAGTATCAGTACTTGAGTCATCATCAGTATTTGATGATTCTGTATATGACTTTGCAATCATGGCCTTCCCTTTGGAGTAGCTCTTTCTCCTAGATTTCTCATTTGGCTTCTCTTCAACCTTGAGTGTAACTGGTCTAGCTTTTGATCCTTTCTTCTTGCTTCTTTTCTCTATCTCTAGTTCATGAGTTTTCAGAACTCCATAGATCTTATCAAGAGGTGTGATGTCAAGTTGATAGTTATCCCTTATTGATGTGACTTTATAGTCCCACTTTTCAGGGAGAGAAAGTAGGAACTTCAAGTTCGAGTCCTCTAGATCATATTCTTTGTCGACAAGGGATAAGTCATTCAGCAATTTCTGAAATCTGTCATAGATCTCAGTTAGAGACTGATTGTCCCTTGAGTCAAAGTGCTTATATTCTTGAGTAAGTATTGTCCTCCTGTTCTTCTTGATAGAACTTGTACCTTGACACTTTAATTCTAAAGCATCCCATATCTTTTTTGATGTCTTACATCCAATGACTCTATTAGACATAACACTATCATGACTGTTGTGCAGGATGTGTCTGACCTTAGCATCCTTTATGATAGATGAGATCTCTTCAGGAGAGTAGTCCTTCCTATATTTGTCTATCATCTTTTCTGGTTCTCCTGCTAGCGAAACAGCTACCTTCATTGGTCTGTGAGGACCATCATAGATCCTGTTCAGATATTCAGGATGTTAGATATATTTGATAATGTCATGGCTAATATGATTTATGTTTAGTTTTCAGATCTTACTTAAACAGGATAAGTCAGTACTTACTGGAAGTCAGGACTTAAGGATATCAGTACTTATATTATCAGGAGATAATCATCAGAAGATGGATATCAGAACTTAAGTGCTGAAGTATGTTCAAATAAGGATAGTAGCTGATTAAAGGAAAGAAGATCGAGATAAACATAAGAAGAGATATGCATGAAGAAGGAGTTCTATGAAGAATAGAATACTTGGAAGAAAAGATATCTGATTGATATATTTTAGGAAGCAGAATTATATTTCATATCAATTAGCGATTATCTTGTAACTGTGTAGTATATAAACACAGACATAGGGTTTACACTATAAGTGTTATCATATTCGAGAAGATTATTCATTGTAACCCTAGCAGCTCTCGTGATAATTATTCATTACCGAGAGGTAACAGTTCCATACTGTAACAGAGTTTATTGTTTCAATAAAGTTTGTTTTCTGTTACTTGAAATAATAAAAGTTCGATTTGATTGTATTTATACACTGTATTCAGCCCCTCTACAGTGTGTGTGACCTAACAAGTGGTATCAGAGCCTATCTGTTAACGCACATACAGTTAAAGATCCAAATACAATCATGTCTGACACAGAAACTCCAACTAAACCTACCAAAACTGAAGAACCACCAAAGACACAAATTCAAAGTCGGTATGAGACCATCAGAGTTCCCATACTGAGACCATCTGAATATCCTATATGGAAGGTGAGGATGACCATGTTCCTGGAAGCAACAGATCCAGAATATCTTGATAGAATCAAGGAAGGGCCTCACAAACCAACCAAGCTCGCTGTTGCAGTTGCAGGTGAAGCAACAAAGACCGTACCAAAGAAGAAGGGTGATTATACTGCTGAAGATATAGCATCAATTGCTAAGGATGCTAAGGTACGACACTTACTGCATAGTACCATTGATAATATAATGTCAAACAGGGTAATTAACTGCAAGACTGCTAAGGAGATATGGGATGCTCTGGAAACAAGGTGTCAGGGAACCGATACAATTAAGAAGAACAGAAAGACAATACTCACTCAAGAGTATGAACACTTTGACTCAGAGGCTAATGAGTCATTGACTGATTTATATGATAGATTTGTCAAACTCTTGAATGATTTGTCATTGGTTGATAAGGAGTATGATCTTGAAGATTCAAACCTTAAATTCCTGTTAGCTCTTCCTGAATGCTGGGATTTGAAGGCAACAACAATAAGAGACAACTACAATCTTAATGAAACAACTCTTGATGAAATTTATGGAATGCTCAAGACTCATGAACTTGAGATGGAACAAAGAAGCAAAAGGAAAGGAGGAAAGGAGGAAAGTCAAGGACAGTTGCTCTTAAGGTTGAAGAAGAATTCCCCAAAGCAGCTTCCTCAAAGAAAGACAAGGGTAAAGCTCTTTTCATAAAGTCTGATACTGAGTCATCAAGTTCTGAGAGTGATGATGACTCAGATTCTGAAAGCTTGCCTGAGACTGATGCTGATGAGGAGACGATGAAGCTGTGTGCTCTTATGGTGAAAGGAATCACAAAGATTGCATACAGGAAGTTCAGGAAGGGAAAGAAGTTTTCCAGGAAAGGCATAAGTTCTGATAAGAAGAATTTCAGAAGATCTGAAGGCAGAGGAGGAAAGTCTGACAGAGGAGATTACACCAATGTTAAATGCTATAACTGTGGTGAGAAAGGCCACATATCTCCTGACTGCAAGAAGGTAAAGGGTGACAAAGGCAAGGCTCTTGTCACAAAGTAGAAAAGCTGGACAGACACCTCAGACTCTGAAAGTGAGGAAAACTATGCATTGATGGCAAATGCTGATAAAAGTGCTGAGAGCAGTTCTGAAGCTGCTGAAACAAAGGTACCTCAGACTACTTATGCTTTTCATACTGATGATATTAATGAGTTGAGAAGATATCTTAAAACCATGTTTGTTAGCTATAGAGATCAAACTATAACATGTGAAAGATTAACTTCTGATAATCTTGCATTTAAGAAAAGAAATGATTTCTTAGAAAAAGAGTTAGTCATGTTCCATCAAACTCAGAAGGATAGAGATGATGCTTTTTATGTTAGGAATGAAGTGCTAAAATTAAATGAATCTCTAAAAACTGAGTTAGAAAAGGAAAGAGAGATTATCAGGACTTGGACTAACTCTGGCAAAACAACTCAAAATTTGCTAAGTAGTGGAAACTGGAAAGAGGGCTTAGGTTATGGAGAAGATAAGAAAGATAAAGGAACTGAAGAAATTAAGTCTGTTGATAAGCAAAAGCCAAAGTTAAAACCTGTTAAGTTTGTAACTGTAAAGACAGCTGAAGTGAACATAGGCTTAATGACAAAGATGCAGCTTAAGCATAAGCTGAAAGATGTCAAGAATGCAAACAAGGTAAAATCACCTAGGAAAAATAGGAATGAAAAGGAAGGTGTGAATAAAAGCAATGATTATAAACCTGTTCCTGATGCTCCTAGGAAAACATGTCATAACTGTGGAAGTTCTAACCATCTGGCTTCTTTTTGTAGGAAGAATAAGAACATAAACTCCTTACCTTCAAAATCAGGGGATAAGAGTCAGTCTGTTAGATATAAACCACAAAATCCTTGTTTTCATTGTGGTAGTTTATGGCATTCCATTTATACTTGTAAGGAATATCATAGTTTGTACTATGATTATTATCAAATAAATCCTTCTTTGAAGAAAGTTTCCATTGTTCCTTCTAGTGTAAATTCTGATTCAAAGTCTGATAGTGTAAGTTCTGATAAGAAAAATGTTAACATAAACTCTGATACTAAATCTACTGTAAATGTTAACAAACTTAATAAGGCCAAAGGATCCAAGCAAGTCTGGGTCCTTAAAACTAATCATTAGTGGTCTTTGTGATTGCAGGGCAACAGGAAAAATATTCTAGTTCTGGACAGTGGATGTTCAGGACATATGACTGGAAATAAATCCCTGCTATCAGACTTTGTAGAGAAAGCTGGCCCAAGTGTTTCTTATGGAGATGGCAACATTGGAAAAACATTGGGATATGGCAATATTAATCTTGGGAATGTCATCATTAGAGAAGTAGCTCTGGTCTCAGGACTTAAACACAATCTGCTGAGTATAAGTCAAATCTGTGACAGAGGTTATCATGTTGATTTCTTTGAAGAACACTGTGAAGTTGTGAGTAAATCCAAAGGCAAAGTTGTTCTAAAGGATACAGGCGTGGTAACATTTATGAAGCTAAGCTTTCAACAAGTACTGATGGTTCTGCAATCTGTCTGATGAATAGAGCATCAATTGAAGAAAGCTGGAATTGGCACAAGAAACTCTCTCATTTAAATTTCAACAATATAAATGAACTAGTCAAGAAAGATCTTGTGAGAGGACTGTCAAAGTCAGTATTTGCTCCTGATGGCCTTTATGATTCTTGTCAGAAGGCCAAACAAAGAAAATCTTCATTCAAGAGCAAGACTGAATCATTAATTCTTGAGCCTTATCATCTACTACATGTTGATCTATTTGGTCCAGTGAATGTCATGTCTATTACAAAGAAGAAATATGCGTTGGTCATAGTGGATAAGTTCACCAGATACACATGGGTGTATTTCTTGCACACAAAAAGTGAAACCACATCTATCTTGATTGATCATGTCAAACATCTGGATAAATTGGTCAAAGATTCTGTGAAAACCATAAGGATTGATAATGGCACTGAGTTCAAGAATTTGATAATGGAAGAGTTCTGCAAAAACCATGGAATTAAGCAGGAATTTTCTGCTCCTGGAACTCCACAGCAAAATGGAGTTGTTGAAAGGAAGAATAGAACTCTCATTGAAGTTGCACGTACAATGCTTGAAGAAGCAAAGCTTCCAACTTATTTATGGGCTGAAGCTGTGCAGACTTCTTATTTTACTCAAAATACAACACTCATTAACAAGCAAGGAAAAACACCATATGAGATGGTGAAGAAAAAGAAGCCAAATCTGAAGTACTTTCATGTATTTGGATGCAAGTATTTTGTTCTCAAGACTCATTCTGAACAGCTATCTAAATTTGATCTAAAAGCTGATGAAGGAATCTTTGTTGGATATCCACTTTCCACAAAAGCCTTCAGAGTCTATAATTTGAGAACAAGAGTGGTCATGGAATCTATCAATGTCTCTTTTGATGACAAGAATATTACTGGTCTTGAAGATTTTATTGATCATGATCAGCTGAGATTTGAAAATGAAGACTCAAGTTCTGATACTGAAAATCCTGACAGTCTAAGTCCTGATACTGTAAACTCTGATGGATTAAACTTTGATGTTATTGAAACTGTGGTGACTACGCCAAAGGAAGATGCACCTATGCAGGGGGGAGCATACTCAAGAACATACCACATCTCAAGAAGCATCAGAACATACATCTGGCTCTTCAAGTTCTGATAAGCCAAGTTCTGATAGTTCTGAAAATCTAAATTCTGAAGAATCCAACTTAGAGAGCATAGTTTCAGGGGGAGCATCAGAAAATGAAAATGAAGACAACATGGATCACGGGGGAGCATCCAGTTCTAGAGAAAACCTTCCATCTGCAAGGAAGTGGACTAAATCACATACACCTGATTTGATAATTGGAAATCCTGATGCAGGTGTCAGAACTAGAATAGGTACTTCAAACGAATGTCTTTTTAATTCTTTTCTCTCTCAAGATGAGCCAAAGAAAGTGGAAGAAGCTCTTCAAGATGCTGATTGGGTGCAAGCAATGCAGGAAGAGTTAAATGAATTTGAAAGAAACAAAGTTTGGACCCTAGTACCAAGACCAAAGAATAGATCTGTTGTTGGTACAAAGTGGGTGTTCAGAAACAAAACTGACAGTGATGGCATAATTACAAGGAATAAGGCAAGGCTGGTTGCAAAAGGATATTCTCAACAAGAGGGAATTGATTATGATGAAACATTTGCACCAGTTGCTAGGTTAGAAGCCATAAGGATATTTTTGGCTTATGCAGCTCACAAAAAGTTTACTGTCTTTCAAATGGATGTGAAAAGTGCTTTTCTCAATGGAGAATTGGAGGAGGAAATATATGTTGAACAACCTCCAGGCTTTGTAGATTCCAAACATCCAGATTATGTCTACAGGCTTGATAAAGCACTTTATGGACTTAAGCAAGCTCCTAGAGCATGGTATGAGACCTTAGCTCAGTTTCTTCTGGAAAGTGGATTTAACAGAGGGACTATAGACAAAACACTGTTCTACCTCAATCATGGAAAGGACTTACTTCTGGTCCAGATTTATGTTGATGATATCATTTTTGGGTCTACAAATGACAGACTTTGCAAGAAGTTTGCCAAACTGATGCAGTCAAGGTATCAGATGAGTATGATGGGGGAACTTAGCTATTTTTTGGGCCTTCAACTCAAGCAGAATGAAGAAGGCACTTTTATTTGTCAAACTAAGTACACCAGAAACTTGCTGAAGAAATTTGGAATGCAAGATTGTTCAAGTGCATCTACTCTCATGGCCACTGCAACAAAATTGGATAAGGATACCGGTAAATCAGTAGATATTACTGATTATAGAGGTATGATTGGCTCTCTACTCTATCTAACTGCTAGTAGACCTGATATCATGTATGTTACCTGTCTTTGTGCAAGATTTCAAGCAGATCCAAGAGAACCTCACTTAACAGTTGTGAAAAGAATTTTCAAATATCTTAAGGGAACAGCTGATCTGGGATTATGGTATCCCAGCGAATCAGATTTTAAACTAATAGGTTACTCAGATGCATATTTTGTAGGTTGCAAAATTGACAGGAAAAACACAAGTGGAAGCTGCCAATTTCTTAGAGGCAGATTGGTTTCTTGGTTTAGCAAGAAACAAAAGTCAATTTCCACATCAACTGCAGAAGCAGAATATATTGCTGCAGGAAGCTGTTGTGCATAGATTCTTTGGATGAAGAATCAATTACTGGATTATGGGTTAACATATTTCAAAATCCCTATTTACTGTGATAATCAAAGTGCTGTTGCTATGACAGGTAATCCAGTTCAACACTCTATGACAAAGCACATCAGCATCAGGTACCACTTCATCAGGGAACATGTAGATGAAGGTACAATGGAATTGCACTTTGTTCCAAAAGATCAACAACTAGCAGATATCTTCACAAAACCATTGTGTGAAGCTACTTTTACAAGATTGGTAAATGAACTTGGAATGGTTTCAGGTTCTTTCTCTAAATCTGCTTAGTTTTGTTCCGTTGCATCAGACTTTATGATCAGTATTTACAGAATTCAATCTCTTTGTGTATTCTGTGCTTAATTGAAAAATATGTTTAAGTACTGACTGTTGTCTGATCAATGTTTCTAAACTCTGATAGTGATATGTCTGTTTAGCTAACTATTCAATCCTATGAGGATAACTGTGCTAGATGCTGACCTAGTAGTCTTTAATAAACAAGGGATCCCATGTAAGAAGTAATTATTAATGTGGAAATCTACTGACACAAGTAAATTCTGATAATTGATCTTAGTTGAGTTTACTTGGTCTATCTTATTACTAAGTCACAAACTAGAATATTGCTTCTCATATGTTAAGTTCTGATGCTAGTAAATCTGTTGAATGTACTAAGTGATGGTAAACCTCTCTTATCAAAAGAAAAAGGAAATAATCATGGATTAAAATCAAGTACTCCTTTGAGATCTAGAGTAAAAATGTGAAAGGGACGACCCAAGTGCATTGCTGGTATTAAGTAAATATGCATTAGAAAAGAAAAATATTTTCTTGGTGACTTTTCACACTCTATGATTACTGGAGAAATACTCTGATAATAGCATAAATTCTGATAAGCAGTCGTGACTCACTTACACTGAGAAGCCACTGTAAAATGGAATTTAAAAAGATGCATAAAATTAGCACAAAATAGTTGAGGTGGACTCAAGCATGGACTCATTCAACAGTATGTTTCAGAATAATGACAGCTCTTTAGCAAAGTTTTAGTTATGCCTTATTTCTAAGATGACTGAAGTGAATCAGACTTTACTCTTTGTCTAATATTTAGCTTAATGCATACACTAACCACTCCATATGAATGATGAAAATCACTGTGGTGATCTATGTTGTTTTAGATGAACAGTCATTGTGTCACATTGCACAAATTCTGAGGACAAGTTCTGATGATTAAGTTCCGAAGAATATAAATCAGAATTTGTGTGAGGACTTACTAAGATAGGCATTCCTTTTTCGAGTTAAGAAATTATGTTCTGATGACTGTTAAGTTCTGATATAAGTCTAAGTTCTGATATTATAGTCTGATTCTTTACTTGACTTATTTGTGGATAAAATTTGACAACAGTCTCAGTATAAACCAGAATATGTTGAAGTGGAAGATTAGTAGTCACTATAGTTAGGGATAGTGGTATTCGTACATGAACATTCAACTTTTACTTGCTTCTTGTGCGCATTAAACCATGTTTTCTCTTTCCAATGAATGTTTTTCTTTTTCCAAGTCTGGGGAGACGAGGTAGAATTAATTCTACCTGTAAGCATTAAATTTCATTGCGTCTCCTGGCATTCTCTTGCCTATATAAGCAACCACTTCACATCAGCCTTCCCATCAAATCTTTTATCACAAACTCATCTTCATAATCTTTATATCAAAAACACCATGGTCAGATACAATATGTCTTTGAACTACGAAACCTTCAATATGGAGCTGAGTTGTGCCGACTGGAAGCAGGAATGGCACGTTACTGCCATTCCTGATGAGATATGGGACTCCGTTCTCCAGGAGGTACTCACCCACCTCCTGTTCTTCTATATGGATTACCATCGCCATCTGGAGCGATTGGAGGAGGAAAGGCTGGAAGCTCTCCGCCAGCAAGAGCGAATCATACGACTCGCTATTCTGTTTATCGAGAGTAGGAAGAAGAAATGATTTATTTTCTTCTTCCTATTTTTCTTCATCATCAGCCTTGCCCTGCTTCTTGAGCTAGGACAAAGGTTGTTGACGTTAGGTTTAGCAGCTCAGGGAAATCTTGTACAAGTTCTGATGTAATTTAAATTTCATGAATGTATTCTCTTGATATATTAATGAAATTTGTTTTTGTTTCAAGATCCTGTCTCTGAGATATTTTGTAATGCATTGATAAATCCTGATCCATATTCATATTCTGATGACCATATAAATTCTGTTCTAATTAAGTTCAGATTTTATTTTATCAGTACTTGCTCATCTAATTTATTATGGTCATTTTCACTCGATTTTTTTTAATCTTGATGTTGCAGTGAAAAATAATTAAATAAGTGGGAACAGTTTCGATTTTTAATTAAAACTGTTTCACCTTGATTAATGGAATAACTGGGTAAGTGGAACGATTTTTTCTTGAAAAACTGCACGTAGGTAAGTAATGATTACTGTTTTCTCGTGCCCATTAACTATTCGTTTTTACTGCATGTCTGACAGGTGTCCAACGGTTACATTTTTTTTTTCAAAAGTATAAGTAAGACAGCGAGAGGATTTTTTAATCTTTTATTTCCCTTCATATTTTTTCTCTCTATTTGCTTTTACTCTCCTTTTTCTTCTAACGTTGTTTTTCATATAGACATTCTATCAAACACCTAACAGGCACTTACACAACTCGATTAATTTCATGGTACCAAAGGATTTAATCATTGATGGAGCTAAATTTGTTCCAAACAACTATGCTGCAATTCTTGATAATGCTGAAGCTCCGTCTGAATTGCATTTTGTGCAAGACCTTCTTGCACACAGTGAAATCGGGTATGCATTGACCCAACCTTCCGTCTTCTCAAGCCAACAAGTTCTGACACTTTGGAGGACTGGAAACTTTGATAATGGTGGTCCAAATGGTACTCCTAGTATTGTTTTCGAAGTGGGTGATTCTCAATATGCAGTCACTCCTGGTACAATACGTAAGGCTCTACATCTCCCAGAAGGATGTACTTTTTCAATTCTAGAGGAATCAGCTATTCAGGAGTTAATGGCCAATTTGGGGTATGAACAGAGTTTGGCAAAGCTTGGGCAGTTGAAACGGGCTCATATCAGAAGGGAATGGAGCTTCTTCTTCGACTGCATCACTAAAGCTTTTGGGAACAAGTGTTCGAATTTTGATGCCATCCCCATAATGAGTCAGCACATCGGGCATGCCATTATAAACCAAACTCATTTTGATTTTGCAATGGCTATAATTGGTTTTATTGGGGATAGGATGACAGAGGATAGGAATGTTGTCTACTTTGCTAGATTCTGTCAACTTATATATACTTTTTGTACTGATGAACCTCAACTAACCAGTACCTCAACTCCACCTTTTAAAGTTGCAAAACGATACTTTAATGACCTGGTACATGCTGACACTAAGAAACCAGTGGTTAGACCTTTACAGATTCCTCAGTCTGTAAAACAGATCTTAGTAAATGCTGATCCTGATACTTATAAATCTGTTTATCCTGATGTCCACCCAACAACAACCTCCCACACACCACAACAACCATCAGCACCTACCACCCATACTACTCAACCTACACTAAGGCCATATGTTAGATCATATCTCTCAACTTCACAGACAGTTCAACCTTTATCCTCAGAACCTCCTGTGAAGCCTTCATCTTCCAAGCCTAAGAGGACAAAGACTGTTCCTCAAACACCTCAGAAGAGAAGGAGGATTGTTTTGAGAGATGAATCTGACAGTGAGGAACAGGTTTCTACATCAGAACCTATTGTCAAAGAAGCTGAGAAAGTGACTTCTCAGACGGATTCTGGAATTGGGGGATCTAGGCTTCTCAAGAGGCTTAGAAGAATGATTGTTCCTGAAACTCCCAAGGAATCCATATCTACAAAGAGATACAAGAAACAGAGGGCAAAAAGGCCAGTTTCAGATGATGAAGAAGCAGTAGCTAAGGAAGGAGATCAGGAATCTCTGATCTCACAAGAACCAGAATCTGCTAAAGCCACTGATTCTCCATCAACTCCATCTCAAGAAGCTGTTAATGAAAAGGCCAACACACCATCTGTGTCTCCTATTCAAAAGTCTGTATCTCCTGTTAATACAGGAACAAATGCTGATATAGATATTCAGACCTTGGTTATACCTGAAGTACTTTACTTAGAAGCTCCAACAGCAACTAATCCATCAATAACACCTGTTACTGATGCTGCTCAAACTCCAGAATTATCTACTACACCTTCTCTACATCTAGATGCTGCTGATCAGAATATAGGTGAGCATCAGGATATGGCTGTTGATCAGAATTTGGATCCAGATCAGCACTTAGAAGATGATGCTGAAGCCTCAATTGCTTCGCATACTGTTGTTTTGTCAGAAGATGCTGATTCTGTAAGTTCTGATGCTGCAAATGCTGGAGATACTGGTGATGCTGCTCTACAAACAGATACTGATGAAGCAGGTCATTCAGGACATGCCCATGAACAACCAGTTCTTAAATCTGAACTTGTTAAGAAGTTTGTTACCAGAGAAGCACCAGTGCCTTGGAGTGAAACTCCTGCTGGTCAGGAGTGGACTAAGGAATGGAACTCAATTACTTGTGTTCCATCTGCAAAGAATCTGGATTGGGAAGTGCTGATGAAAGAAGAATACAGAACACTACCAATGATCCAACTTCCTTGAGTGAACCAGGTATTGGAGCAACTCCTGAGAGATTGAATCAACTGGAATCTGTATAAATGGTTTACCATACCTACTTGAAAGAACACATCTTGTTGTACTTCATGACAGATGGTAGGGTTTATCATATAAGGCAAAATGCCATTTCTTTGAAGTATTTTGAAGAATTGGAGCATGTACTATTATTACTTCAAGTGGATGACAGATTGACAAGAAGTGCTGCAAACTATTTGAAGGATCAGATTATGAGACAGAAGAGACTTTATTATGTTAAGTCTGATAGCACATATGTTCCAAAGTACAGAGATCACAAGTGTGATATAGTTGAAATGAAACCCAACACTGCTCAAATAATAACTACCATTCTGGGTTACAGGGCTGTAGAATTCAATCTTGAGTCTGATAAGGCATATTTTATCAGACTGGATCAGGATATAAGAAAAGCAAAGATTAATGATCTCAGGGCTGCAATCTTTCAAATTGGTGAAGATACTGCAGAGCTTAAAGATGCTAAAAGGAGGATGATTGATGAACTCAGATATGCTGAGAGATGTTTGTTGAAGAACTATCTCAGAACAACTCCTGACATCAGAGAGATCAGAAGATGAAGCTAAGTCAAGATCTACAACTGCTTAAATTCTGATATTTGTATAGACTGAAGTTTTTATCAGAAGTTAAAGATTGGTAAAGCTTTAAGGACTGTAAGTTGTAGTTATCTAGTCTAATTCTCATGCATTTGTACTTAATGTTTTTGACATCATCAAATATCTGTTAAACTTGTATATTTTGCTAATTTATAAGTTGGGGGAGATTGTTAGATATATTTGATAATGTCATGGCTAATATGATTTATGTTTAGTTTTCAGATCTTACTTAAACAGGATAAGTCAGTACTTACTGGAAGTCAGGACTTAAGGATATCAGTACTTATATTATCAGGAGATAATCATCAGAAGATGGATATCAGAACTTAAGTGCTGAAGTATGTTCATATAAGGATAGTAGCTGATTAAAGGAAAGAAGATCGAGATAAACATAAGAAGAGATATGCATGAAGAAGGAGTTCTATGAAGAATATAATACTTGGAAGAAAAGATATCTGATTGATATATTTTAGGAAGCAGAATTATATTCCATATCAATTAGCGATTATCTTGTAACTGTGTAGTATATAAACACATACATAGGGTTTATACTATAAGTGTTATCATATTCGAGAAGATTATTCATTGTAACCCTAGCAGCTCTCGTGATAATTATTCATTACTGAGAGGTAACAGTTCCATACTGTAACAGAGTTTATTGTTTCAATAAAGTTTGTTTTCTGTTACTTGAAATAATAAAAGTTCGATTTGATTGTATTTATACACTGTATTCACCCCCTCTACAGTGTGTGTGACCTAACACAGGATCTGTGACTTCCAAGCACATGACCATCCTGACTTTCCAGATTGGATATTCATGTATCTTCAGGATAGGCACCTTGATTGCTTCATACTTACTCATGTTGCTGCTTATCTATGATGTGGCTGGGGGTGGTCACTTTGGATTCAGATTCTGTGTTTCTTCTTCTTCTTTGTCTGACATGGTTGATTGATTTTCAGATCTTAAACTGTTTGTACGTTAACAACAAGCTCTGATACCAATTGTTAGGCCCTTAATCAACTGTAGAGGGGAGTGAATACAATTAATTTAATCAATTCGCCAAAGTTTCAACAGAATCAACAGTTTTTATATTAACTGATAAAAACTTATTATAATTTTACTCTCTCAAAAGGATGAACAAATATCCTTGAAAGCTGCTAGGTTATGAAGAAGATATAACAATGTTGCAATGCTTATAGCATAAACCTAAACTGTGCTTTATATATAGCACAACTACTGTTGGTGAGACTGCGTAGTTGTATGAACAGTTATGTGATAACTCAACATGAGAACAACACTAGAACATGACAGGTTAATAATACTACGACTACACAAGAAATCAGAAGAAATGAAGACAAGGCAAATATAACGAATCAAAAGATTAGAAGAAAGCTTGAAGTCTGTTTACAGGTCGCTGAAAGAAGTTCATTAATATATTCATGTAACAGTGAAGAATAAAGGTTAAAGACTTTCAGGGTTTCAGAAATGATGAAGATTCAGTGTACAAGTGTCACCGGAAGATTTCAGTGTATTGACATTGATTGAAGATAGACAGTGTTCGAAGCATAGGAATCTGAAGAATTGAAGACAGGGTAAAAGATAAAGGTTAAAGAAGACAGCTGCAGACTTGAAGTTATACTCACCGACAGGAGTTCATCTATATGTTCAAGCGTCGGTGAAGAACAGTGAATGAAGTATTCAAGATTGTAGTAGCAATGAAGATGTTGTCTATAGTACTAGAAAGGATTACAGTGAAAGTACATTTGTTTGTTGACAGTAAGTGTTCGAAGTGATAAAGCTGTTGCAAGCTTAACAATGTAATCAAGGCTATAATACGAAGACCTAAATCGGAGTTAGTCTTCTGTGAACCAGACCAGTTGCACTAGGCGTCAGCGTTTCGTGAAAGGAATTTGAGTATTATCAGTAAAAAGATTGTTAAGTGAGGATGCATATTCAGGAATGCAAGTTATATGGTTAATACGAAGACTCATAGAGAAGACTTGAAGACTGGACAACTTTGGGAGTGCAGTGCTCTACAGAATCTAAGTCAAAGTGATCACTACCTTGTAGTATGAGTCACCCTGATTAGTATATTTAATATCAGAAACAATGTCCTAGTAATACAGTTCAATATTTATTTACAGGAACTGATCTTGACTTGGTACGAGCCTCAGGGAATAAATAAGAGCCAAACTAAAATCAAAAATGCATGTATGCACCCTCTGGTCGTCAGTTAGATGCATGGAAATTTTTCTAAGGAAAAATGATACCCCTTGGTACCTTGTAGTCACCAATTAGATGCATGGAAATTTATCTAAGGCAAAATGATCCCCCTTGGTACCTTATGGTCGCCAGTTAGATGCATGGAATTTTTTAAGGCAAAATGATCCCCCTTGGTACCTTGTGGTCGCTAGTTAGATGCATGGAAATTTTTCTAAGACAAAATAATTCCCCTTGGTACCTTGTGGTCATCAGTTAGCATGGATGGAATTTTACTAAGGCAAAAAATCCCCCCAAGGTAATCCATGGTCGCAGTTTAGCTTGGATGGATGAAAAACTAAGTAAAAAATCCCTCCTTGTATCCTCTTGGTCACCAGTTACTACTTGGAAACTATTCAAGTATTTCTTACAACTCCTTGTAGTCGCAAGTTAAAGAAAGCTCTCCCTGGAATAAGTATTTCTCATCCACAACTTTGTTGATCATTTAATTGATTTATGTGGTAAATAAATAACCACATATTTATATTTTGAATATATAGTCTACACTTTGAAGCAGAAGAAATTAATCAATCAACATATTGAATTGTTATGTGTTTTTATCTTCTTCTCCAATATAACGAGAGCTGATATAACAATCAGCAAAGATTTTCAGAGAAGCTCAAACACCTTGTATATCCGTTTAATTTCTCACCGGAAAAATGTTATATTTCCCTATTTAACTCTTGTATATTCATAGGGGCATTACAATCGTTATCCGGTAATAGAATCCTTGGACAAACTCAAAGTTAGATCATTGTATAAGATTTGATTTGTAAATCTTTGTAGAAGCTAGGAACTTTGTTGTTCTTAGATTGTAGCCGGTTAATTTATTTACCGGAGTATAACAACACCCTCACGGATTTATATATGAATATATATTTCCCCGAATATCTTGTGTTCCTTGTTTTATTGTTCCAAACACTATTCACCTCAAGTACACGGAACCACTAACCGAGCTCTAAATTTTATATCCGCAAAAGATTTGAAAGAATTTTTTAATTTAGTGAGTATCGTATTCAACCCCCCCTTCTACAATACTTCGGGACATAACAACTACCAATGTATAAGGAATCTTATTCTATTAACAACACAAAAACCTATACAATTGCTTTTGAGATAAAGTCATTCACTGCCTTGAGTTCATGTTTCCTTTCCCTCCTCAAAGATCAACTGATGCGACAAATACTGATTTCATCATCCGTTGACATAATCATCCGTTGATATCATTATCCGTCAATTATCAATATCCATAGATATCGTCATCATCCGTTGATGCTTGTAGTCATCATCCGTCGATGTTTGTAGTCATCATCCGTCGATGCTTATAGTCATCATCAGTCGATGCTTATGGTAGTTTCTGTTTGATATCATCAATTGCTCCTAACACACCTGCAAAGTGACGACTGAAGCTACCCCATTTATGCTGGCTTACGGAGCCGAAGATGTGGTGCCCCTGGAATTCACCCATGGATCACATATGGTTGAATCTTACGAACCAAAAACCAATGAAGAAGGAATGAGGCTCACTCTCGATCTCATTGATGAGGTCAGAGATGAGGCCAATGCCCGCAATGTAGAGCATCAACGAAGAGCCTCCCTCTATTACAATAGAAGGGTTAAGGAAAGGTTCTTTCAGCAAGGAGACTTGGTTTAAGAAAGATTGAGGCATCGGGAGTCGGGGAGAGAGGAAAGCTAGCCCTTAACTGGGAAGGGCCTTATAAGGTTAGAAAGACATTAGGACAAGGATCCTACAAGTTAGAGACCCTGAACGGTGATGAAGTACCCCGCACTTGGCACGCTTCAAACCTGAAGGTTTATTATATTTAGGGCATTCATAACATGTTCCTAGTAGTTAGTATTAAGTTTATGAATAAGGTTGACGAAACCATCCGATGTAAGGGTTGAACCCGTTTTTCAGAGATATTATCTATTTATGCGAGTTTATTTCTATCATCTTGTCTACCAATTTATTTAAGTACGGGCATCTAAAAAATACAAGTCCTGGAGGACCAAATGCCGAAAATAAAATACAAGTATGAAATAAAACTAAATGAAATGCATAAATAAATATCCCGAAGGATCAAAAGTTAAGTCCCGAAGCACCAATAGTTTACAAGCCAATATAGTTCAAATAAACAAGTTCTGAAAATAAAGCCACATGTGGCACCCAAAGCCATATAAGGCTATTACAATCACTCCACAGAAGAGTCCTCTTCCTCGTTATTCCCCGCTCCCCAGGCATCCTCATCATCATCCTCTTCCCCATCCGAATCTGCATCAGAGGAGGAGCTGCTGCTCCCTGGAACCGGCTCCCTGATTTTTCCATTGAGGGCTGCTATAGAACTGGGACTTCTTAAAGGGGCCTTACCCTTAGAACCAGAATCCCTGCTGCTTGAACTGTAATGAGACCACTTGCGGAAAGTCACGGGCATAGACCTGGAGGCCTGCCTGGATGGGTCCATAACAGGCATCTCCAGGGGCAAGTGAAGAGACTCGGATCGACCCCGTCCAGATACAAGATATGAAAATCTTTAACGCCCCTTTGTCATCCTAAGGACAAGTTCACGGGGTGCATATTGTCTTCATGGTCGTCCATCATCTGAGTAAACGCTGCGGATCTATGATATGAGTCCACAAGTTCCCTCCACTCCTTCTTTCTCTTCTGCATCTCCTTGGTGCATTTCTTCTCCAAGACAGCAACCTTGTCTTCCGCACGGTGAGCTTTAGATCCCACTCATCTGAGGAGAACTTCATCTTGTTCATATAAGTCTGCAACACTACATAGTCACTCCTCATCTTTATGCTCTGAGTAGAGGATGCGGCAAAATAAGCGTTGGCCTGACAAGAAAGATACAAAGAGGAGTCATAAAAAAGGCTAACTCATATAAGGGTCAAGATACTAAACACGAATAAGACTCTAAAGAGTCGAGTCCCCAACATATAAAGCCCCGGCCGACCAAGACCATACTTTGCCGACCAGGCCATATGGAAGGCCAAATAGGCCGACCAGGACCTCTTGTAAGGATGGTCCAGACCCCCCTGAAGTATTCTTCGAGGCCTTCCTATGAAACTTTTTCGAAATTCTAAAAGAAGTGCACTTGAATGAAAATTTATACAAGTTGAAATTTACCCGGTACAAGGCATGAGCCCCCGACACTTCGTCTTCGAGAAACTACTCACCCGAGGAGATGAACAGAAGGTCAAGAGAAGTAACACAGTTCTTTGACCACTCAAGAGCTAGGGCCAGACTCCCAAGTATCGAATCATTGGTGGAGATGCCCCATGAAGGTTCCTAAGGGATTTTCACACTTTTATCAAAATCTATGAGCCTCTTCTTGCCGGAGCCAGATGCCACGAGGAAAGTCGGAACCTTGGGGATGCGGTTAGTCTACTTGGCTGCATCTCTTTCCATCCTCCCCATAACCACGTCACTCTTGTCAGTCATTGCATCAAGAGCCTCAGTAGCTGAAATGAGATGAAAGAAAAATAGATATAAGAATAAATTTGCACAAAATTGAAGTATAATAAAAATAGATACCCTCTTTAGAGAGCCTGCTAATGCCAGCCTCGACGAGTTTGGTCTCTTTGACGAACTTCCAATAGGGGGTTCTCCCATCGTCATCAATAAGGAGATCATGGTCATGGAGCTCGACATCTGAAAGATGAAGGATGTAGTAAGAGCTGTCAACATGACTACTGAAGTCGTGTATGAAGTATACCCCCAGTCTCCCTATTTTCATTCCAAGACTACAAATTTCTTATTCCAGCGATGAATTGAGTCATGGAGAGAACTCGTATTCACTATGTGAGGAACATGAGGCCTATGTTGTAAAATGACCCATCCAGGCCTATTTAAAGGAGACGCTTCATCATAAAGATGCTTCAGAACATTGTAACACTCAGTGGGATGCCCATGTCATTGCACCTCACTATGAAGAGGATGATGAATGCCCACCCCTTTGGGGTAAAGCTGACACCAGTGGATCTTCAGCTTATAAAGGAGCCTTGGGATAAAAGGGTGCAATGGGAACCTTAACCCAGACTTTAGGGTTGCCTTCACACGAATAATCTTTAGGGGCTGAGGTTGCAAGTCCTCTCGTTAGGCTTAGCCCTGTGAACCTCTATGCACCCGGGCCAGGGGTAACTCGACCGAATCTCCTCGACGTCCTCTTCACCGACCACACCCTTGTGGTGGAATGCATTAAAATGGAAAGTACTCGGTACTCATCAACCCGCTCATCCAGCATGCTCTTCAAGCTGTTGGAACAATGATTAATGGAGTAAGGGGAGACAAAAGCTATACCTTTCAAAGAACAGATTGTAGCTCTCTTTTACATGGCCTCCTTGGTTGCGAGGGATAATTTGCTAAGACCTTGACCTTGAGACATCTTGGAAGAACTTGAGAGAAGTTGAGAGCTTCTGAAAAACTTAAGAGTGTTTGAGAGAAGTTGAGAAATGAAAGTGTGAATGAAAATGAACATTTCTCATCTTCTTTTATAGGAAAAGAGCTACCTGCGACAGCAAGTCACAACTCTGCCTGGTTCGCGTTAGCAGGTACCTCTCGAAAAAACACCGTAAAATGGTGAAGAAAATGATCAGAAAATCAGAAGAAAGGACATAATAAACGAAGAAAGCGATGTAGAGTGTCGCTTATAGTATCAGTCCTCCAAGAAAATCTTGGTTGAGGCTAAACATAAGTCGTTAGTCCTAACTGAGGATTAATTACGCTAATTACCATGATTGGAGAAACCTATTAAGATTAGAGCAAGATCAGATTCTTAGCTGAATAAGTTTCGTGAAGAACAAAGCATTCACCAGAACAAGAGTAGAACGTCCACCAAAAAAGATTAGGACGTTCACCATAACAAGTTCAAAGAACGGTCGCCTCCCGGTCGACCATGACCACCTTGGAAGTGGCTTCATGGCCAACCAAGAGGAATATTGACCGACCAGGCCATGTGGGGACCTTTTTGGCCAACCATGATCCCCTGTGGGTTTGCTCCAGAGCCTCCTGAAGGTTTCCCGGTGGCCCACCTAGGGAATTTCTTGAAAATTCTTGGGAATTTGTCTCTCAACGGAAACAAGTTTCGTAAAGACTAGAACATCTGCGAGAACGATTTCCATAAAGATCAGAATGTCGGCAAGAACGAGTTCCGTGAATACTAGAACGTTCACGGAAATAAGTTTCATGAAGGGTATGACTTCCACCGTAGCAAGTTCAGAGAACGTTCTCCTCCCGATGTATTAGACCACCCTGCAGGTGCCCCAATGGCCGACCAAGAGTAGGCTTGGCCGACTAGGCTAAAAATGGTGCCTTTTTGGCCAACCAGTACCCCCTGCAGGATAGGCCCAGGTCTTCGTAAAGGTTTTCCGGTGGCCCTCCTGTGATTTTTTTTAAAATTTCTTGAAAAATATGGCTCTCAGTAAAAATAAGTTTCGTAAAGACTAGAACGTCTACGAGAACAAGCTCGTGGAGTACAGAACGTTCAGTAGAACGAGTACAGAACGTTCACTGAAACAAGGACAGAAGAGACAGAAGGGGCTCTAGGACTACCATGGGGTGAGCTCCATGGCCAACCAAGAGCAGACAAAGCATAACAAGCCACATGAAGAGCTTGAAACTGGGTAGGAGGTTCTGCAAAAAAAAAATCAGGACAACCACCCTTGGCTAGCAGGGGTTCTGCCCCTAGGCCAACCAGGAGAAGCCGACCGGGCCAAAATGATGGCCTTTTGGCCGAGCAAGACCTCCTGCAGGCTGGTCCAGGGGTACCTGCAGAATTCCGGAGACCCTCTTGTGAAAATTTCTGAATTTTTTGCAAGAATTGGAAAAAAGGGAAAAAATTGATTTTTTTTTAAATTTTCAGGATTTTAAATTTAGCTCCGATTAGGGCCGATTTGTGAGACTTAGCCCCGATTAGTGTATATTACACGTAATTAACCTGGATTAAGGGGAAATAGTGACTCGTGTGATATAATTAGCCCCGATTAGGGCCATTTAACCTATTCATTCACATGATTAGTGTGGATCAGGGATAATTGGTGTCTTGTACATACTAATTAGTCTTGATTAAGACGAATTAGCCCCGATTAGGACAGATTAGCCTCGATTAAGGCCAATTAGCGCATTTTAGCTTAAAATTAGGCTCTTTTAAGCCTAGTTAACGGCTTATACATGGAAATTAACCCTGATTAGGGCTGATTAGCCCTGATTAGGGCATGTTAGAAGCTTTCACTCTATAATTAACCTTGACAAAAGTTAAGGGGTGATAAATGCTCGGTTTTTAGTCCCGATTAGGATTGTTTAGTGTTAAACACTATCCAGTTAACATGTGCAAAGGCCTTAAGTGAGTATACTCACACTATATAGGTCGTTGTAGACGTATAGGTCTCTCCACACTTTACGATGAAACAACGATAACCATGAAGGGCCTAAAGTACCCCGACTCGCGAATAGACCATTATAACTTCCGCGAAAGCTCGAGCAGTATTCCCGAAAGTTGGGGGCAAATGATTTGGATAGAAAATACATCTTAAAGACACATTAAATGTCACATTAATTACACTTGGGCTTTTTGTCCAAAGCCCAATACATACCAGACTAGTCTAGGCACATAACAGGCTAGAAACGGCCCATGCGGTCAAACCCACTAGTGGAGGTCACCAAGATCCATGGACATGAGATTTCCACGAACTTAGACCAATACGACCAGAATAGCAAAGACATGTATCCAAAACGAACACAAATTACTACAAGGAAGGTTCTGGAATTCCTTCCCTTACATGAGTCTTAATTATCATCTAAGTTGGAGACTTGTCCACCAAGTTTTCCAACACAAGTCTAACCCTAGACTCACCTCTATATAAAGAGCTCTACCCCTCAATCTAGAACTACGTTTTTGGCTTGATTCTCTATAACACAGATATACGTAGGCATCTTGCGAGGACATACAGTCCCAAACGTGAGAGCAGCCATTAAAGCTCGAAGCTCACAAACCCTATCATTAATTACTAACGCATCCTACTTTTTATTCCACAACAGTAACATTTAACAAAATTGTATAAAACTCCATGAAAATAATTTTAGTTCTTAAACACATATTTAAAGTTATTTATTTGATATTTAGTTTCACTTTAGTGATTCAAATGATACCCCGTTAAATCAATCAATATATGTTATATATATATATATACCTGGAAGTTCTAGAATCGCTTCAATCATATTTATCTTTTTTCCCAGAGCTCCTAAATTTTAATTCAAAAAATTAAAATTTCCTTATTTAGGTCCTATATTTTAGAAAATAAAATCTAAGTTTATAGAAGTAAAAATAAAATAAAATTCAAGTTTATATAGAATAGAAAACTTCCTTATTTAGCTCTTATATTTTAGAAAATAAAATCCAAATTCATATAGAAGTTGAAATAAAATTCAAGTGTATATAAAAGTATAATTTAATTAAAATTCTATTCAATTCAAGAATAAAGTTTTATTAAGATCCTATATATATGGACATAAATAGTTTTTTTTTTAAAAAAAACTGATCGATTGATGATTCTTTCAACAATTTTATTAACTTTTTATTTTTTTTCGTTTTGTAGGTACAAGAAATTGCTTATTTTTTTTTGTTTTTAAAACATAAGAGACTTACATATGGACATAAATATGTTTATTATCTATATATTAATCCTATATAGATGTTATGGTGGCGCAATAGCTTAATTTGGAGGTTAGTTAAAACATCTCTTGATATATCTTACTGATATATCTTAGAGCATGTAATTTATGTTAAGTTGTGTGTATAATAATATCTACAAGTTTGGATATGGGTTTATGTCAAATATCATTATACTTCCCAACCCTTATGCTTCAAGACAGAACTAAATCTAAATTTATTCATTACTTGCAAGGCTTTTCTTTATAACTCATCTACACTTCTACACTAACAAACGAGTATGGACTTTATCTTAATATTATCTTGATATTTTTATTATTTTACATTGATTTGGATTTTTATTTAATAAATATTAATATTTTATTGTAGGTATGAAGGAGATATAATGAAAAAGACACGGAGTTCTTTTCTATTTCGAATATGTTAATATCAACTTATTTATCTATTCTATATCGAATAAGTTAAAATAAGTTTTAATTATTATAAGTCTTTTCCATTTTGAATATGTTAGTAACAATTTATTTTTCTTTTCTATTTTAAAAATGCTATAATAAGTTTTAATTATTATAGGTCTTTTTACCTAAATTTATGACCTAAATTAGGTAATCTGATTTTTAATATTTATTCCTAATTAGAACGAAATTCCGAGCAAGTGAAATTTCATAGTTGACTTTTTGACTCAGATTCTTAGCTGATTCAACTGGATTTTAAATTCAAAACTACTTGTGAATTAAATTTTTCTCACAAGCTTTATGGGGTTGTTTAATCGTCAGAATCAAACTTCTAGAACTCCAGATATGCCGCAAACAATGTATACTACACAAGTGGCCCATAAAATTTGAGTTTAAATCAAATTAAAGTTCATATATTATTTTTTAAACAAATAAATTACAAAATAAAAGAAATTGTTAGATGAGTTAGCATAACAAATATATCATTAAAACACAATTTAAAAGTCATGGGCAATTTATAGGAATTTACTGGTCTCTCAAGATTTTGAGATCTCTTTTTTTCCAGCCACCAACAATAATGTAAGTATTATCACGACAACTACGCAGACAGCCAACAACATCTGAAATATTATGAAAAAGATATAAAATACAAAATCAATATTTGAAGTAAATTTAGAATTGAGTTGTGTTAGAAAGTGAGATGCTTTAAAAATGAACGAATTGCAATACCTGTGAGAACAAATGGGTCATTGATACGGGATTCAATTGTTTCTGGGCATACAAATTGAAATCCTTGGAGTGGAATTGCGACAACATCTTTTTCTAAATTTCTAATTGCAGTTGTAGGAAAAAAAAGAACCTTATATCAGCATGACAGTGGTCTATATGTGCCAGTATTTTCAACAATTTTCAAATTTCGAATACTGTATATAGAACCTTCCTTTATTATATATTCAAAGCGATGAGTAAGATGTTTCCGGATTGTTACATGAATTAAATTTTCCTGGTAATCAAAATAATATTACATATTATGATCTATTTACTATTAGATAATTGGGGGAACAACAGATTTTTATAATTATGAAAAACTAAAATAAAACATACCTTTTCATCGAGCAAAATCATGTCAGTGCTAATTAACTCATAATTTTTTTTTTGGATTTGTTGATTGCCAGAGACGACAAACTCGCACCTTTATCATCCAAGTATCCTTCTCATTGTTCAAACTATTCAAATAAGAATAATCCATGATCAGTAACGTATGTAGTCCACAACAATAAAGTTAAATCTGCCAAAACAACCAACAAACGAAAAGTTAAATTAATTGGGGTTATAAAGATTATGATAGTTGTAATTAGGAGTAACGATAATTCTAGAAAAACTTACTATGCGATAAGATCTGATAGCACTGCATCGTTATTGAACACATCTGATATATGTAGATGAGGCCGGAGGTTTCGATTTCCTCTCTGATTTGTTTTCAGAGCCGAAGTTCTACTCCCTCTCTACTTTTATTTCCGTAAAAATAAGTAGAAGATGGGTTGTCGGTAGTCAAAAATGTAAAAGAATTAGTATATTAGTATTAAACCCATTTTCTTTTATTATTATCCTCCTATATTAGAATTTTCCTACCTATAATAGATTTCATATTTATCTCAGGTAGATATAATCTTTTTTGTTGTTCTTTTATATTTTGAATTTTTATGGTTATTCTTTTTCGTTAATCTTTTTTTACTTCGAATATGTAAACGATTATTTGTAGGTTTAAAACTTGATTTTTAAAAAAGCAAATGTAATATAAAGCAATTAAATTTCAGGAGCTATAGGGAAAAAAAATAATATGATTGAATTAAAAATAGATGAAGATATATAATTCTAAATAGAATTGACTTTTAAATATTTATTGTACTCCCTATTTATTTGAATATAAATAAGGTTAATTCTAAATAGGATTGACTTTTAAATATTTATTGTCCTCCCTATTTATTCGAATATAAATAAGGAAATTTAATTTTTTTGAATCTAAATAAAGGAGCTATAAAAAATAGATAAATATGATTTGAGCGATTCTGAAGCTCCCGGGGGTTTTCCTTTATATATATTATTAAGATTAAAAAGATATTAATTGATTTAACGGGATATAATTTGAATCACTAAAGTGAAACTAAATATCGAATAAATACCTTTAAATATGTGTTTAAGGACTAAAATTATTTTTATGGAGTTTTATACAATTTTGTTAAATGTTATTGTTGTGGAATGAAAATTAGGATGCGTTAGTAATTAATGCTATGGTTTGTGAGTTTCGAGTTTTAACGACTGCTCTTACGTTTGAGACTGTTTGTACTCGCAAGATGCCTACGTATATATTATAAGGAAAATATGATTTCGTTTAGTCGGTCGACGAACATCTTCCCGAAAAGTATGCTAACACTTTTCAAAATATAACTAATAAATCAAGAAAAAATTAGGCAAACAATATTTAAAAAAACAATACCAAATTATCCAAGACTCCACTTTCTTTATGTATCCGCGCAGAGAAGCGAAGTAGGAGGACATTTTAACACTTTAACTATCAAAATTTTGAATCCTTTAATAATATGACACATACAAAATAATAAGTAAATATTTTAATTTCACCATGTTTCATAATATACAATTATTGTTTTACAATTTATTTATATAAAATAATAAAATAATAAAATTAAAATTTTTATAATCAGGCCGTGCATCCTAGTAGCATATGTTAAGAATTTTATCAAACATAATTCGATTATTTCGTGTAACCGTGTTCATTATTTAATCACTTGCATTCCACTTGCATTGCATCCTTAATTTTCAGTCGATGCCTTATTTTCTTCGGGCTCCTTAACAAGACAATGCACATATTTTATATTATATTAATTCTCAGGCAGATACCCGGTTATATTATTTTTTTATAAAAATTTATTTTAAAATAATTTAATTTTAATATGTATTATATTTATATCATATTATGATGTTTAAAAATAGAATAAAATTATAAAAATATAAACATTTAAATTATAAAAAAATATAATAAATTGATGAATATTTAAATTAGTGAAAGAGATAATTAGTGGAAATTTTAAAAATGAGGAGAGAGAAATGAAAAACGAGGAAGATAGAGAATAAGTGGAGGTTATAATGAAAAAGAGACATTGAAAGTATAATTAATTAGTAAAAAATGTTAGTGAAAGGTAATATCATCAAATTAATTAATTTGAGTTTGACACATAATATTCGATGATATCAGCTATTTAACGAGAGCTTAACACATCAGCAAGATAATATCAGTCTCTCATTTAGTATAATATAGATTTTACTAGATCCGACAATTTTGGATATGACACGACTTACACGACACGAAATGACACGAAAATTTAGTATTTGTATTTACATTTTTTGTACACGATACGAAAGTACACGAACACGAAAGTACACAGTCAAGATGTAAGATGTAGTGTTAGTTTTGTATTTAACCTTCGAGTACACGACACGACACGAAGTATACGATATAAATAAATATTATAATTAAATTTTAATAATTTTTATAAATATATGTCGAATTATAATAAATGTATGCATATTTATTTTTAAAATATTATTTGATTTCATTATATTGTATAAAATTGAGATCTAAATATATATTTTTCATATATTTTATAATTTTTCTACCTAAAAATCTTATATTTTAATTTATATTAATATTAAATTTAATATATAATAATATTTAATTAACACAACATACACAACACGAAACGAAAGTACACGAAAACGAATATACACGAACCCTAAACATCTCGGTTTTGTGTTTGACATTTAAGTACACGAAACACGAAAATACACGACATGAAAATATACGACACGAACGAATTGCCGGGTCTAGATTTTACCAAAATATCTTATTCAATTTTTTTTTTAAATACTTCTAATTTTGAAAAAATGTAAAAAAATATTGTGTAAAAACCCTTTTTTATCACCCGCCAGAGTTTTTCTTCTGATTCCAGGTTTCATAATTTGGGTGGTGGCGGACTGGCGGTGTCTACATGGGCGGTGAAATTATTTGGTATTTGCCCTATTACCTATCTGTATGTCTACTCGGTCTTTCAAACTGTATACACATATATATTACTCTCGTATGCTTGCTTGTTCGTGGATGTGTTGAATACCTGCCAACTGTTCGATAAAATTCCACAAACAACTTATTGCATAAAACCACATATTTATTTAATTGGGGAATTTCCATTGTTTTATGTTTTCCTTGGAAGGCCCTTACACCCTTTAGATATTCTTTCAACTTGGCTTAGTTAGCTTCAAGTACTGTTTTTTTATACTTGTCTTATATTTTGTCAGCAATTATGTGTTTTGTATTGCTGATTTCCCCCCAATTGCATATTTATTTTGACAAGGGCTATGTGTCAGGCTTCTTGAGCTGTGTAGTTTCAATCTTCATATTTGGAAATTGCTGCAAAAACAGAAATATGCGCTCCCTTTTTATGCTAGATGTATTAAATATTCTTTTGGGTTGTAGTCTAGACTTTTATGCTGCATATGGAAATAAAAACTTACATATATTTGATTGTACTTGTGCCAACTTTTCATGAATACTAGTGAATAATGATTCTATATTTTAAGTAACCGATGGCTT
This sequence comes from Apium graveolens, assembly GCF_009905375.1. Classification (NCBI taxonomy): domain Eukaryota; kingdom Viridiplantae; phylum Streptophyta; class Magnoliopsida; order Apiales; family Apiaceae; genus Apium; species Apium graveolens. The sequence goes on from NC_133652.1 coordinate 92,389,042, forward strand.
AACTTTTATAACCTGCTCATTTCATTTTGTATGATCAATGATGTTTATTTTTATTAGTGCAAATAATGTGGTGCCGGAGGAGTTTGATCATTTTAACCTTTTGCAGATTTGTGCAACTCTTATTGGTCAATGATGTTTATTTTCATTAGTGCAAATAACCTTTTGCAGATTTGTGCAACTCTTATGGTTTCGTGGTGTAAGAAGAACTGAGTAATTGGCGGTGCTGTAGCATTCTCTGTTGATTTTAAGTGTACCTTTTAATTTCTGCCATGGACGATGCTCAGTTATTAAAACTCTCCATACCACAAGATATATTGCAGTCTTTGTTTATCGCTTCAAACTCGTCTACGTTAGAGATAGCCTTGGAACGGCTCATAAAACTTGCCAGGGAAACTGATGGACGCACACAACTTGCTTCCAGAAATGTCCTGACTATAGTACTTAAGCTCTGCCAATGTGTTTCTGACGCTTCTTGTCGCCATATACTTTTATCGTCTCTAAAGCTCCTTAGAAACTTGTGTGCGGGGGAGTTGATCAACCAAAACTCATTTATTGAACAAAATGGTGTTGGAATTGTTAATTCCATTATACTTTCCGCCAATAGATCTTCTTCAGATTTTGAAATGGTAAGGATAGGATTGCAAATTCTCGGAAATGTCTCATTGGCGGGTAAAGAACACCGGCATGCTGTGTGGAATGAAATATTTACACCTGACATTGTTGAGATCTCACAAATCCGAGAGAGGGGGACATTGGATCCTTTGTGTATGATTTTTTATACATGCCTAGAAGGCAATCCCGGATTCCTTTCAAATATCTGCTCAGATAAAGGGTTGCCTGTGCTTATTGAGATTATTCGGACTGCTTCAGCAGGTTTATTGTCGTTTCACTTGCTTTTATATTTTCTCATCTTTGTTACGAAAAGAGTTTAGTATTTTTAACTTTCTATATTTCTTTGATATTATCAGTTGGCTCTGGAGAAGATTGGTTTGAGTTACTTCTTTCAAAAATCTGCCTCGAAGAATCAAACTTATCACCTTTATTCTCTAAATTATCTTCGTGTGATAATACCACATTGAAGATTGATCTTTTTGGTCCTGAGCAAGCATTTCTGTTGAGCAGCCTATCAAAAATCTTTAATGAGCAAATCAGTGATATCAGCATATTTAATGATTTTGCTTTATCTGTTCTTGGAATATTTACAAAAGCTGCTGGAGTTGTTGATTTCACATCAAGGGGGAAATCAGGTCTTCCGACTGGGTTTCCCAATATCGATGTTTTTGGATACTCTCTGACAATATTGAGAGATATTTGCGCCTGTGATTATAGTGAAGGTAAATCTGTTGATGCTGTTGAGTCTTTGCTGTCAACGGGATTTCTAGAACTACTTCTTGATCTGCTCTGTGATCTTGAGCCTCCAGCAATAATTAGGAAAGCTGTGAGACAGGGGAAGCTTGATGAGGGAACATCATCAGACTCGGACAAGTGTTGCCCTTATAAAGGTTTCCGCAGGGACCTTGTTGCAGTTGTGGGCAACTGTGCATATCGCAGGAAGCATGTACAAGATTGGATTAGAGAAAATAATAAACTTCTAGTATTGTTGCAACAGTGTGTAACTGATGATGATAATCCATTCTTGAGGGAGTGGGGAATCTGGTCAATGAAGAACTTATTGGAAGGAAATGAAGAAAATCAACAGAAAGTAAGTGAACTGGAGGTTCAAGGATCTGTGGATATGCCTGAACTCGCTGGTCTAGGCCTCAAAGTTGAGGTTGATCCAAAAACTCAACGTGCAAAACTTGTTAATATGTCTTGAATATTTAGCTTCCTGGGCAACAATTTTCAATCCATGTAGTTGACAGATAATTTTTGCAGGTATATTATCATTTCTTTCCATTCTTTTTACTTTTTACTGTGTACATTATTTATGCAGTTTGTAGTTGCTAGTCCTGGATTTGTTTGTTTTGACCAAAAGAGGGATCCCAGTATCTCCCACTGAGTTTTAACCATTATGAACCTACCGTTGACTTGGGTAGCTTTACTACATACAGATGAATCTTACAGAATTTTATAGAAGTCATGAAAAGATGAGCATCTGTTTTGACTCAAGCTTTTAACATGAATGTCACCCTTGTTTCTGTTAAATAGATACTTCATAATTATGTACCTACTAAAATCTTAAGGACTAAAAAATCCAAGCAATAAAATGTTACTGCAGTGAGAAGAAATTCACTGCAGTTAGTTATACTAATGAGTTACTTGAAGCCTTTTCTGTTATAGTTTGATGGTAAAAGCATGAAAGATGTATCGACTATGAAGTCATGGTTAACCAGATTAAAGCCTTCCATTATATTTTTCAAATTTCAGTGATTGTGCTATTAAATTTTGGGATAAATGCTCCATCTGTGCATGTGCAGCTCAAGATTTGGTGATGAGATGAGGGGACATGTGAAGCTGAATGCAGTAGTTCTAGGACTAGGACCCGGACCCGGACCCGGACTCAATAATGAGATGCTTCACCAGCACAGGAGAAAAAAAGAACCCAAAGGCCAACTTTCCAAAAAACCCTACAACCTAATATTCCTTCCTTAATATTCCTTCCGTCTCACTGGATTCTTTTACTGGATTCTTTTACGGGGATCGGCACGCATTTTAAGGATCCCGTAAAAACTGGTTCCCTAAATAATTTTAAATATTTTTTTCTTTTAAATATAAATCTACTGTTTAAACTTTTATACATGAATAAAAATTAAAAAAAATTATAACTCCCTCCGTCCCTTTCAATTGTTTACATTTTTTAGAGAGGGTCCGACACGCATTTTAAGGTGCATATAAAGTATAGTTCTGTAATTTTTTTTTACAATTTTATTTTTCTGAATAAAAATTAAAACATTCAACTTTTATTCAGAAAAAGAAAATTGTAAAAATACGTTACATAACTATACTTTTTATGCACCTTAAAATGCGTGCCGGACACTTCCTCAGAAATGTAAACAATTGGAAGAGAGAGTATTTTATAATAACCTTAAAATGTGTCAGGTATGCAAAAAAATATGTAAAGAATTCACTGAGACGGATAAACTAGATATTTTGTTGAAGGATGGTATTAAGATAATGCAGTGTTGAGAAATTGAGGTTGGAAGTTTGTAATGCTGCACTATGGCCTTAAGTTTTCAGAGTTTGGAGTACTTTCTTCTTCTTTTTCTAGTATAAAAGAGAGAATAAGGTGGAAAAATTAAAAGAATCACAACTATTGACGTTTAAGTACGGAAGTTCTTGTTTTCTTATGAGAACTCTCCTTAATTTCCCAATCGTGATCTAAACTGTGCTTGAGAGTTTGTACAGGGAAGAAAAGAAAAGCAATGAAGAGAAGGTAAAGAAAAAAAATAAAAATAAATAAAAATATATATATATATATATATATATATATATATATATATATATATATTCTCTCGTGAGCTCTCAGGTTTCTGAGGAAAGAAGCGACTATTTAAAAAAAATTGATATACCGGAAATTATATAAAAAGTTGTATTAGAAATTCTATTCTAATTTCTAAGCATTCCATTTTTATGGAAAAAAAAGTTATGCAGAAAAAAGTTGATATATTTTCTTCTGGATCTTTTCTTTTTCTCTATTGCAAAAACTAGGGAACATCTTGAGGAAAATATTTTGTAAAGTGAAGTTATTTGCATTTTTCGCAAATTTATGGGAAAAAACAATTTTTAGGAATTTTTTTTGGTTGAATAGAGTTCCTACGACAATCAAATAATATTTTTTTAGGGAAATGTTTTTTTAAAACGTTTCTTTCTTGTTTTCAGGGGAGCATGAAATTACCGAACTACCTTATATTAATCTCAGAAGATGTTTATTGTAAATACGACAAGGGGGACACTTTGATATTTTCACTCATTTTTTGCCCCGGAAACGAAAAACTTGTTTTGAAAATTATATTTTTAATTTTTATTTCCTAATAATTATAATTTTCACGGAAAATGTAACCTTCCTGGTAAATAAATTTTTATTACAAATCGAACAAGCACTTAGTATTTATCACAAAACAAATCAATGACAAATATTCTAATATTCTAACAAATATGTAGTTCCAGAAAGTTCAAGTTTTTTTTATCTATCATTAAACAGGGGATAACTATCTTTTTTTATCACAGTTTCGAATCTAATAGGAGGAAAATTTATGATTATGTCAGGGTCTCGCTTAAATGCGGTTTATCTTGGTTTACCTGGTTTGCAGGATATTGTGTGACCCCGTATACGCACCCGAAAGATGGCGGCTATGAGTTCTCTGCGATAAAAAAAACTTAAAAATTATAAAAAAAAAACAAAATTGACTAAACAAACTTGGCGTAAAAATGTATATGAAATTAGAAGTGAAAATTTCACGATTCGGAACTAAAATTTCGTTTTCGGGTTGGGTTCTTAAATTATTATGTCATATTAATAATTTCATTATATATCTTTGTTTGTCTTTAAAATATTATATATAATATATCTTATTTACTATCTTATTTTAAGTTTAATTGCTACTCTTTTATTTTACTATTATTATTTATAATTAAATTAATTTATCATTCAACAAGTAAGTTGTTTTTATTATTTTAGATAAATTATAATCAATAATATAGTTTTAGACGTAAATCATATTAAAAAAATAAAGTAACAATAAATCACATATTACAAACCAAACACATATTTCTACTATTTACGGTAACTAATATATTGTAATCGGATTCCATGTAATTTCAAGTTACAACATGATTATAGAACCTGTGAAACAAATGAGGCCATAATATTTTAATTTTATTAAATTATAATATATACTATGACAAAGAAAAATTTATAAACAAAATCTGATTTAATATATTGACCAGGAATTAATCAATTAAATCAGGGATAATACATGTTTGTGTACGGGCTTATAAGTTATTTATAACTTATAAGTCCGTAAGTATTTATTTTTGACTGTTTGTCGACCCAACTTATAAGTTGAATTTATAACTTATAAGCTCATAAGTTGAATGTTAATATCGACGTATTTTTTCCCAATTTATTTAGATTTTTCACCTTTTTATTAATTTTAGTTTTTAAATATATGTTTTTTAATGTTAAGTTAGTTTAAAAATCATGAATTAAGATAATAATATTTAAAAATTATTTATTTTAATTCATTTAAGTTAAAAAAAATTATAACTTATAAGTAAAATTAACCAAATACTTGAATAACTTATAAGTATTCATCTACTTATCACTTTTAAGTCACTTATTAATTTTAAGTCATAAATTACTTATTTTAAGACATCACTAAATTTATGTTATTTCACTAAAGTATTTGATTAAAGGATGTATATACAGACTAGTGACTTGTGCCCGCTATGCTTTGGCATCCTAAAAAAGAAAAAAAGCCGACCGTATGATTAGATATTATTTTTTTATTCCCTTTAAAAAAATGTCGGCCGTCATGTCAATTTTTGTAGATACCCCTTATATATACCGTAACCATTATATTTTTATTGAGTAATTTTTTATGTATTTACTTGATGTAACAAAATTACGTACCGAGGCAGAACGAATCTTTAAAAATATCGAACTCCCACATATAATCTGTGTAATAAAAACATGGTTAAATTTAATTGGAATAAGATTTCCAACAGTGATTTCGTTAGAATCAAATTTATGTTATTTAGCGTATGTATATAATTTAAAATTATATATCCTTAACATAATTTTTTTAAAAGTGATTACATTATATAAATTTTAATCAATATATTAAATTACAAATCTATTAATGTTGTACAATCATTAATTCCTCATATTCTATTAAATTTTATTTCATAGGTTATGATTATTATTGCAACAATTATTATCAAAAAAATATATATTTTAGATCCAATAATTTAATTTGAATTTGTGTGTCCTGTGAGAACTGTAAAAAAACTAATTACTGTCTACAATTTCAACCGTTTCCTTTCTTGACATATGTGCATGTCTTAAAGCCCATTTACTTTTGAGTATTAACTTCAACTAATTGTTGTCTAAATCATCTCTTCAATTGGGTTTATTGCTTCCATCTTAGTCCATAATCCATGTTCTTGTGCTTTTCATCTTCATTAGAGAATGGGTCATCTATACTGTACTATGTCATTCTCCTGCCGAATCATTTGCATTTGGAAGAATTGTAAGTGTTTCCTTCACTCTTAAATTGATATTTTGTTCTGTTTGTATTTCCTTTTACAGTTTGGTCCTTTTAAAATTACTTAATAATTTCTTAATTTTCCGTAATAGAATCTTTCCAGTAATTTTTTCACTGCATCTCCTGATATCATATCAGAAATGGTAACTTTGCATGCTCCGAATGAAAACGTTTGGTCCGGCATGTTATTTAAAGATGTGAAAAGTATTCTACAGTTATAATCTCTGATGAAATTTTCTGGTGTCACGCCTTACAACATGAATTTATTATCATATCTTGGTGGACCAGACTTCAAAATCCAAATATTCGACTCTTACGGATTGGAAATAGGTTATTTGGAATCATGTACAGATTGCAGGAATGATAATATTGCTATAGATGTACTGACTTCTACTAACAAATTTAGTGTTTTGGAGAATTTCACTTGTCATCATAAATTGGTGATTACCACGGCGCCTCGTATGGATGATTCTTGGTCTGAGGATAGTTTTCTTTGTAATACTTAAATGTTTAATTTATTTCCAGTATCTTATATAGTAATTTTTGTTTAGGTTTTGTGTGAGTTTGCATGTTACCAATTAGACTTGAAGGTTGACCGCACTAATATAATGCTAGGATGGGAGAGTCATATGTGGAAAATTGGAGTGAAATGGGTGAACAAATGTGCCTATTTTGATAAGATGTGGGATCATTTTCTTTATAGTGCACACATAGATGTTGGTGACACCCTTGTTATGCGTGTAGTTCCTACACTTGATGTATTTAACATGCCCATATTCAAAGTAGATGTTTTCCCTCCTTCAGTTCTAAAGAAAGATGACTCTGTTCATGGTACCTCTAATTTTTTTTAATTTCTACTTATTGATTTCGTTCCTTCATATGTTATTGGCTGACAGTTTTTAATACTGAACAGGTTTAGATGTCATTACATCTTACCAGAGGTTCTATAAATTTGTTACCTTGAATGCTTTGGAATTTGGTCATTTGGTAAGTTGTTAAATATAAGAATGTTTGGAGTTAACTACATTCTTGTTTTTCTTACTCCTTAAATATATTCAGGAAATTCCTCATGCTTTTGTTGCGAAATACGGAGATCGGATTTCAAATCCACTCAATATTTCTCTTGGTGCTGGTTATCGAACTTCTTTCATGTATTTTCATTCTGATCGAAAAATACATGGTTTAAAAGGGTTTCTTTGAGCAGTATGAAGTTTTAGATGAATATGTCATTATTTTTGACTACTTTGGTGCGGCAAATTTTATTGTGGAGGTTTACAACTCCGATGGTTTGAATCATTTAGTTAATTCTGATGGTCAATTTCGTGTTGAATTGTTCCAAAAAATATTGTCTAATGAGCCTACTGTGGATGAGATACCTAATCTTGAATACCATTCAACTGCAAGTGATTTGGCGAATTTAATTGGTAATGCCATTGATGAAGAGATGCAGATGGTATTGGTCAGTGAGAGTACAAATAAAGGAGGTATTTTCACTGTTTAGTAAATATTAGGGCTGAGCAAAACCGAACCGAACCGTGCTAATTCGGTTCAGTTCGGTCCTAAATTTTTCAGAAATTCGGTCTATTCGGTCCGGACCGAATAGACCGATATAAAATTCGGTTCGATTCAGTTCTTTTAACAAATATTTCGGTCCGGATCGAATAGACCGAATAAACCAAATCATAAATACTTTAATTTCGTATTATATATATTTTACATATATCTTAAAAATTATAATCAAAATTTTTAATTTGTAATTATATTTATGGAGTATTAGAACTCTACATATCACATTACTTTAATTTTATTTTAAAATTTATAATTTGTGATTTAATTTTTAATACAATTTTCTTTTTGAAAACAATTTTGGTCTATTCGGTCTAAAACCGGACCGAACCGAATTATTTCGGTTCGGTTCGGTCCGGTCCAAAATATAACTTCGGTCCGGTTCGGTCCAAGAAAAAATGACTATTCGGTTTTTCGGTTTATTCGGTTTGGTCCGGTTTTGGACCGAACCGACCGAATGCTCAACCCTAATAAATATAGAATAATCTTTATACAAATTGGAAACATCGTAATCTAACACTATTGTTGATGAATATTTATTTATTAATCATTAATCTTGAATTTGTAGGTTCGAAATCTGATTTGGATATTAATTCAATTGCACCAACACATGACAACACTGACCAAAATATACAGTTTGTTCATATATTTATAGACCTTATTTCTTAAGTGTTTAGTGATTTTTTTTCTTAAATCATCTTGCACTATTAGACTCAGATTCAGATTCGTATGATTCGTTAATGGAGGAACATCAGAACAACAATCCCATTGGTAACAATTTTTTCTCTTGTTCTTTTCATTACTTATAAAGTATTTCTAAATTGGATATATTTTTTTCTTAAAACCTCTTGCACTATTAGACTCGGATTCGAATGATTCGTCACTGGAGGAACAACATAACAACATTTCCATTGGTATTTTTTTTCTCTTAGTGTTTTGATTAATTATAAAGTCTTTGTAATAATTTTCTTTGGTTTCCTATTTAGATGATAATGTACCACTGGTTGAGGAACCCTCGTCCTTTGTTGCTGTACTTTCTCAATGTCATGTAGGGAAAAAATTTCATGGCGTGGTAAGTTAACTTATGAAATGATTTGTTTATTGCTAAATGTATGTTTAGTTGTACTGCTCTTATTCACTTAATGTGTTAAATATTATGATATTGGAAGAGATTTATTTCCAATTTATTTTGACTGGGGCAAAAGAACGAATACTATCTTGACTTATGGTGGAAGGGATTGGAATGTTGAAGTTTTGAAGACTAGAAGGCGATGTAGATTTGGTATTGGATGGATGGAGTTTGTTGTGGAAAATAACTTTTTTCGTGACAACCAATTGCTGTTTGTTTATAGGGGAAACTTCAATTTCCCGGTATTGCTTATTAGTTAGTTTCCTCTATTTTATGAATCTTTATTGTACTTTTAGAATATTTTCAGTTGCGTTCTAATAATGGATGATACAATGTGTTATTAACTTATATTGTTTATGTATTTGTGTATGACAGTTGAATCTGAATTTAAATATCTATGTGTTTGAATTAAATTTGAAGGATGTATTATAGGAAAAGCTCTTTAATTAATTGCGCAACGATAACCATATATATTTCTTGCGCTTAATTTCTATTTTGCCAATCTAATATAACTCTGATTGCTACTTTGCTACTTATGGATCGAAAACTACAAACATACTCCATAAATAATTAATTAAATCTCTGTTAATTTCTAGGAGTTCTGTGAAACTGAATTCAGGTGATAGGATGAACTTGATGCCTGTTTAATGTAGAAAAGACTAATTTAGCAAAATGTTGCATTAGTGGCATACCAAAAATGATTGTTCATATAGTGATATATAATTTTTTTACCTCTGCAAGTGACTCCTGAATTGGTTTAGGCTGGTATTCTGAATTATTGCTTATATTCCTCCTATTATTGATATTAATGGCAGTATACAGCCTCGACTTGAATTTGATGTTCTCCTTTTTTATGATAAGCTTCATGAAGTACTCCTTTTGTTCAATTGTCTTGAGTAAAGATGGAAATATCATTTCGTTTGTCTATCATATTAGGAACATAAATTAGTTGTTTAGTTTTAAATTGATATTTTGTTATTTACCAAAATTTTGTAGTTACCTCTTCGAACAGTTTACCCGCTCCTTTCCCATAGCATATTTGAGCGGCTTTGTTTTCCATCAAGATGTCTATCTCACCAGTGTTGTCTCCAGCCCTCAAAAGGATGTTAAACCTGTTTGACCAAATATGTTTGTCTCAGAAATTCAGCAATTTGAGTTAATGTAATTAGTTTATGGTAGAAATAAACTATACCATGTTATAGGATATGGAACCTCTCTAGGGCAATGCTTGCAGTTTTGTGAGTCATCAACTGTAGTTGTTGGATTATAGCATGATGAGCATATTTTGCGGAACCAATTATCCGTTTCTTGAATCGCGATGACTTTCAAGTTGCAGTAACATTTTTTCTGCATGTACATGTATAGGGTTTTAATTACTCAAACAATGATGCTTAATGTAAATAATTAAATAAGTAATGGATACTAACATCAATGAATTCATCACCCAGGCCTTGTATCTCATTTATTGAAAAAGTTTTTGGTGGTTCTGAACTTATCTTCACATGCATAATATCAGCAAATTGTGGTAGTTTTAACCTGCAATTGAATAATATCTAGTAATGTATTGTCTTATATATCACCATATATTCTAAAAAATTGTACTAAATACTGTGTTGAAACCGTATGGACGTACGCATTTCTAAAATGAACCGCACTGTGGTGGTTACAATTAAGATGAAATGAAGTAGCTCCAATATTTGATATATCAATTTCATCTGCATATGTTTATATGAAATTTAGCGTTAAATCCAGTAGGTGTTAGAGAACTATTTTAGATAAACTATTGTATACGTACTTTGCCATAGAGTTATCCTTGCACATCTTATGATAATTATAATAGGATATTCCCATTTCTCCTGCATTATTTCGTTGAGCTGTTCAGCAAAAGAATCCCAGAAGGTAACTCTAACAGATGTGTTGCCATCTGAAATGTAGAATTTCATTTGAGATTGTTGTTGATTTATCTTGTTAGTGAATCTGGAAATCCTGAGTTGCAGATCTTGTATAACTCCTATGACATCTTCAGCCGGATAAGATAGGAATTAAAATCTTAATGTTTCAATTTTTGAAATATAAGGATTTTAGTTTTTAAAAAACTTACCTGTAAGATAGGTTGTTTGTTCAAATAGTTCCTTCAAATCACCAAGGTCATAGAAATCAAAAACAAACTTCTCTATGGCTACTTCATTTTCATCGATATCCACTATTTTGGTATCCTTTGACAGCACTATTTGTATATCTTTTATGACTGGATGGAATTTTTCTTCAGCAAGATAGCCTTTAACAGTAAATTTTTTGAAAATATAACATTTACCCATTTCAACAGCAGGCTCTAACAGATCAGCTGCAGATGCAGGGACAAAACCATGAATCCTACACTTCTGAATTAAAAATTGAGAAGTTAGCACTTTATATATAGACTAATCATTAAAATAAGTCAGTGTGTTAAGACAAATTTATTTCCGATTACCTTATTATCCAACAGCAGCATATTGAATGGCTTGAAAGGAGCACCTGTTGTTTTGTTGTATCCTTTCCAAATATTGAGAACTCTTGCAGACACCTTCCAATCGTATTTTCCTTTACGTAATTCTTTAAATGAATCATACATTTTGCTCTCCATTCCGGATCAACTTTCTACTGGGTTTTAAGAATTGTTGGGTTTGGTTCCCTTAGTCATTGAAAGAAAGACACTTTACTTATAGGCTGTTTATGATTATTGTTAGTTAATGCATAAATGAATATATCAACCTTACCTATTATTTAATGCATGAGGCAGTCATATATTTAATGTAAGACATTCATAGATGATGAGAATCACATTAAAGACATTTCGTCAAGGTAGGTTGTGAATAGTTAAGTGTTAGATGTTGACTCACAACTGCATAATTTAATTTGACGTTACAAATTAACCAAATAAAACATCCATCAAAGTTTAAATGTAGCCAAAAATACAATGTTTCAATCTATTGTTGTGCAGCAAATTTACAGAACTCCTATTTTCCCATCTACATGGATAACTTGTAATTAGTTTGTGCCTCAAACTTTAATAGTAAAGTGAGTTATGATTCAATTTATTTAACTTACAGTTTCTTCATTTCTGCATTTTTGCCAATCTAGGTGATACCTCTAGCTCACACTTGATCGAACTCTTGCTATTCTGTCCGCGAGACCTATTTGTAGACTTACCTGTTGGAGGGCTAGTAAAATTTACTAAAACTTGTTGCGAATCCAATTTCTAAAATGAAGTTAAAATACATTGCACATTAATTTTTTGGCACATATATTTCCTGGAATGCAGAAACTGTGGAGGTTCCTTACCTGTATTACAGTATTTGTTGACAACTCTTCCACCTGTGGGCTTTTTGGTTCGTTAGGATCATGACTACGTGTTACCTCTTCGGGAGGACCAATTCTCTTTGCATCAAAAACATTTGATTGTTCTTTAATATTCTCTTCTGATGGGCATAGAGTAATGGTGAATTGTTTTCCCTACATTTCTTTCAGAATCGGTGAAAAAAGCTTTTCATTTACCTGCCTATAAAATTAAGAAATGGAGTCATTGTAAGTACTAATCCAAAAATTTTAAATTAACTCTTACTTAGTTAGTTATTATATTTTCTCTGTAAGATACATATTGCAGTGACAGAAATTTTAGATTTAATTATGCTCTCATCATTCCAGTATTTTAGGCAATAGCTTCTTGAGGCTCTGCATTGTATTGAAGGTTTATGCTTTCAGACTCCTAACAATATTTAGGCATTGATAATATTTCCTCTGATAAATGGTAAAATAGAGCAATATGTCATTAAAAGATACCTCACTCATTTTGTTTTCCAGCTCGTAAACATCCATCCCTATCATTCTACATACCTCATCATCGGGGAAGATTATTGTCACAAATCCGGTTTCATCAGCACATATTGTACTAAAAACCTTGTACTTATGGTATTGTACTTCAATTATCATCCCTTGTCATTAAAGATTAATCAAATTACATCTAAATAACAGTGTATTAATCAATTGGGTAAAAATATATAGGATATCACCTCTTATCTGGATAGGGTAGGTTTCTTGGGCATTCACTACATTTCCATCTTCCTTCTGTTAACACCACCTCCTTGTCGCATTTGACATGATAATCCTCATACCAATTACATTGGTCGTCAACCTTTTTAACTGTTACACGACAAAGTATATTCTTCTGCAATATTTAAGTTTAATATATTAACTTTAACATTAACTCTGTACTATATTTGTTTAAAAAAAAATTGAAATAAAACTTACATTAAGATAATCACCATTAAGAGTTTTAAGCTGCTTAACCGTGTAAATAGTATCATCAATTTATTCTTTTTTAGAAATAGCCTTCAAGCTAATAAGAAAAAAAATTAAATCATTGAAATTATTCATGTTAAACAAAGTATTACATTCTCTATAATGTTACACCTCTATTTGATTTACTTTACCTTTTTAACAGCTGCTGAGAGCTGTAGTGTTTTGGATTAATGTAGTATCTTATGGCAGGATAATTGGTTAGGTATATCTCTTTTGTTGCTGTAATATGCACAGGTTAAATAATGATCTTAGGTGTAATGTAATGCACTAATTAATTGTTCTACCTTCGTACTTATTCACTTTAGCACACGCTAAAATCACCACTACATGTTCCTCTTCAGCAACCTGTAATAGAGATTCAAATTCTTTTCCAAATTCATTGAAAAGGGTTACATTTACTTCATCCCTGAAATATAACTTATGGATTGTTAGGACCACATTATGTTTTTAAGAGATTAATAAATAATTAACATATTTATATAAATAGCATCTAACCTTCCATCACACAAACTAAACTTAACATGGGATTTGCTTGGGTCATCCTTAGAGGTAACACACCGTGCTGTACATGTCTGTACGGATCCAACCATATCTATATTATAGTACAATAATGTATTACTTCATCACAAAATATTCATTAGTTCAAATGTAGGTTTTTCTTCAAAGCAATAATTGTAATTAAATTACCTATAAGAAAGCTTGTATCATCATCATTTATAAACTTTGGAACAACTTTGAGAGAAAACAGATCGAATGCATAAGGCTTAAGTAGGCAAATGTCATCATTTAAAGGTTTCATTTCTGTCTGGGAGTCAAAATAAATGTGTAGCCTATTTCTTACACATCTATTCTTCTCGTCTCCTTTATAATTTAAAACCTTAAAATTGCAGAAATCTTCTCACTAATAAATGCATGAATCCTACAGTCCTGAAATAGAAAAACGCAATTGATGCAACTAATGTAGTTGAAGCAATTAATGAGTATACATATTTCATAATTAGTACATACCTGGTCATCAATAAAAAGTATGTTGAAACCTCGAAACTCATTTGTAGTTTGGTTAATACCTTTCCATACAGCTTGAGCACGAACGCGGATTGACCACACAATTTTTTCAGTAGTGAGCTCAAACAGGGTATGGTAGGAAGGAGACATAACTGAGAACCTTATTGAATTAGTGTTTCTACATGTGATAATTAGTTAGATGATATAAGTATATGCTTTAGTTCTGTTTTACTGTATTGGACTAACTGATTGTCATGTGCTTATAAGATATTGAATTTTTCAGCATGAATTGTTTAACTGTTAGCCTAAACATTTGTTCCTCTTTTATTAATTTTTAAATCCTGCATCATTTGCTTCCACAGACCATTGGGACTGTGGTACCTACAATTGTTATAAAACAAAGTAGGTGTCCTCAGTACGCAGTAGTACTCATCAACTTTTCTCTATATTTTTGTAATTTCGGTTTTATCATGTGAAAAGTTGCAGAAAAACACTGTATTTACCTCAAAATATTGAAAGAAAACAGCTATAAAGCATTGTTCTCAACAGCCTTTCTACACATCCTATTGATGGTGGTTTTCCTTGTGCATGAATAGTAAATTCAATATATGCTTTTGAGAGAAATGTCTGGTCCTTATCAATTGAAGCACAGTACATATTATACATTATCCCCTAGTTTTCTCTGTAAATTTTGTTGTTATTGATGTTCATAACCATTGCTTCTATTTAACCAAAAGGGTGAAAGTTAAATCTACTGTTGCTGCTGCAAATCTCTGAATAGTACTTGACCTATCCTAGTTTGATTTGTCCCAATTTGATATATCATAAAAAGAGGATTTGAAATTAAGCTTTAATGTGCCAATTGATGTATCAATATAATATTTTTATATTTATAATTTATGATTAAGTATAATAGATTTAGATAACTATTATATTTAGAATTATTGGTGTTGAAGTAAATGTAGGATTACCCTTTTTATCAATTTTGTAATATCCAGAATAATTTTAGAGTGTTGCATCGGACCTATATTCACCTCCCTAAATCATGATTGATATTAAAAAGCGGTCCAAACGGCATACATAATTTTGATATAATTATTACAAACGGTTATAATTACTACAAATTGAGCTTGATTTGAATTTTAACATTGGGTATAACGCAATGCAATTTAGGTATAATCTCATTTTTAAAATAGATTTTAAAAATTTTAAAAAATATTTTTCTAATACTTCTATCCAAAGAGAGTGAAATAAATTACTTTGACATAATTCAGATATAGGCACACATTTTTAGATTTGATTTTATTTTGAAGTAATACTAAATTTAACCATGTACTCTGAACTTATATTAAAACTTCAATATCGATATACATTTCAGGTCAATAATATCCTACTAAAGTTTAAGAAATAATAATTGGATTGGTATAACCTGTTTCAATCTCATATGCATTATAGCAAATTTTAAAAATATATATAGGTAGAATTATATATTCAGGTGGTATGCTTATGTACAATTGTTTTTTGTATATTTTTCTTAAACAAAAGACTATTATTAGTTCAATAGAGACATAGAGTAAAAAATCTTATTTTGCTAAATTATTACACATGTAAGTATCAAATTTGTGACCTACTTTTGTAGTCAAGTTAACCTTGATGTAGGTACAGATAAATTCAGGTATAATTACTACAAAAGGTTATAATAATTAGGTATTCATTAGGTTAAACTTAACTAAAGTTAGGTATTCATTTTTTAATAAAAATAATTCCTAATATTTTGATCCGAATAGAGTCAAAAATATTTCTTTAAGACAATCCATATATAGGCACACTTTTTGGGATTTATTTTTATGTTAAGGTAATACTCAATTTAAGCATGTAGTCCGCAGTTATGGTAATAATTCAATATTTATATAAAGTTCAGGTGAATAATAACTTAATAAATTTTAAGCCATCGTAATTGGATCGGTAGATCCTTTTTCTATCTCATATGCATTATATAAAATTTAAAAAACATATATAGGTAGAATTTTATATTCGGGGTGGTATGGTGATATACAAATGATTTTTGTATCATTTCCTTAAACAAAACTTTTTTAATAATTGCATCCAAAGAGAGTCAAATAATTACTTTGACAAAATACAAATATAGGCACACATTTGGAAATTTAATTTTATGTTGAAGTATTACTCAATTTAAGCATATAATTCGAACTTATATTAAAACTTTAATATTTGATTCAGGTGATATACAAATGATTTTATTGTAGTCACGTAAACCTCGATTTAGGTACAGGTAATTTAAAAAAATTTTTGATATAAAAAAATATAACTATATCCATTTACTTTAATGGATGTTGATTTTAAAATAAGGTTTAATAAAATAAGTTCCATCAAAAAGTAATAATACAACGATCTATTGTTCATATATAGTTATCAAATTTGTGATGTCCCTTTATTGTGAAGTAAATGTCGAATGACGTATTAGGTATATTCATTAAACTAATTTTTTATTGTGAAAACATAGAGGTATCAAAATTACACAATTTAGGTATAATTACTACAAAATGTTCGTCTATACTAAAGTTTAAGCAATACAAATTCAATTGGAGTTTCCTGTTTCGATTCAAATGTGCATTCTATCACATTTAAAAAGCATATATAGAGAGAATTTATATTGTGATGGTATGATTATGTACAACTAATTTTGGTATCGTATTCTTAAACGGAACTTTTGTATTAGTTCAATAAAGAGATATAGGAACAAATCATATTTTGCTAAATTACAAATATTGGTATCAAATCTTTGAACTGCTTCTGTAGTCACGTAAACCTCGATTTAGGTACAGATAAATTAAAAATATTATATATATAAAAAATATAACTATATCAATTTACTTTAATGGATGTTAATTTTTAAAATAAAGTTTAATACAATAGGTTTCATCAAAAAGTAATACTACAACGATCTCTTATTCATATATAGTTATTAAATTTGTGATTTTCCTTTATGGTGAAGTAAATGTCGAATGACGTATTAGGTATATTCATTAAACTAAATCTTTATTGTGATAAAATAGAGGTACCAAAATTACACAATTTAGGTATAATTACTACAAAAGGTTAAAATTACTAATGATTTATGTATAATCTCAAATTTTAAATATATTTAAACGCAAGAGAAACTGGGTATTGAAATTTTTATTCAAATGTTATCTAATGTTTCTATCCAAAAAGAGTCTTAAATATTACTTTGAGACAATACCGATATATGCACACATTTTAGGATTCATTTTTACGTTGAAGTAATACTCAATTTAAGCATGTACTCTGAACTTATTTTTAAAAAACAGTTATATTGATATACATTTCAAGTCAATAATATCCTACTAAAATTTAAACCATACTAATTGAATTGGTATAGCCTGTTTCAATCTCATATGCATTATAGCACTTTTCAAAAACAGATATAGGTAGAATTATATATTCAGGTGGTATAATTATGTACAAATGTTTTTTGTATTGTGTTTTTAAACAAAACTTTTTTATTAGTAATATAAAGAGATATAGGAACAAATCTTATATTCCTAAATGACAAATATAAGTAACAAATCTTTGAGCTGTTTTTTTAGTCAAGTAAATCTCAATTAGGGTATAATCCGTTTTTTGGGCGTAATATATATGGTATATCAAATTTTTGTTGAGACAATACAAAATGGGTTACACACAAATTAAAAATATTTATGATATATACAAATATAATTATATCAATTTTCTTTAATGGTGGTGGATTTATAAAAAAACTTGAATAACATAAGTTCTATCAAAAATTTATACTAAAACATTTTATGGTTCATTTATAGGTATCATATTGGTGATGTTCCTTTACAGTGAGGTAAATGTCGAATTAGTTATTTGGTACTCTTTGGTCTCTCCAATTATTTTTTAGACTTTAGCATATGAGGTATGTCTAATTTATGATATTTCGTTATGTTGAGACAATACAAAATGGGCTACACACAAATTAAAAATATTTATGATATATAAAAATATATTTATATCAATTTACTTTAATGGTGGTGGATTTATAAAAAAAATTGAATAACATAAGTTCTATCATAAATTTATACTACAACATTTTATGGTTCATATATAAGTATCATATTGGTGATGTTCCTTTACGGTGAGGTAAATGTCGAATTAGTTATTCAGTACCTTTTGTCGTATCCAATTATTTTTTAGACTTTAACATATGAGGTATGTCTAATTTGTGATATTTCGTTAGGATGAAGTAAATGTTGAATTACTATATCTGTACAAATTACATAGCGAGGTATGAAATCTTAGAGTTCCTTTCTTGGTAAAGTAAACCTCCATTGAGGTATAATCAGTTTTTGTGTTTAACATATGTACTATATCGCTGGTAATTTCAGAAAGTAACATATGGTTTACACCAATTTAAGTGCAATAATGATAATTGATATTAGGATAGATTTATGTTTGATGTTAAAATAAGGGACAACCAATAACTAAGTTCATAATTACATACTCAAAAAAAATCGAAAGATTATACTAATGAGTCCAGGAAAATGAAGGTGGTTCACTGATTTCCATTACACAAACTAAACACCACTTTATTGAACACGATACAGGGACCAGATCATTCATTCCCATGTTTCAATCTTCCCTGCCAAGATATCTGCATTGTTGGATTTCATATATAGATTAGTAACATGTATACTGTCAAAAATAAATCAGCTACAAATGTTAATATAATTACCCGTCACGGAGCTCAAAAACTCGAGGAACGTCATAATTGAAATAAAGCTTGGTAGAAGATGTATCCGAAAGTGTAATGACACCACTACACAGGTCTTTAACCATGATGCAAGAGCTCATTACAATAATGAAAGGGAGTATAGGATAAAACGCATCATCATTCATTGCAACATTGGTACATTTAGCAAACTCGTCCCATAAACAAACATTGACATCATACCTATATTTATAAAGTATGTTAATAACACTATGAAAAGAAATTTTTACTAACATTAATTCAGATTACCTTAATAGAGTTTCTTAATTAACTTACACAAAGTCAGTTAAGATTAAATCTAGGAGAGTAAGAGTATTATGTTGTTAATCAGTTAGTGAACGCAGAGGCTTCCTTTCCTTCACAATACCTATAACATCTACCAAAAAATATCATTGATAATGGTTAGTTTTAATTCTGAGTTATCAAAGGACAAAGAGTTTAAAAAGTAATAATAAAATTAAAATATTACCAATACAATGCTCTTCCTAATAGAGGTAAGCATTAATATTGCCAAAATAATACAAATCGAAAACCTCTCCACGACGAACAAATTCAGGTACCGTTATCAGTTTGAAAGTTGTGTGTTTGTTAAAGCATATATGATTATGAGAAGCTACACATCGGTATTTGTTCGTGTACGGAGAAATACTGAAATTGCTTAGTTCATATATCTTTCCGGTGTGAAGCATATCATAAAACGTGATGCCAGTTGATGGTGGGATACATATATGCATACGCTGTGCCTAAAAGACAGTAGAGCAAAGTTAGTCAACCTATTAGTCTACCATATTTTGATATTTCTAAAGTTAAATCACTTACTTGTTCATCAATTGCAATGACATTAACCACTGTGTTGCTTCCTTCATCTGTAACTAGGTCTTTCCATTTTCTGAATATCTGAACTTGGATTGGGCATGAATGTAACACAGTTGGATGTAGCTTGTCAAATGTGGGCTTCAATCCTAAAGATATGTTTTAGGATTGCTATAATAAAAGTATCTGTTCTAAATGGGCAATAAGGCAGAATACACTATATATTACTAACTTCTTTAGTAACCTGTACTAATACTTCACAAATGTGAAAAGGCACATCTTTGGACCACCTTTATAGAGCGAGGCACATGGAAATAGCCTCACTAAATATTTTGCTGCAATGCATACTGGGAGCAAATAAAATTGAAAATTATTTTGTTTTTTAAAGTGGGTTAGTAAGTACATCAATAATGTTTAAAGCCAATCTTCATCAATATCATTAATATAGTACATAACTTGTAATGGCATTAAACAAAGTTTGATACAGGTTCACAAAATGAAATTATATTAAAGTGGTGAAACACAACACCTTAACTGATGTACTATACATGAATGTTATAAAAAATTTCTTTGTAGATAATATTCTTTGTAACATCCGTTGAGTCACCATTCTTTGAGTCGACGAACACCTTCAAACCTTTAGGGGAGGTAACACTATTGCAACGTAGAATTGGCCATGTGTAAAAATAGGATTAGACAAATACAAACCAACTCGCTCTAGGGACTGCCCTTGGGACTTGTTGATAGTCATTGAATAACAAATTTGTAGCGGCATTTATTTACGAATCAACTTGAACGGAAGCTTTGTATCGGTTGGACAAAGTTCCATTCTTGGAATAAAATGTTTTGTACCAACAAATGCGCCACATATTACCTCACATTTAACACATTGCTTCAAATAACGCGTAATCATCATCCTTGTTCCGTTGCATAAACCAAGGGTTTGATTTAAATTACGCATTAGCATAACTGTAACACCTTCTTTCAACTTAAGCTTATAAGGTGGCAGCCCAGAAACATTGATTGAATTTAGATACTCAGGAGGAAAAGCAAAGCTCAATTCAGTTGTAGTTCCGCCAAAATCTTCCGCTTTGTCCACGCTGTAGTATGTAAATTCTGCACCTGGAATTATATCAACAATCACAGAATTCAGATGAGTAACAATCTGATTGGTGGGTGTCAGTATCGTTCTTTCACTTAAATACACCTAGGTTTTGTACTGTTCCAAGAAATTAGGGTAAGTCAACTTGATCATGTTGTCAACTGTGTTTTTCAACTCAGGATCACATAATTGGCTAGGAATTAAAATTTTATCCTCTGCATATTCTTTTGAAAAATCATCATGTTGTTGAACCTCTCCATTGCCAATTTTGAGAACCCATTCAACAAATAATCTCAATTCCTCAACCTCAAAAGTATCTTGTGCCTGGTTAAGTCTCATGTTATGGTACAACAACAAAATCTTCGAATTCAACCATAATGGAGACCTGGTTATTGTAGCAGATACTACATCACCGCGCGAGCCCTGGTTAATGACAGGCAAGATGTGACGGAAATCACCACCAAGAACTACTGTTATGCCTCCAAACGGCATACTGAATCTTTTAGGGTCAACAGCTTTAATAATATCTCGTAGGGAATGGTCTAAACATTCAAATGCGTTATGATGCTGCATAGAAGCTCCATCCCATATGATAAGATCTGTATGCTTGATAAGTTCTGCAATGTCAGAATCGTGATGAATTCCACAAGAAGAACAGTCATCAAGCATAATAGGAATTCGAAACCAGGAATGTGCTGTTCTTCCTCCAGGCATGAGTGTAGTAGCAATGCCGGATGAGGCTACAGGTAGTACTATTAATCCCAAGGACCGCAACTTATAAATTAACATCTTCCAAACAAAAGTTTTTCCACAACCATCACTACCATACACAAAATAAACACCTCCAGCTTTTGACTGCACCAATTATAGAACATTATTATACACTTCTAGTTGCTCAGCATTACAATGAACAAACAACTTCTCAAAGTTCTGTTTCATTTCTTCAAGATTATAACTCATTTCTTCAACCACTAAATTATTAATACCACTTTGTAGATACATAGAGGGAGGTTGCGGAAGCTGTTTGAACTGTGCTAATGATCTTCCAATAGAATTCAACAATTTATCGATTTCTATAAAGTTTTTATAAAATT
The DNA here is from genome assembly GCF_009905375.1 of Apium graveolens. Lineage (NCBI taxonomy): Eukaryota > Viridiplantae > Streptophyta > Magnoliopsida > Apiales > Apiaceae > Apium > Apium graveolens. The sequence goes on from NC_133652.1 coordinate 92,411,108, forward strand.
AAAAAATAATAATTATAAATGCATAAGAACTTTATTAAGTAGAAATGGTATGAATTATAAAGGCATGATAAATTACCAGCAAGTGCATAATATTGTAGTTGCATGTCAGAGAAAACAGCAGAGGTAAATGTCATCACGACCTGTCTTTTACGCAACAGATCATCAACTATATGTTTCCAGTGCTGCTCCCATAACTTTTTTAAGTCTGTAACTTGACAGTTAACAATTATATGCACAAAAAGCTGCCTTATTTGTTCCAGGAAACCACCATTTGAACAATCTTTCAAGACCGAGTGCCACTCATTATCATCATCGAGTAAACCTAATTGTTTACATGCCTCTTTAAAAGTTCTGCAACATACACCATTGATGGTTTTCAAAGCATCAAAAGAAGTAGGACCACGAACATTTGAGAGCAAAAGACGAAGGTACCATAACTCTCCTGCACTGTGGTGCGTATAAAGCAGTCTACCAATTTGATTTCCTTTCTTGCGCATGGTCCATATCCTATCAGTCTCATTCCAAACATAATACTGTGGAATTTCATCGTATGTAAACTGTCTAGAATACATATAATTTTGATTCAGATGAAAAAAAGCCTCAGGCTGGCTTTGTTTATACTGCTCTCTTCGTACAACTTTTTCCAAGTTATCTTTCTCGGTAAAGGTACAGCTCCTCTCCCCAGGTAAGTGAAAAGATAATCTTAGAACAAATATTGAACGATAATGGATTGGAAAACTGAAAACCCGGTAATCAGCTTCAGATGCGCATATGTACCAACCATCAAAATAGGCATTAATCTCATCAACAACAACTTCCTCTTGGTTGGCGGACTCCCTCCTCTGACTGGATATCTCAACGGTTGCACGATCATGGCATTTCAAGCAATATTTAAATAAGTACTTCAAACTTCTTGCATGACAACATATCTCTATATTTATGTGGCAATTATATTTTACCAATAAATCTCTATTATAAGGCACCACCCATTGATTATCAAGTACACAACTGCCTTTCATTACACTTAATCCAGTATTCCGATGCTTGTAAATGGGAAAGCCAGACTGATCAAAGTATGTCTCTCTATAATACCTGCATTTGACTTTAGATAATTAGTAATAATTAATTTTCAGAATCTAATATATGGTACTTATTGAAGATATTAACTTACTTTTTCAAAAAGTGTTTTGTACACTTTTCATCCTACATGCAAGGTGATATCGTATTCTACAGGCCACAAGGACCATGAATCATCAAGCTTCTTACCGCATCGTAAGCAACTGGATCAGTAATGGGATCTGGAATTTCAGCTGTCATACACCTATCCACATTGGCAGTGAGGTTTCTCTTTGAATCACCATCTAGCCATATTAACATATGCACATGCGGGAGACCACGCTTCTGAAACTCCACAACGTACATCACTGCATAAAAATAGAATTAGAAGGAAAAAAATTAATGTTATGGGAATAATTCAATGTAGAAAAGGAACATTAGAAAACTACTAATCATTTTCTTACCTCCTATGCAATTACCAAAAAAAATTTTAGTCTTTATATCTTCTATTAACTGCTCAAGTTTGAGATGGAAAACACGGGCTATTATATCCAGAGAATCACGAGCTGAACATCCAGGTAAAGAATTCATCATTTCTTTTATCTCTGTCCATTGAGAATTACAGGTCATAGTAAGGAAAATATCCAGATGACCAACAACTAGGCAAACTGCAAGAGCATCTTGAAAGTTCTGCTGCATATAACGTTTAGACCCAAGGAAATTAGCAGGAAGTACAAATCCTTTACCAACATTTGTTGCATCAGTCCCTCCATTAATAACTTTCTTTGCCAATGTGCTATACAAATCACTCCTCAAATTTGTCTGGTGAGTACGCAACCACCACAATCGGGCCTGCTCTATACAGGAAAAGGCTTCGACTACATATTATTGGTAGAGTCGGCTAGCTAGACGAACATGAAGTCCAGTCAGGAAAATAGAAGTAGGTGTTAAATAATTAAATTTATTGAACAAAAAATACAGTACAGTTGAGAGGAAGTATTATCTGTACCTTCATTTTTTTGGACCTACAATCGATAGGAGTAATATTCTTTCATGGTGATTCTCTTGTGTTTCTTTTTGGGTTGTGTCTCAGAATCAACATACGGAATTTCATCATGGTAACCATCCTCACCAAAGGGAAATAATATTGGGTATTGTAAGGACATTAGTGATGGATGAACAAATGATATCCGTTCAAGCTTCTTTTTAGATTTCTCCATTATAATGCCCCTCTCATTTTCATTTGGCTTCTTCTCTGCAATAATATCTCTCTCACCAACTGTGGTATCAATATCACCAACCATTACGCAATCAACTTCATCTGATGGTCCAATAATATTCTCGCGCCCACTCTCCGAGCGGGAAACCTTCAACTTAATTTTTAAATCTCTAATGGGCTGTTCTTTTAACCGATCACGGGCATAACAAAATTTTTTAACCAACTGATTTGTTTCATCAAACATTGAAATCAAGCCTTCAACAATCTCACTATCAACAGCCTCACCATCATCAACTTGTACCCATTTCATGTGGTTCTCCATTTCATGTTCAGTATCATAGATGTAGAGCTGACAGAACTTGGGATCGTCTCCTTCATTTGGAATTAGAGACCCAAAGACATGATGGTTCTGTCCATTAAGCCGGTACACATAAGGTGCTCTACCCCTGTTAATGAATTGGTCCACCTTACCACCCATAGATGTAAAGGAAAACATAACATTGTATAAACGGATATTTCTCAAGAATGAATTCCTTTTCCTAGGATCATCATACAAATGCTTCAAGTAATTAGGTGTGGGGTTTGTAGGTGATATGGGCCTAAAATTAGCCTAGAAATATAATTAATATTGAATTAATTAGAATAGATGCGGTCTAATAATGAAGCCCATTTAATGAGGCCCAAAACCCTGATTATTTATTAATTTCATAATTAATAAATAGGGAGGATTACCAGCTCATTAAATAAGTCCTAACGATGATGTAATTCTATAAAATATAGCCTCAAGGGCACCTACACCAACTAGGAATTTGATTCCTCTATTCTAGGACTTCAAAGTCTATCCAAAGTCTGAGAACTTGATCAACAAGTCTCCTATCCCTAGTCCAATTCAAGGACTCTCAACATCTATATAAAGGGATCTACCCCTCAATCAGAACTACATTTTTTGGCTTGATTCTCTAATTCACATAGATACGTAGGCTTCTCGTAAAGGCAGAATTAAGCTACGAAACATGAGAGCAGCCATTAAAGGCCATGAGCTCCCGAACCTTAGTAATAAATATAACAAATAATAAACCCTAGTTTTTTATCCATAACATTTGGCGCCGTCTGTGGGAAAGCATAACAACAACCATGGCAAGGACACAGAGTGGAAACAACGCCCCTGGAGGAACACCAGCAGGGACGACCCAAATGATTTCTTCAACGGTGGAGATACCTCCGCATTCAACCTATACCGCCACCCAAGGAGGAGCCCAGGTAGGGGCAACTAAACCTCAACCACAAGGGACGATTCCCTCGGCTACTCAAGGGACGAATTTCCAACTTCAACAGCTACATACACCTATGAATTATCGACCCATTGGGTATGAGTATTCAACTATTGTGACCACTATCCCCCCTTATGGGATGCCCCTTTACCCCGAGGTTGGAGGGAGTGGGCATGCTAATAGCAGTGAAGCACAAGGGCAGACTCCCCAATATATACGTGGTTTGGCTCCTATCCCTGAAGATCAAGAATTTTCTGGTCCTTATACTGAGAGAGACTCTGAATCTTCGGATGATGATGTGGCCCCAAGAAGAAGGCGTGTTGGCAAAGAGTCGATGCCTGATGGTAACCAACGTTCTAGGAGCACCCGAGGGACGAATCCCCAGGAAGTGCAGGAGAGAATCAGGGCTCATGAGGCTGAGATTCAAAGGCTGAAGCGCGACTTGGAAGCATACTAGGCTCCCAGGCCCCCTTTACCACCTAGGGGGAGAAATCCTCCTCCAAATCGTAGACCTAGATGGTTCGACACAAAGGAGGGTTGTTGTCCCAAGGGCTGATCCAAGCAATCTTCTTCTCCTTGGAGATCCCGATGATCCTACCCCACCATTCACTGAAGAGATAATGAATGTCCATATCTCAAGGAAGTTCAAGATGCCCATATCCCGCCAACCATGTCAGGATATTCTCTAATGCACTGTTGCTGCAGCCCGTGAATGATGCTATTAAGTGTCGGGCCTTTCCTCAAACCCTGTCGGGCATGGCTCAAAGATGGTATAGTCGTTTGCCCCCAAACTCTATTGGGTCCTTCAGAGAGTTAATTCAGGCTTTTATTAAGCAGTTCATCAGCGGGAGAGTGCATGAGAAAAGTTCAGCATCCCTCATGAGCATTGTGCAGGGAGCGAAGGAAACCTTGAGAGACTACCTAAATCGTTTCACGAAGGAAGTTTTAAAAGTCCCAGACCTTGATGACAAGGTAGCCATGATAACACTGCAACAAGGAACTAGGGATGAGTTCTTCAAGATGTCCTTGGCCAAGCGCCCCCCTGAAAGCATGTTGCAGCTCCAAGATAGAGCCGGGAAGTACATCAAGGTGGAAGAGAGCATGAGGAAAACCGTGGTAAGTAACGAGCCCGCTGGAGGCAAGAAGCGGAAAAACGATTTGGAATATATTGCAAAGGACAAGTATCCTAGAACTGAGCAAAACAATGACTCAACCCCGAAGAAGGGAGGACCTGGACAAAAGTTCACTGAGTATGCTAAGCTGAATGCTCCAAGAAGCCAGATTTTAATGGAGATCGAGAAAGATCGAGACATTCGTTGGCCTAAGCCCTTGAAGGCCGATCCTGCCAAGTTAGATAAGAGCAAGTATTGTAGATTTCACAAGGATGTTGGTCATGACACCGATGAGTGTAGGCAACTGAAAGATGAAATCGAGTTCCTTATTAGAAAAGGGAGATTGAACAAATACACTGGAGAAGGAGGGGAAAGGAGTAACAATGGAAGAAGGAACTTTGAAGATCGTCAGAGGGACCAAGACGATCAGGGGCGAAATCCCCAACCTAGGGGACCTGTGATAAATACAATCTTCGGAGGACCGCGACCCCGAGGGCCTATGATAAACATAATTTTTGGAGGACCAACTGCTGCTGGATTATCCAAGAACTTCAGGAAAGCGTATGTCCGAGAAGTTATGCATATTGTTGGGGAAGCCCCAAAGAGGGCCAGGACAGGAGTGACAATGTCTTTTGATGATTCTGATCTGGAGGGTGTGAAATTTCCCCATGACGACCCGCTGGTCATAACCCCGATAATAAGAAATAGCCCGGTGAGGAGGGTCCTTGTGGATAATGGTGCTTCAGTGGATATCTTGCTCAATGACGCCTTTTTAAGGATGGGATATAAGACTCCCAATTAACCCCAACCGACATGCCGATATATGGATTTGCGGGAGTAGAGTGCCCCGTGGAAGGGATAATCAAGCTGCCAATAACCATAGGACAGGAACCAAGGCAAGCAACTCAAATGTTGGACTTTGTGGTGGTGAAGGCTAGTTCGACTTACAACGCTATCATGGGAAGAACAGGGATACACGCCTTCAAGGCAGTCCCTTCTTCCTACCATTCAGTTATGAAATTTCCCACCCAGGATGGGATCGGAGAAGAGAGAGGAGATCAAAAAATGGCTAGAAGTTGTTACGTGGCCTCTTTGAGGGCAGATGGAGTTGGGGGGCAGGTTCTTCCTATTGAAGATATGGATATCCGAGAGAATGATGAGAAAAGAGGAAAGCCAGCAGAAGACTTGGTTTCGATTCCTTTAGCCCCCGAGGATCCTGAGAGGGTGACTTTCATCGGAGCCACACTCGAGGAGCCCCTCAGAGGGAAGTTGGTGAAATTTTTGTAAGAAAATAGTGACGTGTTTGCATGGTCAGCAGCTAATATGTCGGGCATAGACCCGAAACTAATTACCCACAAGCTTAATGTGGACCCAAATCGGAAGACAGTGAAGCAAAAGAAAAGAAGTTTTGCTCCAGAAAGGCAAGAAGCTATAAAACAGGAAGTAGAGAAGCTCTTAGAAGCTGGTTTCATTGAGGATATTCAATTTCCGGAATGGTTAGCAAACCCTGTAATGGTGAAGAAGGCTAATGTAAAATGGAGGATGTGTGTGGACTTCACTGATCTGAACGATGCATGTCCTAAGGACTGTTTCCCATTACCAAGGATCAATACTTTGATAGATGCCACTGTTGGGCATGAAATGTTGAGCTTCATGGATGGATTTAGTGGATACAATCAGATCAAGATGCATAAAGACGACATTCCAAAGGTATCATTCATCACTGACTATGGTGTTTATTGTTATCTTGTTATGGAATTTGGTCTCAAGAATGCAGGAGCCACCTATCAAAGGTTAGTAAATAAAATTTTTAAGGATCTAATTGGCAAAACTATGAAAATTTATGTTGATGACATGGTAGTCAAGAGTTTGTTAAAGGATGATCACATAACCCATTTGAGGGAAGCTTTTGAAGTATTGAGATATCACAAAAGGATGCTAAATCCTGCAAAGTGTGCTTTCAGAGTGGGATCTGGAAAGTTTTTAGGCCTGATGGTCTCCAAGAGGGGAGTCGAGACTAATCCTGATAAAATAAAGGCTATCCTAGATATGGAACCACCACGTTCCATAAAGGACGTTCAGAAACTCACCGGAAGGGTTGCAGCTCTGGGATATTTCATCTCCAAATCTAGAGACAAGTGCTTGCCCTTCTTTAAATCCCTAAAGAAGGTTAAAGATTTTGTATGGACTGAGAAAAGCCAGAAGACATTCGAGAAATTGAAGAAATATATGGCTGAGGCCCCGTTGTTAGCCAAACCAGCTTTGAATAAAGTTTTATACTTGTACTTGGCCGTTTCAGAGAGTGCCTTAAGGCTGTGTTGGTTAAGGAGGAACTGAAAATCCAAAAACCCGTATACTATATCAGCAAAATTCTGCATGGAGCTGAGTTGAATTATTCAACTATTGAGAAGTTTGCTTTATCCTAGGTGATGGCTTCAAGAAAGTTACATCTTTACTTCCAGGCTCATCAAATTGAGGTGCTAACAAATCATCCCCCGAGAAATATCATTCATAGTCCCAAGGCTAGTGGGAGGTTGATCAAGTGGGCAATAGAGCTAGGAGAATTCGACATCAAGTATAAGTCATGAACGGCAATAAAAGCCCAGGCATTAGCTGACTTCGTGGTGGAATGTACCATATCCAACTAAGAAGTCGGGGGGCAGGAGGATACCATACCTCAAGACAAGGAAGTTGATAAGGGGGACAAAGAACAGGATGATAAAGAGAAGGAATATTGGGTTCTTTATTTTGATGGAGCATCAAAAACAAATTCAAGTGGAGCAGGTTTGGTCTTGCAAAGCCCTGATGGATTCTTGATTGAGTATGCCATGAAGTTAGACTTCCCGACTATAAACAATGAGGCAGAATATGAATCTCTGATAGCCGGCCTTGGCCTAGCAGGGACACTGAGAGTCAAGAACTTGAAAGTCTGTGGAGACTCGAAGTTGGTCATATCCCAGGTAAAGGGAGAATTTGAGGCAAGGGATGATACAATGGCTAAGTATGTCCGCCTAGTAAGGGCTGTGATTACCCAATTCGATGAATGCCATGTTGAGCACATTCCGAGGGAGGAAAATGCCAAGGCAGATGCCCTATCCAAGTTTGCTTCATCTGAGATAGAGGAAAGTCCAGGAAGTGTATACTTCCGTGTTTTGAAGACACGGAACATTGATGTTAAGCTTGTAGCTCCTATAGGTCTGGGGACATCATAGATAGATACCAGCAAGACTCATATTCAAACTGGCTGGTTGCCAAATGATGCTACTGAAGCACGGAAGTTGGCTTTTCGAGCACTAAGATACTCTTTAATAGATGGGATTTTATATTAAAGATCTTATGTGGTTCCTTACTTAAGGTGTCTCAGGCCTGATGAGGCACGTTTGGCTCTTGAAGAAGTACATGAAGGTATATGTGGGCAACACTTGGGGGACAGAGCGCTAGCTCATAAGATAACCTGTTTAGGCTTCTATTGGCCGGAAATGATGGCTGATGCCAAAGAGTATGTGAAGAAGTGTGACTGCTGCCAGAAGCATGCACCTGTCGTCAGACAACCCCCCGAGATGCTGACCTCCATCAACTCACCCATCCATTTTGCTATGTTGGGATGGATATACTGGGGCCTTTCCCCATGGTCACGGCACAAAGGAAGTTCCTGATTGTAGCCATTGATTATTTTACTAAGTGGATTGAAGCCAAGCTTTTGGCCAAAATCACAACCAGGCAGGTTGCACAATTCCTGTGCGAAAATATCATGTGCCGGTATGGAATTCCCCGCATCCTAGTCACTGACAATGGAACACAGTTCAACAATGAGGAATTTAAGAAGTATTGTGAGGAGAATGAAATTGAATTACGATTCACCTCTGTGGCTCACCCGCAAGCCAATGGGCAAGCGGAATTGGCGAATCGAATAATCCTGGATGGACTAAAGAAGAAGATCGAGAAGTCGAGGAATAACTGGGTAAATGAAATACTCCCAATACTATGGGCCTATAGGACTACCTGTAGAGTTACGACAGGAATAACTCCCTTCATGTTAGCATATATGGCAGAAGTAGTTGTTCCTGTAGAGATATCACATTCCTCCCCACAATTCAAGCTTTCAATGCTGAGGAAAATGAGTTAGCCCTGGATCTAATTGATGAAGTGCGGGATGAGGCACATGCGAAGATAGTGGAATATCAGAAAAAGGCTTCGTTCTACTACAACCTAAGGGTAAAAGAGAGATTCTTCAAGCAAGGAGATTTGGTCCTAAGGAAGGTTTCCTAATATTGGGCAGAAAGGAAAGCTCGCCCCGAATTGGAAAGGACCATACAAGATTAAGAGTATTCAAGGAAGAGGATATTACAAGCTGGAAACCATAGATGGAGAAGAAGTACCTCGGGCTTGGCATGCTCAAAATCTGAAGATATACTACATATCGGTCGAACTTATTAAGGGTCGAACCCTCGAGGAACACGTTGGTGGACGAATTGTTGCCTAATTCATGGGCTTACCGAACTACCTTCAAGTTCACAACCGAAACAACCTCAGTTATGCTGGCTTATGGAGCTAAGGTAGTGGTGCTGCTGGAAATTACATATGTATAACCAAAAGTTGAAGCTTGCAAGCCAGATACTAACAAAGAAGGCATGAGGCTAGCCCTCAACCTAATTTATGAGGTCATAAATGAAGCTAAAGCCCCTCAGTGAAGAGCCTCCCTTTACTACAGTAGAAGGGTTAAAGAAAGTTTCTTTCAAGAAGGAGACTTAGTCTTGGGGAAGGTTGAGGCATCCAGAGTTAAAGAAAAGGAAAGCTAGCCCCTAATCGTGAAGGGCCATTTTGAGTAGTGCGTTCTAGGACACAAATCCGACAAGTTGAAAACCATAAATGGTGAGAAAATGCCAAATCCTTGCTATGTCATAAACTTAAAGGGTTATTGTGTATGATAGAAAAGCAAATATGTGGCAAGCACAGAATATGTGCCGAGTACTAAAATAGTACGCAATGAAATGAAAATAAAAGTTGCTAAAGACCCGAAGTGCCCAAATTTTGCCCGATTAGAGGCTCGTTGGTGTTGCAATCATTCAATTGCAGTTAATTAAACTCGGGTAACGATTATATACCAGAATATCTTGTACCTGAAGAGTTCAAGTGACATAAGTAAAAGTTTGATACGTGCAAAAAGAAGGCTTTTAGACCCAAAGATGCCTCGACTTTTTTGGGCTTGCAATATACAAAGCCCCATAGCGTGAATGCATCTAACAAGTAGAAATAAGGTCGATGAAACCAATTTCTATTCAATAAAGACCAATCGCCAAAAATAAAAGATAATTGCATAAAGATAGAAGATCCCTGTAACACCCCCAAATCCGGGGTCGGGGATCCGGGTTGTCACGAGTTCCAATTCCCTTAACAACTCTTAATCTTAATAAACAACCAACCACTGCATACCGTGACCCCACAATATACACACACACACCACAAGTCATAGTCTCAGAGATGAATACCAAAAATAATACAAGTCATTTTATTCCACAATTATAAGTCATTACACCTCAAAAGGGTTTCTGAATAAATTTACATATTCTTTGCCATTATTACAATTCATAAATGTACATAAGTCTGGTACAACAAAAGTTGAAAGCCTAGCCTATTGGTAGTTCCTACCTCTGCTACAACGACATCAACGCCTACAGGAAACTGCGGAACGTTTCCTATCCCCTTACGAATTGGGAGCTTGGTCCTGTTCATCATGTCTATCTGTTGTTGTGTGATGAAAGAAGAAAGCAAGGGTGAGCAACAAGCCCACCGAAATAATATGTATAATAATTAACAATATATGAGCATTCTCATAGTACTTATGAAAGTCTTGGTCAAGAAGAAATGAACCAAGTTTGATATCTTAACGCAACGAAGTCGCAAAATATTCAGTATATATACTTATATACTTTTCAAAATCTTTGAAATCCTCTGCCATGTATAATATACACAGAGTTCCAGTTTATAACTGTATAAAAATATCGTTGCAAGGTGATCTTATATATCTAACCTTGTCTCAACGTTTTTCTGAAAATCTTTGTCATGCATATGATAATCATTAACCAGATATAAGTTGAAAATATGAAGTTACAAGATACCCCAATATACTTATATTTTTTCCAAATACTACTTGAACTACCACCGTTCAAGTTATAACCAGTTTCAAAAGTTCATCACATAGATGAGACTACAAGATAAGACTTGCATAGATTCGATCTTTGATATATTATTGAATGAAATAAAGTTACGAGATACTTCATTAAGTCCCGATATATATATATATACATATATCCATATATATCTCTCATACATTTCCTGAAAAACCTCTGTCACGTAAAGTATGAACAGAGTTGCAATATCCAATGAATTTTGGAAAGAAAAGAATTTTGGCATAAACCTGATATCTTGCTGATCAGGCAAAGATACCAATAAGTAACCTTTTCTACTAGTAGATGGGTGAATCCCCCACCGGTCATCACCCTGGCCTCATTAGGACCTTGTGCTGGACCGCCACCCGGCCTCTTACGCATTGATGGGCTGCCACCCAGCCACTTACACTTTGATAGACCATACCCCGGCTTGTCGCTTATGCCGACTCAATTAGATGGACTTACTTCCCGAACGTTGGGTAAGTAATCAATTCATTTGTCAAAACAGCAACCTCGTTGCGAATACAAAATACACCACAGAGCCGGATCCCTCAATTTTTAAGCGAGTATTTAAATCCCCTTCGAAAGGAAGATCTTAAATTTGAAAACGAGTTTTGGGATCCGCTCTAACTTTTAAAATCATTTTGAAGACTCGAAAACATTTTTAAAAATGTTTGGAGTAATGCTGATTTAATGAAATAAATCAGTCCCGATATATTTGAAACTATATGAATATTATCATTTAAATAATATTCCCATAAGGATAATCCTTATAAAAATAATTGAAGTAGAAGTTTTAAAACTTTTACTTGAAATGAATAATAAATAACCAAAGATATACTTATACGAAAGTACGATCTTAATTTGAATAATCAAAAATAAGTTTGATTATCGAAACTTTATTCTTTAATAAAATAAATAATATTATTTAATAAAAGAAGCGGAGTCATAAGTCCTCGAATAAATATTCTAAATAATATTCATTTAATAAAATAAGCGGAGTCATAAGTCCTCGAATGAATATTCAAAATAATATTCATTAAATAAAATAAAGTTATCGAATAAACCTTATTCGATTAATAGTTTTGAAAACTATATATATATATATATATATATATATATATATATATATATATTATACTCGGGAATATCGACTCCCGGTTTAGAAAATGTTCACCTTTGGGTCCCCTATACTAAGAGTATACGCAACTACTGCTTATCTCTAGCATAGGTATTATGCAACTTATAAGCATTTGAATCAACAAAGAGATATCAAGATTACGAAACAGACATGCATATATACCATATCAGCATGCTCCAATATATCGCAAGATTTGCTAATAACAATCATGCACTTATCACAAGATAATGCATATACATATATTTACATCACAACAACAGTATAACGGGTAGAAAACTTGCCTGAGCGACTGGGGGTGGTAAAAGTCCTGGGATGAGTCTGGTAACCTATAAACAACATATAAGTTAGAATTAAACCAAAGTCGCTTAAGAATCTATACTTTAACCAATTAGACCCTAACGTTCGCTTTCGCGCTTAACGATTCACTTAAGTCGCTCGAGTACCCTCGGCTCCACCATTTTTAATAAATTAACCATTAGGAATTTGAAGGCGATTCTTTCGCGAGTACCCTACCAACTGTCTAATACACTTTAAATAATTGTTTCATATTCCAATTAGTCATTTAAGGGCCTTAACCAAGGTTTCAAAGTAAGGCGAGGGGTAATGGTTCGGTCGCGAAATACCGTTACTTAAAATGGTCATTTCTCCTAAACCGTACATTGGATTTAAGCGAACCACATATGAAAATGAAGCTTGTAACATGAACTATCTAATCATGGCAATGGTCAAAACCTAACAGTGAGTTCACGGGTCCTGATGTTAAGAACAAAAGCAGTCTAAGGTAAATCGGGCATTACGATGACTATGTTTACGCGATTACCAAATTTGTACAACTCCAAATCAATCCACAATCAATCCCACAGTCATTACTACAACCAAACTCCATACATAATCTACTACAACAGCCCCAACATCTCAAGATTTCCAATTTTATACTACTCTCAATCATGAACTAAAAGCTTATACTTAAGTCTCATTAACTATAAATAAGATTCAATCATCCAAATCGCTACAAACCCAACCAAACTTTAAACACACAAGCATCATGCTTCTCATGAACTATATTAATCAAAACCACTCCTAAATATTCAAAGTAATACTAGAGTTTGAAGTTTTATACCTTCCTTGAAGCTTTTAATCCATGAAAGATCCTTGGAATGCCCATGGAAGCCTTTATCTATGCTTAAGCTACCTTGACCTTACAAATAAAATCAAGAATCAAAAATTTGTTCTTGAAAGTTACTATTCACCATAAACTAAAATGATTTGTTTGAGATAGAAAACCTTTGATTCAAGCACTCAAACTACTTGCTCTTCTTAGTTATGAAATATAGGATCCAAAGAAACAAACCTCTTGAATTATGTCATGCCCCCAACTTAAACAGCAAATTAAATATTAATATTACAACATTTTAAAAAGAAGTAAACATAACCAACTTCAAGATCTTACAGTTTAGGGTTTGGAACAGCCCAACACTACCATCTATTACAACTGATTTTAAATAGCGAGTCCTCACACAAAACTACTTTCTCTTATTCTACCTGAGCTCGAACATAAGCATCAGCATCACAGGTCTTACGGGCAGTCTGCTTGAATCTAACCATAGCTGCTAGCTGTAATATCAGGGTAAAGCAAGGAGTGAGCCAAATGCTCAACAAGTGCTAACAGTACGATATAAAACATAAATCGAGATATACATTAAGGAATGACAATGGAAAGACATAACCAATGATAACGAGGGATAAAACTATGGGTGATGGCATCATTTTTGGTTGTATCAAAACAATTTCAAAATCATGTCTTAATCAAAATCATTTTATGACGCTACGGATTACAGCCGGTGATCAGCCGCGAAGTAATCCCGAACCTCGCTGGGTTCTAAAATATTAATGGGAATCCCTAGGTAACTTTTAAGCCTAATATAAGTGTGGAAAGGACTCGCGTCTCAGTCCAGATCCACCATTCAAAGAAAATATTTATCCCCCTTTGGGACTGAAAACCCACATTTTATTTATTTCAAAAACTGATGCCGAATTATAACAAAATCTCTTTTTACAGTAAACATTTTTATCAAGGGATTATAGATCAACTCGAAATACGGGAAATATGGTACTAAATCTCAGGGCCATGATTCACAAAACTATACTCTATTAAAGTAACTGAATGGTTTTCATATATCAAAGATTTAGACAAGGGGATTTAGTGAGGCTATTGGATATTATAAAAGGGTAATGCCAAATTGGGATTTAAGCAATGGTTTCTCATCAAGGTTCAAGTGCTGGATCATCAAGAATGTAAGCTTCATGAATACTAAGGGTGTTAAGGTATGCAGAAATGATCTTTAGCTCAGGATATATATATCAGAATTGTCAAGTTTTAGGATAAGAAAGAGGGTATCAATCAATGAGGAATCACGTTGGTAAGTATCTGACTATCAGAGTTCAAGGTAAGGTTCTATAGGGGTTCAAGAATCAGGATGAGATATTAATACTTAGGAATCATTAGCATGTTAATCAAGAGGATCAATCAAGTAATATAACAACTCTTTATTTTATCATGGCATTCAACTATCATGAAAAGACTTTTGAACTATTTGCAATACGTACTCGAGGGTTCATGGCATCTCTATATAATTCAAAGATAAACATAAGATACGCTTGATTTAATATATCAAATGACATAGGATAGTTGTAGCAATGTATGAACCATTAACAGTAAATACGAAGGTCAAGTTGAATCACTTGCCTTGAGAAAGGCTGGTCTGGTCTGACTGGTAGGAGAAACTGGAGCTTCACTCGACCTTTATGGCAAGTTTTCCCTCGTCTCGAGATCCTACATAAATAATAATAATCCTCATTATAATATATTCTCACCAACTTAACCTATTTACAACCCGAAATTAAACACGGATGACACTTAGGCCTATATGCACTTAATTTTATATTCACTTTTAAATTACAATTGTACACACATAGCCACATAATCACATATCATATATTAATACCAAATAACACCATATACACCATAATGCAACACTAGGCTTGGATGATCTCGACTCACAACTTAAGTCACTTGGTCGCTAAACTAGACAAAGTCTTCAAATTTTGGCTTCCTAACTCGATGTGCCTTTACTAAACTATCCAAAACCTATTGACCCTTACCTGTGCCTTTTGCTCTACTGACCTTATACTATCTTACAACTATGGTGGTCAACCTAAATCTCACTCCTAAGTGTTCTAAAACTATGTGATAAGTGAAAGTGCTCACTGGTGCAAATTTCAGAATGATAACTATGGTTTCTTGAGTGCATTAGACACTCTTAAACTACAATTTTTCCTTCAAAACTTTTACACAAGACTCTCCTGACCTAAGGTCATCTCCAAAACTTGATGTGGCTCAAGGGACTGGCTTGGGCCTTCTTGGGCCTAAGCTAAAAGTCCAAGGTTCCCCTGTTTTTCTGGGCAGAAAACGCCCCGACTTGAATTAACTTGTGACACATGGTTCTAACTCATATCCTATGAACTATGGTTGGAAAAACTTCTCTGACACTCCCTCTAACTAAGGCCCAATAGGGCCTAATCAGGGCCTACCCATAACATGGTCAAATCTCCCTATTTCTAAGTTGCAACAAAACTGTCCCCTGCTGGACAGATTTTGTTATTCTACTTGTGCACCTAACCAAATGACATGCAAACCTCCAACCAATACCTAAAACCTTTTATATACTCCCAATACTAACTTCTGGTGGCTTGGGCCTCAAAGTGCACATCAATGACATGGTCAAAACTCACTCTAAACCTCAGGGTACTAAACTGATTTTCTGCAGAAATTATAACTCTCATTTCTCCAAGGTTTTGACTTGACAAACTCAACTACCAACAACCCAATACCCAAACCAAGACTTAATCATGGTGATCTACTGAACTAACTCCCTTATTCTCAAAATAACTTTGGTGTAGATCATCCTTACCTAAGGTACAATTATGGCAAAACAAAAGAAACTACACTTCACAACTCACAAATCATCAAGTTTTTGAAACAACAAGATATACATTTTTATAAAAGATGACCACGAATTATTACCATGCATCAAGGAGCATTAATCAATATTAACACCTTATTCCTACTGAAATTAAAGCTTACTAATAAAATCTTTCCAAATGATCAAAATCTTCCTACATTCCAAAAGAAATTTATATACATGCATGTCTTCGAGTTTTACCAATCAAAGCAACATGTTTTCTAAATATATATTACCATGAAATTGACATTCAAGCATATAATAAGCTATATCTAGATGATCACTTAGCATGCAAAGGGTTTTATCAAGACTTCACTAAGATTTTCATGTTATCATCACAAAAACACACAAAGTGGAACATGACAACCAAAACACCATCCATTCGGCTCCTATCAAGTCATGGCCGAATGGATTAGGGTGAAAACAACAATTGAATGAGTGTAACATACTCATGTCTAGCCATTCTCAACCCTTTGCTACTATAACTCATGGTGAAAGCCTTGAATTCACAAGAATCAAGGATATTCACTTGGAGTTTTAACAACACACCACCATGCAAGGTCAACACATAAGCTTTTCTACTCTAAACTCTTAAGATATACAAGGACAACATGTAGGGAGTATGATTACTTGATAATAGGATGATTGTTTGAGTGAGAAATGAAGAAAGAAGGGGATGGGGGCTCGGTTTTTGGGAATTGCCGAGAGGGGAGGGGGAAAAGCCGAGAGGGAGGGGAAGAAGGAGATGAGAGTGAAGTGGTGGGGTGAAGTGAAGTGATTATCACTTCTTTGAGTTATTTTTATGTCTTGATTTGACTATAATGTGAGTGGGTTTGAGAAATGAGAAGGGTATCCTTCTAGTTATAATTAAGCTAACTTGCATGCAAGGTCAATGAGGTAATTTGGCTACTAGTTCATGAGTTAGTGGGTTTGGAATTGTCCTCTTTGTCCTTGAAAAGAATGAAAGGGTGGTTTGCATGCAAGGGCTTTCTTGTAATTTGCTAAATATGACAACTAAAATTTATAAAGATTTATTTTTATAAAATAAAATACAAGTTCAAAAATTATAAAATTTATACCATAAAATAACTTGGATTTTTAGAAATTTTATAAAACTACTTTTGAATTTTGTGAACAAATAACTTTTTAGAAAGATATTTATTCAAGGTTTAAGATATTCCTTATAAATCAAAAATGAAAGAAATAATTAAACTTTTGATTTGAAAAATCATATACCACATATCGAAAATTTAAGACGCAGATATTCTCATTCACACAAGCATACAATAGTTGAATATATTGGCATTCGGCTTTATAATTACACCAAATTTTACAATTAATATTACACGGAAATGCCGGTTGTAACAAATTATGATTGAGTGGAGCTTGGGTTTGGAAATTTTTCTTCTTGTTTTTCTTCAAAAAACCGTGAGCAAGGAGATAGGGGGGGGGGAGAAATGAATTTGTTTGCTTGGTTGCTTTGTTTTTGTTGTTAATTAACCTTTTACCATGGTAAAATTTGTGTGGCTTATAATCAACCAACAATTCCTTCCCATTGTGTCATGCTTATGTCATACTCTTATGTCATCTTGTTATTCCTAGAGGACTAACAATGAGATTTACAGAAGGGGGGTTGAATGTAAATCTCAAAACTTTTTCAGGTTTTGAGAAGTTTATTAAAGCAGTGTGTTCTAGATGAACAAGTGTATGAATTGCTTTGAGCTAATGCAGACAGATATATATTCAAACACAAAATGTAAAGAACACAACAAACTTTAAAAACTTTTCTGGTGGATTTGTTGTTCCACCAGAGATGGTATATTAGAAAATCTGTGTTCAACAATGTTGATCACAGCTGCATCCTAGTACAAACTAGATGAATTTTCTCTCAAGATATTTCTTAACAGCTCTGGAAAATCTTTTTCTAATTACTAGCTTCTTCTTGGTTTATATATTACCAAGTGTACAAGTGAAAAACAATATAAAATTACAATAGTAAAATAAGTTCTTCACTTGCTTCTTTTCCTGTTCACTCCAGTACTTTGTTGACTATTGCATCTTTGTACTAAAGAAGAACGGCTGCTTTTTCTGTTGATCCTGAAATTCGGCTGCCACATCTCAGTTTTCTCTGTCAACCCATGTGCCTCTGTCTGTAGGTACAACTACCACTTATCAACGGCTAATTAGCAGAACATCCGTTGAAGCTTTCATCCGTTAATGACTTCATCCGTTGAAGGATGTTATCCGTTGAAGCTTTCATCCGTTGATGCATTTATCCGTTGATGCTCTCATCCGTTGAAGGATGTTATCCGTTGAAGCTTTAGAGACATCCGTTGAAGCTTAGCTTCTCATCCGTTGAAGGTCTTTAAGTCATCCGTTGATACCACTTCATTTATACAAAATTACAAGGCATGAAATATTTACAATTGGCCTTCCTATCTGCATATCATCTAGTAGTCAACATGACTTATAGTTTCTCTCAACTTCTAAGAATTACATTTTAAATACAGAGACTGAAATATGCTACAATACTAGACTTATTTCTAAGTAAAGCTACACCATCAACGGATAGCCAAAGTGGTCTTATCCGTTGAGGCTACTGACACTAAATTTCTACTTAAGTATTTTGTTAAACATATCATCAAACTAATGCACATATATTCCTAACAATCTCCCCCTATTTATGTCTATAAGAATTGTAGGCATAAATTCAGGGTTAACTTGATGATAACAAAACACTTAACAAATATTTGAATTGAAACTAAGTAGAAATATAAAAGTGCTGCAAAAGTGTATGTACTAGGAGGTAATTGAAGATTTACAGTATTTCCAAGGGTGCTCCTCTAGCCTGAGCAAATCATTATTTTCTTCTTTGTTCCCTGGTTTTCTTTCCTAGCCCTTTGTCATTTTCCTCAAATTGGAGTTGGAGTTGTCTGAAGAATTCAGCTTCATCTTCATCACTGATATCCAACTTAGATTGCATTTCTTTGAGAGTTTCATTGCTGGCAATCTTGAGTTGGTCTTCAAGTCTGAAAAATCTTCTGACTCCTTTGTCATCTCTAAATTCCATCAACCAATGAGGTGATTTGTGAATTTTAGTTCCCCTTTCTTGTATGAGTAAGGTTCTGGGCAAAGCATTTGGTTCCCTCCAAGTCTTCCTTATGTTGGCAATCTTGTTGAGAATTTCAGTCTTGGCTGTTCTGGTAAAGCCAGAATCCTTTTTGATGGCTGAAAAGACTCTGATCAAGGTAGAGTAGCCTTCATTTAGAATCCTGTAGAGAGGCCATGTTCTTTCCCCAGCTCCCTTATATCTGAAAACCAATCTCTCTGGTAGCTGTCTGTAGGCAGCTATTCCCCTTACTTCCTCCAGCTCATCCAGATAGAGATTAATGTCTGAAGCTTCTTTTATGTCACAGATGTGAACATAATCATCTTTAGAAATGGGTGGCTTAGGGTTAGGTTTTTGTTTTTGAGTGAATTTCTTAGAGGTTAGGGGAGGTGTAGATTTAGATTTTCTTTTCTGTTTCTTTGGTAGTGGTAGAGTGGTTAAAAAGGTAGGCAATGTGATGTTGTCCCAATCAATAGGTTCCTCTTTTGGAATGATTGGTTCACCATGGATATTTATAGAGGGATCAGCAACAAAAGGTTTAGGTATGGAAGGTAGTGGTTTAGATATAGATTTGGTATCTTCAGGGTTATCTTCACTCCTTCTGTGTGCCTTGGCCTTTCTTCTGTTTCCCTTCTGCCATTCCTCTCTTTCTTCCATATTTTCACCAAATATGCTCCCAAGAACCTCATCTAAGTTAGCAATCTTTTCTTCACCCCTGACTTCAATTCCTTTCATTTCTTCAACTTGGCTTGACTTTAGCTGTTTTTCAAGCTTTGCTTGTGCTCTTTTGTCAGCCTTGAGTTTTACAGCTTCTTTCTTCAACCTTCTGGTTTCTTCCCTTTTGGCCTTTAGAAATTTGGGATGTCCTTGCATCACACAGATACTCTTTCCCTCTCTATAGATAAAGGCCATGTCCATTCTCTCACCCTTGTCCTTGGTCTCCTTCTTCTTTATGATGCTTGCACTTAGAACTTTGTCTCCATCAGGTTTTGGAAGAGGAAAGTCTACTTCCTGCATCTGAGCAAAGTCTAGGGGATTCTTTGTGGAGTCCATACTGGATCTAGTGTTAGGCTTTAGAACCATAGGTTTTAAATTCTTGAAAGAAGTCTCTCCAACCTTATTTCTCCCTACTGGCTTGAGCTCCATGTTGATTGGTTCAATCTTTGTGCTAAATTTCACAGATGTTGATTTATTTTGTGTAGAGCCAAACACCAATTGCAACCTTTCATCAATTCTCCTCCATTGTTCTTTCATTTGTATTTCAGCTGCTGCTAGCTGAATCAAATCAATTCCATCAGGTTTTCCCTTGATTTGAATGATTGGAGAGGTAGTGATGGCAGGAACTAGCACTTTAGATATCTGAATCTTTGTAGAGGGCTCTTCTTCCCCTTCCCTTTTATTCTCCCCCTTTTTGTTATCATCAAGGAGAGGGGTCAAGCCTTGTGCTTTTGCCAGCTGCATTAGGAGATTGGTTTGAGATTGTTGGTTGAGAAGAAGGGTGGCCACAGAATCTTCAATTCCTTGAACTCTGTCTTCCAACTTGGCCAGCCTTTGTTCAGTAACTGATTCCTTTTTCAATCTCGAAACCAAGTCCTGCAAAGTACCATAGGGCATGACTGAATCCAATCTTTCTGAAGTGAAGGATTTCAAGTCAGCAATATCTTTCCTGAGATCATCTAGACTCATATCTTGCTTTACTTTCTGCAACTTCATGAGATGCAGTGAGTCCAGGTGAGCTTGGAGGATAGCCTTGATATTTGCATTTGAAGTGTTCTGAATGGCCTGTTGAATAGTGATGATTTGTTTGACCAAGTGGACATTGAATTCACCTGTTCTATGCTCCTTAGTCAAGGCCCATTCAGGTAGATTAGGAATGGAATTAGGGTCTTCATCTCCCCCTATGTTCATGCTTCCATCAGAAGAAATAGAGTCATCATCATCAGAATTTACTCCAAATTCCTCAGATGGCTCACCAGCTGTAGAAGGCATCCTGTTAATAGCAGCTTTATCCCTTTGAAGAGATTCTGTTGAGTGCACTAGATGTAGTGTCCTCTCTGCCTCCTCATTGCCCTGAGCAGCCAACAGTTGATAGGCTGTCACAGGATGAGTAAAAGTGTCAGCATCCAAGGAAATGTTATCAATTACAGCTTTGTAATGTTGCTGAAATTGTCTTTCCTTTTCAGCATCATCCACAATCATTGACTCATGAGCAATGGCTGGTTCCACCCTTGTATCAACTGTACCTGCTTTTCTCTCTTTTTCTCTATGTTCTTGCATCAGGGGCTCCCCCTGGCTCACACATCTCACTCCCTCACCTTCACCTTCTAAGGTGGTACTCCACTCACTGACTTTTGCCATGCTGGAAGAAATAGCATGCATTTTTGTGCTCTCAATCTCTCCTTTTGCCTGGGAGCAACCCAGCCTCTCACTCAAATTTTCACTCCCTGCCCTCAATCCTAAAAGTGATTGCACAGTATTCATGTCTTCTACACTTGGAATCATTTCAGTTATTTGTGTAGAGACTATCAACGGATGTGGAATATCCGTTGAAGTTGAAACTGTTGTTATCAACGGATAACTGCTGTTAAGCTTATCCGTTGAAGAGCAACCACTTGTCAACGGATGAGTGATATCCGTTGAAGAAGGAAAAGAAGATGAAATTGAAAGTGATATAATTGTTGAATCTGTATAGATTGATTTGATATGTGTTGATACAGATCCTTCAATTATATCTGAAAGAATTTGCGGGTGATCCAACAAATCATCTAAAAGATGATGATCACCTGTATTTGAGTGGGGCTCCTCCCTGAGTTGTAAAGAGGGAGAATCAGGAATTGATGGGAATAACATATCCACATCCAGAGATGGTGAAGAAGTATTTGGTGATTGATGTGTAGTTATTGTGAGAGAATGGGGCTGTGACTCCACATTTATTGGAGTCACATCAAACTGAGTTTGAGAAGGCACAGAGACAGATGGATGTATCTGTGCAGTGTGTGCACCCTGTGTAGAAGATTGGGTTCTAGCCTTCTTCCTTCTAATAAAAGCTTTTGTAGGTGAGTGTTTGGCTTTAGTGTCCCTCCCTCTTTTGTTCTGTGTTCCTGGTTGGGAACTCTTTTCAATAGTAACATCCTTTTGGGAGGATGCTACTAGGGATGTGCTAGAAACCTTTTCAACCACCACAGCTTTTTGAGAAACTGGGGCTTGGCTAGCTTGGGAAGCACTCAACTCTCCTTCCTTATCCTGGGGGTTTCTTTGATGTTCACCCCTCCCCTCACCACTCACACCCTGTTCACTTCCCTCAGGGTTAATGGTTGTTGTTACAACTGTTGTCTTTTGAGAAACAACAGAGGTGGTTTTCTTTGTCTTGGATTTTGAAAGTTTAGATTTGGTGACCTTGGTAGAAATCTGTTGGGGCATTGACACAGATTTCATGGCCACACTAGAAGATAAAGAAATAGAGGGGTTGGAAGAAGTAGGAGTTGTAGAAGCAATTACCTCACCTACCTGGGGTGCATTCATGATTGGTAAATATACCAATTGCACACTGCTGTTTAGATCCATTCTCTTCAAGTCTGCAAGAACTCTTTTCTCTTGTGCCCAGCACTTGAGTTTATTATTCTCATTGATTATGACTAAACCTTCAGCAACATGGTTAGCCAATAACATAAAGAATCTAGCATAATAGATGTTATTAGGTCTATTAGCTTTGTTACCTAATCTAGTACCTAATTCTAGCATCACATAGTTGCTAAAGTTAAAGTACCTATCAGAAACAAGCATATAGAACATATTAACAAGAGATGAAGTTATGGCATCAAAATTACTAATTTTCCCAGAGAAAACCTTTATGAAGGCATCCCCAAGAAAACTCCATTCTTTCCTAAGGCCTTTTCGTCTAATACCCCCTAAATTAGCAGAGTTAAGAGAGTAACCTATGGAATCTAACATGCTGGATACATCACTATCAGTGTGTGGTGTCATGGCATTGTTCTCAGGTAATTTAAAACATGCTTGTAAGTCATCACAGTTAATACAGTGATTTTTACCTTTGAGAGTGAAGGAGATAGTCATATCCATGGAGTTGAACTCAGCAGTTGTCCAAATCTCCTCAACTACTTCACAGAAAATCATTGGGGCTTCCAGCATTGCATAGCTAAGTTTACAGTTTTTGATGAAGTCCATCATTTTGTGATAATCTGAGTGGGCTTCATTCTTTTCTACCAGAGCTATGAAATTGTTCTTCTCGTAGATGAACCCAGATTGAGACATAATCTTCACGACTGGTGCCATTGTTGTGAGTAGAAATTGCAGAGAATAACTTGAAGGTTTTGCAGAGAGAAAATGGTAAATGCTTGAAATTCTAAGAAAGCGTAAAGTAATAATGAACAATCAGAAGGGCTTATATGCTTTCAAAGAAAAAGAAATAAATAAAGGATTAATCAATAAGTAGGTGTTAGTGAATTTCAGCCGTTTAAGAATAAACTGTAAGTATTCTAATAACTACCTTTAAAACCAATACATACAGATGTATGTATGGTATCAACGGTTAAGAAAATAGAATCAACGGCTGTGAAACACCTCAAACGTCTGATGTGACATTTCAACGGATAATGTAAATTGTCATCCGTTGAAAGGTACTTCAGCTTTATCCGTTGACGGATAAAAGTTCCAGAGATATACTTGTCTTTCAACGGATAATGAATATCCGTTGATAGAGCAATTTTGACTTTCAACGGATAGGGAACATCCGTTGATGGAATAAACTTTGTTAAAAGTCAAATTTGTTCTAGCAACTAATATATTTCAGGCTTCTCATCAAATTGCAAAGAAGACATGAATTTTAAGAGTAATTAAGCATACCTAGCTCACTTACCAATCTTGTGAATGTTGATTCATCAAGTGGCTTGGTAAATATGTCAGCAATTTGTTGTTCACTTGGAACAAAATGTAGTTCCACTGTACCATTCATGACATGCTCCCTAATGAAGTGGTACTTGATATCAATGTGCTTGGTCCTTGAGTGCTGTACAGGATTCTCTGTTATGGCTATGGCACTTGTGTTGTCACAAAAGATAGGTATTCTATCAACATGAAGTCCATAATCAAGGAGTTGATTCCTCATCCATAACATTTGAGAACAGCAACTTCCAGCAGCAATGTATTCAGCCTCAGCTGTAGAAGTAGAGACTGAATTTTGCTTTTTGCTAAACCATGATACAAGCTTGTTTCCCAGGAATTGGCAGGAGCCTGTTGTACTTTTCCTGTCTATTTTGCAACCTGCATAGTCTGCATCTGAATAACCAATTAGATCAAAGCCAGATTCTCTAGGATACCAAATTCCTAAATTTGGTGTACCCTTGAGATATCTGAAAATTCTCTTGATAGCAATTAAGTGAGACTCCCTAGGATCAGCTTGAAATCTAGCACACAGACATGTAGCAAACATTATATCTGGTCTGCTAGCAGTTAAATATAAAAGTGAACCAACCATGCCTCTATAACTTGTAATGTCCACAGACCTTTCAGTCTTATTTAATTCAAGTTTGGTGGCAGTGGCCATGGGAGTTTTTGCAGATGAGCATTCCATTAAGTCAAACTTCTTTAAAAGATCATAAATATATTTAGTTTGACTAATGAAAATTCCATCACTAACTTGTTTAACTTGTAAACCAAGAAAATAGGTTAGTTCTCCCATTAGGCTCATTTCATATTTACTTTGCATTAGCTTAGCAAACTTTTTGCAAAGTTTATCATCTATAGAGCCAAATATTATGTCATCTACATAAATTTGAACAAGTATACTAGAGCCATTAACATCCCTAAAGAAGAGAGTTTTATCAACAGTACCTCTAGTGAAGTGATTCTCCAAAAGAAATTTTGATAAGGTTTCATACCAGGCTCTAGGTGCTTGCTTCAGTCCATAGAGTGCTTTCAACAGATAATACACATAGTCTGGAAAATTTGGATCTTCAAATCCTGGAGGTTGACTTACATAGACTTCTTCCTCTAATTTCCCATTTAGAAATGCACTCTTGACATCCATTTGATAGACTTTGAAATTGGCATGGGCTGCATGGGCTAGAAATATTCTGATGGCTTCAAGTCTTGCAACAGGAGCATATGTTTCATCAAAATCTATTCCCTCTTGCTGAGAATAGCCTTTAGCAACCAGTCTGGCTTTATTCTTTATGATAATGCCATTTTCATCCATCTTGTTTCTGAATACCCACTTTGTGTCAATAGGACTCTTGTTCTTTGGTTTGGGTACCAGCTTCCAAACTTGGTTTCTCTCAAATTGGTTTAGCTCTTCCTGCATAGCTAATATCCAATCTGGATCCAATAGAGCTTCTTCCACTTTCTTAGGTTCCTCCTGAGATAGAAAACTACTGTACAGACATTCATCTTGAGTAGCTCTTCTTGTTTGCACTTTAGATGATGCATCACCAATGATCAGTTCAAAGGGATGATTCTTGGTCCATTTCCTTTGTGGTGGAAGATGTGCTCTAGATGAGGTGGCCTCAGTATTGTCATGATGTGAGACAGAGTGTTGACTAGTTGAAACTCCCCCTGAGTTGTTGGTCCTTTGCAGGGAACTTGGAGTTCTATCAACTGATGATGTAAATCGATTATCCGTTGATGAACTATGATCAACGGATGCTTCATTTTGTACTTCAACGGATGGTGCACTATGTCTTTCAATGGATACTGCATTGCTTCTATCAATGGATGCAGTATTTTGTGCATTATCCAGGGGCATGTTTTGAATCCCTTTTGAAGTGTCATCTCCATCAGTCTCCTCTTCACTATCATCACAATATATCTCAATATTGTCAAATTTGAGTCTCTCATTATGTCCCTCATCTGTTAGTCCATCAATCTTTTTATCATCAAACACAACATGCACAGATTCCATAACAATGTTGGTTCTTAGATTGTAGACCCTATAAGATTTTCCAGCTGAATAACCAACAAATATTCCTTCATCAGCCTTTGCATCAAACTTCCCTTTATGGTCAGATTGATTCCTCAGTATAAAGCATTTACATCCAAAGACATGAAGAAAGTTTAGAGTTGGTTTTCTTCTCTTGAACAACTGATAAGGAGTCATGCCTTTAGCTTGATTGATCAAAGAAATATTCTGAGTGAAGCAGGCACAATTAACAGCTTCAGCCCAGAAATATGTTGGTAACTTTGATTCTTCAAGCATTGTTCTGGCAGCTTCAATTAAAGATCTGTTCTTTCTTTCAACAACCCCATTTTGCTGAGGTGTTCTTGGAGCTGAGAACTCATGCATGATTCCATTTTCTTCACAGAACAGCCTTAATGTCAAATTCTTGAACTCAGTTCCATTGTCACTCCTGATATTTCTAACCTTCAAGTCAGGATGATTGTTGACTTGCCTGATGTGATTGATAATGATTTCACTTGCTTCATCCTTTGATCCAAGAAAACAGACCCATGAGAACTTAGAGAAATCATCTACAATCACTAAGCAATATCTTTTTCTTGCTATTGACAATACATTGACTGGTCCAAACAAATCCATATGTAGCAGCTGTAATGGTTCATCAATTGTTGTTTCAAGCTTCTTCTGAAATGATGCTTTCCTTTGTTTGCCTTTCTGACAAGCATCACACAGACCATCCCTTGAGAATTCAACAAGAGGAATTCCTCTTACTAAGTCCTTTTTGACTAGATCATTCATTGTTTTGAAATTCAAATGGGATAGCTTCTTGTGCCATAGCCAACTCTCAACTGAACTTGCTTTGCTGAAGAGACAAGTAATAGATTCTGCATCTGTAGAGTTGAAGTCAGCTAAGTACACATTTCCTTTTCTAACTCCAGTTAGAACCACTTTGTTGTCTTCCTTACTAGTGACAACACAGGCTTCAGAATTGAAGGAAACTGTATTCCCTCTATCACATAGTTGACTGATACTCAGTAAGTTGTGCTTGAGACCATCAACTAATGCAACTTCTTCAATGATGACATTCCTTGTTGAAATCAAGCCATATCCCATAGTAAACCCTTTGCTGTCATCTCCAAAGGTTATGCTGGGGCCAGCTCTCTCTTTAAACTCTGTGAGCAGGGAGAAATCTCCAGTCATGTGTCTTGAACAGCCACTGTCCAAGTACCATAGATTTCTTCTATTTTCCTGCACACCACAAAATCAATCAATTTGATTTTGGTACCCAAGTTTCCTTGGGTCCATTCTTGTTAGCCTTTCTCCTAGACTTCATTCCTCCTGCATCTTTAGACTTAGGTGAGTTTGAGTCAACCTTGGTCTTAGATGTGGTTGGTTGAGGTGTAGGGTTAGTCACAACATTATCCATCACATTTATAGAATTATTAGGCATGGATTGTGCATACATGTTATTCCACATTGGCATATTGTATGGCATTTGAGGCATACTGAATGCAGCAAGATAAGGATTGTTAAAATATGGCATGTTTGCAAAATGTGCATAAGGATTTTGTTGAGACATAACAGGCATAGCATGTAGAGGTGATACAGACATGTTAGGCATGGAAGAGGGTACAGTTATGGGAGATTTCTTAATAGATTTACAGTTAGCAGATAGATGATTAACACTACTACAATGCACACAGCTTTTTCTAGGAGCATACTTGTCAGGTGTGTAATTGTTATGTTTGTTAACTCCTACCTTCCCATTTCTGTTGGATTTCCTTTTGGATTCCTTTTTATCCTCAACCATCTTGAGCCTATTGTTTAACTGTTCTAAGGTCATGTGCCCTACATTCACCTTTCTGACATCTTTGGATGTGCTTGCTCCTTCTTTGACAAAGTTCTTTGAAGTTGAACCAAACTTTTTGTTGAGTTTCTTTAGATTTTCTCTTTTAGAAACATCTGCCTGTTTTAATTGAGGAACCTTCAACGGATGTTCCTTTTCTTCCTTCAACGGATAACTTTCATCATCCGTTGATTCCACATCCGTTGACAGTCCATCAATTAATTCCAGTTTCTTTTTATTTTTATCCCAGGCAGTTTCACAGAATGATTCAATTCCTTGGACTTTGGCAATTTGAGCACTTACATCCCTAGATGTTTTCCAGGCTTTAATCACCTCTTGCTCTTTCTCTAATTGATTGGAAAGTATTTCTACTTTCTTAACAGATTCAACTAGTTCATTTTCAACAGATATACAATGCAATTTGGTTTTCTCTAGGTCAATCAACTTATTTTCTAACACAGTATTTCTATTACTTAAAAACAGATTGTTCTCTTTGATCCTACTATTTTCTTTAGCAAGAGATTTAAGAGACACACGCAAATGATACAATTTAGTAGACATGTCATTGAAAGCATCATTGCACTCTTCTTTAGTAAGCTGTGTTAAATCAGTAGTGATTACCTGATTGCTTGATGAACTAACTTCGTTTTCTTCAGAATCAGCCATGAGAGCAAGGTTGACATAATCCACATCTTCATCCTCTTCATCTCCATCAGCTGCCCAGTCCTTTTCTTGAGTGATGAAAGCCCTTTCCTTCTGTTTGAGTAGATCAAAATATTTCTTTTTGTAATCTACTTGTTCAAATTTCTTCTTTTCAGAGGTTGGCTTTCTGCACTCACTTGCAAAGTGTCCACTTATACCACAATTAAAACACTTGAACTTGGATTTGTCCACCATGTTCTTATAGGGTTTAGTGGCTCTAGTGTTTTTCCTGAACTTCATCTTTGCAAATCTCCTGGACAGAAATGCAAGATGCTCATCAATACCATCAGAGTCATCTTGACTGGAGTTGTCTTCATTTTCAGCAACTTGCTCTTTACCCTTGTCTGATTCTGGATTTCTTACACCATCTTTGGAGCTTGATGTAGATCTCACAGTTTCTTTTCTGCATTCTTTCTCATTTTCAGCTACCAATGCAACTGAACCTCCTTTCTTTCTCCCCCTCTCCAATACCTCATCCTGTTCCAACTCTAGTTCATAAGTCTTCAAGATTCCATATAATCTTTCAAGAGTAAAGTCCTTATAATCCTGAGAGTTTCTTAAGGAAACAGTCATGGGTTTCCATTCCTTTGGTAAGGATCTCAAAAATTTAAGATTTGAATCCTTCACCTGGTACACTCTACCATACAGCTTCAGTCCATTCAACAGCTTTTGGAATCTATTAAATGTGTCATTTAAAGATTCATTCTCTTCAAAATGAAAGTACTCATACTGTTGAATGAGAAGCTGTATTTTGTTCTCTTTTACTTGTTCTGTACCTTCACACAGCAACTGAACTGTGTCCCAAACCTCTTTGGCAGTTGAACAATTTATCACATTATCAAACATATCCTTGTCAAGACCATTAAACAAAATGTTCATAGCCTTCTTATCCTTGTGGACTTCTTCTGTGTCTTCCATTGTCCATTCTGCTCTAGGTTTTGGAATGGATTGACCAACAGCAATTGTGGCCGTAGCAACTGTGGCTACTTTGTGGGGAATGTGAGGACCATTCTCAATGCAGTTTACATAACCTTCATCTTGGGAGAGTAGATGAAGGTGCATTTTCACCTTCCAGTGGTGATAACTGTCTTTGTCAAGAACTAGGATCTTTACTCCAATATCCTTCTTACTCATCTTTGTTAGATTCCAAGATCTTTAAACTCTTTGTGTGTCAAGAGCTTGCTCTGATACCAATTGTTATTCCTAGAGGACTAACAATGAGATTTACAGAAGGGGGGTTGAATGTAAATCTCAAAACTTTTTCAGGTTTTGAGAAGTTTATTAAAGCAGTGTGTTCTAGATGAACAAGTGTATGAATTGCTTTGAGCTAATGCAGACAGATATATATTCAAACACAAAATGTAAAGAACACAACAAACTTTAAAAACTTTTCTGGTGGATTTGTTGTTCCACCAGAGATGGTATATTAGAAAATCTGTGTTCAACAATGTTGATCACAGCTGCATCCTAGTACAAACTAGATGAATTTTCTCTCAAGATATTTCTTAACAGCTCTGGAAAATCTTTTTCTAATTACTAGCTTCTTCTTGGTTTATATATTACCAAGTGTACAAGTGAAAAAAAATATAAAATTACAATAGTAAAATAAGTTCTTCACTTGCTTCTTTTCCTGTTCACTCCAGTACTTTGTTGACTATTGCATCTTTGTACTAAAGAAGAACGGCTGCTTTTTCTGTTGATCCTGAAATTCGGCTGCCACATCTCAGTTTTCTCTGTCAACCCATGTGCCTCTGTCTGTAGGTACAACTACCACTTATCAACGGCTAATTAGCAGAACATCCGTTGAAGCTTTCATCCGTTAATGACTTCATCCGTTGAAGGATGTTATCCGTTGAAGCTTTCATCCGTTGATGCATTTATCCGTTGATGCTCTCATCCGTTGAAGGATGTTATCCGTTGAAGCTTTAGAGACATCCGTTGAAGCTTAGCTTCTCATCCGTTGAAGGTCTTTAAGTCATCCGTTGATACCACTTCATTTATACAAAATTACAAGGCATGAAATATTTACAATTGGCCTTCCTATCTGCATATCATCTAGTAGTCAACATGACTTATAGTTTCTCTCAACTTCTAAGAATTACATTTTAAATACAGAGACTGAAATATGCTACAATACTAGACTTATTTCTAAGTAAAGCTACACCATCAACGGATAGCCAAAGTGGTCTTATCCGTTGAGGCTACTGACACTAAATTTCTACTTAAGTATTTTGTTAAACATATCATCAAACTAATGCACATATATTCCTAACACATCTTCTCACACTTGTCTTCTTCTTGTTGGTGTGATGACATCATCATCACTTACCTCTTTGATTAACTCCTAATTACTTGGCTAATGATCGCTGATCTGTTATACGGTTCGCTTAACTTTCGTTTTCGTTTATCGTTTGAGGGATCATACCCGGGATCTTATTACTTGGGTTCCCTTAACCTTTCTCAATACATTATATTTCTTTTATGATCCTCTCTTATAATCCTTGAATTTAAATCCTTTTTATCCTGTTACCTTATACTCAATTCTTTCGGTATCTGGTGGATTTTCGGGAAAAATCAAAGTGTTCGAATTTGGATTCCGACGATCTTTACATACACTTATATACCATATAGAGTACTAATAAGATCTCAGAATAACAATAAAAGAACCCCTACAAAGTGTGGTATGAAATGTTTTTTTATTCAGCATAATCAGCAAAATCACTATTCATAAGGGTTACAAAAAGTCCAAAATTTTGGGGTTATTACAGTCTCCCCTCCTTAAAAGGATTCTGTCCCGGAATCAAATAGAAAACAAATGGGGGTACTTTTCTAGCATTGCGCTCTCTAGTTCCCAAGTTGATTCTTCCACATTATGATTCTGCCATAGCACTCTGACTAGCTTGATCACTTTGTTCCGAAGCACCTGCTCCTTCTTATCCATAATCTTTACTGATTTCTCCACGTAAGTCAGATCTGGTTGCATATCCACCTGCTCGTACTCCACTATGTGTCTGGCATCCCGATGATACTTCCTTAGCATTGACACATGGAACACATTATGAACTTGTTGTAGGTTCGGGGGTAAGGCTAGCTCGTAAGCCAACTTCCCAATCTGTCATAATATCTCAAAAGGTCCAATATATCTTGGGCTTAGTTTCCCTTTCTTTCCGAACCTCATTAATCCCTTCCAAGGGAATACCTATAACAGCACTAGGTCCCCTACTTCCTATTCTTTGTCCTTTCGTGTCAAATCAACATACTTCTTATATCCATATTGAGCTACTACCAGTCGTCCTCTGATTAGATCTATTATATCCTTGGTCCTTTGGACTACGGCATGTCCGAGCATCTTGCGCTCTACAACTTCATCCTAACATAAGGGAGATCGACATTATCTTCCCTCAAGGATATCATAAGGCGATATCTCGATACTGATATACAATCTATTATCGTAAGAAAACCCAATCCGCGTTACGTGATCATTCCAAATTCTTTCAAGTCTATTGCACAGACCCTCATTATAGATTCTAGCATTATAGCTTTTGCTTCTCAATACCCACTCTTTTCCCGTTCATAATATTATACTGGTTATACTTTTGCTCGTTAGCGTTCTATAACCTTTTAATAACCACGTCAACCTTAGTATCACGAACGCGTTAGATTCGGAATACCACCGCACTGATACTACTTCCTTTTGCTGCTTCCATCTTCGAAAGCTTGATCTATCATATAGAAGTAAAAGATTTTATTGAGAGATCACTATGATCATGAACACTTGTTCTATTGCATAGTTAGTACAGAAGGTGGCCATCCTTTAGTACTTGACAAGCAATTAAACAACATGTGGTATCCTACTAGGCTTCTATCACACAGATAGATAGTCATTCGGCAATACCTCCCCTTCCGAAAGAGTTGTTCTTCTCAGCTTATACAAAATAAAAAGGAGAGAAAAGAATGAATTGAAGAGAATTGTATATATATAAAATGTACTTCCACAAAATATCTGGCTTGGAATCTACCTCTGAACTATAGAGGTTTGTCATAGGAGAACAAAACATATACATATATATATCAACATCAGGTATTATAACATCGTATTTCACATGCCTAAATATTTTTGATATTCTGTCCATCATTCTATGGACCCATGCTCTTGCTCGAGCTTATACACAATCACCTTTGAAACTCCCTCGACATCGAAAATCGAATCTGGGATCTCATTCTAGACATCATCGTTACTAGAATTCTATGCTTGTACCGCAACCTTCCTCGTATAGTAATACGACTCTCTATTGATAAGAAGGAATAAGTATTCAATAGGTAAATAATCGAATTAATTAGTCTATTAGTGATAACTTATACATCACCACAACCCGATTAGTGGTACCCAATCTCAACATCCATTACACTACAACTCTCACGGTTGTAATCGACTCATTATTCAAAGAATCGTTGCTGCATTACTAGGGTCCACCACTGACCTACTGTCGTCATTCGTTTTCCTTGGAATATTAATAGGTAACCATACGGAGTCCATACCTGTCGTATCAAATTCTTCTAAGGAGTTAACATAATCACCATTCATAATTCATGAAGTACACTCCAGATCCTGACGTACTTTCATGACATGAAGCAGATAAAATTGCAGAACAGTTTCAATAAAAGCAACGATAGCAGGTTAATACCATTCTTAATCATATGTCTTTATCAGGAGACATGAAGCTCAAAGGTTCATTTAGTCCTTTCGTAACATGGTCCTGGCTTATCTCAAGATATGTCCTTATAAGATAGATAGCCCGCTCACGGCGATTACATAAATTAAATCTTTACCAAACTACTATCACAGTTGAGTATTGCACAGTCATCAGAAGGAATGTCAATCTTCCAAACCATAATACAACCTTCACGGCTTCAACCATCATCACTGTATTCCTCTGGCACGAACGCCTATAATTATCCTCTTACATTTAAAGTGTCGGCCACCTAATGGCCTTTCCTGATAGTAAAATTTCCTTACAATCAATTTCATTTTAACCACCTCCAACTAAATTTTCTACCTCATTTCAATCACTGCTTATGTGAAAATGTTTTTCTTAAATCCTGGTGAGAAAAAAAAATCACCATTTTTCCATATGTCATTGCCTTATTCTTTAGATGTGAACATTGTCACGATTGACTCTCGATTATACTTAGGACATCTCTTATCTTGGGTCCTCGTTTTCACCAATCTCGACCTTCATTGGGTCGATCTATACTTTCTTATGGTTCAACACGTGCCCACCTGGCATTATTATAATTATGTCATATTTTCTTTATCAAAATTTCTATTCTTGAGAACTTTGAATATTACCTTTTTCCTTGTAAAACCTCTAAGGTTATCCTTAAATTCTTCATCCGGTACTCCCTAGGTACAGGGCATATCAAGATACCATTTACTAATACTAGAACCATTGTTTAAGTAATTCTGAAAAATTTCTCTACTGATCTTTAAAGGTTGTTGTTACCTTAGTCCTTCGTTCCATACTACCCAACTCATAATGTCCCTATTAAGGGTGAAATGCCAACCTTTATGCATTCCTCTATGGTTCATCTCAAGTTATCGAGGTTCCATCCTTAATTCCACTTTTTTTAAAAAGGTACTTGCATCCTTCCATAGATAAATCAAGTCATGTATCCCTAATAAGGGTGTCTTATTCAATCATTCCCATCTCGATAGTATATGCCTAATTTCACAATAACATCTGTATTCAAAATGAGGTCAATCAATATGGCCTCCAAAAGATAATAACGGTTATCTACTTTTCTTTCCTAATTTGGTAATGATCACATGGATGTTCTGGAAGATATTGGTCGTGTTCAACGTGAACTTCTTCTTAATAAATCCTTATTTACTTTTGTTGTTTATCTCAACAGTCATCTCAATGTTGGGATATCTTTTGTACTCGGTGTCTCCCTTTTGGGTATCAAGTCACAGGTGTTACATACACTTTCCATTTTTGAAGGTTACTTCCTTCATCCAGTTTCCTAATTTCTTACTTTCTTGTCTCTTCCGTCTATCAACGTCTCATTATTTATCCTTCGAACTATCTCAAGGTTTCCTCGAATCCTCCCAACTTAAAGGGGATAAAATATTTGTATCTCTTATTCCTTCAATCATCAACTTTAACTCATGGTGAATCACCCTCATCCTGACGATTACATACTTTTCTATTTCTATTGCTACGAGTCTTTAGGGTTTCCTCATACCCAACTCCCTTATCATTCCTCAAACTCTATTGCCTTTATATTCCTTTCCACTTCAGTTTCTTTTTATTTACCTCTCTCTTACAATCATTTCACGAATCCACTAATCATTGACTTCAAACATCACGTTGTTCTGGGATTCTTGTCATCAGAATGAATCTTGACAACTTTTACAATCTTATATTCATAATTTATCATACTCGTCCGCCTTTGTTTCGGCTCTAAAGCTTTCACACTATCTCCATAACCTTGGGAATTACTTTCCCGAAAACAATTGTCTGAACTTTAATCAGTTTATTATAACCTCTGGCTCCGTGCCTTTCTTGGCCTTTCACCAACGGGTGGCCTCTCTCTTAGGAAGGTAAGTGACAAAAATAGTCTTTTGCGCTTCGTCAGTCATTTAGAATCTCAAATTATTCCTATATTTCCTTTAGCCAAGCTCTTGCCTCGACTGGGTCAACCTGTTCCTTGGAACTCTGAGAGCTTAGCGACCTAAAGGTCATGAAAGGATTTCCTACCGCATTGTTTCCTCAAGGTGGTGGTTGAGAATAAGAGTATAAGTTCTGTTTAGACAGGTCCATGAATTTCTGTATAGGAGTACCATCCTGGTTCTCCCTATCTTGTTCGACTTCTGTTTTCTCAGTATGAAATGTTTTCTCATCCTCCCCATAATCGGGGTCATCCTACATGTTTTAAATCCTCATTTTCCACTTCATTATGTTATGGGTTCCTTCTATCTTGATGGCGTCCTCCCTGACTATCACATTCAGGGTTTGCCCTAAATCTTATTCCTCGAACTATGACTTTCATCTAAGATCCAGTCCTTAAGCTCTTGAACATTTGGAACCCAAATTCTGTAGGGATACCTCATTATTCCCTCATCATCTTTCTAGGTATTAATCTCTTCTCCGGTCATTGGTTCTCTGCCTCTATTCATCACTTTTTTCTTGGCACAATATGATCTTCTCCAATAATTCGGGCTGTATTGCAATCTCAAACAGCTTTTCGGTACCGGCTCCGGTTACCTTCACTTCTATTTCCATTTTCTCAAAATCTCTTGTCAATTCTCCCAAAGACATTTTCATCTTGAGTCTCTTTTTTATACTAAGGGCATTAGCCACCATTTTGGCTTTCCCTGAAAGAAAAAGAATCTCATAATCGTAATCCTTGATTAGCTCTAACCACCTCCTCTGGCGCATGTTGAGCTCTTTCTGCGTGAAAATGCACTAGAGCACTTATGGCTTGTGTAAATATCGCACTTCTCTCCATACAAGTAGTGCCTCCAATCTTTAGGGCAAAACTATTGCCACGAGCCCAAGCTCATGGGTAGGGATATCGGATTTTATATTCCCTTAGTTGTCTTGACGCGTACGCGATTACCTTGCTGTGCTGTATAAGAAGCACCCTAATTCCTTATGCGAAGCGTCACTACAAATAAAAAAAAATATCTCCTTTTCCATCCGGCAACGCCAATATAGGGGCCGTCACCAACCTTTGCTTCAGTTCTTAAGAGCTGTTCTCGCATTTCTCTGTCCATTCGAACTTCTCAGTCTTACGAGTAAGTCGCGTTAAAGGGGCTACCATCTTTACAAACTTGAACGAACCTCCGGTAGTGATGGACCAATCCTACCTCTGGTAGTCTCCCTAACCATGGTCATCAATTCCTCAGTGGTCCTTTATTCATTCTTGTCAGGATCCTTCACGGAATCCTTCTCAGAATTAATCCCTTCTAGGACAACATCCTCAACCGCTACATCCACAATATGAACATCATCCGGTCCCGTGTTAGGACGCTCTATCGGATCCACAATCTGATCTCCAATACCTAATAAAATATCATCGCGTTGTTGCTCCTCAACCTCAGGGTTCGGAGTCCCGCTACCATATACGATAACAAACTACGCCACTATCACGATATTTATAAGGGTTCCCCTAAGGGTTTTAACTGTCAGTACTACATTAGGTAGTCCGACAATGAACTTGGCAAGAGTTCTTATTTATCTTAGTGAACTTATTATTTTAACGTCACTTCATCTCTGAGGTTTATAACGCTTAGCTCTGATACCATTTCTGTAACACCCCCAAATCCGGGGTCGGGGATCCGAGTTGTCACGAGTTCCAATTCCCTTAACAACTCTTAATCTTAATAAACAACCAACCACTGCGTACCGTGACCCAACAATATACACACACACACCACAAGTTATAGTCTCAGAGATGAATACCAAAAATAACACAAGTCATTTTATTCTACAATTATAAGTCATTACACCTCAA
Organism: Apium graveolens; assembly: GCF_009905375.1. Classification (NCBI taxonomy): domain Eukaryota; kingdom Viridiplantae; phylum Streptophyta; class Magnoliopsida; order Apiales; family Apiaceae; genus Apium; species Apium graveolens. The sequence goes on from NC_133652.1 coordinate 92,448,186, forward strand.
AAGGGTTTCTGAATAAATTTACATATTCTTTGCCATTATTATAATTCATAAATGTACATAAGTCTGGTACAACAAAAGTTGAAAGCCTAGCCTATTGGTAGTTCCTACCTCTGCTACAACGACATCAACGCCTACAGGAAACTGCGGAACGTTTCCTATCCGCTCACGAATTGGGAGCTTGGTCCTGTTCATCATGTCTATCTGTTGTTGTGTGATGAAAGAAGAAAGCAAGGGTGAGCAACAAGCCCACCAAAATAATATGTATAATAATTAACAATATATGAGCATTCTCATAGTACTCATGAAAGTCTTGGTCAAGAAGAAATGAACCAAGTTTGATATCTTAACGCGACGAAGTCGCAAAATATTTAGTATATATACTTATATACTTTTCAAAATCTTTGAAATCCTCTGCCATGTATAATATACAGAGAGTTCCAGTTTATAACTGTATAAAAATATCATTGCAAGGTGATCTTATATATCTAACCTTGTCTCAACGTTTTTCTGAAAATCTTTGTCATGCATAAGATAATCATTAACCATATATAAGTTGAAAAGATGAAGTTACAAGATACCCCAATATACTTATATCTTTTCCAAATACTACTTGAACTACCACCGTTCAAGTTATAACCAGTTTCAAAAGTTCATCACATAGATGAGACTATAAGATAAGACTTGCATAGATTCGATCTTTGAAATATTATTGAATGAAATGAAGTTACGAGATACTTCATTAAGTCCCGATATATATATATATATATCCATATATATCTCTCATACATTTCCTGAAAACCTCTGTCATGTAAAGTATGAACAGAGTTGCAATATCCAATGAATTTTGGAAAGAAAAGAATTTTGACATAAATCTGATATCTTGCTGATCAGGCAAAGATACCAATAAGTAACCTTTTCTACTAGTAGATGGATGAATCCCCCACCGGTCATCACCCTGGCCTCATTAGGACCTTGTGCTGGACCGCCACCCGGCCTCTTATGCATTGATGGGCTGCCACCCAGCCACTTACACTTTGATAGACCATACCCCGGCCTGTCGCTTATGCCGACTCAATTAGATGGACTTACTTCCCGAACATTGGGTAAGTAATCAATTCATTTATCAAAACAGCAACCTCGTTGCGAATATAAAATACACCACAGAGCCAGATCCCTCAATTTTTAAGTGAGTATTTAAATCCCCTTTGAAAGGAAGATCTTAAATTTGAAAACGAGTTTTGGGATCTGCTCTAACTTTTAAAATCATTTTGAAGACTCGAAAACATTTTTAAGAATGTTTGGAGTAATGCTGATTTAATGAAATAAATCATTCCCGATATATTAGAAAATATCTGAATATTATTATTTAAATAATAATCCCATAAGGATAATCCTTATAAAAATAATTGAAGTAGAAGTTTTAAAACTTATACTTGAAATGAATAATAAATAACCAAAGATATACTTATACGAAAGTACGATCTTTATTTGAATAATCGAAAATAAGTTTGATTATCGAAACATTATTCTTTAATAAAATAAAGAATATTATTTAATAAAAGAAGCGGAGTCATAAGTCCTCGAATGAATATTCAAAATAATATTCATTTAATAAAATAAGAGGAGTCATAAGTCCTCGAATGAATATTCAAAATAATATTCATTAAATAAAATAAAGTTATCGAATAAACCTTATTCGATTAATAGTTTTGAAAACTATATCTATATATATAAATATATATATATATATATTATACTCGGGAATATCGACTCCCGGTTTAGAAAATGTTCACCTTTGGGTCCCCTATACTAAGGGTATACGCAACTACTGCTTATCTCTAGCATATATATTATGCAACTTATAAGCATTTGAATCAACAAAGAGATATCAAGATTACGAAACAGACATGCATATATACCATATCAGCATGCTCCAATATATCGCAAGATTTGCTAATAACAATCATGCACTTATCACAAGATAATGCATATACATATATTTATATCACAACAACAGTATAACGGGTAGAAAACTTGCCTGAGCGACTGGGGGTGGTAAAAGTCCTGGGATGAGTCTGGTAACCTATAAACAACATATAAGTTGGAATTAAACCAAAGTCGCTTAAGAATCTATACTTTAACCAATTAGACCCTAACGTTCGCTTTCGCGCTTAATGATTCACTTAAGTCGCTCGAGTACCCTCGGCTCCACCATTTTTAATAAATTAACCATTAGGAATTTTAAGGCTATTCTTTCGCGAGTACCCTACCAACTTCCTAATCCACTTTAAATAATTGTTTCATATTCCAATTAGTCATTTAAGGGCCTTAACCAAGGTTTCAAAGTAAGGCGAGGGGTAATGGTTCGGTCGCGAAATGCCGTTACTTAAAACGGTCATTTCTCCTAAACCGTACATCGGATTTAAGCGAACCACATATCAAAATGAAGCTCGTAACATGAACTATCTAATCATGGAAATGGTCAAAACCTAACAGTGAGTTCAAGGGTCCTGATGTTAAGAACAAAAGCAGTCTAAGGTAAATCAGGCATTATGACGACTATGTTTACGCGATTACCAAATTTGTACAACTCCAAATCAATCCACAATCAATCCCACAGTCATTACTATAACCAAACTCCATCCATACTCTACTACAACAGCCCCAACATCTCAAGATTTCCAATTTATACTACTCTCAATCATGAACTAAAAGCTTATACTTAAGTCTCATTAACTATAAATAAGACTCAATCATCCAAATCGCTACAAACCCAACCAAACTTTAAACACACAAGCATCATGCTTCTCATGAACTATATTAATCAAAACCACTCCTAAATATTCAAAGTAAAACTAGAGTTTGAAGTTTTATACCTTCCTTGAAGCTTTTAATCCATGAAAGATCCTTGGAATGCCCATGGAAGCCTTTATCTATGCTTAAGCTACCTTGACCTTACAAATAAAATCAAGAATAAAAAATTTGTTCTTGAAAGTTACTATTCACCTAAACTAAAATGATTTGTTTGAGATAGAAAACCTTTGATTCAAGTACTCAAACTACTTGCTCTTCTTAGTTATGAAATATAGGATCCAAAGAAACAAACCTCTTGAATTATGATTGAGTGGAGCTTGGGTTTGGAAATTTTTCTTCTTGTTTTTCTTCAAAAAACCGTGAGCAAGGAGATAGGGGGGGGGAGAAATGAATTTGTTTGCTTGGTTGCTTTGTTTTTGTTGTTAATTAACCTTTTACCATGGTAAAATTTGTGTGGCTTATAATCAACCAACAATTCCTTCCCATTGTGTCATGCTTATGTCATACTCTTATGTCATCTTCTCACACTTGTCTTCTTCTTGTTGGTGTGATGACATCATCATCACTTACCTCTTTGATTAACTCCTAATTACTTGGCTAATGATCGCTGATCTGTTATACGGTTCGCTTAACTTTCGTTTTCGTTTATCGTTTGAGGGATCATACCCGGGATCTTATTACTTGGGTTCCCTTAACCTTTCTCAATACATTATATTTCTTTTATGATCCTCTCTTATAATCCTTGAATTTAAATCCTTTTTATCCTGTTACCTTATACTCAATTCTTTCGGTATCTGGTGGATTTTCGGGAAAAATCAAAGTGTTCGAATTTGGATTCCGACGATCTTTACATACACTTATATACCATATAGAGTACTAATAAGATCTCAGAATAACAATAAAAGAACCCCTACAAAGTGTGGTATGAAATGTTTTTTTATTCAGCATAATCAGCAAAATCACTATTCATAAGGGTTACAAAAAGTCCAAAATTTTGGGGTTATTACACTCTCCCCTCCTTAAAAGGATTCTGTCCCGGAATCAAATAGAAAACAAATGGGGGTACTTTTCTAGCATTGCGCTCTCTAGTTCCCAAGTTGATTCTTCCACATTATGATTCTGCCATAGCACTCTGACTAGCTTGATCACTTTGTTCCGAAGCACCTGCTCCTTCTTATCCATAATCTTTACTGATTTCTCCACGTAAGTCAGATCTGGTTGCATATCCACCTGCTCGTACTCCACTATGTGTCTGGCATCCCGATGATACTTCCTTTTATGATCCTCTTTTATAATCCTTGAATTTAAATCATTTTTATCCTGTTACCTTATACTCAATTCTTTCGGTATCCGGTGGATTTTCGGGAAAAATCAAAGTGTTCGAATTTGGATTCTGACGATCTTTACATACACTTATATACCATATAGAGTACTAATAAGATCTCAGAATAACAATAAAAGAACCCCTACAAAGTGTGGTATGAAATGTTTTCTTATTCAGCATAATCAGCAAAATCACTATTCATAAGGGTTAAAAAAAGTCCAAAATTTTGGGGTTATTACAATCGCGAAAGATCACAAGAAGAGTCCCAGAGGACAATTAGGATGCACACTGAAAATGTTCAAAGTCCATAAAGGACCGAAAGCAGATAAAAGCAAAATAAAGAGCCATAGCAGGCATATGAAGCCATGCAAGGCCGCGAGATCACTCATCAGAAGACCATATAGCCTCGATACGTACAAACTCAGATTATGAGTTGATAACATGGATATGGGTAAAATACGAGGATTGTTAGGCTTGAACCCCAACAACGCCGAGAAAGCACCATTCCTAACCGACGTTACAATACTGTCTCCTAGGCGGGGGTAACCCACGCCTAAAATTTATGGTCGAATGAAGGTACCCTTTTCTTATTAAAAGAAAAAAGAGAGGAAATAATTATTAGAAAAAAGGAAGACAAAATTCTCAAAATAGAGAATATTATTTAATGCACGAATGCATAAATTAATGTCTGATGACAACAAAAATTACGAGTAAATTCATAATTTGATATATAAATTCCTTAAAGTTAAGGAATTTAAAAAATTGAATTAATTGGGAATAATAGAAAATAATTTTTAATATTATTTTCTATCCAATTAGTTATATTATGCACGATTGCACAAAAATTAAGTATGTCCGTTGACACAATAAATTATGACAAGAGTTCATAATTTTATAAAAAAAGAGAAAAAAGGAGGTGATAAAAAAAAGAGAGAAGAAAAAAAAGAGAAAAAAAAATCATCAAAAGAAAACGCTGGTGGAGAAGGCCGGGAATCGTCTTACGGAGAAAAATACTAGTGAAGATTAAGGAGAAAAAATTGAAGGCTAAAACCACGCCTAGGAAGCATAATTCCTAGGCGTTGTTCAAAAGATGTCTCCTAGGTAGGGGGTCAACAACGCCTAGGAAGTATGGAACCTCCAACAACGCCCAGGAGACAATATTCCTAGGAGCTGCTGGAAGGACGTCTCCTAGGCGGGGGTCAACAACGCCTAGGAAGTATGGAACCTCCAACAACGCCCATGAGACAATATTCCTAGGTGCTGTTGGAAGGACGTCTCCTAGGCGGGGGTCAACAACGCCTATGAAGTATGGAACCTCCAACAACGCCCAGGAGACAATATTCCTAGGCGCTGTTGGAAGGACGTCTCCTAGGCGGGGGTCAACAACGCCTAGGAAGTATGGAACCTCCAACAACGCCTAGGAGACAATATTTCTTGGCGCTGTTGGAAGGACGTCTCCTAGGCGGGGGTCAACAACGCCTAGGAAGTATGGAACCTCCAACAACGCCCAGGAGATAATATTCCTAGGCGTTGTTGGAAGGACGTCTCCTAGGCGGGGGTCAACAACGCCTAGGAAGTATGGAACCTCCAACAACGCCCATGATATAATATTCTTAGGCGTTGTTGGAAGGACGTCTCCTAGGCGGGGGTCAATAACGCCTAGGAAGTATGGAACCTCCAGCAACGCCCAGGAGATAATATTCCTAGGCGTTGTTGGAAGGACGTCTCCTACGCGGGGGTCAAAAACGCCTAGGAAGTATGGACCCTCCAACAACGCTCAGGAGACAATATTCATATGCGCTGTTGAAAGGACGTCTCCTAGGCGGGGGTCAACAACGCCTAGGATGCATTATGCAATAAAATCCTATTTTCTGATTATTTAATTAATCAGAAAATGGGCCAAAATCAAGAAAATTGCTGAAAAATCCCCGAAATTAAGGGAAAATTCCTGTAAATTAAGGAAAAAATCCCAGAAATTAAGGGAAAATTCCTGTAAATCAAAGAAAAAATCCCAGAAATTAAGGGAAAATTCCTGTAAATTAAGGAAAAAATCCCAGAAATTAAGGGAAAATTCCTGTAAATTAAAGAAAAAAATCCCAGAAATTAAGGGAAAATTCCTGTAAATTAAGGAAAAAATCCCAGAAATTAAGGGAAAATTCCTGTAAATTAGGGAAAAATCCCCAAAATGGGGGGAAAAATCCCCAAAATTGAGGGAAAATTCCTGTGAATTAAGGGAAAATTCTAATAAATTAGGGAAAAATCTCAGAAATTAAGAAAAAATTCTTGAAAAATACCAGAAAATTCCTAAAAAGAAGGAATAAGGTAAGGAAAATAATAGAGAGGTTCTGAAATAACCCTGAAGCCGTGTGCAAGACAAATCGTTGTAAATGTGTAGGTCGCTCCACACTTTACGCAAAAACGACACCCTATAAGGGAACAAATGAACTTAACTTCTCCGAAATCTTTTACGGTTTCCCAGAAGTTGGGGGGCAAATATATGGGCCTAAAATTAGCCTAGAAATATAATTAATATTGAATTAATTAGACCAGATGCGGTCCAATAACGAAGCCCATTTAATGAGGCCCAAAGCCCTGATTATTTATTAATATCATAATTAATAAATAGGGAGGATTACCGGCTCATTAAATAAGTCCTAACGCTGATGTAATTCCATAAAAGATAGCCTCAAGGGCACCTACACCCACTAGGAATCTGATTCCTCTATTCTAGGACTTCAAATTTTATCCAAAGTCTGAGAACTTGATCAACAAGTCTCCTATCTCTAGTCCAATTCAAGGACTCTCAACATTTATATAAAGGGATCTACCCCTCAATCAGAATTACGTTTTTAGCTTGATTCTCTAATTCACAGAGATAAGTAGGCTTCTCGTAAAGGCAGAATTAAGCTACAAAACACGAGAGCAGCCATTAAAGGCCTAGAGCTCCCGAACCTTAGTAATAAATACAACAAATAATAAACCCTAGTTTTTTATCCATAACAGTAGGCGGGAGTTTTATTTGCCCTTGAGAACAGCAAACACTAAACTTTGGAGTTCCCTTCTTAACTTGTTTATTGGCCCTCTCCTCCTTCCACATTATGGCATTACACTTCCTACAATATTCAGTAGGAGGGCCCAAAGAAGCATAACCCTTGGGAACTGTAAATATAGAGTAAGTTAAAAGCATTTAAAATAAATATATTTTTGAAATAAGGAAGATAGTTTAGAGAATCACCAGAATCATGGTTAAGAAGTTGTTCTTCATCTATTAAACACTCGCTATCGTCAATGTCATTGTCTGTTCAAATAATATATAGAGTAATGTAGCAGCAAAAGGGTGAAATAATATACTCATATAAACAGTTATTTTATAAATTATACCATCATGCCAAAATAAATCAGCTTCTTCAGATTGTAGTTCAGGTATCGTCGACGTCTCTACAAAATAGTATAATCTCCAATTAGTTATATAATATGTGGGACTGAGGTTTGTTAAAGAAGCTATATTAAAGAACCTGGAGATTCATAGTCAACTTGGGAATTGTCATCCGCAAATAAATGGACAGGCGGAACACGCATATGGTTTTTTTCACCCCTAACATTGCCTTCTTTTAGATTGCGCAAAATAGATGCACCCGAAAAATTATAACAACATATAAAGTACTAACTACAAATTCAGGTTGTTATTAATTTACACAGACAATATATAGGATAACATACGACTGGCAGTGGACGTGGTTTTGCGCATGCGTGATCTATTGGAAACTTCAGAAGCCTGTGAATTTTCTTTAGATGTAGGTGTGGAAAAAGAGTAATCTATAGAAGCAATATATTCAAAATAGCTATTAAAATTCTTAGGATCATGTAATTAGTATTTCAGATATAAACCAAATTTAGACGAAGAACATACCTAAACCATTAAATGCAGGTCGGCGATGTTGGATTTTAACGCAGCGGGGTCATGGAAAAACACTTTTACACATACAAAATCCAAATAAAAGCATATAAATCGTGAATAAAAATTCGAGGGATCGAATCTAACCTTTAAAAATAATTCGGAGACAACGATCAGAGATCCTTAGCAGTTGCTCCTCAAGTGTGAAGCACTCCATGGTATCAACCAAGAAAACGATGTTAAGGAGGAGGAAGGAGGTGGAGAGAATTGGGTTTTCTAAACTTTTTGGGTTTTCGGGTTTGATGTGAGTTAGAATAAAATAGGGTCTATAATAGTGTATTTATAGGCAAAATTTTCAGCCGAAATTTTCCCATAAATAATATTATTATTATCCCATTTATTATTCTCATTAATAATTAAAACACCTTTTAATTATTAATTCTTTTTCTAAACACTTTAGAAATAATTCTCTCTCTTGATTTAATTTCCAAAAATTAAATTCTTAATTAATAATATTAAGAACTTTTCTTAATTAATTTATAATCAATTAAATCTCATATAATCAATTATTAAATTTGCCAATTAATTATTTATTTCATAAATAAATAATTATTAGCCATTATTAATTAATTCCTCCACCATTAAATCATTCTCTTTTTATGGTGTGACCCTGTAGGTTCAATATTAAGCCGGTAGTAGAAATAAATAATAATAAAACTATTTTATCATTATTTATATAAATTCTCTAATTTATTAAATATGATTAATTAATTAATCACATTTATTCTACATCGTGAGGGATACTTCTCAGCATATCGCGACTATCCGGATAATATGAATTCACTGCTTAGAATACCAAGAACCTATTCAGTGAATAGTTACCGTACAATAAACTCCTTCTACCCTACAATGTCCCGATTAAATACAAGGCATGGATCTCGTGTCAAGCCTATCTAATTCAATCACTTGGCTTACCATTTACTATGCGTAGTTCTATGCAAATTAGAAACTCCTTTATAATTTCATTTACTCTGGCCAGAGATTCCTGAACTAGCATAAGTGGATCAGCCTTGAACATTCGCTTCCTTCACTGGAAGGGGTAGATCCTTTATTGATCATACACTATCTTCGTGTACAAATTCCTATACCCAGAAGAGCCCTAATAATTGTCCCTGGAGACTAAGAACTAAACCAAAGCATAGTTCAGTGTACACAAGATGACTATGATGACCTCAAGTCTAAGGATACTTGTACAACTATCACTATGTAAACAACTGCTGACACGTGAGTGAACTCCATCAGTTGTTCAGCTGTGCGAGTCATGTTCAGTGAACTTATTCCATAATAAGCACCTACATACTAGCTATAGTGTCACCACACAAATGTCTATGAGAACAGACATCCTTCATAATGAAGCAAGCATAGTATGTACCAATCTTTGCGGATTATTAATTACCAGTTAGTAATCCTATGACCAGGAACTATTTAAGTTTAGAGTTATCATCTTTTTAGGTCTCACTATTATGATCTCATCATAATCCATAAAAAGCTTTACTCTAAACTATGGTATATCTTATTTAAACACTTAAATAGATAAAGCCCGTAATAAAAACAAAACAAGTCTTTATTAATATCAATGAAATCAAAACAGATTACATAAAAGTTATTTCTAAATCCTAATACATGATTGGACTTAGAACATATTCCTTTCAATCTCCCACTTGTACTAAAGCCAATCACTCTGATATCTAATACCCATCTTGTCTTTATGACGATCAAAGTGACTTTCATAAAGTAGCTTTGTGAGTGGGTCTGCTATGTTGTTATGTGTGTCAACTCTAATTCAATACAATACAAGAAATATTACCGCGCTCCCACTAACCCTTTTGTAGACGCATGGTTCATCTTCGTTTTTGATAAAATCAAACTCTTTGATTGTCTCATCAAAATGAATGTTCCATCTTTCGAGAAGCCTGCTTTAAACCACATATGGTTCGCAACAGCTTACACACTAGGTTTTCATTTCTCTTTGAAAGAAAACCATCTGGCTAATTGCTAGATCTCATAGTCGTAGTAAGCAGCATTCGCAAGCAAAATCCGAACTGATTTTAACAGGGCTACAGATAAAAGGTTTCATCAAAGTCAATCCATTGCCTTTGTTTGAATTCTTTTGCCACAAGCCTGGCCTTAAAGGTCTCCACCTGGCCATCTGCTCTAATCATTCTTTTGTATCCCGTATACATAGATTTCTTTCCGGATTTAATGGCACTATGCCATTTCTCTGAGTCAACACTACTCATAGCCTCATTATAGGTCACAGGGTCGTCATCATCAATGATCGACAACTCATTGTCATTCTCAATGACAAGGCCATAATACCTCTCAGGTTGGCGAGACACTCTCCCTGATCTATGAATGGGCTGTTCCACAAAAGGTTGTTCAGTCAGAACAGGTGTTTCCACTTGATCCGTAGTAGTTTGTGCTTCTTGAACTTCATCAAGTTCAATTTTGCTCCCACTGTTTCCTTCAAGGATAAACTCCTTTTCCAAGAAGGTAGCATGTCTGGAGACAAACACCTGATGATCGGTGCAAAAGTAATACCCTAAAGTCTCTTTAGGATATCCCACAAAACTCATTTTACGGATCGATATTCCGGCTTATTTGGGTCAACTTACTTGACATAAGCTGGACATCCCCAAATCTTAACGTGTTTAAGACTCAGTTTCCTTACTTTCCATATCTCATACGAAGTTTGAGGAACAGATTTTGGAAGGCACCATATTCAGTAAATATGCTGAGGTTTCCAATGCATAACCCCATAGGAATACTGGAAGATTTGCATAGCTCATCATGGACCGAACTATGTCTAACAAAGTTCGATTTCTCCTTTCAGATACCAATCTGGAGGCGTCCACTGGGAGACTATACCATTTACTTTGAGATAATCTAGAAACACTCCATTAAAGTATTCACCACCTCGATCTGATCGAAGAGTTATAATACTATATTTGGTTGTTTCTCCACTTCATACTTATATTCTTTGAACTTTTTAAAGGCCTCAGACTTGTGTTTCATCAAACACATATCCGAATCTAGATCTATCATCTATAAAAGTAATGAAGTATGAAAATCCATCCATGGCTTGCTTAGACATTGGTCCACATACATCTGTGTGTACCATTCCTAGCAAATTTGCAGTCCTCTCTCCATGTCTACTAAATGGAGACTGCAGTGCCACTATGAAGTGAGATTTTCATCATCCCTTTTCTTTTATTAGTTTGTTCAATCTGAAGTAAATTATGTCACATACATACAGACCATTATTTAAAGTACCACGTCCATAAAGAATATTATCTCTAAGAATAGAACATTCATTATTCTCAATAATAAATGAAAATCCAGCCAAGTCTTACATGAGAATAATATTCCTCACCATCGAGGGAACAAAATAACACTTATTTAAAATAATAGTCTTGCCCGTAGGCATATGTAAATGAAATGATTCTACATCTTCAGCAGCAACTCTTGCTCCATTTCCATCAGTAGAATCACCTCCTCTTCCTCAAGAGTCCTACTTCTCCTTGGTCCCTGCAACAAATTGCAGATTTGAGAACCACAGGCGGTATCTAATACCCAAGTAGAAATTTGATTTAATGATATATTCACTTCTATCATGAACATACCTGAATCAGAAGCGGTAGTCTCACTACCCTTCTTCTTCTTCAATTCTGCAAGGTAAACCTTGCAGTTCCTCTTCCAGTGCCCCACCTTGTTACAGTGAAAGCAAACAACTTTGCTCTTGGGGTCTTCAGCTTTTGGTGGAACCGGCGTTTTCTTCACCTACTTTCTTCTTCTTGGAAGAGTTCCTCTTCCTTTTCTTAGGATTGGAACCTTCACCAATTAGAAGAACAGAACTCTTCTTAGGGGGAAAATTCGATTCCGCAGTCTTCAACATGTTGTGGAGTTCAGGCAGGCTGACATCCAACTTATTCATGTGAAAGTTCACAACAAACTGCGAGAACAAACTCGGAAGCGATTGCAAGACCAAGTCTTGGCTCAGCTCCCCATCCATGGCAAAACCAAGTTATCCAAGACGTTCAATCAAATTGATCATCTTAAGTACATGGTCATTCACAGATGATCCCTCAGACATCCTACAACCGAACAGCTCCTTCGATATCTCATATCGAGTTGTCCTCCCTGCCACATCATACAACTCTTGTAGATGCATGAGGATAGTGTGAGCATCCATATGCTCATGTTGCTTCTGTAGCTCAATGTTCATGGAAGCTAGCATGATGCATTGAGCAACATTTGCATCATCTATCCACTTACGATACACAACATGTTCATCATTATGTGCATCACTAGCAGGTTCAGTAGGCTTAGGTGAGTCAATCACGTATTCCAGCTTCTCAATCCTGAGAACAATTCTCAAGTTTCGAAGCCAATCAGCATAATTAGGACCAGTCAATTTGTGAGCATCTAGTATGCTCCTGAGTGATAGTGCAGAAGACATAACGTACAAAGTAAATTCTGTAAATGATAAACACATAACAACACTTAGCAAATATTCGATTTCATTTCAAAACACTATATGAATCGGGTCTTTATTCATAAGCGGCTCCCACTAGTTTATCTAAATTTATTCAACCCCTACATGAAAAATTAAGCATTCATAATGCTAGTGGGAATAGGGATCCTACATTCCATTATACAACCCCGACTGTGGCACGAAACACCATGTAATGTTCAATAGGCAGACAACTCTTGTCAATTACATCTAATGTTATTCCCTAATCAAACTTTAGCCTCTTGAATAATTGAGTCACGGCTGTGGCATGACAAACTCAATATTCTAAGTCAAGTCTAACCCAACATTCTGTATAATTGAATCAGTCCCCAAAGGCCCACGGCTGTGGCACGTAACGACCTTTAGATTCTTATTCAATGTACACATCTCTATGTAATAGACAAGTATTTCTTATTTCGAAATCAAAGCCCTCGGCTGTGGCACGAAACGACAATGATTCAAAAATAAGAACTACTTTCTATCATGTTGGAAGGCTATGACCGACACAAGCCCGTTGTATCATTGGCCAGTTACTACTTGATATTATTTAATTTTAGAGGGATTATATTATGTTACAATCATAATCATATTATAAAGAAATTCTTCCTTTTAAATTAAATATTTCAAATCAATAATCAGATGATTCCCAGATCGGGTGGAGCATTGTCAAGAGGCGTCACTTAGTAACCCTTTCTTACAGATAGAAATCTGTTGTTGACAGAATCAACCTTTCTCTCATATCGAAAATTCATATTCAATTACGTGTTTCATAAACACAAGAATCTCATGATTGTATTCATAATATTATTCTTAAGGTTATGAAATAATTTCACTATACTAGGTTGTCTAACAAACGCCTTATGTTCATTTAAGTTCACCTAAATCTATCATCGCATGATAAACTAAGCATATATCACATATATCAACATGAATAAACATCAAGGTATGCATGTTATATCATCTAGCATATAGAACTAAGCATTATACATCTCTATGTATCACATGGAGCATTTAAAATCAATTCAAACGATCAAAAACAGCTTTAAAACACTTCATGGAATATAAACAGTGTAAAACTTTTATATAAACTAAAATTGATAACTCCATTAGATCCGTCTCGGAAAAACGAATCCAACGATATATTGCACGCCCAAAATGGAGTTACGAAACTCCCAGAAAATCAATTTTAAAATCAACAGAAGGGCTGTTGATTTAAAATAAATATATTTTTGAAAGCATTTAAAATAAATATATTTTTGAAATAAGGAAGATAGTTTAGAGAATCACCAGAATCATGGTTAGGCAGTTGTTCTTCATCTATTAAACACTCGCTATCGTCAATGTCATTGTCTGTTCAAATAATATATAGAGTAATGTAGCAGCAAAAGGGTGAAATAATATACTCATATAAACAGTTATTTTATAAATTATACCATCATGCCAAAATATTTCAGCTTCTTCAGATTGTAGTTCAGGTATCGTCGACGTCTCTACAAAATAGTATAATCTCCAATTAGTTATATAATATGTGGGACTGAGGTTTGTTAAAGAAGCTATATTAAAGAACCTGGAGATTCATAGTCAACTTGGGAATTGTCATCCGCAAATAAATGGACAGGCGGAACACGCATATGGTTTTTTTCACCCCTAACATTGCCTTCTTTTAGATTGCGCAAAATAGATGCACCCGAAAAATTATAACAACATATAAAGTACTAACTACAAATTCAGGTTGTTATTAATTTACACAGACAATATATAGGATAACATACGACTGGCAGTGGACGTGGTTTTGCGCATGCGTGATCTATTGGAAACTTCAGAAGCCTGTGAATTTTCTTTAGATGTAGGTGTGGAAAAAGAGTAATCTATAGAAGCAATATATTCAAAATAGCTATTAAAATTCTTAGGATCATGTAATTAGTATTTCAGATATAAACCAAATTTAGACGAAGAACATACCTAAACCATTAAATACAGGTCGGCGATGTTGGATTTTAACGCAGCGGGGTCATGGCAAAACACTTTTACACATACAAAATCCAAATAAAAGCATATAAATCGTGAATAAAAATTCGAGGGATCAAATCTAACCTTTAAAAATAATTCAGAGACAACGATCAGAGATCCTTAGCAGTTGCTCCTCAAGTGTGAAGCACTCCACCGGTATCAACCAAGAAAACGATGTTAAGGAGGAGGAAGGAGGTGGAGAGAATTGGGTTTTCTAAACTTTTTGGGTTTTCGGGTTTGATGTGGGTTAGAATAAAATAGGGTCTATAATAGTGTATTTATAGGCAAAATTTTCAGCTGAAATTTTCCCATAAATAATACTATTATTATCCCATTTATTATTCTCATTAATAATTAAAACACCTTTTAATTATTAATCCTTTTTCTAAACACTTTAGAAATAATTCTCTCTCTTGATTTAATTTCCAAAAATTAAATTCTTAATTAATAATATTAAGAACTTTTCTTAATTAATTTATAATCAATTAAATCTCATATAATCAATTATTAAATTTTCCAATTAATTATTTATTTCATAAATAAATAATTATTAGCCATTATTAATTAATTCCTCCACCATTAAATCATTCTCTTTTTATGGTATGACCCTGTAGGTTCAATATTAAGCCGGTAGTAGAAATAAATAATAATAAAACTATTTTATCATTATTTATATAAATTCTCTAATTTATTAAATATGATTAATTAATTAATCACATTTATTCTACATCGTGAGGGATACTTCTCAGCATATCGCGACTATCCGGATAATATGAATTCACTGCTTAGAATACCAAGAACCTATTCAGTGAATAGTTATCGTACAATAAACTCCTTCTACCCTACAATGTCCCGATTAAATACAAGGCATGGATCTCGTGTCAAGCCTATCTAATTCAATCACTTTGCTTACCATTTACTATGCGTAGTTCTATGCAAATTAGAAACTCCTTTCTAATTTCATTTACTCTGGCCAGAGATTCCTGAACTAGCATAAGTGGATCAGCCTTGAACATTCGCCTCCTTCACTGGAAGGGGTAGACCCTTTATTGATCATACACTATCTTCGTGTACAAATTCCTATACCTAGAAGAGCCCTAATAATTGTCCCTGGAGACTAAGAACTAAACCAAAGCATAGTTCAGTGTACATAAGATGACTATGATGACCTCAAGTCTAAGGATACTTGTACAACTATCACTATGTGAACAACTGCTGACACGTGAGTGAACTCCATCAGTTGTTCAGCTGTGCGAGTCATGTTCAGTGAACTTATTCCATAATAAGCACCTACATACTAGCTATAGTGTCACCACACAAATGTCTATGAGAACAGACATCCTTCATAATGAAGCAAGCATAGTATGTACCAATCTTTGCGGATTATTAATTACCAGTTAGTAATCCTATGATCAGGAACTATTTAAGTTTAGAGTTATCATCTTTTTAGGTCTCACTATTATGATCTCATCATAATCCATAAAAAGCTTTACTCTAAACTATGGTATATCTTATTTAAACACTTAAATAGATAAAGCCCGTAATAAAAACAAAACAAGTCTTTATTAATATCAATGAAATCAAAACAGATTAAATAAAAGTTATTCCTAAATCCTAATACATGATTGGACTTGGGACATATTCCTTTCAGGCGATGCATTACACTCGGAGATGACATAAATGCTACATTACTTGTTGTAAAAGATGAACTGTTAACACTTACCAATGGCACACCTATTTCAAATAACATACCGGACTCATTTATCGTAGGTCGGCAAAAAATTTCAGTTTCGGGTGTCATTAATGTTACATTAGTCGCTGTAACGGATGAACTGTTAACACTTGGGAAGGGCACACCTAATTCAAAACAAAAATGTAAATGTTTTTTTAGGGAGTATGGATAAAAAAAGGATATAATATAATAATATACCTAATTTTTATGTCTATAAAAATGTTAAACAAAAACATGTAGTTCAAGAAATATAGTACTGTTATGTGACAAAAGGACATACCAGTAACATGAGTTGAAGTTTGGCGCATTCGAGCTTGAGAGTTTGACGCAGAAATAGGTGTGCTGCTACAATAGCCTGAAGAGAAAAAATTAAACAAAAATATCTAAAATATTACATATTATACAACACAAGTAAAGCACCTTTCATTTGTAGAGGAGTCGTACTGTTGCACATTAGAGATTCATTGATCGTAGGTCGACGAATATTTCCATTTTCAGGTTTCCTTAATATTACATTACTCGTTGTAATAGATGAACTGTTAACACTTGAGAAGGGAAGACCTGTATAAAAATTAAAGGTATTATTAGACAACTTAAAATTTATAAAGAGGAATTAGCGTAAGACAAACATAATATCAATTGTTCAAAATTAAAATTTCAGGTACCATTATGATTACCCACAATGACAGAATAATTTAAGACAAAGGTGCATTAATACCATTATTGTTGTGGATATGTTGTGAACTTGATGATTTCATTAACAAAACACCTTAGTATATTTTACTTAGTGAAAAATGTAGCACTCGACGGATAAGGAATATAGTCCCGACGGATGACTCAATATAGTCCCGACGGATGATGATTTTTTATCCATCAAGTGAGTAGCTTGTGTAATAATGAGTCTGTAGCACATCTCTGCATACACCTTGTTTAGATTCTGTAGTAGCACTCAAGTCATGTTGACTTTAATTAGATATGCAGAATAGGTTGATTAATTGTACATAGATGATGTCTTGTAATTCTGCATAAATAAAATGAAGTCAAGTGTCAGATAGCTACCCAACGGATAAACAACAATGGCACTCGACGAATGATCAACAAGGCAGCCCGACGGATGATCATGTACCCGACGGATAATCAATTCAAACATCTGTTGACAATGACAACACAGTCACATGCGTCGAGTGTATGCAAAAGGAATGTGGAAGCCTATTCAACTAGGTTTTAGAGAACAAAGAAGCATTGCGATTTCCATGCTATTATGAAGATATTCAAAGATGTTGGAATAGAGTAATGAAGCAACATAATATTAGACTTGATAGGTTTTGTTTTATTATCTTGTCTTGCTACTTTGTAATCTTAGTAAAATATAAACCAAGAAGTAGCAAATAGAACAACAAGAACGAGACTAAGAATATTATCTTAGAGAAACAATTGTAAGCTACCTCCTTAGCATTTCTCTGTAAACTTAGTTGTTCATATTTGTAAGCAGCTGTGAGCTAATCTTGCTACATAGAGTTCACTTGATATAATATATATCTCTTGTGGATACATTCAAATCCTCCAGAAAGTTTTTAAAGACTTGTGTTTTTAATTACTTGTGTTTTGATTTTATTAACTTCTTATTCCGCACTTTGCAAATCAAACACTTATATATTATTAAGATTGAACATTTTTATATTTTTGAAAAAGGTTCAAGAATTCCATTCAACCCCCTTCTGTAATTCTTGTTGCATTGTTAGGGACTAACAATTGGTATCAGAGCAAGCTCTTGAAGAACAAAGAGTTTAAAGATCACAACAAACAACAAGATGAACAAGAAGGATGTAGGAGTCAAGATTCCTTTTCTGGATAAAGACAATTACCATCAATGGATGGTAAAAATGCATCTTCACTTACTTTCTCAAGATGAGGCTTATGTAGATTGCATAGAGAGAGGCCCTCGTGTACCAATGAGAGCTGCAACTGGAAATAAGCCATCAGTTCCCAAATGGATGGTCAGATCCTGATATTGAACAAGTCGAGAAGGATAAGAAGGCCATGAATATTCTGTTCAATGGAGTTGATGGTGACATATTTGACAACATCATCAATTGTAAAACTGCCAAGGAAGTTTGGGATATAATACAGATTATCTGTGATGACACTGAACAAGTCAAGGAAAATAAGATGCAGCTGCTAATTCAACAATATGAGCACTTTCATAGTGAAGATAGTGAGTCTCTCACTGACATTTTTAGTTTATTTCAAAAACTACTAAATGCTCTGAAGTTGCATGAAAGGGTCTATCAGACAAAAGAATCCAATCTTAAGTTCCTTAGATCTCTTCCAAAGGAATGGAAACCTATGATAGTCTCATTGAGAAACTCTCAAGATTACAAGGAGTTTACTTTGGAGAGACTGTATGGCATCCTGAAAACTTATCAGCTTGGAATAGAGCAAGATGAGAGGATGGAGAGAGGAAAGAAGAAAGGAGGATCCATTGCACTAGTAGCTGAGTTAGGGAAAGAGAAGAAGATGAAGATGGAAGTTGTTAAATCAACTTCAAAGGTCTGTAAAAATAAGGGAAATGGGCTGGTAGCAGAAAATGAAGATTCTTTGAGCCAAGATGATATGGAGGATATTGATGAACATCTTGCATTTCTTTCGAGAAGATTTGTCAAGCTCAAGTTCAAGAAGAACTTTGGAGCAACTAAGCCAAATAGAAACAAGGTATATAAATCAAAATTCAAATGTTTCAAATGTGGCTTAGCAGGGCACTTTGCCAGTGAGTGTAGAAAGTCAGATTCCATCAAAAAGAAGTTTGAGCCTGTGGATTATAAATAAAAATACTTTGAGTTGCTCAAACAAAAGGAAAAGGCTTTCATTACACAAGAAAATGACTGGGCAGCAGATGGTCTGGATGAGGATGAGGATGTCAGCTATGTCAATCTAGCCCTAATGGCCAAGTCTGATAAACAGAGACAAGTTCTTCAAGTAATCAGGTAATCACCACTAACCTTGCACATTTATCTAAAGCTGAGTTTAATGATGCAATAAATGACATGTCTACAGAATTATATCATTTGCGTGTTACACTTAAGTCTCTTACTAAGGAAAATGCTAAAATCAAAGAAAACAATTTTTTTAAGTGAGAGGAATAATGTGCTAGAGTCTCAGTTCATTGAAGTTGAAAAATTGAGAATTGAGTGTAAAATTGCTAAGGATGAATTAACTGAGTCCTTGAAGAAAGAAGAGATCTTGAAGAAGTAGCTTGAACGAGAACAAGAGGTGATTAAGGCATGGAAAACATCTAGAGATGTGCATGCTCAAATCACCAAAGTTCAAGGTATTGAGTCCTTTTATGATGCAGCCTGGAAGAAGAATAAGGAAAAGCTGGAATCCAATTTGGTTGAAGGATTTCTAATAGATGTAGACTCGACGGATGATGAGGGTCATCCATCGAATAACAAAAAGGGTTATCCGTCGAGTGATATAAATCCTCATCCGTCGACTGTGAGTAAACCAGTGAGTAAAGCCAAACTTGCCAAGTTAAATGAGAAATATGGATCAGTTTCCAAGAATTTTGTTCCAGGAGAATCCAGTCAAGTGAAGAAGGAGAAAAAGGCCAATGTTGGTCATATGGCTGTCAAGCAATTGAGTGACAGACTGGAAAAGATTGAGGTTAAAACAGAGGCTAAAAAGAAAAATAATAGAAATGGTAAAGTAGGAATTAACAAGAATAACAACTACACACTGATAAATATGCTCCTAGAAAAATCTGTGTCAAGTATGGTAGTGTAAATCATTTGTCTGTTAATTGCAAAACTTCCATGCCTACTTCCATATTTGTGCCACCTCATTTTCCCAACATAAATGCCATGCCTTCTATGCCTATGAATGCTATGTCTACACAAAATATGAATGCACAGTTTGCTAATATGCCATTTGCACCTAATCCTTATTATGCTGCATTTAGTATGCCACAAATATCATTTAGCATGCCTTACTGGAATAACATGTTTACTAGTAGCATGCCATTTCCTGTTAATCAAAATATGCATGATAATTCTGCTGTAATGAATGGTTTCAAAGGTCCAACTCAAATGACGAAGGATGAATCTAATATCCCCAAGTCAAATGAGATCAAACCTAAGAAACAGAAAAAGAAAGCTAACAAGGCAGGACCCAAGGAAACTTGGGTACCAAAATCAACTTGATTTGATTTTGATGTGTGCAGGGAAACAGAATGAATCTATGGTACTTGGATAGTGGCTGTTCAAGACACATGATTGGTGATTCTACCCTGCTCACAGAGTTCAAAGAGAGAGCTGGCCCAAGTATTACTTTTGGAGATGACAACAAGGGTTATACTGTGGGATATGGATTGATTTCGAAAGACAATGTCATCATTGAGGAGGTTGCCTTAGTGGATGGTCTCAAGCACAATTTGTTGAGTATCAGCCAGCTATGTGATAAAGGCAATTCAGTAAACTTCAACTCTGAAGCCTGTGTTGTGACAAACAAAAGGAGCAACAAAGTGGTTCTCACTGGAGTGAGAAAAGAAAATGTGTACCTAGCTGACTTCAACTCATCAAATGCAGAAACTGTTACTTGTCTTCTCAGCAAAGCAAGTCAGGATGAAAGTTGGTTATGGCACAAGAAGCTATCCCATTTAAACTTCAAGATCATGAATGAACTTGTAAAGAAAGAACTGGTTAGAGGTATTCCTCATGTGGAGTTTTCTAAGGATGGATTGTGTGATGCCCGCCAAAAAGGAAAGCAGATCAAAGCATCATTCAGAAAGAAGCTTGATTCAACAATTGAAGAACCTTTACAACTGTTACACATGGATTTGTTTGGACCAGTCAATGTGTTGTCCATCTCAAGGAAAAGATTTTGCCTAGTAATTGTAGATGATTTCTCAAAGTTCTCTTGGACATATTTCCTAAAGTCTAAAGATGAGGCTAGTGAAATCATCATCAATCACATAACGCAAGTCAATAATCATCCCGATTTCGAAGTTAGCAGAATCAGAAGTGACAATGGAACTGAGTTCAAGAATTCTGTCATGAGAGCATTTTATGAAGAAAATGGGATTTTGCATGAGATTTCAGTAGCAAGAACTCCACAATAAAATGGAGTAGTAGAAAGGAAGAACAGATCACTTATTGAAGCTGCAAGGACAATGCTTGAAGAGTCTAAGTTACCAACATATTTCTGGGCTAAAGCTGTAAATACTGCATGCTACACTCATAATATTTCTCTGGTTAATCATGAAAAATGCATGACTCCCTATCAATTGTTCAAGAACAAGAAGCCAACTCTAAATTTTCTTCATGTTTTTTGCTGGAAATGTTATATCTTGAGAAATCAAACTGATCATAATGGGAAGTTTGATGCTAAAGCATGAAGGAATTTTTGTTGGATATGCTGTTGGTAAAGCATATAGAGTCCACAATCTAAGAACCAACATTGTTGTGGAATCAATACATGTTGTGTTTGATGATAAAAATATTGAAGGACTGCAAGATGGAGATTACCATGAGAGCCTCAAATTTGACAATTTGGAGATGGTTAATGATGACAGTGATGATGAAAGTGATCAAGAAACAATATCAATGGATAATGCAGAAAAATCCACTACCAATGAAGCACAAAATTCAACATCTGTCGAGTTGCATAATGCTTCATCCGTCGGGAGACAATTTGCTTTATCCGTCGGGAGACAACCAGATTCAGTCGGTACTCAAAATTCACCATCCGTCGAGTCATCAAAAGAAGCTGGACGTCAGAATAGATCACTTACAGAAAGTTCCCCTTTCTCAAATCAAAGATCCATTAACTCAGGGGGATTTTCTAATAATCTAAACTCAATCACACATCAAGACAACAATGACGCCTCTTCATCTAGAGCTAATCTACCTCAACAAAGGAAATGGACAAAGGATCACCCCTTTGAGCTCATCATTGGTGATGTATCTTCTAGAGTTCAAACAAGGAGACTAACTCAAGAAGAATGTCTACATAGCAGCTTTTTTCTAAGGAAGAACCAAAGAAGGTAGAAGAAGCTTTGTTAGATCCTGATTGGATTTTAGCTATGCAGGAGGAGCTAAACCAATTTGAGAGGAATAAGGTATGGAAGCTGGTGCCCAAGCCTCAAGGAAAGAATCCAATAGACACCAAATGGGTATTCAGAAATAAGATGCATGAAAATGACATTGGAGTCAGGAACAAAGCTAGTTTGGTTGCTAAGGGCTATTTTCAATAAGAAGGAATATATTTTGATGAAACATTTGCTCCTGTTGCAAGACTTGAAGCCATCAGAATCTTCTTAGCCTATGCAGCCCATGCCAATTTCAAAGTCTATCAAATGGATGTCAAAAGTGCCTTTCTGAATGGAGATTTGGAGGAGGAAGTCTATGTCAGTCAGCCTCCTAGTTTTGAAGATCCAAATTTTCCAGAATATGTTTACTATCTTTTGAAAGCACTTTATGGACTAAAGCAAGCACCTAGAGCCTGGTATGACACTTTGTCAAAGTTTCTTTTAGAGAATCACTTCACTAGAGGTACTGTAGACAAAACTCTTTTCTTTAGAAATGTTAATGACTCTAGTTTACTTGTTCAAATTTATGTAGATGACATTATTTTTGGCTCTACAGATGAAAAACTTTGCAAAAAGTTTGCCAAATTGATGCAAAGTAAGTATGAAATGAGTATGATGGGAGAACTAACTTACTTTCTTGGTTTGCAAGTTAAGCAAGTTAGTGATGGAATATTCATTAGTCAAACTAAATACATTTATGATCTTTTAAAGAAGTTTGATCTAATGGATTGCACATCTGCAAAAACTCCCATGGCCACTGCAACTAAGCTTGAATTAAACACTACTAAAAAGTCTATGGATATTTCAAGTTATAGGGGCATGGTTGGCTCACTTCTGTACTTAACAGCTAGTAGACCAAATATAATGTTTGCTACATATTTGTGTGCTAGATTTTAGGCTGAACCTAGAGAATCTCAATTAGTAGCTATTAAGAGAATTTTCAGATATCTCAAGGGAACACCAAAACTTGGCATTTGGTAACCTAGAGATTCTAGTTTTGATATAACTGGTTATTCAGCTGCAGATTATGTAGGTTATAGAATTGATAGAAAAAGCACAACGGGAACCTGTCAATTTATAGGAAATAAGCTTGTGTCCTGGTTCAGTAAAAACCAAAATTCAGTTTCTACTTCTACAGCTGAAGCTGAATATATTGCTGCTGGCAGTTGCTGTGCACAAATTTTGTGGATGAAAAACCAATTGCTAGACTATGGTTTGCAAGTTAAAAGGATTCCCATTTTCTGTGATAACACAAGTGCAATTGCCATCACTGAAAATCCAGTAAAACATTCAAGGACAAAGCACATAGACATCAAGTACCACTTCATAAGGGAACATGTAATGAATGGTACTGTAGAACTACATTTTTTGATCCAAGTGAAAAGCAGCTTGCAGATATATTTACCAAGCCACTGGATGAATCCACCTTTTCAAGGTTAGTAAGTGAGTTAGGTATGCTAAATTACTCTTGAATCTTTATAGATTGTTTGCAAGTTATAATGCAGCCAGAAATTTAATTGATTTTTCAATCATGGATGAAATTTTGGCTAAGTCAAAATTTACATCTCGACGGATGATCCCTATCCATCGAGTTTGATCATCCATCGGTATACTATTTGTTAATAAAATCAATTACTTTTCTGGAATATTTTATGACTCGATGGATAACTAATTTATCCTCATCCGTCGAATTATCTTATTCTTAGCGGTTGATTCTCTGAACATTATCCATCGAGTATACTTACAGTTTGTAAGCATAACACGACGGATAATTGATTGAATTTTTACAGTTTATTTTTTAAACGGCTACTTTGGGCAATTCTTATTGGTTACTTGATTTTACTTTATTATTTTTGACAGTTATTTTTGAGATAGTATAAATGCTTAATTCATTTTCATTACTTTTCTTTTATCCTTCTCAAATCATCTGCTCTAATTTATTTCTTTCTCAAAAGCACTTACTCTCTCTCTGTAAATTTTTACTCTCTAACAATGGCACCTGTCGTCAAGATAATGTCTCAAACTGGATTTATTTATGAGAAGAACAACTTCACTGCTCTTGTGAACAAGGGGATTCAACAGTCTGGTAACTACCACAAGATGATGGATTTTGTGAAGAACTGCAAACTTAACTATGCCATGTTGGAATCACCCACCATCTACTGTGAGGTTGTTGAAGAGATGTGGACAACTGCTACATACAACTCAGCTGACAAGACTATCACTTTCACTATTAAAGGTAAGGAATTCTGTGTTAATAGTGACATTGTTAAAGCATGTTTCAAGATTCCTGATAATATTGTAACTTCACCACACACAGACACTGACATTATTAACATGCTTAACTCCATGAACTATGCACTCTCTACTTCTAAATTAAGTGAAATTAGGAGGTTGGGTCTTAGAAATGAATGAAGTTATCTGTGTGATGTAGTTACCCAGGTCTTTTCTGGTAAAATCAGTAATTTTGATTATGTCAATATCTCTATGCTTAACATGCTTTACATGCTTGTTACTGATAAATTTTTCAACTTTAGTGATCTTATCATAATTGAGTTGGGGTTTAAGTTAGGGGAGTTAAATAAGAGGGGTAAAAATGTTTATTATGCTAGATTTTTAATGATGATTGCTAACCACCTCTCTGAGGATATTGTGCTTGAGAACCCAACCAACAAATAAGATTGTTGGGTTCAAGAGAGAAGGATTATTGCAGATTTGAACAGGGCAAACCATCATAAAGAGGTGCCACTCTTCTATTTTCCTGTTATGGAGGCACCTCAGGTAAGTGAGGTAAGTTCAGCTGTCCCTACTCTTCCAGCCTCACAAATTTCTTTGCCTTCTAGTGTAGCTCTTGCAACTGTGTCAATGACCCAACAGTTGCCTACCCAAACTACCAAACCATCAAAAATTTCTAAATCCAAGTCAAAGAAAGCCACCTCTGGTATCTCACAAAAGATGCCAGTTGCAAAATCCACCAAACCAAAAGAGGGGAGTGTGAAGGTGGGTAAGAAAGGTGAAGGACATGGTGAACATCAAAGAAACCCTAAGGATAAGGTTGGAGAGGTAAGTGTTTCCCAGCCTAGCCACACTGCAGTTTCCCAACAAATTGCAGTGCTTAATAAGGACATAAGCTCATTGCTAGTTGCATCCTCCCAAAAGGATGTGACTATTGAACAAAGCTCTCAGCGAGCACAGGCCAAAAGGGTAAGGGACACAAGCTCACCCCAAACCTATACTAGAAAGAAGAAACCAAAAACCCTTGGGGATGTACAGGGTTCACACACTGTGCAAACTGGTGCTGAAGACACAGTCACTGCACCTTTTCAAAGTCAGTTTGATGTGGCTCCAATAAATGTGGAGTCACAACCAAAATCTTTAGTTATAGAAGCACCTCAAACACTAAATTCTCCCACAAACTCTCTGGATGTGGATATGATCAACACATCAATTTCTGATTCCCCTTCTTTAACTCTGTTGGGGAAGCCAAAATCTAGTGCAAGTGAGCATCATCTTTTGGATGATTTGTTGGCTCACTTGCCAATTCTTTCAGGAACTGTTGAGACATCTGTGCCAAAATTCTCATCAATCTGCACAGAGTCCACAATAGTTTCCACTCCAAACACATTTATTTCTACTCACTCGATGGATATTGCTCATCCGTCGAGTAGTGATTGTATCCCGACGGATAAGCTTAACAGCAGTTATCCGTCGGATAGTCAAACTGCTAACCCGACGGATATCCCTTATCTGTCGAGTGTCTCTGCACAACTTCAAATTTCATCAATTATCTCCAGTGCAGAAGACTTAGTGGTAGTACAATCACTCCTAGGATTGAGGGAAGGGAGTGAACTGAGTGAGAGTCTGGGTTGCTCCCAGGAAAAAGGAGAGGAAAAGAGTGAAAATATACAATCCAGTTCTTCAGGATTGGCAAAAGAGAGTGTGAGGAGTCCCACCTTAGATGGTGAAGGTGAGGGTGTGAGGGTGGTGAGCCAAGGTGAGACCTTGATGCAAGAAAAGAGATAAAATGAGAGAAAAGCAGGTACTGAAGATATAAGGGTGGATGTTATTGTAACTGAGTTAATGAATGTCCAGGATGCAAACAGGGAGGGACTATCTCAGCAAACTCAAGTTGTTATAGATTTCACCTCCTTAGACGCTGAGACATTTACTCACCCTATTCCAGCCTACCAACTTCTAGTTGGTCAGGGCAATGACAATGCAGAAAAGATGCTAAACTTGGTGCACACCATACAATCCATGCAAAGAGCTAAGGATGCCATCACAACTTTGCCTTCTACAGCTGGTGATGTTGATTATGAGACTGGTGGTTCAGAAGAATTCTTTGGAGGTGAAGGTGAAGATGGTGAAGAAGAGCCATTGGACATAGGGGGAGAAGTAGGCTCTAGTTCAAGATTAGACATGCCATTTTGGGCATTTTCAAAGCAATGTGATGAACACTACTTCAAGACAACCCTGATTCAACTCATAAATCAGACAAATTCTGCTCTTCAAACCACCACAAATGCCAGCACCAAAAAGCTCCTTCAAGCACATCTTGCTTCTCTGCAACTACAACAAATCCAAGGTTTTCAACATGCTCAAGATGTCAACACTATCAAAGGTGATATTGATGAGATGAAAAAGTCCATTTCTGACAAGATGGATTCTAAACTTCCAGAAGCTATAATGCTTGACATTAAGAGACAACTCAGGAAAAATTCTGATCTTGGCACAAAGATAGATGCCTTGGATACAAGAATGACAGCAATGGAAGCATCTCTTACAGCAATTCATCTATACCAAGCTCAACAAACAGACTTGCTTCAGAAACTGGTGGCTACACAAACCTCCTCCTCTACTCAGCTTGAAGATAAAAAAAAGGGGGAGAAAGAGAGTTCTAGAAGTGAGGGGGAGCAAAAAGTGCTCAACATTCAAGTTAGCAAAGTAATTGTGCCTACATTTACTATCTCAAAGCCACCAGCTAAGGACAATATTGATCTGATAAAGGAAGCAACAGCTGAAAAGGAGCAGTTGAATCCAATCAACTGGGAGAAAATTGATGAGGATATTCAAAAAAGTTTGGGCTAGCAAAGAAGCCAGAAAAGTCAGCCATTCATCATTCTTAAGTCAGACAAATCTCTGTGAATGAAATGAGCATGAACTATCTGGTAAGAGGACAACCATCCTGCATCAAATCTCCAAAGGCTGAAGTACTTTTGAAGCCAAGGGTGAACTATCCAAAATCATCACTAAAGAACCCTTTGAATACAGTGTGAGACACCAAAGCCTGATGAGAAGAAACTGTTATCAAGATCCATTGCCTTCTACAAGGATCCAGCTGATTCAGCTTTGAAAAGGAGAATTGCTAAAGTTTTCAGGAATGGTATAGAAATTTGTGTGGTGGCTGGACATCCTCAATTTGCTGAAGCAAAGAGAGAAGAAAAGGCAAGATTGAAGCAAGAAAAAAAGCAAGCTGCTCTAGATGCTAAAAAGGTTAAACAAAAGAATGAGCAAGCTACTATCTTGGCCAAGTTACAAGCTGTGAAACCAATACAACAAATTCCTGCTCAGCCATCTAAAATCACTGAATCTCAAGATCCAGAGAAGCAATTTGAACCACAACAGAAGAAATCTCACAGATACAAGGAATTGGCCAAAAGAACCAAAAGAAAATTGAACTTTGTTGGTAAGGAATTGGAGGATTAGTTTCCCAAGGAATCCATTCCAACTACAACTCAAGCATCAAAATCCTCAGTGGTATTTGAAGACATTAAGGTGGTGGATCCTTACAGGAACATTCATGGTGAACCTATTGTGCCTAAGGATGAACCAATAGACTGGAAAAGTCTACCAATTCCTGACTTCAATTTGCCAATCCTTAACAAGCCAAAGAGAACAAAGTCAAGAGCAGTCAAGAAAGTGAAGCTGTCACCTCTCAAATCCAAATCTCTAACCAAAGCTCAATCCAAAGTCAACAAGGAAGATTACATGTACTTATGTGACATCAAGGAATTCTCTTATCTAAACCTCTATCTAGATGAACTGGAAGAAGTTAGAGGGATTGATGCCTACAGGAATCTACCTGAAAGGTTAGTTTTCAAGTACAAGGGAGGAAAGAAGATTCAATGGCCACTTCACAGGATCCTTCAAGAAAGCCAATCTGTGCTGATAAAGGTTTATTCATCATTCAAGAAGAACTTTGGATTCAATGTAACTACAAGAAGACTTGTTCTAAAGAAGATTGAAGAACTGAGGAGTATTAGAGCTAAAGATGCACTCCCAAAGACTCTAACTATTCCTTACACAAGGAGTAAAGTGCATCTAAGGCCCTACTGACTGATGGAGTTCATGGATAACAAAGGAGTTAGAAGATTTTTCAGATTAGAAGACCAATTGAGCATCTCTAGCAATGAGACTCTTTTGGAAATGCAAGAAAAGCTAAATCTCTCAGAATATGATGAACTGGAATTCCACGGACAGCTCCAAAATCAGATATAAGAAAACAACAGAAAGCTTAGAAAGAGATTCAAATCTTCAAGGAATTAGATTAATCTGCTCAGGCTAGAGGATCACCTTGAAAATGACTGTGAGCTAATCTTTGTGCATTTTGTTATTTCAAGCACTTTACAGTTTTATCTACTTACTTTTAAACTTGTATTTTTAGGGTGTTTTATTATCATCATCAAGTTTCTCTTAATTTATGGCTACAATTCCAGTAGACATAAATTATGAGAGATTATTGTGGATATGTTGTGAACTTGATGATTTCATTAACAAAACACCTTAGTAGATTTTACTTAGTGAAAAATGTAGCACTCGACGGATAAGGAATATAGTCCCGACGGATGATGATTTATTATCTATCGAGTGAGTAGCTTGTGTAATAATGAGTCTGTAGCACATTTCTGCATACACCTTGTTTAGATTCTGTAGTAACACTCAAGTCATGTTGACTTTAATTAGATATGCAGAATAGGTTGATTAATTGTACATAGATGATGTCTTGTAATTCTGCATAAATAAAATGAAGTCAAGTGCCAGATAGCTACCCGACGGATAAACAACAATGCCACTCGACAGATGATCAATAAGGCAACCCGACGGATGATCATGTACCCGACGGATAATCAATTCAAACATCTGTTGACAGTGACAACACAGTCACATGCGTCGAGTGTATGCAAAAGGAATGTGGAAGCCTATTCAACTGGGTTTTAGAGAACAAAGAAGCATTGCCATTTCCATGCTATTATGAAGATATTCAAAGATGTTGGAATAGAGTAATGAAGCAGCATAGTATTAGACTTGATAGGTTTTATTTTATTATCTTGTCTTATTACTTTGTAATCTTGGTAATATATAAACCAAGAAGTAGCAAATAGAACAACAAGAACAAGACTAAGAATATTATCTCAGAGAAACAATTGTAAGCTGCATCCTTAGCATTTCTCTGTAAACTTAGCTGTTCATATTTGTAAGCAGTTGTGAGCTAATCTTGCTACACAGAGTTCTCTTGATATAATATATATCTCTGGTGGATACATTCAAATCCACCAAAAAGTTTTTAAAGACTTGTGTTTTTAATTACTCATGTTTTAATTTTACTAACTTCTTATTCCGCACTTTGCAAATCAAACACTTATATATTATTAAGATAGAACATTTTATATTTTTGAAAAAGATTCAAGAATTCCATTCAACCCCCCTTCTCTAATTCTTGTTGCATTGTTAGGGACTAACAATTATGATTAGCAAAGTGCATCTTTCACACAAAGGTTGAGTTACATTAAAGATTAAGGATAAGATGCATTAACAATATGTAATAAATAAATGACACATTCATCTTTATTATGCAACTTACCATTTGAAGGACTGAGTTCAAAGGATGACCTACGGAGTAGCTGTTACATAAGGATGATTTTCATTTAATGAACCTGATGCACAGTGACAGAATTCAGGAAGGGTAATAAGAGAAATCAACACAAATGTAGTCCATGATGCTATGAGGAGATGAGCAGTACTAACCAAAGTTGGAAATATCTGACAGGGGAAATCTAATAGGAGCCGGG
This sequence comes from Apium graveolens, assembly GCF_009905375.1. Lineage (NCBI taxonomy): Eukaryota > Viridiplantae > Streptophyta > Magnoliopsida > Apiales > Apiaceae > Apium > Apium graveolens. Next base: position 92,478,688 of record NC_133652.1, read on the forward strand.
TTTAAATTTGATTTGTATGCATTTGCACTCCGTGAGTTACTTGATTGCAAACAACTACATGATAAGTTAAAAAGCATTAATTTGATGTTCAAGAAATATATGATGCATTTGTATTAGATATAATATACGTACGAAGTCAAAGGCACATTGTGATAATTTCTTGACAATTCTGAATTGGAATGGTGATAATTCTTTGACAATTCTGAAGTGGAGTACTGTCCTCCATTTGGGTCAGTGAAATCCATACTTGAAACTGGACACTCTGAATAATTTTTAACCAAAAAACTATTAATAATTCTTAAAGAGAAAATAACTACAATAACATGAGTTTCCACAAAATAAAACACACTATTTCCTTAAATCTTTAACCATAATCAATTACATCAACAAATTATATCAAACATTATCATCCATCAAACAAAATGATGAAAGCATAAATTCTTACCTGTGACAATAACATTACTGATATTCTTGGAGGGTAAAATGTTACAGTTCTCTTTGTTGCCTAAACAATTCTTCCTGTATTTTCATGTGTGGGAACTCTCTTCATGATAAAGCATAAACATTAGGAATCCATAAAGAGAAAGAATAGTAACAAACATCTATATCAATACATACCTCGATAATCTTGAAGAGTACGAAAACTATTTAACAACAGATGATCATAGCTTGCCTTTAAGTAGTAAGGACAAAATTAAGTACATAAATTAAGAAATAAGATGAGTAATTAAGTACACGAAAGAACACAATTTCAAAATCTTACCTCTTTCGTTGACGGAGTTAGATAGTAGAACAACTAAGAAACAGAAAATCATAGGAAAAGAGGACAAAAAATATCGTTGAAGATGTTCAGTAAGTTTGATTTTCGTAAAAGAGGTCTCTCAAAGATTTGGAATGAGCAGAACAAACTAATTTTGAATTGAAGAGGAGAAAAATGTTGTCTGAACAATCCTTATCCAGAGTAACTTTAATTCAAATTATGAAATGAGGTCTATGAAAATGAAGGAAGAGAGAGGAAGAAAAGTAATGGGAGTACACTTGCCAAAAAAGAGGGATGTCTGAAGAACCGTGTATATCACTTTCTACGGAGAGAGTGATATAGTTTGGATTTGAAAATGGACACAGTATAATGTCACGTAGGGTTAAGACTTTCAAACTGATATTAATGGCATTATGTGTAATTATGTAATAACTTTTAGGGTATAGGATGTAAAATGTCACAACTTTTATATGAATTTAATGGCATTTTGTGTAAATATATATGAAGTCTTAGGGTATGGGGGTGTAAAAAGCCTTGTAATTTGTGGAATCAGGATTTATGATATCTATACTATACTATTATAAGCAGAACACCCTCTATTTGGTAGTCAGTTGCTCGGTACAGTTGTTTGGTATGACAAGAACACCCTCTATTTGGTAGTCAGTTGCTCGGTACATTTGTTTGGTACGACAAATAACCACCGTCAGATCTAAAGTCAGAAAGATGAGACCCGTTGGATGCAATAATAAAATATTATTATATTAATATTTAAACTGCTCTCATGGATTCAGGGTTCAAACCCCGTCAATAACTTATTATATTTAAACTTTTATATTCTTTATTTTAACAATTTCTACAGGTTCAGGACTCGGGTCTTGCGAACAACATATTATATTATATTATTTATTTTCAGTCAAGTCTCAAATTATTATAAAATATATATTGTTATAACTTATTCTATTCTTCAATTTATTTTTCAATTATTGAAAATTATATTATAAAATATATTATTAAAAACTATAGAATGTTAAAAGCAATCGGTGCATGGCACGGGTTATAGGCTAGTAATATAATAATATAATATATATAGATACACGCTCCGTTCGTAATCTTGTTTTTATTCCTGACAAGCATACACATGTGTCTCTAATGCGAGGAGAAGCTTGAATGATTTCCTAATGGAAGTGAATGGTATCAAAATACGCCCAGTAATAGTACCTTTATACCCATTACATTCCATGAACTTAATTGCTACTACTTGTTATTCCAAATTTTTTACAACACCATCAATTCGCTTAAACCCCATTAGGTGTTTATGCACTATTACTAGTACTAGTACCAGTACTAATTTAAAGACAGCCCAACAACCCAAATTCACTAAAACAACAAACGCGTCGAGTTCCAAGAAAAGTGTTAAGCCCAAAGTATCAGAATCTTTGTTGAGGGAGAAGTGGTTGGATTCTCTTAGTTATTCTCCTGTTGATGTTGTTGGTTCAGACACACTTGAGTTGAGTTGTAATGGAAAAGAGTCTGAATGGGTTATTGGGGTTGACCCTGATGTTTCTGGTGCTTTGGCTCTCTTGAAAACTCACCATTCTGGTCTTTCTGCCCAGGTTTCTCTTGCCCCCCTTCCCTTTTTAGTGTGTTGATTAATATGATTTTTAATTTTTTTTTTTAATTATCTTTGGAGCTGTGAAAGGGATAATGTGATTGTGATGAGCTTTATGTTTGTAAATTGTTAAGTTACTAATTCTCGCAAAAGTTCTTGTTACTGGGAGTAGGCTTATCTTAGGGAGTTTACCAAAAATACCACTTTTTATGAAAATATTTGCAAAAATAGGGACGCTGGTTGTATATGTGGTTGCATGTGAGGTTGAAACGGTTGCATACGAGGTTGATCCGTATTTTTGCAAATATTTTCTGCAACTTGGTTATTTATGCAAAAACCCCTAAATCTTAATATGTACATCATACGTATGTGTTGCAGTGTTAGTTAGTCCCCTTTGCTCTAAAGCACATTGTTGGAGTCCAATAAAGAGTTTTTTTTTAAAAAATGTGATAAGGGCTCTACTAACATGTTAAGTAATTAAATTTTCCAAGACCTTAAATTTTAGGAGCTCTGTTACCATATTATTTATGTGTTGCAGTGTCAGTCAGTCCCCTTCGCTGTTAAGCCCATTGTCGGTGTCGAATAAAGAGGTTTTTTCGTGTCAAAAGGGCTATGATACTCTGTTAAGTTATTAACTTTTCCAAGACTGTAGGTTTTAGGAGCTCTTATTTTTGTGTTTCCGTAACTACCTTCATCTTATCTCGCCACTAACTTATGGTGTTTTCTATCATTTTGTAGGTGTTTGATTCCCCTCATGTGAAAGTACCAATAGGAAAACAAACTCGACGACGTTTAGATGCAAAATCTATTGTTCAGTTACTTCAAAGTTTTAATGCTCCAATTGGTATACTATATAATTTATGTCGCTATTTCGTTTCTAACCATTGTATCTTTACACTCGTTTCACTTGCTCATTAGTATAGTTCATCTTCATGCTATTCCTTCTCTTATTAATGTACTCTTTCTGAGAATAAGTTTTGAGTATTCTTAAGACTTTATAACCCGGGAGATGAATATTTTGACAAATCCTACTATTTTAACTTCTTATAGCCAAGATATTAACATAAAAACCTCTACAGTTATAAAAATTAAACTTCTCTAGTAATCACATCTTATCTTTATATGAAAGTAGCTTCCTCTACAATTAGCTAGACATGAAGACTTATTGTTTCGACTATAATTATTACATACAGTAGATATTATTGTCTGTGAAGATATTTTTATTAAAGAATCAGCTACCTACGCATGAAATCCAAAAGATCCTGCTGAACTAATTTCAAAGAGAGGGAGGTCAGTAGATAGAAAACTGAAAATACTGGATTCTTTTGTGGTACTTAAAATCAGTGGAATTGGAAATTTATGTATGGGAAACTAGCAGCATGGTTTATCCGAAAAGCTGATGCACACAGATTTATAATCTAAGAATAGGAATAGCATGAAAAACTAAATTTTTTCTCACTGGCAGTCTGTTGGAAATTGTAAATGTGCTTTGATCATTTAGAAATCACTATACCTCTAAAAATTTCATGATAAATGTTATAGTATGTCGTTGAGCATGGCTTTTCCTTTAGTAGCATATATTGCTAATTGATCTCTGTACTCGATTACTTCAGGAACTATCGCATATGTGGAGCAATCTACTCCATTTCCTCAAGATGGAAAACAGGTTAGTTCTTCCTACCTATCAAACAGGATCTTATAATATCATTTGTGTTGCTATATAACGTACCGGTTGGTTGTATGCCGCTTGCTCCTGGCAAACCTCTAAATCTTTTGCTTCCACCTCTGTTTCTTAATTATTTTTTTTTTACAATTTTACAACATAAATTTAGAAGACTATGTTAGCAAAAGTTTTCTTTAAGAGAGGACTGTCATATGTATGACTGACAAGAAATTTGTGGCACGCACCAGGCCTTGGATTATCAATGGGTTTTAAAGATGTACTTGTTTTCTTTTCTTGTTGTTTTTGCCTTTTTGGTGTCCTATTATGTTGCATCTCATACTTTGTGAACTTGAGTTCTCCTTACCTTTTGCTTTTTGCAATTAAGGGGTGGTGGAGCGGAGGATTTTGCTATGGCATGTGGATAGGAGCCTTAGTTGCATCTGGATTTTCTGTTGTTCCTGTGTCGTCTTCACTGTGGAAGAATGCATTTAAACTTTCTGGAAGCCGCTCGAGTAAGGTCTGTTTACTCTTGCCGTGCAAAGTTTAATCTTTTTCACTTGTATGCTCCATCTGCGTACTTAGTTTCTTATTCTTAAATAACAGGATATACATTAAGGCTTTTGTTTTGAGAAGGGTGTACTTTTTTAAACACTGCTGAACTTTTGTAATTATTATGTTGACAGGATGATAGTAGGGAATTAGCGTCTACATTCTTTCCATCTGCAAGTTCGTTGTTGCAACGCAAGAAAGATCATGGTACTATGTACTACTATCTTTACTTCTTATCTATGTACTGCATGTGGTAGAAAGGGGTGTCCGATGATCCCCACCACTTTTAGGCCTAAACAAGAACTGGATGTGTAGTATCTTGTAATAGGACACCACAAACAAAAAAAATTAATGGAGCCCAGTTTGTCCATATATTAAGTTTGGGCCAGTAAATAGTATTTATTAAATTTTGTTTTCCCTTTTTACTTTAAATCAAGGAAAAAGAAGACAAAGCTAGACTTCCCTCGGCATATTCATGTTTTGGCAGCTAAATGCCTTTCTCTTCAGCAGTTGAATCGGGTATGTTCATTTATTTAGGCATGATAATATGCTTTACATTTTCTTATTCTTGCAGGCCGAGCTGAGGCCTTGCTCATAGCTGCTTATGGCAAAGGTCTGAAAGTGATGCCTGATAGTTCATGCAATTTAGAAGATCTATTGGCGTTAAAGCAATAGAGTTGCTAAAAAGTTGGTACCATCTTTGTGCATCCTTGCTTGCAACTATGAAGGGTAATTAGTTTAAAGTGATAAATTAGGAACTGTGGATGCCTTACATAGAGCTCTGTGTCGAACCCCAAAGTTTTGGTGCAATTTTCAGAATACAAAGATGATTCATTCCATATTCAACTCCCAGCGCTCTCACAACTTGCTTTTAAGACATTTGTTTGTGAGGATTGTGGGTAGGTATTCCGTGAGATTGTAGAAAGAATTTGTGGCATATGTAATGCGTACACTCATTTCTGTAATGAATAATTTAATTTTGTATTAATATTATGAACTGCAGATCCTCCGAGTATTATGTTTTGCATTATCTTCAGTATCAAGATTAAGAATTATAATGTCTGCATTCACATGCAAGGTTTAAGGAGGAGGCTGTCAATTATTTTAAAAGTTCCAAGTAGATTTTAGATGCATGAGAAATCACCAGTCAAGTCACAGACATGTGATGAATAAGGATACACACTATAGACATACAATAAATAAGGATACATACTAGAGAAGGATACATACTACAAGTGTGCCGCATGTTGTATGTATTAGTAAACTCCAGGTTTTTTCTGGAAACTCAAAATTTCGTACAAACTTTGTAAAATTCAAATCTTACACTCAGGTTCGAGAGTGCAGTATAAGTGCAGTAGTGCGAAGATGATAATACAAGGAATCTCTGATAAGCAATGACTGCAAATTCTAATGATGAACACTTTTCGCTAAAATATAAAATTTTAAGTTGTCCGAATGAGTTTCTACTTCAAGGAAGTGTGTATGAGATGCTTAACTATTGAAGAGTAATATCATATATAACCCCTCCCAGGTTTCCAATAACTTCACGTGACCCGGAAATTTCAGCAACAACCAATCCATGCTTAACAGCTTCAGAGACGACCATTACATCCATTCTGCATCGAACGTTTGAAATCACAATTCAGCCTCTAAATACAATAATAAAAAGACCTTATGAATATGGTACACAATAAAAATTGTCTCCTGTTTGAATAGCATTTTATCTTTTCAGTTGGTGCTTCATTCATATGAACAATACAATTTAACAAATACAGAAATAATGAAGTTAGTTATGAGTTATGACATGTACGACAAAGTCAAGAAACATGAAACTTTGGCCCCCAAAACTTTTTAGCACAATTTGATATACATTTGACAATGAGATGCTTACACTTTAGCGCGGGATACATAACCTAGTATAAATTTGCAATGATCTTTGCCACGAACACGGAGGAGCTTTTCCACAGTATCGAATAGGAGGGGAATGCTATTCTGTTGAAAGCTTACATATCGTTAAGTAGACTTCCGAGTTATAGTTGTCATACTAAAAGCATACAAAATAGTATGAAAGTGGGTATTTCGATGTCTTATCTACAAGCAAACTCTTTATGCCCAAATGAGCTTATAATGGACAAAGCAAGGAAAAAATGTAGAGATTGCACTTAGAAGTATATGCTACAAATAATACCACAAGAAAAGGAAGAGATTAAGAATCACTAGGAATTAAGATATACTGTAGAGCATAATTACACACACATTTTTGTATTACTAGAGAAAGGAAAAAATTATTATCAGGATATAGATATCAGCCCCAAGTATCAAGTCAAATCCACCAAGATGGCTGCCTAAGATATGTTTAAGCTGATCAGAATGTCCCCATTCTAGCTTCTCAGCAGTTAACCCTGTATACATGTGGAAGAAAATAAGACAACTTATCTGCAAGTGTCTCATGACATTTAAAAAATTATTTTCCTTACAATTAGAAGAATTAGAGGTCCCAAAAGATTTTTGAAGCTCTATGTTTTTCTTCAAAATCTGAAATGAAACGCAAAGGGAATAAGTTATGATGCAAAACATAAAGCTTACCAACCGAGTGCTCATATCTTTAAATGACCGTGCCTTTAGAACTTCCTCATTATGGTCAGTCAACACAATCTCCCGACAAAACCGGCTGCATAGGATTCCAGTAACCCCTGTGATTAAGCAGTTCCAACCAAACTATAACTTCGAGGACAAATGAAAATATAAAAGCACCACTGGAATCAATAATTTAATGTATTGATGAACATGCTTCAGCCAAATATGTCTACGAATATTACTGCGCACTCTTATTTAAAAGCTAATCTGTAACTTTGTAAGAGAAAAATAAAAGTTAGGACAAGTAAAGGATTCTGGTGAATAACTCTATTTTAGTAGTACAGATCCGTAGAAAAACATGTAATAAAGAAATTGGCAGATTTGGTTAAAAGGACCCTATTCACTGTGACAGTATTTCACTAATATCAAGTTGTCAAGTATCATTCATACTTGCAACTGAATAAGTTTAAAAGCAAACTAACATTGAAATAATTTGTAGTTTGCAGTAATTCACACACTTACAAGGGAATTTGAAGTTCTTAAGGTCTTCTAGAGCTTTACTCATAAGTAAAGTCTAAAGAGGCAAAGCATTAACATTAGTGTGGATAAAAGAATAAGACAAGACCTTCATAGAGTCTAGTGGAATGAAGATAGTTTCTAGTGTAGTTTTTACTGACAATATAATACTGGTTATTGTAGTAACTTCTGAATCTGATATTAAATGAAAGACAAGTTGATAATTTACAGCTCTAAGATAGTTTAAACAATATATCAATCTACATAAATACTCAAGGCAAGAAGACGACTTCTCTTAGTATTTAGCTTGAATCCATGGATTCCAGACCAATTAGAACTTAGAAGAACATATATAATCTGTAACTTACCAACACCAGAACCTAACTCAATGATGGAACATCCTTGCAGCATCTCTGCGTTCTTTGATAGATAATCATTTAAAAGCATTGCACCAGGCCACACCAACTGGCCCGTTAGATCAAAATCAGCTGTAATATGTGTTACATACAAAATAAGTAATTGTATACTATGAAGATAACCAGTATTTGACAACTTCAAGAATTCATAGTTATATTGATATACACAGAATTGTTGTCAACTCTCTCCACACATAAAAGTACATACATACATACAATATACATATCTTCCAGTTTTTTTTCAGATAATTACTTATCTTCCAGCTTTGACATAAAGCATATTTATCTTTTGCCAATAGATGACCAATGCTAGTAATATATAAAACAATTCATAAACAACAGAAACATCACAAAAAAAAATACTTTCGTATTAAATTACTAAAAATTTCAACATGATCAGTGTTCTAAAAAGAGTGTGAGCAGCCACCTAGCCCGGGGGAGCAAACACCCCAAATCTGTAAATATTGGACAATCAGTCATTGTTTTGGTAAAAATCAGATATAGGCAGAAAAATTACGAAATGGGCAGGAGACACTGGGCTTAGGCAGGACTAAGAAGGAAAAAAGTCTCAATTACGTGTCTCGGGAATTTAAATTATTATATGCAAAACTATAAATACGTACTATTATCCCCTCCAATGAACCCCCACCTGGCTGAAAAAAGCGAGAAGGTACCTTCACCGCCTAGGTTTTTGGATTCATTACACATATATTGGATCATGTTCCACTAAACTATTTTAGCCTGCGACTGCAAGCGATACAAACCAACTACAAGTCACCAAGCACATTACTACAAAGCATTGGCAGTACAACAAATCACCCGTCTCATTCAAACACATCACCAGTTTGTACATTGCACTAGTAAGCGCGCACACACAAAAACATATATTTGCATAACTTGACACTAAATGATTAACAGTTGGACAAGGCAAAAAAACACTTTTGGTCCATATAAGCAAATAAATAACAAAAAATGGACTTGTAGTGGGTATCAAGCTATTCGTAAATTAAAGAGAAGAAAGCTGACTTGAAGCTGATTGGAGACAAAGGAGTTGAAGAACTTGAGACCCAAATGTAAATGTAGTCAGCTGGTAACTGCACACATCAAGAATTGGATTTTTATAAAGTTGCAATTTTAATATCAAAGAAGGAGTCTGGGAAAAACTAAACTTACTCATCATTGATGAAGAAAGACTCTAAACACACAATTTCATCCTCTTTTTCTTCTTCCTTTCTTTCCATTGTAAAGTTTGAATTCACAAGAATCTAATAAACCAGGGTTTTTGCTAGTTGAAAATTCACATGAGATATATTCGAGTATGTGGGCTAGATACATAGCCCACCAAAGGTGGGTTACACGGTAAGGCCCAACTATTACCGAAAAAAAAGAGGGTAACCGAAAGAAGCCTTGGAGAGAAAAAGAAAGGTGTTTGTGCGTGTAATCCTACTAGGGTTGCAAATAGTAAAATAATCCGATCCGACGGATATCCGATGTGTTGAATATACCGAATCTGAATTTCAGGATTTGGATTTGGATTTTAACGATACCGATCCGAAATCCAAAACTCAATCTAAACTCGATCTGGAAATCCGAAACCCGATTAAAACCCGACACATAAATAATATATTATATGTAATATTTTATATGTATGACATAGTTTACATATTTTTATGGTATTATTTGAGTAATAAGGCCATGTTTGTTTAATGGGATTATAATCCCGCAATAATAATCCGGGGATAACTAATCCCATTAAAATTAGTTCTATGGATTAAATAATCTCTTCCTATATTTGTTTAGAAGGATTAGGTGTAAGATTGAAATATAATCCTTTAAAATTTTATGTTATGTTTGTTTTGAGATATAGTACTTGGGATTTGAATATAGTTCTTAAAATTTTTCAATCCTATATTTGTTTCACATAAAATGACTTGTAGGAGGGATAAAACAATATCTCCTCCCACCAAGTATTAGACGAGATTATAGTCCTATCCTCTACTCCAATAAAACAAACATGGGATAAGATAATTTAAAGGATTATAATTCTTGGATAACTCTTCACTATTTTCTTACAAAACAATCGTGGGATTGAAAAGTTTAAAGGATTATAATCTTATCCCTTACGTAATATCATGAAACAAACATGGCCTTATAGATTAATATCAATATTGTCAACCATTATTTTAGTAAATTATAACTCTTTATTTCAATCTCAAGACTTTTATTATTTAAGATGTACCTTTTATATATTTAATAAAAAGTATTTGTGATGCGATACTAAATATTATGTTATTTACATATCTTAGATTTAACTCATTATGTCAACCCGTACAATATAATATGTTTGAATACTTATTAACTAATGTATTTTAATTTTAGATATTATATAAATATAATTAGTGGTATTTTCATGTATAAATAATATTAAATTTGACTATATTATTCGTAATCTTGGATACCCGAAAATACCCGATCCGATCTGAAACCCGACGAATTTGGATTTGGATAACCTAAAAATATTTGGATTTGGATATTACAATACCCGATCTGAACCCGACCCGTTGCCATCCCTATTGGGGTCGTTTGGTTAAAGATTCGGTGTCAGGTTGAAATCAGGAATCGAGTTAGAGTGGTATGAGGATCGGGTATCATATCTGGTATCATGTGTTTAGTTGAGTGATAGAATGAATATTTTTTTATTTAAAATTTTTTAAGTCAAAAATATTATTTTAATTAAAAATATTAATTTTTGTTGTAAAATACTAACTATATTATAACAATAGCTGGATTAAATAAAAGGGGTGGAGATGTGATAAACAAGAATGCAATCAAAAGAGAAGAGATTGTTGCTGGTGTGTTTTTCATTCACGATTGCATGCCTTTTATAGGCAATGCAAGGAATAAGATATTAATTGCATGTATACAATTTCAAATGCCAGTTCATATCCCTACTATTATAAGCTTACAATATTGACCATGTGTAACAATCACATTAAAACACTTCCTTTTGATCGTCATTATGGATCATAGATTGCCTCATTAAAACTTTGTCAAAGAAAAACCCAGTAGGATAAAAACTTTGACGAAGGAAAAAGAGTACAATCTACCCTTGGAAAAACTAATCATTCTCTGAAGTTTTGTTGTAACAAATCTTTAAGTCGTCGCATTCCAATGCTATATCGCAACTTCCCAAATGTTGAATTCGGTAATAATTTCGTGAATAAATCTGCAAGATTGTCGCATGATCGAATTTGTTGTACATCAATTTCACCATTCTTTTGAATCTCATGAGTGTAGAAGAATTTTGGTAAAATATGCTTCGTCCCCTCTCCTTTGATATATCCTTCCTTGAGTTGATCAATGCATGCAGTATTGTCCTCAAACATGATAGTAGGACTTCTTGTGATGTCCGATAATCCACATGATTCTTGAATATTCTTGATGATAGACTGCAACCAAACACATTCTCTACCAGATTCATGAATTACAATGAGTTCCAAGTGATTTGTTGAGGTTGCCACTATAGTTTGCTTTGTGGATTTCCGGGAAAAGGCCGCACCGTAATATGTAAATACATATCGAGTTTATGATTTGCCAAAATGAGGATCTGACAAATATCCTGAGATGTTCAGTTTTTCGGGAAAAATAATCCAAAATCAATTATTCCACGAAGATAACAAAATATATGCTTGATCTCATTCCAATGCTTGTCCATCAGAGCAGAGCTAAATCTAGCCAATAAATTCACAGCAAATGCAATATCTGGTCTTGTATTATTTGCAAGATACATAAGTGCACCAATTGCTCCAAGATATGGGATTTCAGGCCAAGAACCTCTTCATCATCTTCTCGTGGTCGAAATGGATCTTTATCAGGTTCTAAAGATCTAATCACCATTGGAGTAGTCAACATATGAGATTTATCTGTTAGGCCCTTAATCAACTGTAGAGGGGGGGGGGTGTGAATACAGTTAATACAATCTAATCGACAAAGCTTCAACAGAATCAACAATTTTTATATTAAGTGATAAAATCTTATTACATATGTACTCTCTCGAAAGGATGAACAAATATCCTTGAGAGCTGCTAGGTTATGCAAAAGATATAACAATGTCGCAATGCTTATAGCATGAACTAAATCTGTGCTTTATATAGAGCACAACTACCAATGTATAAGGAATCCTATTCTATTAACAACAAGGAAACATATACTATTGCTTCTAAGATAAACTTCACTGTCTTGAAATTCCTGTTTCCTTTTTCTCCTCGAAGATCAACTGATGTAACAAATACTGATTTCATTATCCGTTGACATCATCATCTGTTGAAATCATCATCCGTTGATATCCTATCATCTTTTGATATTTCATCATCCGTTGATGTCATCAACATCCGTTGATATATAAGTTCTGATGTGAACTTCTGATAGTTTCTGTTTGATATTATCAATTGCTCCTGACAATCCCCCCTACTTGTTCATTATGGAATTATGGACAAGTTCCAATTGATGATGTCAAAACTATCTAAATGCAGGAATCAAGTATGCATATTCAATCTTGTTTTAGTGAATATCAGACTTTAACTCTTCATCCTGAACTGCTTCTTTGACTTGAGTAATGTCAGAGGTTAATTCCACTTCCTCAGCTCAGAATGCTTCCATAAATCTTCCTTCTTTGACCAGCTTGGATGATTTCTGCTTCAATTTAATTTTCTTTAGTATCAAGAGATTGAACTACTGTATAGATTAAATCTATCAGAGTTTAAGATTTAGATTTCTTAGATACCGAGTCCACCTTTGGCTTTAGACTTTGAAATCCTTGACTTTTATTCTATCTTCTCCGTTCCTTTAAGCTTCATATCAGCAGTTCCAATAGCTTGTGATCTGAGAGATCTTTCATCTTCTGCCTGACTGATTTTTCTTATAACTATACATATGGTTGGTCTGTTGGAAGGATCATCTTCATAAAGTACTTGAGAAACAACAGCAATATCAGCATTTGCTGTCTTCATAGAATTTTTAAAGTCTTCCTCCATTTTCCTTAGCTGTTCAAGATCAACCCCAGGATTTTCTTTTGCAAATATTCTTCTACTCACCTTAGAATCAAATAATTGAATCTTTGGATCCTTATAGAACAGAGTTGTCTTTCTTCCTTTAACTTTCAGAGTTTGAAGATATTGGCTTGCTTCAGCACCAGCTTCTTTCTCCAGAATACCTTGGTCTTCATCAGCAACAGTTGTGACTTATGAAGATTGTTGCATTTTAGTAGTCACAGTCAAATCTTCAACTCTTCTTTCATTCCTCTTCCTTGTCTAGACTGAAATCTATTGATTGCTTTTGATGAACCACTAACTCCAACTAGTTCTTCACCTCTTTTACTTTTGCTCTCCTTTTTTCCCCCTTTATTACCTCTATCAGAATTTTCATCATCGGTACCTGTCAATGTCGGCTATTTGCATTTAGATTTAACAATTTTCTCCCCCTTTTTGGCATCATCACCAAGCAGTAGAGAAAGAATCAGCTCCATTGAATTCTGTACTTCTGTAAGTTGATCAGACATTTGAGCTTGATGAGCTTCCAATCTAGCTTGACTGACTTCAATTGCAGTTTGTCTGGTAACTATTGGTGAAATTTGTTTCTGAATTTCCTGATGAGTAAGCAGCTTTGAAGCAATCAATGATTCTTTAATCTGATTGATTTGAATAGTAGTTGCTTCATGAGCTGTGTGTAAGGATCTGACAACCAAAGTTGATGCTTTCAAATGATTCAACACATCAAGATTTGTAATCTTCTGTTCTGCTGTTTCCAGATGTTCAACTGCATGTGTTCTGGAAATAAGATATGTATTATGTTTCCAATAAGCATTTAAGAGATTATTAGAATAATCCTGCTTCTTCTTAGAATCTAACTCTTCCATATTCTGTTGTCTTACATGCATAGGCATATCTTCATGAAAGAAAAGATCATCCTCAAGATCTAACATAGCATTAGATACATGAGTTTCTTTACCATCATTAGATTCTTCAATAGCAGTTGGATCTCGCACTAATTGTCGAACTGTATCACCAGCTTCAGTATGTAGAACAGAATGAGAAATTGGTGTAGCATATGATCCAGTGGCTTAAGAAGCTTCCACACCTTCAACAGTTATCTCCACATCTTCAAATATTGTAGATAAATGAATTGGAGCTTCAAGATTAACTTCCAAGAGCTCAGGTCCTGTAGAATGCTGTGGTGATTCTGAAATGGATGAATCTTTATGAATGGACTGTTGTGCTACTACATCTTCAACAACAACAGGGATTTCTTCAGGTGATAGAAAAGTAGAATGAATTGAATGTTTTTCAACAAAAACAAAGATTATCTCATGTGGTGGAATAGTAGAATGTATGGACTGCAAGAAAGTATCAGTACTTAGACTTGCAGGGAGATTAATAGCCTTTGATACATCAGAGTTTTCCTGAGATTCAACAGACTGTTGTTCAACATCTGTTCCTTTAGTACTCTTTGCATATGCAAACATATAGCAAATAAAACTTAATCTCTCTATTCTTTTACAGTAGTCTCACTACTCCTCACACCACACATCTCATGACTTTTAATAGTCAAAGCTTCCTCACAAGGATTACTAAATCCTATCTATCATCTACCTCTCCTTTTTCCAGGAAGGATCCTTCATCTCTTATATTCTGTTTTTCTCTCAATATTTTCACACATCTCACAGAAAAAGGCTCAGAAAGATTGTCCTACAGAAATAAGAGGTGGCTAAAGAAGGGTGATCTGTGATCATACAACTAGAGGTAGTCCTTAATTAAATTCTAGATGTGTTAGGAATATGTTGTGTATTTGATGATAAGATAAACAAAACACCTTAGTAGATTTAACTTAGTGAATTTTGTAGCACTCGACGGATGATCAATTATAGGCCCGACGAATGATTCAATATAGTCCCGACAGATGACTAATTGATATCCATCGGGTGAGTAGCTTATGTAATTGTAACACCCCTAGATCCGGGGTCGGGAATCCGGGTCGTCACGGTCTTTCTTTCCACAATATCACTTCACTTAATTATAATAAATAACCTGATGCTATGACCCCATACTAACACACACCACAACCCGTTATAGTCTCAGAGATGAAATTTAAATAAGTACAAGTCCTTGAATCCACAATTTAAAAGTTATTACAACCCAAAATGATTACTTGATAAATTTACAGTTAATTGCCATTATCTGTCACAAGTTATAATTATACAATATTTGGTTCCCAAAAGTAGAATGCCTGATCTACCAATAGATCTACCTCTGCAGCTATAACAGCTACAACATCAACGGGAAGACGCGGGACGCTTCCCACGCGCTTGCGCTGGGTCTGCTTGAGTTTGGCCATCTTTCCTAACTGTTGTTGTGTGATAAAGAAATGAAGCAAGAGTGAGCATTACAACTCGCAAGATAATATATAGTGTAAATAATAATGCAAGTATCTAAATGGATAACTTACTAGAATCCTTTATCAAGTGTAAGGTAATTACTTACTGGATATAAGTTTTAAGGAAGATGAAGTTACCAATTACTTCATTATACTTATACCATTTTTAGAAATCTACTTGAACTATTACTGTTCAAAGTATAATAAGTTTCAAAAGGTCATCCCATAGATGAGACCACACGTTAAGACTTGAATAGATTCAATCTATGAAATATCATCAAAATGAAATGAAGTTACGAGATACTTCATTCAATGGGAACACCATTAAAACTATTTGACTTTGTCAAAGCTTCGGCAACCACCCATTCGTAGCCTTTCGATCGAAATGCTCTGGGTAATGTTGCAGAATTGTCCAACTGGATGATGAACTCATTACGGGAGTTTTGTCGCGCCAGGAAGACCACTTACGATGATCAGTCGTAGTAGTGCAACCCCACCATTTTCTACATGTAGAGGAGAACCTGTCAGATTTACTTGTCAACCGAACACTGGAGTCCTAAGGAATGTACCGTCTTGCGCAACTTCCAGGCCATTTGGGCCAATATAATAAGGCTGGGCCGGCGCCACTCAACCACTTACGCCACTCCTAGTTCAGATGAAATCCATGACTCTGAAACGTAAAGCTCGTCCTCACCTTCCCTAAGTAGAAACTTGTTGATACGGCTCCACCAAGAAGTCGTATCTAGTTGGAAAGGAAAACTCACCGATATTTCCCAGGCGATGCCTGTTAATGGATTAACTAGTTCCAAGAATTCTACTTCCCGAGTATTGGGTAAGTAATCAAAACTCTTTTATCAAAATAGCAACCTTGTTGCGAATATAAAACATACCACAGAGCCGGATCCCTCAGGTTTTGAGCGAATATTTAAATCCCCTTTGAAAGGAAGATCTTAAATATATAAAAATGAGTTTTTGGGATCCGCTCTAACTTTTAAAAATAATTTTGAAGGCTCGCAAACATTTTTTTAAGAATATTTGGAGTAATGCTGATTTAATAAAATAAATCAGTCCCAATATATTAGAAAATATCTGAATATTATTATTTAAATAATATTCTCATAAAGAATAATCTTTATAAAAATAATTGAAGTAGAAGTTGTAAAACTTATACTTGAAATGAATCTTAAATAATCAAAGATGTACTTATACGAAAGTAATATCTTTATTTGAATAATCAAAAGTAAGTTTGATTATCGACACATTATTCTTTAATAAAATAAAGAATATTATTTTGTAAATAATCGGAGTCATAAGTCCTCGAATGAATATTCAAAATAATATTCATTAATAAAATAAACGGAGTCATAAGCCCTCGAATAAATATTCAAAATAATATTCAATAATAAATAAACGGGGTCATAAGCCCTCGAATGAATATTGAAGATAATATTCATTAATAAAATAAAGTTATCGAATAAACCTTATTCGATTCATAGTTTTGAAAACTATTCATATATATATATAAATATATATATATATATATATATATATTGTACTCGGGAGCCTCGACTCCCGGTTTTAGAAAAAGTTCACCTTTGGGTCCCCTACACTAAGGGTATATGCAAATTACCACTTAACTCTAGCATATGTATTATCAACTGAATCAAAAGATATATGTATCAAGAATACGAAATAGGCATGCATATATACCATATCACATACTACAATATATCGCAAGAATTTGCTAATTAACCATCATGCATCTATCGCAAGATAATGCATATACAAATGTATACATCACAACAACAGTATAACGGGTAGAAAACTTGCCTGAGCGACTGGGGGTTATAACTGGCTTGAGACGAGTCTGGTAACCTATAAACAACATATAAGTTGGAATTAAACCAAAGTCACTTATAAATCTATACTTTAACCAATTTAGACTCTAACGCTCGCTTTGCGCTTACTGATTCTCTTAAGTCGCTCGAGTACCCTCGGCTCCACCATATTTAATAAATTAACCATTACGAGTTTTAAGGCGATTCTTTCGCGAGTGTCTTACCAACTGCCTAACACACTTTACATAAATGTTTCATACTCCAATTAGCCCTTTTAGGTCTTTAACCTATGTTTCAAAGTAAGGCGAGGGGTAATGATTCGTTCGCGAAACGTCGTTACTTAAAACGGCCGTTTCTCCTAAACCGTACATCGGAATCAAACGAACTACATATCAAAACGAAGCTCGTAACATGAACTATCTAATCATGGCAATGGTCAAAACCTAGCAGTGAGTTCACGGGTCCTAATGTTAAGAACAAAAACAGCCTAAAGTAAATCGGACATTATGACGACTATATTTACGTGATTACCCAAATTTAAACCACTCCAAATCAACCCACAATCAATTCACAATCAACATCCCAACCAAAACTCCATCCATACTTCATCATAACAGCCCCAACAACTCCACATTATCAATTTATACTATTCTTAAACATGAATTTAAACTACTCTTAAGTTCATTAATCAACAATCCAAGAACTACCACTCCAAAAACTTCACAAAACCAACTAATCTCTACATTCACAATAAGAAAGCCTCTCATGAATTATAACAACAAAAATAAACCTAATTACTGAAATAAAGTTAGGGTTTGGAGGGGTTATACCTTCCTTGGAGAGTGGATAATCAAGTGATTAGCTTGGAATCACCCTTAAAGTCCTTATCCAAGCTTAATCTAAACAAAACTTCAAGAACAAAAATTTTAGTTCTTGAAAAACACTATTCACCATCTTCTTCCATGATTTTTAGGAAGAAATTGTGAATGATTTAGGAGCTCAAACTTATAGGATATCCATAACTATGCATAAGGAGTCTTGGATAATTACCTTGCAATTTAACAAAGCTTGGAACTAGGATTTTGATTTTCTTCCTTTGGAAAAGAAGAAAAAGCCGAGAGCTTGATGAAGAATGGTGAGATAATTTTGTGTTTTTGGTGAAAATGAATTGTTGGCTTGGTTGGTTGACATTTTGATTTATTTTGTTACCTTTTTACCATGGTAATTTTTGTGTGGTTCTAATTCAACCAACAACACACTTTGCTTGGTCATGATTATGTCACCATGTGATGTCACCCTTCCTCCTTTGTCCTCTTCTTATTGGTTTGATGACATCATCCTCACTAATCTCTTTGATTAGCTTTTAATTATTTGGCTAATGACCGCTGATCTGTTATACGGTTCGCTTAACTTTCGTTTTCGTTTATCGTTTGAGGGATCATACCCGGGACCTTATTACTTAGGTTCCCTTAACCTTTCTCAATACATTATATTCCTTTTATGATCCTCTATTAAAATCCTTGAATTTAAATCCTTTTTATCCTGTTACCTTATACTCAGTTCTTTCGATATCTGGTGGATTTTCAGGAAAAATCAAAATGTTCAAATTTGGATTCTGAAGATCTTTACATACACTTATATATCATATAGAGTACCAATAAAATCTCAAAATATCCATAAAAGAACCCCTACATAGTGTGGCATGAAAAGTTTTCTTATTCAGCAATATCAGCAAAAACACTATTCATAAGGGTTACAAAAAGTTCAAAATTTTGGGGTTATTACAGTCTCCTCTCCTTAAAAGGATTCCGTCCCGGAATCAAATAGGAAACAAGTGGGGGTACTTTTCTAGCATTGCGCTCTCTAGTTCCCAAGTTGATTCTTCCACATTATGATTCTGCCATAGCACTCTGACTAGCTTGATCACTTTGTTCCGAAGCACCTGCTCCTTCTTATCCATAATCTTTACTGGTTTCTCCACGTAAGTCAGATCTGGTTGCATATCCACATGCTCGTACTCCACTATATGTCTGGCATCCCGATGATATTTCCTTAGCATTGACACATGGAACATATTATGAACTTGTTATAGGTTCAGGGGTAAGGCTAGCTCGTAAGCCAACTTCCCAATCCGTCTTAGTATCTCAAAAGGTCCAATGTATCTTGGGCTTAGTTTTCCTTTCTTTCCAAATCTCATTAACCCCTTCCAAGGGGATACTTTTAGTAGTACTAAGTCCCCTGCTCCATACTCCTTGTCCTTTTGGGCTAGGTCTGCATATTTCTTCTGTCTGTCTTGGGCTGCTACCAGCCATCCTCTGATGAGATCCACTATGTCTTTGGTCCTTTGGACCACTTCGGGTCCGAGCATCTTCCGCTCTCCTACTTCATCCCAGTATAAGGGAGATCGAGACCTTCTTCCGTACAGGGCCTCATAAGGCGGCATTCCGATGCTAGCATGAAAGCTATTGTTATAAGAAAATTCGATCAACGACAAGTGATCATCCCAACTTCCTTTAAAGTCTATTACACAGACTCTCAACATATCCTCTAGTATCTGGATGGTCCTTTCACTCTGCCCATCCGTCTGGGGATGGTAAGCGGTACTCATATTTAACTTGGTCCCCGCACATTCTTGAAAGCTCCTCCAAAATCTGGAGTTGAACCTGGGGTCTCGGTCTGAGACAATGAACGCGGGGACTCCATGTCGCGTCACTATTTCTTTAAGGTAAATGTCCACCAGTCTATCGACTGTGTATCTCTCATTGATAGGAATGGAATGAGCTGACTTTGTCAGTCGGTCTATAATCACCCATATGGCATCATGGTTGACTTTCGTCCTTGGTAAACCGACAACAAAATCCATGGCTATCTGTTCCCATTTCCATTCGGGAATCTCCAGGGGTTGTAAGAGTCCACTGGGTCTCTGGTGCTCTGTCTTCACTCTTTGGCAAGTCAAACATTTGCTTACCCATTCTGCTACATCCCTCTTCATTTTGGGCCACCAGTAATATTCCTTCAAATCCCTATACATCTTGGTACTTCCCGGGTGGATGGAATATCTTGAACTATGGCTTTCATCCAAAATCTCATCTTTAAGCTCTTGAACGTTCAGAACCCAAATCCGGTAGGAGTACCTCATTATCCCTTTATCATCTTTCTCAGTATGGATCTCTTCTCCAGTCATTGACTCTCTGCCTTCATTCATTATTTTCTCTTGGCACAATCTGATCTTTTCCAATAACTCTGGCTGTATTGAGATCTCAAACAGCTTTTCAGTTCCGGTTCCGGTTACCTTTACTTCTATTTCCATCCTCTCGAAATCCTTTATCAATTCTTCCGAAGTCATTATCATTCTGAGTCTTTCATTTCTACTAAGGGCATCAGCCACCACATTGGCTTTCCCCTGATGATAGAGAATCTCACAATCATTGTCCTTGATTAGCTCTAACCATCTCCTCTGGCGCATGTTGAGCTCATTCTGCGTAAATATGTACTTGAGGCTCTTATGGTTTGTGAAAATCTCGCACTTCTCTCCATACAAGTAGTGCCTCCAAATTTTTAGGGCAAAAACTATTGCTGCGAGCTCAAGGTCATGAGTAGGATATCTAATCTCGTATTTGTTCAGTTATCTCGACTTATACGCAATCACTTTACCGTGCTGCATAAGCACACACCCTAATTCTTTGTGCGACGCATCACTATATATCACAAAATCTCCTTTTCCGTCTGGCAATGCCAACATCGGGGCCGTTACCAACCTTTTCTTTAATTCCTGAAAACTGTTCTCGCATTTCTCCGTCCATTCAAACTTCTCTGTCTTACGAGTAAGTCGTGTCAAAGGGGCTGCGATCTTCGCAAAGTCCTGTACAAATCTATGATAGTAGCCGGCCAATCCTATGAAACTCCTTACCTCTGTGGGTGTGGTTGGCCTTTCCCAATTTGAGACCGCCTCTATCTTGGAGGGGTCGACCAATACTCCTTCTTTATTGATCACATGTCCTAAAAATTGTACTTCATTCATCCAGAATTCACACTTCGAGAATTTGGCATATAACTGTTCCTCTCTGAGTATTCCTAGAGCTATCCTCAAATGCTCTGCATGTTCTTCCTTAGTCCTTGAGTAGATTAAAATATCATCGATAAAAACTATCACACACTTGTCCAAGTACTTCTTGAATACTCTGTTCATTAAGTCCATGAAAGCCGCTGGGGCGTTGGTTAATCCAAAGGACATTACCAAGAACTCATAGTGCCCATACCTGGTACGGAACGCTGTCTTGGGAATATCTTCGGGTTTAATCTTTAGTTGGTGATATCCAGTTCTCAGGTCAATCTTGGAAAAATAAACAGCATCCTTTAGCTAGTCGAACAGATCGTCTATTCTAGGTAACGGGTACCTGTTCTTTATGGTTAGCTTGTTCAACTCTCGATAGTCGATGCACAACCTCATGCTCCCATCCTTCTTCTTAACAAATAATATTGGTGCTCCCCATGGAGACACACTGGGTCTTATCATACCCTTATCTAAAAGTTCCTGCAATTGGGTAGCTAATTCCTTCATTTATAATGGGGCTAACCGGTAAGGTGCTTTTGAAACTGGCGCCGTCCCGGGGGCCAACTCAATAGCAAATTCAATCACTCTATCGGGTGGTAATCCTGGAAGGTATTGTGGGAATACGTCTTCAAATTCGTTGACTACCGGAATATCTTGTAAGTTGGGCACCTCCTTCTGCGTGTCTACCACATAGGCTAGGTAAGCCTCATTTCCTTTTCGTAACATCCTTCTGGCTTGGGCCATAGTCAAAAATTTCCGCGTCTGCCTCTTTCCTCTAAATATGACTTCTTTCTTTCCTGGGATATTTAACTTAACTTTCTTCCCCTTACAGTCTATCTGAGCATCATTGCTAGATAGCCAGTCCATTCCCAAAATTACATCAAACTCCCCTAATTTAAAAGGAATCAGATCAACACTAAAAGATTGCTCCCCTATGCCTAACTCACAGGTGGGGTGAATCTGGTTAACAGGAATAATTTCATGATTGGCTATTTCTACTTGTAAGGGTTCTATCAAGGGTTCAGCCTTAAGTCTTAATTTACGCGCAAGATCCTTTGATATAAAAGATTTAATTGCTCCCGAATCAAATAAAATGTTTGTACTGACTGAATTTAGAGAAAGGGTACCTGCTATCACATCTGAGTCTTTCATAGCATCCTGGACTGTCATGTTGAAAGTCCTCGCAGTAGGTGGCTTATTGGAGGCAGCCCTGCTGGCTCCTGAAGCTGCTAGTTTGTTCATTGGGTATTCCTTCTTCCAATGACCCGGGCGTCCACACTGATGACAAGTGGTGGTTGGAATGACGGCAGGGGCTGACGAAGGGCATTTGTGGGAATAGTGGCCCACTTGCCCACACTTAAAGCAGGTTACTGGCTTTCCCCTACATTCCCCAGAATGCATCCGTCCACAAGTGTTACAGGCTGGCAATGGGGGTCGAGACTGGTTGGAATAGGACATTCTAGACTTCTGGCCGCTCTGGCTCACATTCACACTCATTGGCCGCTTAAACCCAGTGTTCTTTCCCGGTAGGGACACTGCTCCTCGATTAAATCTAGTTGGGAAGCTCCTTCCTGCGGAACCTCCACCCATGCTCATGTTTTTCCTTTTTATTCCCTTTTTATCTCTTTCCTTCTGCATCTGTTCACTTTCGGCTTCTACAATTGTTGCCTTTTGCACCAGAGTGGCATAATCAGTAAGCTCAAGGATTGCCACCCTATTCTGAATCCACGGTTTCAGTCCCTGCTGAAACCTCTTAGCTTTCTTTTCCTCGGTGCTCACAAATTCTGGCACAAACCTTGATAACTCAGTAAATTTCGCTTCGTACTCTGCTACAGATAAGTTATTCTGCTTTAGCTCCAAGAACTTGAGCTCCATCTGGTTTTCCATAAACCTCGGGAAATATTTTCCCAGAAACAACTGACTGAATCTCTCCCAGGTTATAATAGCATCTGTCTCCATATTTTTCTTGGCCTCCCACCAGTAGTTAGCCTCTCCTTTCAGAAGGTAGGTAACAAATACAGTCTTCTGTGCCTCATCGATACTCAGAATCTCAAAGGATTTTTCCATTTCCTTTAACCATGCCCTTGCCTCAACTGGGTCGGCTGATCCGTGGAACTCAGGGGGCTTAACGGACTTAAAAGCCCTGAAAGAGTTTGCCACAACATTGTTATTTCCTTGAGGGGGTGGGTTGGGTTGACGTTCCAAGTTCTGCCTTAGCAGTTGCATGAACTGGCCCATGGGATCCATGCCTGGGTTTGGTATTGGTTGCTCAACCTCAGTTTCTCCCTCCTCAGCCTCTATCTCAAATCCCTCAACATCATATGTTTCCTCCTCCTCTTCATATAGGGAGTCATCCTGTTCAACATAATCCTCGTCTTCCTCTTCACTGTGTTCCTGGTTCCTATCGTCCTGGTTATGGCTTCCCTGGTCCTCAGATCCACGGTTCGTCCTAGTTCCAATCTTTCTTGGCGGCATGATACTGATAATAAAAAAAATATTGGGAAATTCAACGTTAGGTCACAATCATACACAACATTGTGCCTTGCACAACTCTATAATAGGGAGAATGTATCTCGCAATTCTATTATTTTATGACAGTTCTAATAAGAAGTGCAGTAATAATAATGATAAAAACAGTGATCTCGTCACTAAGGAACTGAACTGAAAGGAAACAAATATATACATAATGCGAGAAATACATAGTTTGATCTGGTCAAAAGTACAACAGTGCTACAGCCATCTGCCTTAAAAGTTACCACAAGAGTCTATCTGTCTAGTCAGAAAAAGGGATGTTATATACAAGTCAACTATCCCGGAAAATTGGCTCTTACTAAGGCCTCGACTAACTAGACAACTAGACTATCCCATCGTTAGTCCTGAATCACACACCGGAGCAGGTCAGCTCCCATACCCTTTCCATCGCACGACGGAAGATATAGTCGGCCTACCGCCTGGAGATCCTACCATGCCTGTCCCCCTGGAGCGATCTGAGTCTCGCTCGGGACGTGAGCTCTATCCCCGTCAGCTCCCTCCTCAAGGATCGGGGTATAGCAGCCCTAGTCTCATAAGCTCGGGTACGCCTACCCGCCCTCTCCGCATCCAACTCCCTCCTGACCTCATCCAGCCGGGCCTCAGCAACAGCCACTCGGGTCCTCAGTACATCCTGAACATAGCCGTGGGCTAACAAAGACTGCCTATGGGCAGGGTCGAGAGGTGGTGAATCCGGAGCCGCTGGGGGTGCCTCCTCGGTCTGCCTAGGCTCGGGAGTATGGGTCTCTGAGCTGTCATCATATGGGCTCCAGGATAGTGGTGGAGGGGTAGGAGCTCTGACCACCGGGAGTGAGGGTAAAGGGGTACCAGTGTACACTACGATAGCTCCGACACGCTCCTCATCCACTGGGACCTCATCCGGGTCCTCCTTATCTGAAATAGCAACAACCTCTGTCTCCGACTCCTCTGAGGGGTCCTCCTCATCCTCCTCCATCTCAGGCTCCTCCTGATCCTCGACATCTAGCAGTGCCTCATCATGCTCACGCTCGAACATCTCAGGGTCCTCTATCTCATGCACCTACACATTAAACGAGCTAAGTTACTATCATGATACTTATAAGGGTTCCCGTAAGGGTTTTAACTGTCAGCGCTACTTTAAGTAGTCCGACCTTGAACTTGGCAAGAGTTCTTATTCTCTTTGTGAGTTTATTATTACATCGTCGCATCATCTCTGAGGTTTATAACGCTTAGCTCTGATACCATTTCTGTAACACCCCCAGATCCGGGGTCGGGAATCCGGGTCGTCACGGTCTTTCTTTCCACAATATCACTTCACTTAATTATAATAAATAGCCTGATGCTATGACCCCATACTAACACACACCACAACCCGTTATAGTCTCAGAGATGAAATTGAAATAAGTACAAGTCCTTGAATCCACAATTTAAAAGTTATTACAACCCAAAATGATTACTTGATAAATTTACAGTTAATTGCCATTATCTGTCACAAGTTATAATTATACAATATTTGGTTCCCAAAAGTAGAATGCCTGATCTACCAATAGATCTACCTCTGCAGCTATAGCAGCTACAACATCAACGGGAAGACGCGGGACGCTTCCCATGCGCTTGCGCTGGGTCTGCTTGAGTCCGGCCATCTTTCCTAACTGTTGTTGTGTGATGAAGAAATGAAGCAAGAGTGAGCATTACAGCTCGCAAGATAATATATAGTGTAAACAATAATGCAAGTATCTAAATAGATAACTTACTAGAATCCTTTATCAAGTGTAAGGTAATTACTTACTGGATATAAGTTTTAAGGAAGATGAAGTTACCAATTACTTCATTATACTTATACCATTTTTAGAAATCTACTTGAACTATTACTGTTCAAAGTATAATAAGTTTCAAAAGGTCATCCCATAGATGAGACCACACGTTAAGACTTGAATAGATTCAATCTTTGAAATATTTTTAAAGGAAATGAAGTTACGAGATACTTCATTCAATGGGAACACCAGGCCACTTGAGGAAATGTCGCGCCAGGAAGACCACTTACGATGATCAGTCGTAGTAGAGCAACCCCACCATTTTCTACATGTAGAGGAGAACCTGTCGGATTTACTTGTCAACCGAACACTGGACTCCTAAGGAATGTACCGTCTTGCGCAACTTCCAGGCCATTTGGGCCAATATAATAAGGCTAGGCCGGCGCCACTCGACCACTTACGCCACTCCTAGTTCAGATGAAATCCATGACTCTGAAACGTAAAGCTCATCCTCACCTTCCCCAAGTAGAAACTTGTTGATATGGCTCCACCAAGAAGTCGTATCTAGTTGGAAAGGAAAACTCACTGATATTTCCCAGGCGATGCCTGTTAATGGATTAACTTGTTCCAAGAATTCTACTTCCCGAGTATTGGGTAAGTAATCAAAACTCTTTTATCAAAATAGCAACCTTGTTGCGAATATAAAACATACCACAGAGCCGGATCCCTCAGGTTTTGAGCGAATATTTAAATACCCTTTGAAAGGAAGATCTTAAATATATAAAAATGAGTTTTTGGGATCCGCTCTAACTTTTAAAAATCATTTTGAAGGCTCGCAAACATTTTTGTAAGAATGTTTGGAGTAATGCTGATTTAATAAAATAAATCAGTCCCAATATATTAGAAAATATCTAAATATTATTATTTAAATAATATTCCCATAAAGAATAATCTTCATAAAAATAATTGAAGTAGAAGTTGTAAAACTTATACTTGAAATGAATCTTAAATAATCAAAGATGTACTTATACGAAAGTAATATCTTTATTTGAATAATCAAAAGTAAGTTTGATTATCGACACATTATTCTTTAATATAATAAAGAATATTATTTAGTAAATAATCGGAGTCATAAGTCCTCGAATGAATATTCAAAATAATATTCATTAATAAAATAAACGGAGTCATAAGCCCTCGAATAAATATTCAATAATAAATAAACGGGGTTATAAGCCCTCGAATGAATATTCAAGATAATATTCATTAATAAAATAAAGTTATCGAATAAACCTTATTCGTTTCATAGTTTTGAAAACTATTCATATATATATATATATTTATATATATATTGTACTCGGGAGCCTCGACTCCCGGTTTTAGAAAAAGTTCACCTTTGGGTCCCCTATACTAAGGGTATATGCAAATTACCGCTTAACTCTAGCATAGGTATTATCAACTGAATCAAAAGATATATGTATCAAGAATACGAAACAGGCATGCATATATACCATATCACATGCTACAATATATCGCAAGAATTTGCTAATTAACCATCATGCATCTATCGCAAGGTAATGCATATACAAATGTATACATCACAACAACAATATAACGGGTAGAAAACTTGCCTGAGCGACTGGGGGTTATAACTGACTTGGGACGAGTCTGGTAACCTATAAACAACATATAAGTTGGAATTAAACCAAAGTCACTTATAAATCTATACTTTAACCAATTTAGACTCTAACGCTCGATTTGCGCTTACTGATTCTCTTAAGTCGCTCGAGTACCCTCGGCTCCACCATATTTAATAAATTAACCATTACGAGTTTTAAGGCGATTCTTTCGCGAGTGTCTTACCAACTGCCTAACACACTTTACATAAATGTTTCATACTCCAATTAGCCCTTTTAGGTCTTTAACCTATGTTTCAAAGTAAGGCGAGGGGTAATGATTCGTTCGCGAAACGTCGTTACTTAAAACGGCCGTTTCTCCTAAACCGTACATCGGAATCAAACGAACTACATATCAAAACGAAGCTCGTAACATGAACTATCTAATAATGGCAATGGTCAAAATCTAGCAGTGAGTTCACGGGTCCTAATGTTAAGAACAAAAACAGCCTAAAGTAAATCGGACATTACGACGGCTATGTTTACGCGATTACCCAAATTTAAACCACTCCAAATCAACCCACAATCAATTCACAATCAACATCCCAACCAAAACTCCATCCATACTTCATAATAACAGCCCCAACAACTCCACATTATCAATTTATACTATTCTTAAACATGAATTTAAACTACTCTTAAGTTCATTAATCAACAATCCAAGAACTACCACTCCAAAAACTTCACAAAACCAACTAATCTCTACATTCACAATAAGCAAGCCTCTCATGAATTATAACAACAAAACTAAACCTAATTACTCAAATAAAGTTAGGGTTTGGAGGGGTTATACCTTCCTTGGAGAGTGGAGAATCAAGTGATTAGCTTGGAATCACCCTTAAAGTCCTTATCCAAGCTTAATCTAAACAAAACTTCAAGAACAAAAATTTTAGTTCTTTAAAAACGCTATTCACCATCTTCTTCCATGATTTTTAGGAAGAAATTGTGAATGATTTAGGAGCTCAAACTTATAGGATATCCATAACTATGCATAAGGAGTCTTGGATAATTACCTTGCAATTTAACAAAGCTTGGAACTAGGATTTTGATTTTCTTCCTTTGGAAAAGAAGAAAAAGCCGAGAGCTTGATGAAGAATGGTGAGATAATTTTGTGTTTTTGGTGAAAATGAATTGTTGGCTTGGTTGGTTGACATTTTGATTTGTTTTGTTACCTTTTTACCATGGTAATTTTTGTGTGGTTCTAATTCAACCAACAACACACTTTGCTTGGTCATGCTTATGTCACCATGTGATGTCACCCTTCCTCCTTTGTCCTCTTCTTATTGGTTTGATGACATCATCCTCACTAATCTCTTTGATTAGCTTTTAATTATTTGGCTAATGACCGCTGATCTGTTATACGGTTCGCTTAACTTTCATTTTCGTTTATCGTTTGAGGGATCATACCCGGGACCTTATTACTTAGGTTCCCTTAACCTTTCTCAATACATTATATTCCTTTTATGATCCTCTATTAAAATCCTTGAATTTAAATCATTTTTATCCTGTTACCTTATACTCAATTCTTTCGATATCTGGTGGATTTTCGGGAAAAATCAAAAGGTTCAAATTTGGATTCTGAAGATCTTTACATACACTTATATATCATATAGAGTACCAATAAAATCTCAGAATATCCATAAAAGAATCCCTACATAGTGTGGCATGAAAAGTTTTCTTATTCAGCAATATCAGCAAAAACACTATTCATAAGGGTTACAAAAAGTTCAAAATTTTGGGGTTATTACAGTAATAATAAGTCATGTAGCACATTTCTGCAAACAACTTTGTATAGTTTTTGTAGTAGCTTATGAGTTATGGAGACTACTAGTAGATGTGCAGAATTGATTGATTAAATGTAAATATAAGATGTCTTGTAATTCTGCATAAATGAAATGGAGTCAAGTGATAAATGGTGACTCGATGGATGATTAACAAAGCTACCCGACGGATGATCAACAAGGCAACCCGACGGATAACAAGCATGTACCCGATGGATGATCAATTCAAACATCTGTTGACAGTGACAACATAGTCACATGCGTTGGGTGTTTGCAAAAGGAATGTGACAGCCTGTTTAACAGAAAAATGAGAACAAAGAAGCATTACCATTTTCATGCAAGCTATGAAGATTTTCAAAGATGTTGGAATAGAGTAATGGAGTATCATAGAGTTAGACTTGATAGTTTTGTTTTATTATCTTGTCTTTTTTCTATGTAAACTTGGTGATATATAAACAAAGTACAGCAAGTAGAACAACAACTAACTAGACTAAGAAAATACATTCTCAGAGAAACATTTGTAAGATGTATCCTTTAGCATTTCTCTGCAAGTTTTAGTTGTTCATACTTGTAAGCAGCTGTGAGCTTATTTGAGCTACACATAGTTCTCTCGATATATATATATATATATATATATATATATGGTGGATACATTCAAATCCACCAGAAAGTTTTAAAGACTTGTGTTTTTATTACTTGTGCCTTAATTTATATAATTCTTTCATTCCGCACTTTGCAAATCAAACACATATATATTATTGAGTTAGAACCATTTTTCATAAATCTTAAAAAGAAGCCAGAATTACATTCAATCCCCCTTTCTGTAATTCTTGTTGTATTGTTAGGGAATAACAATTGGTATAAGAGCAAGCTCTTGAAGTACAAAGAGTTTAAAGATCACAACAAAACAGCAAGATGAACAAGAAAGATGTTGGAGTCAAAATTCCATTTCTGGATAAAGACAATTATCATCACTGGAAGGTAGAGAGAGGTCCTCACATTCCAATAAGAGCTGCTACTGGCAATGAGCCTTCAGTCCCCAAACCTAGGCATGAATGGTCAGAACCTGATATTGAGCAAGTTAGGAAGGACAAAAAGACCATGAATATTTTATTCAATGGAGTTGATGGTGACATGTTTGACAACATCATCAATTGTAAGACAGACAAGGAGGTTTGGGACACCATACAAATTATCTGTAATGGTACTGAGCAAGTTAGAGAAAATAAGATGCAGCTGCTAATTCAGCAATATGAGCATTTTCATTGTGAAGATAGTGAGTCTCTCACTGACATTTTTAGTAGATTCCAAAAACTACTAAATGCTCTGAAGTTGCATGGAAGAGTCTATCAGACAAAAGACTCCAATCTGAAGTTCATTAGATCTCTTCCAAAGGAATGGAAACCAATGACAGTCTCATTGAGAAATTCTCAGTATTACAAGAAGTTTACATTGGAGAGATTGTATGGCATCCTGAAAACTTATGAGCTTGAAATAGAGCAAGATGAGAGGATGGAGAAAGGAAAGAAGAAAGGAGGGTCCATAGCACTGGTTGCTGAGTTGGAGAAAGAGAAAGAGGTGAAGGTAGAAGCTATTGAGTCTACTTTAAAGGTCTGTGAAAATAAGGGCAAGGGGCTGGCAGCAGAAAATGAAGATTCTTTGAGCCAAGATGATATGGATGATATTGATGAACATCTTGCATTTCTTTCCAGAAGATTTGCCAAGCTCAAATTCAAGAAGAACTTTGAAGCAGCTAAGCCAAATAGAACCATGGTGGATAAATCAAAATTCAAGTGTTTCAAATGTGGCTTGGTAGGGCACTTTGCCAGTGAGTGTAGAAAGTCAGATTCAAGCAAGAAGAAGTTTGAGCCTGTGGATTATAAACAGAAGTATTTTAATTTGCTCAAATAAAAGGAAAGGGTTTTTATTACACAAGAAAATGACTGGGCAACAGATGGTCTGGATGAGGATGAAGATGTCAGCTATGTCAATCTAGCCCTAATGGCCAAGTCTGATAAAACAGAGACAAGTTCTTCAAGTAATCAGGTAATCACTACTAACCTTGAACATTTATCTAAAGCTGAGTGTAATGATGCAATTAATGATATGTCTATAGAATTATATCATTTGCGTGTTACACTTAAGTCCCTCACTAAGGAAAATGCTAAAATCAAAGAAAACAATTTATTTTAAGTGAGAGGAATAATGTGCTAGAGTCTCAGTTCATTGAATTTGAAAAATTGAGAATAGAATGTAAGATTGCTAAGGATGAATTAACTGAGTCCTTGAAGAAAGAAGAGATTTTGAAGAAGCTGCTTGAACGAGAGCAGGAGGTGATTAAGGCATGGAAATCATCTAGAGATGTCCATGCTCAAATCACCAAAGTTCAAGGAATTGAGTCCTTCTGTGATGCAGCCTGGAAAAGAGTAAAGTTGAAGCTGGAATCCAATTTGGTTGAAGGATTGCTAATATATGTAGACTTGACGGATGTTGTATTATCATCTTCTTCTCTTTGGTCTGGAATTTGTATTAGAATCAGCAGTTGTGTCTTTTCGAGTTGATGAAACAACTAGTTTTGGAGAAGAATCAGACGAAAGGTTTGGAAATCTGGAAGATAAGGTAGCATTATCCTCATTTGAATCTGATTCTAATCCATCAAGTACAAGTTTCCTCTTTACAATTTCTGAAGGTTTTAAAGAACGAGGAACTTGAGATGCTTTGAGTTTTGACTTAGCTACATCATGATTTGTAGCTTTTTATACCAAGTCTTTCTGTCTTTTTACAATAAGTGTCTTTTAAGAGACACTTGAGGTGGCTTCTGTTTGAGATGGTTTTAGTATTTGAGTTGGTGTGCTGAGGTGCGCTACAGAGGGATTTCCAATGGTTATTTCCTGCAGCTTAGCACTTTGACTGTTAAGCAAACCTTAAGTCTCCAGAAGTCTTTCCAAGAGCAAGTTTCTTGCAACCATAGGTAACCTCAAGGGAGATAAATGCAACCGCTTTTCATCTTATGAAATTAAGTCATAAAAGCCCTTTTTGTCAACTTAAACACATACACTATTTGATTAGAGGGGAGATGGATATTAGGAAAATAAATATTGAAAATCAACTGACAGAATATAGAATAATATACCATATTTCTATTATCATTTATCATATCACCAATAAAATACATAACTACTCTACCATAATCATAATGTGAACCATGAATTAGAGAGTACCCGTCATAATGGGCAAGACATCAAAATTTTAGAATTTGTTGTTATACTCCTTTGTGATGCAATCGAAGAAGAAATTCCATTCCTTCCTTAGCCCATTCCTTTTTAATTGACCAAGGTTCTTCAAATCCTTGTCATAACCAATCTCAGTAAAAAATCTCCTCATCTCAGTATCACCTACCAAAGATTGTGGGTGGAGCTGTGAGAGCAAACCCAATCTCACTAGATCTAAGAAAGTCCTGAAAAATGTGAAAATCAACTTTCACATTGTTGTTAGACAAGATAGCTGAATAGTTGTTAGTCATAAACTTTGAACCACCATAATCAAATGGTTTAGAAGCAGCAGGTGAAGTCATGGTAAATTTTTCAAGAAGAATTTATGAATAGTAGTCAGGGTTGTAGAGTTTACGATTTTGAGAAAGGTAAAGTAGCGGAGAGAAAATAACACAAATAAGCAAAGTATCATCTAGAATTAAAAATTGATTTTATACAATACTTTTCTCCACTAATTTAGTCACGTTCAGTTTAATAGGACACGTGGCAACATACGATTGACTTGAAAAGTAATCATGTAAACGTGTGTTACTATATGCACAGTTCCCGAGAATGAGGTTAAGCATTAAACGAACATGTTCAAAATCTTACTCAACAGTAAACACCTGTACCCATGAAAAATTTCCCATTTGAGGCGAACTTCAACCTTGTAATTACAATGCTGATTTAAATATTTTTTTCAAAAAGAAATAGTCAATCAAAGTTTAACCATTAACAACAGGTAATCACAAATATCAGGATTTATCAACTACTGATATAAACTATTAGTCAAAACAAGTTTAACTAATAACATAGTTTATAAGCATAATCAGTAGTTCAACATACAATTTTCACATAAGATCATTTAACACAGTTTGCATATTATCATGGCATCAAGCATTCAGCACAAAAATCAGTATCTAGCAAGTACTAACACATAATAAGATACCATACATCAAAAATATCAGCAGACTTAATTATCAGAGTTTGAGAATTGTCCTGACATCATTCCCATTTATTCACCAATCTTGTGAATGTGACTTCACAGAGAGGCTTGATGAATATATCTGCTACTTGCTGATCTATTGGAATAAAGACCAATTCCACTGTACTAACTTCCACATGTTCCCTTATGAAATGGTATCTGATGCTGATGTTCTTAGTCATTGAATGCTGCACTGGATTTCCTGTCATTGGAATAGCACTTTGATTATCACAATATAGGAATAGAAGAATAGTCTAACCCATAATCCAACAGCTGATTTTTCATCCATAAAATCTGAGCACAATAGCTTCCTGCAACAATGTATTCTACTTCTGCAGTTGAAGTGGAAATTAACTTTTGTTTCTTGCTATACCAAGAAACCAATCTGCCTCCAAGAAATTGGCAGCTTCCAGAAGTGCTTTTCCTATCTATTTTGCATCTTGCAAAATTAGCATCTTGCACAGAGATAGGTAGCATACATGATATCAGGTCTACTAGCAGTCAGATATAGGAGTGAGCCAATCATACCTTTGTTGTTAGTTATATCTACTGAAGAACCAGTATTTAAATCTAACTTGGTTATAGTGGCCATAGGAGTTGATGTAGTTGAGCAATCTTGCATTCCAAATATTTTGAGTAAGTTCTCGGTGTATTTGGATTGATTTATGAAGATTCCTTCATTAGTCTGTTTGACTTGTAACCCCAGAAAGTAACTCAATTCTCCCATCATACTCATTTGATATCTGGACTATATTAGCTTTGTAAATCTCTCATAGAGTTTATCATTAGTAGATCCAAAAATGATATCATCAATATATATCTGTACTAATAACAAGTCCTTACCATGGTATTTATAAAAGAGAGTTTTATCAATTATACCTCTTGTGAAACCACTCTCTAGCAGAAATAGAGCAAGTGTATCATACCAGGCCCTTCGAACATGCTTCAGTCCATAGAGTGCTTTATCCAGTAAGTAGACATAATTTGAATATTTTGGATCAATGAACCCTGGAGGTTGTTCAACATAAACTTCCACTTCGAGTTCTCCATTTAGGAATGCACTCTTCACATATATTTGGAACAGCTTAAACTTTTTATGAGCAACATAGGCAAGAAAGATTCTTATTGCCTCTAGCCTTGCAACTGGAGCAAATGTCTCATCATAATCAATGCCTTCTTGTTGTGGGTAACCCTTTGCAACCGGTCTTGCTTTGTTCCTTGTAACAATGCCCTCACTGTCAGTTTTGTTTCTGAACACCCACTTTGTGCCAACTACAGATCTGTTATTTGGTCTCGGCACAAGAGTCCAGACTTTGTTCCTTTTAAATTCATAGAGTTCCTCTTATATTGCTGTGACCCAGTCAGTATCTTGTAGAGCTTCTTCAACCATTTTAGGTTCAGTTTGAGATAGAAAAGAATGTATAGACATTCATTATGAGTGGCTTTTCTTGTTCTTACACCACTTTCAGGGTTTCCAATGATTAAGTCAAGTGTGTGTGTGACTTAGAACATTTTCTTGCAGATGGAAGTTGCCTCCTAGAAGAAGAACCCCCCTTGATCCATGAATTCTCTGTTATTTCCTTGAGTAGTACCACTATTGTTTCCTGATGCTCCCCTGAATCAGTGTTCCCATGTTTATCAGTATTTGAATCATCAGTGTTTGAGGAAGATGAGTCTGATGATCTTTCTACTTATGTTTCTTTAGTTGAATCACTTTCAGTATTATCTAGATTTGAGTCATGTTGCTCCCCCTCAACATATGCTTGAGTGTCAGAAGAATTTCCACTATACTGTGGAACCTCAGAGTTTTGAGTGATATCAGGATTTACTGAATCAGAATCAAGATTTATAAGTTCAGCATAAGGTACTTCATTTTCAAATCTCAACTTATCATGGTCATCAGCATCTTCTAGACCTGTTATCTTCTTGTCCTCAAAAGATACATGTATAGATTCCATGACTGTCCTTGTTCTCAGATTATAAACTCTGAAGGCTTTTATAGACAATGGATATCCCACAAAGATTCCTTTATTAACTTTTAAGTCAAACTTGGTAAGCTGCTCCAGATGAGTTTTGAGAACAAAACACTTACAACCAAAAATATGAAAGTATTATAAATTTGGCTTCTTTCCTTTCACCATCTCAAATGGTGTTTTTCCATGCTTGTTGATCAATGTTGTATTTTGTGTAAAGCAAGCAATTTGCACAGCCTCAGACCAGAGGTAGGTAGGCAATCTTACTTCTTCTAGCATGGTTCTTGCAGCTTCTATCAGAGTTTTATTCTTTCTTTCAACAACTCTATTTTGTTGTGGAGTTCCAGGATCATAAAACTCTTGTTTTATCTCCTTGAGTTTGCAGAACTCTTTCATAGAGATATTCTTGAATTCAGTTCCATTATCATTTCTGATGATCTTCACTTTGTATGTTGATCCTTTTTCCAGCTCCCTCACATGATCAAGAAGAATGGATGGAGATTCATCCTTGGTGTGTAGAAAATACATCCATGTGTATCTTGTTTATTCATCAATAATCACAAGTGCATACCTCTTCTTGGAAATAGACATAACATTCAATGGACCAAAGAGATCAACATGAAGTAGATGATATGGTTCAAGAATGAAGGATTCGGTTTAACTCTTGAAAGATGTCTTTCTTTGTTTGGCTTTTTGGCATAAATCACATACGCCATCAGGAGTAAACACTGCATTAGGCAATCTTCTTACAAGATCTTTCCTCACAAGTTCATTGATATTGTTAAAGTTGAGGTGAGAAAGTCTTTTATGCCAGTTCCAGTTGTCTTCCACATATGCTCTACTCAGTAGACAAACTTCTGAATTATCAATTCTTGTGGAGACCCTGGCTTCATATAAACTACCATGTCTCACACCAGTCGATATGATCTTGTCATCAGACTTACTGACAATTTCACAATGCTCCTTATAAAAGTTGACATGGTAACCTCTGTCACATATTTGACTCACACTGATCAGATTATGCTTGAGTCCTACAACTAGACCTACGTTTTTAATGATGACATTTCCAATTTTGATTTTTCCATATCCCAAGATTTTTCCTAAGTTGCCATCTCCATAAGAAACGCTTGGGCCAGCCTTCTCCTCAAATTATGATAGCAGGGATTTATAACCAGTCATATGTCCTGAGCATCCACTGTCCAAGACTAGAGCATTCCTCCTATCACCCTGTAATCAGTAATTTGAATCAGTTAGTGTTTTTAAGGATCCAGACTTGCTTGAGATCTTTGGCCTTTTTAAGTTTGTTAACATATGCAGCTGAAGACTTCATATCAGAATTTATGTTAACATTCTTACTATCAGTATTTATACATGCAGAAACAAATTTTGCTTTAACTAAAGAAGGTTTTAGTTTATAAAAATCATAATACAAACTGTGATACTCTTTACATATCTAAATAGAGTGCCAAACACTTCCACAATGAAAACAAGGATTCTGTGGTTTATATCTAGCTGTTCTATTCCTAAACTCTGATTTAGAAGGAACAACTTTTATCTCTTTATTCTTCTTGTAAGAAATCGTAAGATGATTAGTGCTACCACAGTTTGAACAGGTCTTTCTAGGTGCATTAAGAGGAGTCACATAATTTCCATTCTTATTAACACCTACCTTGCCATTTCTATTTTTCCTTGACCTATTTCTCGTGTCTTTCATGTGTAAGTCCTTCAGTTTTTGCTTAAGCTGTTTCTGAGTCATTGAACCAATATTTACTGAATTTGTGTGAATCACTCTTTTCAGTAATTAAGTTTGATGTAGGTGCTGAGGTAGTACCTTCCTCATGGATTGATTTAACATTATTAGCACTTGGATTAAACTTAATGGTCTTTTTTTGAACCTTGTTTAATTTGACCTGACTATCAGTTTTTATTGGTTCTATTTTCTCAGTTTCTTCTCCACTTTTCTTATTAGAATTAGATCTAGCTGAATATCCTAATTCTGATTCCTAGCAACCATTTTCTAAGATTTCCTGAGTTGTCTTTCCTGAGTTAGTCCAAAATTTAATGACTTCTCTCTCTTTAGCTAGCTCCTTTTCTAGATAAGCATATTTTTCTAACAATTTTTCTTTAACATAAACAACATTATCTTTTTTTTTTGAATTTCTAGCATGGAAAGTAACTCAATTTATAGGTAATCATTCCTTTTCTTTAGCATAGAGTTTTCACTCTTTATTCTATTGTTCTCTAAAGTTTGATCCCTAAAAATAACATGCAGAGACTTAAGAAATAATCTTAATTCATAGATATCATCAGTATCAAATGCAAGAGTAGACCGAGGTACCTTTAATTTAGCATTGTTGGCCTCAGCTGCAGCAATTTCCATGAGAGCATAATTGATCCCATCATCTGAGTCTGATGAATCATCCTAGTTTCTCTTCTTTGGGATCAAAGCTTGTTTCTTCTCAGCTCTGGGTTTTCTGCAGTCAGCTGCAAAGTGTCCAAATCTATCACAATTGTAACATCTCTCTTTTGACTTGTCAGGTTTTCCTGAAAGGATATCTTCGATATATTATTTATTTTGATATTTGTACGATTAAACATAAAATTAAAGAACACGTAGATCCTCTCCATTAGGACATGAATTTAATTGATCCAAATCAAAGTCAAACTAGCAAAATCATGTCTTTTAAACAGATAAAAGAGATATTCCATTCTTGCAAAATATCAAAACTATATCTTTATGGAATATATCTCTAAGGCAATATGATCGAAGAAGAAACATCAAGATATGATATTTCTTAGATCTGTGTTGCAACAGGAATATGGCAACAAGCTCGAATAAAAAATATATCAGAGATATTCTTTAGAAGTCTCGTGCTATATCAAAAACATTTAACTCTTCGCTCCAAAATATATCTCTACATATAATAAAAAGAGTTTTTATTCAAAGATTATTAATATTCATGATTGGAATATTAATATCCAGTTCTGCAACTCATTTCTGTATATTCACAGTAATTTTCTCCCGTTTCGTAAAATCAGCATTTCTCGGATAAAATTATTCAAAAAAATAATACTCAAACACATTTTCTATCACCCAAATATATCTCATATATTAGAAAATATATTTTAAGTATTTATACAAGTCAAAACTTTGGTTAAAAGATCCATCTCCTTTATTTTAAGACCAATGGTATTTTTACTCGAAAGAAAGGCTGACAAAATAGTTCCAATTTTAGATAAAATACTTCCACATGCTATAATGACTTGAAATTTGGTATGGATCATTTAAATAATATTTTCTAAGTATGGTAAAAATTTCGTAGCTTTCAGAGAATTTTTGTCCGGGCACAAAAATCGAGGTAGTTGGTCCCACAGTTGACCAAGTTTGACCTAGCTACCATTGACTAAAGTTGACCAAAACTTGCAGGACATCATTTTATATTATTTAGGTAATTATCATATTTTTTATGATATTTATTTAAGTGTTTTTGGGGTGATCATAATTAATGGTGCTTAATCCTTAATTAAAGTAATTAAGGAATGATTAAAAGAAAAGGAAAATATATATTTAATATATATATATCAGCTGAGATTTGAATGAGTACTAGCTTGTGCTTCCTTCCCACTTGCAAAGAAACACAACCTACTTGCCATGTCATCAATCCATGTGATACACTCCATCCACCATCCATTCCTTCTCAAATCTTCACCATTCATTCCACCCAACTTCTCCTATAAATAAACCCCCACCCCAACCCATTTTCAATAAGCTAAAGAGCCACAAAGTTTCTGGGGTTTTTTCAAGAAGTGCTTCTCTTCATCTCTTTCAAATTCTATACACACACTTCTTCTCAAAAACCTTCTCTCTCTTCTATATACTTACATATATACAAGGTTTTTGAAACCCAAGCTTAGCTTCACCCAACCAAGCTTTATCCCACCAAGTGAGCTCATCCACTACCACTTCCCGGCCTCCCGAAGGGCTGCCCAAGTTCGGCCAATAGCCAAAATCCGGCCGAACCTCCGGTAAATTTTTCCGGCGAACTTTTCCGACCATTTTTCAAAAGTGGTTAGTTTTAGCTTCTTATTTGAGTTCTTTGTATTTAAGCTTTGTACTTAACTTCTCTACTTCATCTTAAGCTCTAATACAAGCTCTCTTATAAAGGAAGTTCTCGGGGAGAACTTAGATTCGAACTCGGAATTCGAATAAGTACTTGATCTTCGTAAAAAAATCATTCCAACGAGAAGATCTAAAAGGAAAAGTACTTTATCTTCAAGGGGGAGATTATATTTGATACAGGTACGAGTTAGCCAATTATTTCTTGCACTTTAATTGGATCTTGGCTAACATTCATTCGTGCTCATAAAATAATTATGAAGTAAAAGTGTAATCCCTTCTATCATCTTTATTGTTCCGGGGGATTATTACTTGTCTCATATAAACACTTCGTAATTTGTCAAATCTTAAAACGGATCGTACGAGTTAGACAATTACTTAACGCTCTTTAATTGGATCTTGTCTAACTAATACGTACATATAAAATATTACGAAGTAAAAGTGTAATCCCTTCTAACATCTTTAGTGTTCCGGGGGATTATAGCTTGTTCCATATAAACTACTTCGTAATCATCCATTAAAATTAAGGACGAATCAAATCCACAAGTTAGCCAATTAATTTACGCTATTTAATTGGATCTTGGCTAACACATATCGTATATATAAACAATTACGAGTCATATCGTATAAGCCCCTTCTAACATCTTTCAGTGTTTGTGGGGTTATACTACGATATCTATAAAATACTCGTAATTATTCGTCCAAACTTCGAAAGCACAATCTTAAGCCAATTACTTGCACTTATTTAATTGGATCTTGGCTAAGACTCATAAATCTTATAAACGTGCTTGAAGTTAAAAGAGTATACTTTGACCTTATAATCGTCAATATACAAGTATACCTTAAAACCTTAAGTTGATATACTTAAAAGTAAAATTACAACTCCGAGGTTGTAATTAAAGTATTCTTCGATCCATAAATACTTAATCGAAAGAAGAAGAATACTCAAGAAGTCATAAGCCATAAGTGCTTAATATAAAAAGGGACTTCTCATATTACTCTACAACTTTATTAAATCTATAAAGGAGTAATTATAAATATACTTGACCATCTTGTATTATTTTAAGTCAAGTATAACTAATTAGTTTTAATATTATTATTTGGATATTATACTACTTGTGGGCTAGTACAGTAACATACTAGTTCAAAAAAAATCTTTTCCTACTTATTTTGTTTCGTGGATTGTCTTATTAGTTTTGTAGTGAGGTGAAGTGACGTGAGGTGATTCTCATTCTAAGACCCAAGTCCTAGACGTACTAACAGAGAGTTAGTAGTCTTCGCACCGTGAAGAAGAGGAAAGACCCAAGACCGGATCACTAAGATCCAAGACCGGCAAAAGCTAAGGAAGCCAAGTCCATACAAAGGCTCTACAACAACTTTAAAGAAATAGCGGGGAGTTATTGTCTAGATAAGTTGTGCAGGTATTACATTTATTTTGAGGTGGCGACCCTTGTGTTACGTACCAAGACAAATACTTGTACAGGGTGTAAAGGCTTCTCCGCCTACTAAAGGAGCGAGTTTATTATAAGGGAAAATTTCAAGTCCGGGAGAGGAGCTCGGGGACTGGAGTAGGGGTGAGCGAATCTATTAGAGGTTGCGCCATCGTGAACCAGGATAAAATCACCGTGTGGTATTTTCTTTCCTTGCACTTTATTTTCCGCACATATAAACTGCATAACCACTCGGTAAAGTATTAAAAAGGGATAAAATAGTTTTAAAATGCCACAACAATTTTTAAATTGGTAATTAAGCTATTCAACCCCCCTTCTAGCTTAAAATAGCCCTCTTACGAGACCTTACAATTGGTATCAGAGCAGTGCTTTTTAACGTGTTTGTTAAGTGATTTGCAGATTTACAAGCACAACAAAAAGTGATCCGGAATGGCGTATATTAATCCCGTTGGATGTGGTGAAGGTCTATCTAGCTCACGACCTCCTCTATTTGACGACACCAACTTTGCAACATGAAAAACGAGGTTTCACATTTATGCTAGATCTCAAGGAGTCAAAGTTTGGATGCTATCGAAGACGGTGTTTGCATTCCTACCAAAACTATCAATGACACCATCGTCGAAAAGAAGGTTAGTGAATACAACTTGAAGGAAGAAGCCATAATGAATATAACCGCAAAGGCGGAAATGGTTCTCACAAGTGCACTTGCAGAAAAAGAATATAAAAGAGTAAATAATTGCAAGTCGGCACAAGAAATGTGGAACAAATTAGTGGTAACCTATGAAGGAACCACTGATATAAAAGATTCTCGAATGGATACATTGATCCAAGAATATGAGAACTTTAAACTCCAAGAAGGAGAAAATATCATCGATATGGAAACAAGATTTACTCGTATAATTGATAAG
Source organism: Apium graveolens (assembly GCF_009905375.1). NCBI lineage: Eukaryota > Viridiplantae > Streptophyta > Magnoliopsida > Apiales > Apiaceae > Apium > Apium graveolens. The sequence continues at coordinate 92,520,499 of NC_133652.1, forward strand.
CTATCTCAACTTGGAAAGACTTATACTCAAAATGAAAAGAATAGAAGAGTGCTCAAATCTCTACCTCCTAGTTGGAAGGTTAAAGTCACTACTATATAGGAGATGCACAACTTAAATGAGTATAAGATTGATAACCTATTCGGAAATCTTCGTGCTTACGAAGAAGATAATGTTCCGGAAAAGGCTGCTCCAAAGGTGGAGGATAAAAAGAATAATATGGCTCTAAAGACCATACTAATTGATGAAGATGAAAATGACGAGGATTTAAATGAGGAACTCCAAAATCTTGATGAGAGTGAAATTGCTCTACTCACGAGACAACTTCGTCGTGTGCTTCAAAGCAAAGCTCAAAGATACGGAAAAGGCTTCCTTAAATCAAATAATCAACAAAGAGTTTTTAACTCTAACGGAAGGCCAAATTATTCTCAAAATTATTCTTCCAATTATAAGAGTAATTATCCGTCAATGAGCTACAATAAAGGCAAAGGCAATCAAAATATAAACACCTATAGTAATGCCAATGCCTCTACAAACCATCCGGTTTACACTCCTCCAAAACCCAAAGAATCATCTCCGGAGGAAAAACAAAATGTGTGTTTCGAGTGTAAACAACCCGGTCATTATAAAAGAGAATGTCCTAAACTTTCAAAGGGACGAAGTCTCGTGGCCGAAAATGGTTGGGATCTAAGTGAAGATGAAGAAGCTCCGGAAGCTAGTGAAGAAGTGGTCAATCTATGCTTAATGGCTCTAGGAGATAAAACCACCTCAATGGAAATCTCCTCTTCAAATCAAGAGGTAACATCTAATTATGTCTTAATTAAATCTTTATTAGATGAATCTAGTTTATCTCTCGTAGATATGAATAAGCATGATTTAATTGAACTTGTAGTAAGTTATAAAAATAAATATAAAGATGTTAAACAAAGGTTTCATATGTTATGGTCCGAGAAGATGAAAATTGAGGAAATTCATCATACTCAAAATAAAGAATATACTCAGATGTTGGACTCAAAAGTCCAAGATGAGAATGAGATTACATCTCTAAAAGATCAAAACCATCTCATCAAGATTGAGGTAAATAAACTTCAAGAAAACATACTCAATCTTGAAATGGAGAATATATCATTAATTCTCAAAGACGAAGAGATGGAACGTGAAAAGATACAATTGAATGACAATATTTGTAAACTTCACGTTGATCTATTGAACTTAAAGATCCTAAATGAATCAAATGTTCAAGATATAGAAATATCTTATAAAAACAATCTTGATAAAGAAAAAGAGCTATTAGAAACCAATGAGCTTAAAAGTGAAGCTCTAAGGTTAAAAGAAGAAAATTATAAACTCATAGCTCAGGTTAAGGATCAAGAAAGAATCCTTAATAACAAGATTGATGCCTTAAAGAAAGAAAATGAAAATCTTGAAAAAGTCATTCAAAGATTTACAAAAGGCAATAAGATGTTGGATCAAATGGTGCATACAAAAACCTCATATAATCATGAAGGTTTAGGATATAATAAGAATTCTCCTCCTAAAGGAAATACTCTGAGATTTGTATCACCAATAAAGACTTCACCCGAATCACCATCTTATAAATGTTCTTATTACAATAAAATGGGACATATCATTCAATATTGCAAATTCAAGAATGGTGAAATTAAGGGGAAGCATGTATGGATTCGCAAGGAATCATACAAGAAAGATGATAAACGTGTGCCTCACAAAAATATGGAATATAAGAATCCAAGGCAACAATGGTCTCATCAATCAACTATGTTTCAAAATAAAAACACACAATATCATGTAAATGGTAATGCATTTAGAAGGCAACAACCTCTTAGTAGAAATGCTTATGCTAATTACCATGCTAATATAGATATAATATTTATCATGCTCCATCAAGATTTAATGATAGCTCTAGGTATTATCTACCTCAAACTAGGCCTTATGCATCTAGAAATATTTACATGCCTAATGATAATTATACCATGCCTAGCTTCTTTCAGGGGTATTTGCTTCTTCTGGAGCATGTGCACTTCAGGGGCAATTTTATTTATTTTTCTTTTTCGTGGTGCAACATCTTTTGTACCGACCGGTCTACCACGCTTCAGGTGTTGCTTTGATTCTGGAACTAATTCTTTTGTATCTGATTTTTGAATTGGAATATAAATTGGAATATCTATTCTAGTCAGAGTGTTTACTGCAGGTATATGAGATTTAGTTATATTTTTAGAATCTTTAAATGCGTCAGGCATTTGGTTTGTGATATTTTGCATATGGATAATTCTTTAACTTCAAGTTTGCATTGACCGGTACGTGGATCTAGAAAATTTAATCCTGATGCATTCCATGTTATGTCAGGATTAACTTTAATCGAATGTTGTTAGGTCACACAACACTATAGAAGGGGGTTGAATATAGTGTTTATACAATCAAATCGATTTAGAACACAAGTATGTAATAATAATCAAGTTTATTCAATATAATAAGCTCTGTTACAAAGTAGGTTAAACTACTTTCTCAGTGATGAACAATATCACTAAGAGCTGCTATGTAATAACCCCAATTTTTGGAATTTTTGAAACACAGATAAATAGTAACTTTTGCTGATGATGCTGATTAAGGAAAATTATCAGACCACGCTATATAGGAGTACTTTTATGGAAATTCTAAGATCATATTAGTATTCCATAAAGTAAATGAGTGTATGTAAAGGTCGTTAAAATTCGAATCCGGACACTTTGATTTTTCCCGAAAATCCACCAGATACCGAAAGAAATGAGTATAAGGTAACATGATTAAAATGATTTAAATTCAAGGATTATAAGAGAGGATCATAAAAGGAATATAAAATATTGAGAAAGGTTTAGGGGAACCCAAGTAATAAGATCCCTGATATGATCCCTCAAACGACGAACGAGAACGAAAGTTAAGCGAACCGTAAAACAAATAAGCGACCAAGAGACAAGCTTGTACAAGAAGCCAAGGATTGTGACATCATCAAACCACAAGGAAAGGACATGTGTTAAAAAGGTGACACAAACATGGTGACATAAGCATGACAAAAAGAAGTGTGTTGTTGGTTGATTCTTGGCCATGCAAATGTTACCATGGTAAAAGATCAAAATTTTCCAAGCCAAAAAGGAAATAAACCAAGCAAAATATCATAACAGAAAAATTAATAATTTGACTTTGCTCCCATGAAGAGAAGCTCTCGGCCAAAACAAACCCAGCAACTTGAAATTGTCATATCTCCTTCAATACTCACTCAAATGTTGTGTTCTATAGCTCGTTGGAAAGGTATTGAGATGGCCTACAACTCTTGTTCACAAGTATCGTCCAAATAAGCAAGGTAAGACCCTCATTTTTACAGTTCTTTCAATCGTACTTTTAGAAATTTCAAAGCCTAACTTTGTGTTCTTGATTTCTTTGGAAAGATCAAGCTTGTAGGAGGCTCCCTAAGGCTTCCTAGCAACTTAACACCTACCAAGGAAGGTATAAACTTCAAACCATAGCCTTTACTTTTACTATTAGTGAGTTTGATGATTGGTTTTCAAAATGAGAAGCATGATCTTTGATTATTAGTAGTTTGATTTGAAATTGGAGTGATTTGGTGAATGAATCTTGTTATAGTTAATAGAACTTGATTGTGGTTGGTTGAGATGAAGAATCTGGAGAATAAGTACTGGTATAGTATTATGTAGTTGAGGTTTTGATGTGTTAATAATTGTGGGTTGTTTGGTGAGGTTTTGGTGTAGTGAGAAACTTGGAAAACTCGTAAATATAGTCGTCGTAGTGTCCGTTTTCCTTAGACAGTTGTACATGAATCTCGGACCAGATAACTCACTGAACAATATTTAAATTTGCCATTTTTAGCTAGATCATGTCGTAAGCTTCGTTTTGGTATGTGGTTCGCTTAGATCCGATTTATGGTTTAGGAGAAACGACCGTTTTAAGTAACGGCATTTCACGAACGAACCTTTACCCCTCACTTTACTTTGAGACCTTAGTTAAGGCCCTTAAATGACTAATTGGAGCATGAAACAATTATGTAAAGTGGATTAGGCAGTTGGTAGAGTACTCGTGAAAGAATCGCCTTAAAATTCTTAATGGTTAATTTATTAAAAATGGTGGAGTCGAGGGTACTCGAACGACTTATGTGATTCGTTAAGCGTAGGAGTGACCATAAGCGAATGTTAGGGTTCAATTGGTTAAAGTATAGTTTCTTAAGCGACCAAGGTTTAATTCCGACATTTGTTGTTGTTCATAGGTTATCGGACCCACTCTAAGCTTATGTCTATCCGGGAACACTCAGGCAAGTTTTCTACCCGTTATACTGTTGTTGTGATGTATACATATGTATATGCATTATCTTGTGATAGATGCATGGTGGTTAATTAGCAAATCTTGCGATATATTGGAGCATGTGATATGGTATATATGTATGTCTGTTTCGTAATCTTGATATATATTGTTGATTCAATGGCTTATAAGTTGCATAATACCTATGCTAGAGATAAGCAGTAGTTGCGTATACCCTTAGTATAGGGGACCCAAAGGTGAACATTTTCTAAAACCGGGAGTCGATGTTCCCGAGTATATTATATATATATTTATATATATATATATATAGATATAGTTTTCAAACTATGAATTGAATAAGGTTTATTCAATAACTTTATTTTATTAATGAATATTATTTTGAATATTCATTCGAGGGCTTATGACTCCGTCTATTTTATTAATGAATATTATTTTTAATATTCATTCGAGGACATATGACTCCATTTATTTTATTTAATGAATATTATTATTTGAATATTCATTCGAGGAATTATGACTCCGATTATTTACTAATTATTATTCTTTATTTTATTAAAGAATAATGTGTCGATAATCAAACTCACTTTTGATTATTCAAATAAAGATCCTACTTTCGTATAAGTATATCTTTGGTTATTTAATATTCATTTCAATTATGAGTTTTAAAACTCCTACCTCGATTATTTTTATAAGGATCACCCTTATAGGAATATTATTTAAATAATAATATTCAGATATTTTCTAATATATCGGGACTGATTTATATTACTAAATCAGCATTACTCCAAACATTCTTAAAAATATTTTTGAGTCTTCAAAATGATTTTTAAAGGTTAGGGCGGATCCCAAAACTTATTTTTTTTTATATTTAAGATCTTCCTTTCGAAGGGAGATTTAAATATCGCTCAAAACCTGAGGGATTCGGCTCTGTGGTGTATTTTATATTCGCAACAAGGTTGTTGTTTTGATAAAAGAGTTTTTGATTACTTACCCAACACTCGGGAAGTAAAATTCTTGGAACAAGTTAATCCATTAACAGGCACCTCCTGGGAAATATCGGTGAGTTTTCCTTTCCAACTAGATACGACTTCTTGGTGGAGCCGTATCAACAAGTTTCTACTTGGGGAAAGGGGGGACAAGCTTTATGTTTCAGAGTCATGGATTTCATCTGAACTAGGAGTGGCGTAAGTGGTCGAGTGGCGCCGGCCCAGCCTCATTATATTGGCCCAAATGGCCTGGAAGTTCCGTTAAGACGGTCCATTCCTTAGGAGTCCAGTGTTCGGTTGACAAGTAAATTCGACAGGTTCTCCTCTACATGTAGAAAATGGTGGGGTTGCACTACTGCGACTGATCATCGTGAGTGGTCTTCCTGGCGCGGCAAACTCCCGTAATGAGTTCATCATCCAATTGGATATTTCTGCAACACTACCCAGAGCACTTCGATAGAAAGGCTATGGCTGGGCGATTGTTGAGTGTTGGCAGGGTCGAGTTTTCAAAATGATGTTTTCATCAAATGAAGTATCTCGTAACTTCATTTCATTTTGATGATATTTCAAAGATTGATTCTATACAAGTTTTGTCTTGTAGCTTAATCTATGGGATGAACTATTTATACATTGAACGGTGGTAGTTCAAGTAGTATTCAGAAAAGATATAAGTATATTGGGGTATCTTGTAACTTCATCTTTTAAACTTATATCTAGTAAATGATTATCTTGTGCATGTCAAAGATTTTCAGAAAAATGTTGAGACAAGGTTAGATATATGAGATCACCTTGCAACGATATTTTTATACATTTATAAATTGGAACTCTGTGTATATTATACATGTCAGAGGATTTCAAAGATTGTGAAAAGTATATAGGTATATATATACTGAATATTTTGCGACTTGGTCGCGTTAAGATATCAACTTGGTTCATTTCTTCTTGACCAAGACTTTCATAAGTACTATGAGAATGCTCATATATTGTTAATTATTATACATATTATTTCGGTGGGCTTGTTGCTCACCCTTGCTTTCTTCTTTCATCACACAACAACAGACAGACAAGATGAACAGGACCAAGCTCCCAATTTGCGAGCTGATAGGAAACGTTCCGCAGTTTCCTATAGGCGTTGATGTCGCTGTAGCTGAGGTAGGAACTACCAATAGGCTAGGCTTTCAACTTTTGATGTACCAGACTTATGTATCTTTATGAATTGTAATAATGGCAAAGAAATGTAAATTTATTCAGAAACCCTTTTAAGGTGTAACGGTGTATAATTGTGGAATAAAATGACTTGTGTTATTTTTGATATTCATCTCTGAGACTATAACTTGTAGTGTGTGTGTGTGTATATTGTGGGGTCACAATACTCAGTAGTTGGTTGACTGTTAAGATTAAGTATTGATAAAGGAAATGGAACTCGTGATAACCCGAATCCCCGACCACGGATTTGGGGGTGTTACAGAAATGGTATCAGAGCTAAGCGTTACAAACCTCAGAGATGATATGACGTTAAAATAATAAGTTCACTAAGATAATAAGAACTTTTGCCAAGTTCATAGTCGGACTACCTAACGCAGTACTGACAGTTGAAACCCTTATGGGAACCCTTATAAATATCGTGATAGAAGCGTAGTTCGTTATCGTATATGGTAGCGGGACTCCAAACCCTGAGGTTGAGGAGCAACAACGCGATGATGTTTTATTACTTATTGGAGATCAGATTATGGATCCGATATAGCGTCCTAATGAGGGACTGGATGATGTTCATATTGAGGATGTAGCGGTTGAGGATGTTGTCCTAGAAGGGATTGTTGTTGAGGAGGATCCTGTGGGGGATCCTGACAAGAATGAATAAAGGACCACTGAGGAATTGATAACCATGGTTAGGGAAACTACCAGAGGTAGGATTGGTCGGTCACTACCGGAGGTTCGTTCAAGTTCGTAAAGATAGTAGCCCCTTTAACGCGGCTTACTCATAAGACTGAGAAGTTCGAATGGACAGGGAAATGCGAGAACAGCTTTCAAAAACTGAAGCAAAGGTTGGTGACGGCTCCTATGTTGGCGTTTCCGGATGGAAAAGGAGATTTTGTGATTTGTAGTGACGCTTCGCATAAGGAATTAGGGTGCTTCTTATACAGCACAACAAGGTAATCACGTACGCGTCAAGACAATTAAGAGAATATAAAATTCGATATCCCCACCCATGAGCTTGGGCTCGTGGCAATAGTTTTTCCCTAAAGATTGGAGGCACTACTTGTATGGAGAGAAGTGCGAGATTTACACAAGCCATAAGTGCTCTAGTGCATTTTCACGCAGAAAGAGCTCAACATGTGCCAGAGGAGGTAATTAGAGCTAATCAAGGATTACGAATATGAGATTCTTTATCATCCAGGGAAAGCCAAAATGGTGGCTAATGCCCTTAGTATAAAGGAGAGACTCAAGATGAAAATGTCTTTGGGAGAGTTGATAAGAGATTTTGAGAAAATGGAAATAGAAGTGAAGGTAACCGGAGCCGGTACCGAAACGCTGTTTGAGATTGCAATACAGCCTGAATTATCGAAAAAGATCATATTGTGCCAAGAAAAAGTGATGAATGAAGGCAGAGAGTCAATGACTGGAGAAGAGATTAATACCAAGAAAGATGATAAGGGAATAACTAGGTATTCCTACAGAATTTAGGTTCCAAACATTTAAGAGCTTAAGGACTGGATCTTAGATGAAATCCATAGCTCGAGGAATAAGATTTAGGGCAAACCCCGAATGTGATAGTCAGAGAGGTTGCCATTAAGAAAGAAGGAGCCCATAACATAATAAAGTGGAAAATAAGGATTTTAACGTATAAGATAACCCCAAGTATGGGAGAAGGATGAAACATTTCATACTAAGGAAACAGAAAGTTGAGTAAAGAAAGGAGACCTGAGACGGTACTCCTATACGGTAATTCATGGACCTGTCTAAAGAGAACTTAGACTATTATCCCCAACCACCACCCTGAGGAGACAGTGCAGTGGGAAATTCTTTCAGGACCTTTAAGTCGCTAAGCTCTCAGAGTTTCAAGGAACAAGCGAACCCAGTAGAGGCGAGAGCCTGGCTAAAGGAAATATAGGAATCATTTGAGATTCTAAATGATGGACGAATCACAAAAGACTATTTTTGTCACTTACCCTTCTAAGAGAAAGGCCACCCGCTGGTGAAAGACCAAGAAAGGCACGGAGCCAGAGGTTAGAATAAACTGATTAAAGTTCAGTCAATTGTTTTCGGGAAAGTAATCCCAAGGTTATGGAGATAGTGTAAAAGCTTTAGAGCCAGAACAAAGGCGGACGAGTATGATAAATTATGAAGCTAAGTTGTAAAAGTTGTCAAGATTCGTTCTGATGACAAGAATCCCATAACGACGTGATGTTTGAAGTCAATGAGTAGTGGGTTCATGAAATGATTGTAATAGAAAAGAAAATAAAAAAATAAACTGAAGTGGAAAGGAAAATAAAGACAATAGAGTTTGAGGAATGATAAGGGAGTTGGGTATGAGGAAACCCTAAAGACTCGTAGCAATAGAAATAGAAAAGTATGTAATCATCAGGATGAGGGTGATTCACCATGAGTTAAAGTTGATGGTTGAAGGCATAAGAGATACATATAGTTTATCCCCTGTAAGTTGGGAGGAGTCGAGGAAACCTTGAGATAGTTTGAAGGATAAATAATGAGACGCGGATAGACTGAGGAGACAAGAAAGTAAGAAATTAGTAAAATTGAATGAAGGAAGTGACCTTCAAGAATGTGAAGTGTAAGACCGGGGGCATGATACCCAGAAAGGGAGACACCAGGTATGAAAGATATCCCAACATTGAGATGACTGTTGAGATAAATAACAAAAGTAAATGAGGAATTATTAAGAAGAAGTTTACGTTGAACATGACCAATATCTTCCAGAACATCCCTGTTGTCATTACCAAATTTGGAAGGAAAAACAGATAACCATTGTTATCTTTTGAAGGCCATAAGGGTTGAACTCAGTTTGAATAAGGATGCTATTGTGAAATTGGTATACACTATCGAGGTGGGAATGATTGAATAAGATAATCTATCAAAGATATATGACTTGATTTATCCATGGAAGGATGCAAGTACCTTTTTAAAGGTGAAATTAAGGATATAACTTCGATAACTTAAGATGAACCCTAGGGGAATGCATAAAGGTTGGCATTTCGCCCTTAGTAGGGACAGTATGAGTTTTGACAGTATGAATTAGAAAGGATTAAGGTAACAACAACCTTTAAGGATCAGTGGAGAAATTTTTCAGAAGTGTATAAACAATGGTTCTAGTATTAGTAAATGATATTTTGATATGCCTGTATCTGGGAATACAGGAGGAACGATTTAAGGATAACCTTAGAGGTTTTATAAGGAGAAAGGTAATATTCGAAGTTCTCAAGAATAGAAATTTGATAAAGGAAAAATGGCGTAATTATAATAATTCCAGGTGGGCACGTGTTAAACCATAAGAAGTATAGATTGAACCAATGAAGGTCAGAATTGTTAAAGCAAGAAAGGCCCAAGATAAAAGACGTCCTAAGTACGATCGAGAGTCATCCATGATAATGTTTACATTTAAAGACTAAGGCAGTGACTTATGGAAAAATGGTGATTTTTTTTTATCATAAGGACTTAAGAAAAGCATTTTCACATAAGCAGTGATTGAAATGAGGTAGAAAAATTTAGTGAAGGTGGTTAAAATGACATTGATTGTAAGGAAATATTACTATCAGGAAAGGCCAAAGAAGTGGCCGGCACTTTAAGTGTAAGAAGACAATTATCGGCGCTCGTGCCAGAGGAATACAATGATAATGGTTAAAGCCATGAAGATTGTATTATGGTTTGAAAGATTGACATTCCTTCTGATGATTGTGCGATACTCAACCGTGATAGTAGTTTGGTAAAGATTTAATTTATGAAATCGCCGTGAGCGGGCTATCTATCTTATAAGGTCATATCTTGAGATAAGCCAGGACCATGTTACGAAAGGACTAAATGAACCTTTGAGCTTCATGTCTCCTAATAAAGACATATGGTTAATAATGGTATTAACCTGCTATCGTTGCTTTTATTGAAACTCTTCTGCAATTTTATCTGCTTCATGTCATATGTACGCCAAGTTCAGGAGTGTTCTTCATGAATCATGGAATGGTGATTATGTTGCCTCCTTAGAAGAATTCGATACGACATGTATGGACTCCATATGGTTAGCTATTAAGATTTCATAGAAAATGAATGACTACAGTAGGTCAGTGGTGGACCATAGTAATGCAGGAATGATTCTGCGAGTAATGAGTCGATTACAAGCGTGAGAGTTGTATTGGAATGGATGTTGAGATTGAGTACCGCTAATCGGGTCGTGGTGATATATAAGTCATCATTGATAGACTAATTAAGTCGATTGTCTACCTATTGAATATTTATTACTTCTTATCAATAGAGAGTCGTATTACAATACGAGGAAGGTTGCGGTGCAAGCATAAAATTCTAGTAATGATGATGTCTAGAATGAAATCCCAGATTCAATTTTCGATGTCGAGGGAGTTTCAAAGGTGATTGTTTATGAGCTCAAGCAAGAGCATGGGTCCGTAAATTGATGGACATAATAGCAAAATATTTAGGCATGCAAAATATGATGCTATAATACTTGATGTTGATATATATAAATGTCTTGTTTTCCTATGACAAACCTCTATAGTTCAGAGGTAGATTCCAAGCCAGATATTGTGGCAGCACTTTTTCATATACAATTCTCTTCAATTCATTTTTTTCTCTCCTTTTCATTTTGTATAAGCTGAGAAGAACAACCCTTCCAGAAGGGGAGGTATTGACGAATGACTATCTATCTGTGTGATAGAAGCCTAGTAGGATACCATCTATTGTTTAATTGCTTGTCAAGTACTAAAGGCTGACCACCTTCTGTACTAACTATGTGATGTAATAAGTGTTCATGATCATAGTGATCTCTCAATAAAATCTTTTACTTCTATACGATGGATCAAGCTTTCGAAGATGGAAGCAGCTAGAAAGGAAGTAGTATCAGTGCGGTGGTATTCCGAATCTAATGCGTTCGTGATACTAAGGTTGACACAATTATTAAAAGGTTATAGAACGCTAACGAGCAAAAGTGTAACCAGTATAATATTAGGTATGAAAGATAGTAACGATTACGAACTGGAAAAGAGTAGGTATTGAGAAGCAAAACCTATAGCGCAAGAAGCTATGATGAGAGTCTGTGTGATAGACTTTTAAGAATTTGGAATGATCACTTAACACGGATTGAGTTTTCTTACGAAAATAGATCGTATGTTAGTATCGAGATGTCGCCTTATGAGATCCTTGAGGGAACCCAAAGTTGATCTCCCTTACGCTAGGATGAAGTTGCAGAGCGCAAGATGCTCGGACCAGCAGTGGTCCAAAGGACTAGGGATATAATAGATCTAATCAGAGGACGGCTGGTAGTAGCCCAAGATGGACATAAGAAGTATGTTGATTTGACACAAAATGACAAAGAATAGGAAGTAGGGGACCTAGTGCTGTTATAGGTATTCCCTTGGAAAGGATGGATGAGGTTTGGATAGAAAGGAAAGCTAAGCCCACGAATTGTTGGACCCTTGGAGATATTAAGATGTATTGGGAAGTTAGCATATGAGCTAGCCCTATCCCCGAACCTGTAGCAAGTTCATAACGTGTTCCACGTATCAATGTTGAGGAAGTGTAATCCGGATGCCAGACAAATAGGGGCATATGAGCGCATAGACATGCAACCAGACGTAACCTATATGGAGCAACCGGGAAAGGTTATAGATTGAAAAGGAACAAGTGCTTAGGAGAAGGGTTATCAAACTAGTCAGAGTTTGATGATAGAACCACAATGTGGGAAAATTAACTTGAGAGTTAAAAAGTGCAATGCTAAGAAAATATCCCTATTTATTTTCTATCTGATTCCGGGACGGAATCCTTTTAAGGAGGGGAGACTGTAATAACCCCAATTTTTGGAATTTTTGAAACACGGATAAATAGTAACTTTTACTGATGATGCTGATTAAGGAAAATTATCAGACCACGCTATATAGGAGTACTTTTATGGAAATTCTAAGATCGTATTAGTATTTCATAAAGTAAATGAGTGTATGTAAAGGTCGTTAAAATTCGAATCCGGACACTTTGATTTTTCCCGAAAATCCACCAGATACCGAAAGAAATGAGTATAAGGTAACATGATTAAAATGATTTAAATTCAAGGATTATAAGAGAGGATCATAAAAGGAATATAAAATATTGAGAAAGGTTTAGGGGAACCCAAGTAATAAGATCCCAGATATGATCCCTCAAACGACGAACGAGAACGAAAGTTAAGCGAACCGTAAAACAAATAAGCGACCAAGAGACAAGCTTGTACAAGAAGCCAAGGATTGTGACATCATCAAACCACAAGGAAAGGACATGTGTTAAAAAGGTGACACAAGCATGGTGACATAAGCATGACAAAAAGAAGTGTGTTGTTGGTTAATTCTTGGCCATGCAAATGTTACCATGGTAAAAGATCAAAATTTTCCAAGCCAAAAAGGAAATCAACCAAGCAAAATATCATAACACAAAAATTAAAAATTTGACTTTGCTCCCATGAAGAGAAGCTCTCGGCCAAAACAAACCCAGCAACTTGAAATTGTCATATCTCCTTCAATACTCACTCAAATGTTGTGTTCTATAGCTCGTTGGAAAGGTATTGAGATGGCCTACAACTCTTGTTCACAAGTATCGTCCAAATAAGCAAGGTAAGACCCTCATTTTTACAGTTCTTTCAATCGTACTTTTAGAAATTTCAAAGCCTAACTTTGTGTTCTTGATTTCTTTGGAAAGATCAAGCTTGTAGGAGGCTCCCTAAGGCTTCCTAGCAACTTAACACCTACCAAGGAAGGTATAAACTTCAAACCATAGCCTTTACTTTTACTATTAGTGAGTTTGATGGTTGGTTTTCAAAATGAGAAGCATGATCTTTGATTATTAGTAGTTTGATTTGAAATTGGAGTGATTTGGTGAATGAATCTTGTTATAGTTAATAGAACTTGATTGTGGTTGGTTGAGATGAAGAATCTGGAGAATAAGTACTGGTATAGTATTATGTAGTTGAGGTTTTGATGTGTTAATAATTGTGGGTTGTTTGGTGAGGTTTTGGTGTAGTGAGAAACTTGGAAAACTCGTAAATATAGCCGTCGTAATGTCCGTTTTCCTTAGACAGTTGTACATGAATCTCGGACCAGATAACTCACTGACCAATCTTTAAATTTTCTATTTTTAGCTAGATCATGTCGTAAGATTCGTTTTGGTATGTGGTTCGCTTAGATCCGATTTACGGTTTAGGAGAAACGACCGTTTTAAGTAACGGCGTTTCACGAACAAACCTTTACCCCTCACTTTACTTTGAGACCTTGGTTAAGGCCCTTAAATGACTAATTGGAGTATGAAACAATTATGTAAAGTGGATTAGGCAGTTGATAGAGTACTCGCGAAAGAATAGCCTTAAAATTCTTAATGGTTAATTTATTAAAAATGGTGGAGTCGAGGGTACTCGAACGACTTATGTGATTCGTTAAGCGTAGGAGTGACCATAAGCGAATGTTAGGGTTCAATTGGTTAAAGTATAGTTTCTTAAGCGACCAAGGTTTAATTCCGACTTATGTTGTTGTTCATAGGTTATCGGACCCACTCTAAGCTTAAGTCTATCCGGGAACACTCAGGCAAGTTTTCTACCCGTTATACTGTTGTTGTGATGTATACATATGTATATGCATTATCTTGTGATAGATGCATGGTGGTTAATTAGCAAATCTTGCGATATATTGGAGCATGTGATATGGTATATATGCATGTCTGTTTCGTAATCTTGATATATATTGTTGATTCAATGGCTTATAAGTTGCATAATACCTATGCTAGAGATAAGTAGTAGTTGCGTATACCCTTAGTATAGGGGACCCAAAGGTGAACATTTTCTAAAACCGGGAGTCGATGTTCCCGAGTATATTATATATATATTTATATATATATAGATATAGTTTTCAAACTATGAATCGAATAAGGTTTATTCGATAACTTTATTTTATTAATGAATATTATTTTGAATATTCATTCGAGGGCTTATGACTCTGTCTATTTTATTAATGAATATTATTTTGAATATTCATTCGAGGACATATGACTCCGTTTATTTTATTTAATGAATATTATTATTTGAATATTAACTCGAGGACTTATGACTCCGATTATTTACTAATTATTATTCTTTATTTTTTTAAAGAATAATGTGTCGATAATCAAACTCACTTTTGATTATTCAAATAAAGATCCTACTTTCGTATAAGTATATCTTTGGTTATTTAATATTCATTTCAATTATGAGTTTTAAAACTCCTACCTCGATTATTTTTATAAGGATCACCCTTATAGGAATATTATTTAAATAATAATATTCAGATATTTTCTAATATATCGGGACTGATTTATTTTACTAAATCAGCATTACTCCAAACATTCTTAAAAATATTTTTGAGTCTTCAAAATGATTTTTAAAGGTTAGGGCGGATCCCAAAACTCATTTTTTTTATATTTAAGATCTTCCTTTCGAAGGGGGATTTAAATACTCGCTCAAAACCTGAGGGATTCGGCTCTGTGGTGTATTTTATATTCGCAACAAGGTTGTTGTTTTGATAAAAGAGTTTTTGATTACTTACCCAATACTCGGGAAGTAAAATTCTTGGAACAAGTTAATCCATTAACAGGCACCGCCTGGGAAATATCGGTGAGTTTTCCTTTCCAACTAGATACGACTTCTTGGTGGAGCCGTATCAACAAGTTTCTACTTGGGGAAAGGGGGGACAAGCTTTACGTTTCAGAGTCATGGATTTCATCTGAACTAGGAGTGGCGTAAGTGGTCGAGTGGCGCCGGCCCAGCCTCATTATATTGGCCCAAATGGCCTGAAAGTTCCGTTAAGACGGTCCATTCCTTAGGAGTCCAGTGTTCGGTTGACAAGTAAATTCGACAGGTTCTCCTCTACATGTAGAAAATGGTGGGGTTGCACTACTGCGACTGATCATCGTGAGTGGTCTTTCTGGTGCGGCAAACTCCCGTAATGAGTTCATCATCCAATTGGATATTTCTGCAACACTACCCAGAGCACTTCGATAGAAAGGCTACGGCTGGGCGATTGTTGAGTGTTGGCAGGGTCGAGTTTTCAAAATGATGTTTTCATCAAATGAAGTATCTCGTAACTTCATTTCATTTTGATGATATTTCAAAGATTGATTCTATACAAGTTTTGTCTTGTAGCTTAATCTATGAGATGAACTATTTATACATTGAACGGTGGTAGTTCAAGTAGTATTCGGAAAAGATATAAGTATATTGGAGTATCTTGTAACTTCATCTTTTAAACTTATATCTAGTAAATGATTATCTTGTGTATGTCAAAGATTTTCAGAAAAACGTTGAGACAAGGTTAGATATATGAGATCACCTTGCAACGATATTTTTATACATTTATAAATTGGAACTCTGTGTATATTATACATGTCAGAGGATTTCAAAGATTGTGAAAAGTATATAGGTATATATATACTGAATATTTTGCGACTTGGTCGCGTTAAGATATCAACTTGGTTCATTTCTTCTTGACCAAGACTTTCATAAGTACTATGAGAATGCTCATATATTGTTAATTATTATACATATTATTTCGGTGGGCTTGTTGCTCACCCTTGCTTTCTTCTTTCATCACACAACAACAGACAGACAAGATGAACAGGACCAAGCTCCCAATTTGCGAACGGATAGGAAACGTTCCGCAGTTTCCTATAGGCGTTGATGTCGCTGTAGCTGAGGTAGGAACTACCAATAGGCTAGGCTTTCAACTTTTGATGTACCATACTTATGTATCTTTATGAATTGTAATAATGGCAAAGAAATGTAAATTTATTCAGAAACCCTTTTAAGGTGTAACGGTGTATAATTGTGGAATAAAATGACTTGTGTTATTTTTGATATTCATCTCTGAGACTATAACTTGTGGTGTGTGTGTGTGTATATTGTGGGGTCACAATACTCAGTAGTTGGTTGAATGTTAAGATTAAGTATTGATAAAGGAAATGGAACTTGTGACAACCCGAATCCCTGACCCCGGATTTGGGGGTGTTACATGCTAGGTTACAATAAATAATGTTCTTGTGAATGATAACACTTATAGTGTAAACCCTAAGCTGTGTTTATATAGTACACAGTTATAAGATATCTTCTAATTGATATGGAATATAATTTTGTCTCCTAAAATATATCAATCAGATATTTTCTTCTACAAGTCTTCTAGATGTCCAACTCTTTATGCATATCTTCTTTTGCTTTAGTCCAGATCCTCTCCTGTAAATCGGCTACATTCCTTATCTGAAGTACCCGCACTTAAGTCCTGATATAAATCCTGACGGCCTTAAGACCTGATATAAGTTATGACTTCAGTAAGTTCTGATTTCAGTAAGTCCTGATATTAATTTTTGAAACTAAACACAACAGATTAGACATGACATCACAAATATATCTAACAATCTCCCCCAACTTGTAAATTATGAAAAAGATACAAGTTAATAGATTTGATGATGTCAAAAACATTTAAGTACAAATGCAATGAGAGTTTATTTAGACAACTAACTACAACTTACAGTCCTTGCAGCTTTTACCAATTTTACCGAGTCAATATGAATCCAAAGTGATTCTTGACAAAGTTTGATATCTGCTTCTCTTTTGCATTTCTCAGGACTTGAGCTAATGTAGCCTTGACTTGCTTCATTTCTTCATCTTGACTTCCAATCTGGTAGATGGCAGTCCTAAGTGCTGAGATATGATTTCTTTCCAATCCATCACCAAGTCTAATTACTCTTGGATGAGATGAGTCTTCATTATAGCACAGACATTTCTCTTTCAGAATAACTTCAAGTTTAGCAGAATTCTTCTTCATTGGAATTTCACTTCCATCATCTTCAACTATCTTTGGAACAAATCCTGCAACCCTTGATCCAGAGATTCTGGCTTTATCCCTTATAGTCTTCATTATGAAATTTGACCATCTTCTAGTAATCTCAGACTTTATCTCCAAAAGATAATGAAAGAATTGAAGTTCTTTCAGAGATTTGTTCAGCACATCTGATTCCGACATTCTGTATGTTCTTCCATCTTCTAAAAATAGAATCAGATTTTCTTTGACATTACCCTTATCATGAGCATCCAGTACCACTTGAACAGATATAACCTTGTCAAGGTGTTTCTGTGTAACTTCCTTAAGTGGTTTGTGAGTTCATAAAAATGGATCTCTGGTAAGTACTTCAACTCCTGTTTTGATCTTGGCTTCTTCAGAACCTAATCCAGCTCTGTCTCTTGCTTCTCTGACTTTCAATCCAACAGTCATGAAATCAGATAGCAGTTCACTTTTCTTAGGATCTGATGGTTTAACATTTTTCCATAGGAGTTTCTTCTTATCAGTAATTGTCATTTCGTTCAAATCAACTTGAGCTCTGTCAGAGGTTGATGTCTTGATGACTTGATCAGGATTTACTGATTCTTCTATAGCTTGCTGTTCTTTACTCTGAACAACTTCAGCTATATCAGAGGTTGTCTTAGATTCTTCTGTTATCTTCTTTCTTTTCAGAGTTTGAACAGTTTCATCTTCTGCAGCTGTATCAGCAAAAACCTGAACCATTTTGCACACAGGTTTCATCAGGATTTGAGGAATCTTCATCTCCTATTTTTTTGTTGGTTCATCAATCTTTCCTTTCCCTTTTGCCTTGGGATCAATTTTAACTTGTGATCTTGTCTTGGGCTTTGAAGCCTCAGAATTTGACCTTTTCTTGATCACAATGCCTTTTGCCTTAGGCCTTCGAGGTTTCTTTACATTAGAAGCTTTAGATTTAAGATTTGTCTTCTCAGCTGTAAATCTAGCTTCTTCCTCCTTTAGAGTCGCTAAATCCATTCCAGAATTATGTTTGAGAAATAATCTTCTAGGAATCTCTTCATCAAGTGTCTGAATCTTGGGATCCTTATAATAGATAGTAGTCTCCCTTCCCTTAAGCTTCAGAGTTTGTAAAAACTTCTGAGAGTCTTGACTTTCAGCTTGAATCAGAATATCAGGCTTTGTCATCAGAATTTGATTATCAGAACTTGCTTTCAGAACTTGAGCATTCACAGCTTCAGAACTTGTATTCTTCTGTATAGAAGATTTGCTAGAATCATGATTTAGTTTCTGTGAATAAACTTTGCTGCTTTTCCCTTGACCTTGACCTTTGCCCTTGCTAGGGTTTCCCTAGTCATCTTTTTTATCATCCTTCTTCTTCAGTGGTTCAATAGTAGAGCATTTGGACTTAACTACCTTCTCCCCCTTTTTGGCATCATCTGATAGGAATAGAGAGAGAAGAAGTTCCACCGAAGATTGGATTTCATTGAGTTGTGCTTGTTGAGAGGCTTGATTCTTCAGGACCTCATTCAGTTGGCCCTGTTTCTTTTCTTGAACTTTCTCAATAGCCTCTACTTTTTCATGAATAGGTCTGATAAACCTGTTCTTATCTAGCTTGAGCATCAGGTCCAGCTTATCAGCATTTTCCTGTAGTTTATCAACCTTGGCATGAGTAAGGGAGTGTTGACCTTGAAGACTTTTAGAACTGAGAGCTGTGACTTTAAGTTGAGCTTTGAAGTTAGAGGTTGTCAACAACTCATCAGCTTTTGCAATATGATATGACAGAACTTTTAAGCTGGGAATGAAGTCAAATTCATTCCATTTCTTGGTCCATTCAACTCCTCTGTGAGTTTCCTCCCAAGGAACATGAGCTTCTTGTTCAACATATTTCAACAGTTCCTCCTTTCCAAGAATTGGAGCTAGAGTGTTTACTGGAGCTGACTCTCTAGAACTTGCTAGAAACTCATCATCTTCTGACAACACAAGAGTGTGTGTGGCTGAAGGGGATTCTGGTACAACTTCATATGTTCCCACATCCAGAATTGGAGTAGTTGGAACTTCCGTATTTAATGGAGAAACAGGTGGAGTTGTCATTTGTCTTTGTGGTGCTTCCAGAAACAAGACATATGGAATGCTCAGCCTATGAATGTCAATTTCAGGACTTAATCCTGAATCTTCAACTGTAATAGTTTCTTTGATTGGAGAGACATGAGGTGTGATCACTATATCTTGAACAGTTTTTTCAGCTTGAGGTGGAGGTGGCAAAGCTTCAATTACTATTGGTATTGATGAGATCAGAGATTCCTGATCCCCTTCCTCAGCTTCTTTAGCATCCTCAGATTGAGGTTGTGCCATATGCCTACCTGCTCTCATCTTCTTTGATCTGGACTTTGGTTGTGAAGGTGTTGCTTGAGCAACATCAGAACTTGAAAGTCTTTTTCTTTTCAAACCAGAACCCTCAGCTTCAGTCTATTTCTGAGGAGTTACCTCTTTCTGAAAAATTTCCTTTTCAGCTTCTACCTCCTTCTGAAAAATTACATTTCTAGCTTCTATAGTCACAGGTTCTGATACATGAACCTGGACTTGCTCATCTTCATCTGATTCATCCCTCAAAATCATCCTTCTTCTCCTTGGTGGAGATTTAGGAACAGATTTTGCTCTTGAAGGTTTGGGTCTAGATGTTGTAGCAGATTTTACAACTGACACTTTTTGAGAAGTACCAAAGGTTGGTTGAGAAGGATTGTGCTGGTTGGAAATAGGTTCTGATGGTAGGTTGTGGTTGTGGTTGCGAAGATTAAGTTGGTTGAGTATTGGTTGTAGGTGCTGATGGAGGTTGAGAGGGTGCAACTTCAGGAAATTTGGGTGTGTATGTGTTGGGGTCAGAGTTTACTAAGAACTGTTTTACTGATGTAGGAATTTGAAGGGGTCTTAGTATCTCTTTCTTATTATCAGTAGATAACAAGTCCGTGAAGGCCCTTTTAGCAAGTTTAAAGGGTTGAAGTGACTCACTAAAGTTTTGGGGCTTATCAGGACAACAAAAACTATAAATGAGTTGACAAAATCTAGCAAAGTAAACAGTATTTGGGTCCTCATTCATCCTATCCCCAATAAAACCCAAAATAGCAGTAGCATAATCAAAGTGAGTTTGATTTAGAAGTGCATACCCTATTTGCTGACTCAGAATGGGAATGGCATCAAAGTTGGAGCATTTGTTGGCAAAAGCTCTAGTGATGCAGTCAAAGAAAAAACTCCACTCCCTTCTAATATATGGCCTCTTCAGTTGTCCCAGCTTGGACAAACCTTACTCATATCCAATATTGGCCATCATACTTTGTAGAAGTGGCTCCTCAATCTGAGCATTAAAAGTGCAATTTTCTGGCAGATGTAGAGCTTGTCGAATAGTAGACACAGTAACCAGATGCTCATCTTCCCCTGTTGTGAAAATAATACTTGGGGACCCAACTTCACCACCATCATCATAAACTCCACTCCTCTAAAACTCCAGTATCTATGTTCCTGAGAGTAATTGTGGTTGGATCAAAGTATACCCAATCTCACTGCGAATAAGATAGTCTTGGATGAAGTGAAGATCTGATGGAGCATCATCCTTGCTGAGAATAGCCATGTATTTATTGGGGACAAACTTGGCTCCATTAAAGATGATGTCCTTGGGTGCCATTTCTATAAGAAATTAAGTGAAAAGTTGTGTGTACGAAAGGTGTTTGTTAAAATGCCTGTAAGAGATAGCTTCAGAGAATATTAGAAAGTGAGAGAGAATAAGAGAGATTAGAAAATAAGAATAGTAGGTAAAAGATTGTAAAATCTTTTAACTCTCTTATTTATACACTCCACATGACAACAACTATTTTTGTGAAGCAGAACAGACTTTTTACACCTGGCAGCATGAAAACAGTCAAAACAGTAATAAGTGGGCACGGTAAACGTGCAATAATTATTTCTTACATGTTGTTACCAAAACAAACACGCAACCCATTAACCAAATGATTATCACTATTTTTATCTCACTTAATTAATTTCTGACAATATATAACCGTTGCAGTAAATACTAAAAATAAGTCAAATAATTAAATATTGCCACATAAGCATCAGAATTTCCATCAGGATTTGCATCAGAACTTGACTATTATCAGAATTTAACGGTCATCAGAACATGGCTTCTGTACTCAAAAAGTGAATGACTGTTTCTGTGATTATTCACATAAATACTGACCGGTTTCTTTAGAGTTTAATCATCAGAACTTTCATCAGAACTTGTCCTCAGAATTTATGCAAATAATAATTAACTATTTGTCAGAATCAACTTAATCACCACAATAATTTTCATCATTCATATGGAGTGAGAGTGTGTGCATTTTCAAATGATCAGATAAATATTAAAGTCTGATAAACTTCAGATATCTTAGAAATAAGGCATAACTAAGAAAAATGCTTAAAATTTGTCTCTAATTTTGAAGTCTACTATAGAATAAATTTATGCAAGAGTCCACCTCAACTATTTATGCTCATTTTATGCATCTTTTGAAATTCTTTTTACAGCGGCTTCTTAGTGTAAATGAGTCACAACTGCTATCCAAATTTATGCTATTATCAGAATATTTCTCCAGTAATCAGAGAATGTGAAAAGTCACCAAGAAAATATTATTTGCTTTTCTAATGCATATAACTTAATACCAGCAATGCACTTGGGTCTTCCCTTTCACATATTTACCCTAGATCTCAAAGGAGTACCTGACTTCAATTTTTCTTTTCTTTTGTTTTCTTCAGATAAGTGAGGCTTATCAAGAAGTAGTTCATCCTTAAGATTTACCGATATCAGAATTTGACAGATAACAAAAAATAATCTAGTTTGTGACTTAGTAATAAGATACAAGAAGTAAATTTGACTAAGATCAATATCAGAGTTTGCTTGTGTTATGGATTTCCACATAAATAACTAATTCAAACATGGGATGCATAATTTGTCAAAGACTACTAAGTTAGCATCTAGCAAAGTAATCCTCATTGGATTGAATAGTCACAGAACATTCAAAACACTATAAGAGTATATAGAATTACATCAGATAATAATCAGTATTTAATAAATTACAATTTAAGCACAGATTACATAGAGATAAGAAAATCTGTAAACACAGATCATAAAGTCTGATGCATGAGAATAAAAACTAAACAAATTTTGAGAAAGAACCTGAAACCATTCCAAGTTCATTTACCAGTCTTGTAAAAGTAGCTTCACATAGTGGTTTTGTGAAGATATCTGCTAGTTGTTGATCTGTTGGGACATAATGCAATTCCACTGTACCTTCCATCACATGTTCCCTTATGAAATGGTACCTAATGCTGATGTGCTTTGTCATTGAGTGTTGAACTGGATTACCTGTCATAAAAATAGCACTTTGATTATCACAGTAAATGGGTATTTTAGAAAATTCTAACCCATAGTCCAGTAACTGATTCTTCATCCAAAGAATCTGTGCACAACAGCTTCCTATAACAATATATTCTGCTTCTACAGTTGATGTGGAAATTGATTTCTGTTTCTTGCTAAACCAAAAAACCAATCCGCCTCCAAGAAATTGGCAGCTTCCACTAGTGCTTTTCCTGTCTATTTTGCATCCTGCAAAATATGCATATGAGTAACCTATTAGCTTAAAATCCGATTCCCTAGGATACCAAAATCCTAGATCAGTTGTACCCTTGAGGTACTTGAAAATCCTTTTCATAAAGGTTCTCTTGGATCAGCCTGAAATCTTGCACAAAGACATGTAGCATACATGATATCAGGTCTACTTGCAGTTAAATAGAGTAAAGAGCCAATCATACCTCTGTAGTTAGTAATATCTATTGATGCTCCAGTATCTTTATCTAACTTGGTGGCAGTGGCCATGGGAGTGGATGCAGTTGAACTGTCTTACAATCTAAATTTCTTGAGTAAATTTCTGGTGTACTTGGATTGATTTATGAAAGTACCTTCTTCAGTTTACTTGACTTGAAGTCCCAGAAAATAGCTAAATTCTCCCATCATACTCATTTGATATCTTGACTGCATTAACTTGGAAAATCTTTCACAAAGTTTTGTATTTGTAGAGCCAAAGATGATATCATCAACATATATCTGTACCAAAAGTAAGTCCTTTCCATGGTTGAGGTAGCACAGAGTTTTATCAATTGTGCCTCTGGTAAATCCACTTTCCAGAAGGAATTGAGATAAAGTCTCATACCATGCTCTTGGATCTTGCTTAAGGCCATAAAGTGCTTTGTCAAGCCTGTAAACATGATTTGGAAATTTTGGATCTACAAAGCCTGAAGGTTGTTCAACATATACCTCTTCTTCCAATTCTCCATTGAGAAAATCATTTTTCACATCCATTTGAAAGACTTTAAACTTCTTGTGAGCATCATAAGCCAAGAAGATCCTTATGGCGTCCAATCTAGCAACTAGAGCAAATGTTTCATCATAGTCAATACCCTCATGTTGAGAGTAATCTTTAGCAACCAGCCTTGCTTTATTTCTTGTAATTATGCCATCACTGTCAGTTTTGTTTCTGAACACCCATTTTTTGCCAACAATGGATCTGTTCTTTGGACTTGGCACTAGGGTTCAGACTTTATTTCTTTCAAATTCATTTAACTCTTCCTGCATTGCTTGCACCCAATCAGCATCTTGAAGAGCTTCTTCCACTTTCTTTGGTTCAGTCTGAGATAGAAAGGAATGATAGAGACATTCATTTGATGTTGTTATTCTAGTTCTGACACCTGCTTCAGGATCTCTAATTATTAAGTCAGGTGTGTGTGATTTAGTCCACTTCCTTGCAGATGGAAGTTGATCTCTAGAACTGGATCCTCCCCCATGATCCATGCTGTCTCCATCAGCATTTTCTGATGCTCCCCCTGAAGTTATGCTATCTGAAATTTCAGAATTTGAGTTGGATCCTTCAGGAATTGAATAATCAGAGTTTCCAGAATTATCATAATTTGGCTCATCAGAA
Source organism: Apium graveolens (assembly GCF_009905375.1). NCBI lineage: Eukaryota > Viridiplantae > Streptophyta > Magnoliopsida > Apiales > Apiaceae > Apium > Apium graveolens. The sequence goes on from NC_133652.1 coordinate 92,544,847, forward strand.
CTTGATGAATCAGAACTTGAAGAGCCAGTGACACATTCTGATGCTTCTTGAGAGTCTTGAGATGTTGTAGGATCATTAGCTTGCTTCCCCTAAACAGGTGCATTTTACTTTGGAGCAGTTACCACAGTTTCAATGACATCATAATTTAACCCGTCAGAACTTACAGAATCAGGACTTAGGTCATCAGAATTTACAGTATTAGAATTTACATCTTCATTTTCAAATCTCAGCTGATCATGATCATTGAAATCTTCCAGTCCAGTTATCTTTTTATCATCAAAAGATACATTGATAGATTCCATGACAACCCTTGTTCTTAAATTATAGACTCTGAAGGCTTTTGTGGAAAGTGGATATCCAATAAAAATTCCTTCATCAGCTTTTAGATCAAATTTTGACAGTTGTTCAGGATGAGTCTTAAGAACAAAACACTTGCATCCAAATACATGAAAGTACTTCAAATTTGGTTTCTTTTTCTTCACCATCTCATATGGTGTTTTTCTATGCTTGTTTATGAGTGTAGCATTCTGTGTAAAATAAGTAGTCTACACAACTTCAGCCCAAAAATAGGGTGGTAGCTTTGCTTCATCAAGCATTGTTCGTGTAGCTTCAATAAGAGTCATGTTCTTTCTTTCTACAACTCCATTCTGCTATGGAGTTCCAGGTGCAGAAAATTCCTGCTTTATTCCATGCTCTTTGCAGAACTCTTCCATGATTGAATTCTTGAACTCAGTGCCATTATCACTTCTTATTATTTTAAAAGAATCTTTGACCAACTTATCCAACTGTCTAACATGATCAGTTAGAGTAGATGCAGTTTCATTCTTCTTGTGCAAGAAATACACCCAAGTGTATCTTGTGAACTCGTCCACTATAACCATTGCATATTTCTTCTTTGCAATGGACATGACATTGACTGGACCAAATAGATCAACATGCAATAAGTGATAAAGCTCAAAAATTGAGGATTCAGTTTTGCTCTTGAATAAAGATTTTCTTTGTTTTGCCTTTTGACATGAATCACAGAGACCATCAAAATCAAATACTGATTTTGGAAGTCCTCTCACAAGATCTTTCTTTACTAGCTCATTTATGTTGTTGAAATTTAAATGAGAGAGTCTCTTGTGCCAATTCCAGCTTTCTTCAATTGATGCTCTGCTTAACAAACATATTGCAGAACCATCACAACTTGTTGAAAGACTGGCTTCATATATGTTACCATGTTTGTAATCTTTCAGAACCACTTTGACTGTAGAATTAATTACAACTTCACAGTGTTCTTCAAAGAAATTCACATGATAACCTCTGTCACAGATTTGACTCACACTTAGCAGATTGTGTTTAAGTCCTGAGACAAGAGCTACTGATTCAATTATGACATTCTCAAGATTGATATTGCCATATCCTAGAGTCTTTCCCGTGTTGCCATCTCCATAAGAAACTCCTGGGCCAGCTTTCTCCACAAAATCTACTAGCAGGGCTTTATTTCCAGTCATATATCCTGAACATCCACTGTCCAGAACTAGGATGTTTTTCCTATTGCCCTGCAATCACAAAGACCACTATTGGTTAGTTTTAAGGACCCATACTTGCATGGATCCTTTGACCTTTTTAAGTTTGTTAGCATTTGCAGCGGATTTAGTTTCAGAGTTTATGCTAACATGCTTTTTATCAGACTTAATATCAGACTTTGCATCAGAATTTACACTTGAAGGAATTACACTAACTTTCTTCAAAAAAGGTTTTATTTGATAATAATCATATTACAAACTATGATATTCCTTACAAGTATAAATAGAATGCCATAAACTAACACAATGAAAACAAGTATTTTGTGGTTTAAACCTAACAAACTGACTCTTAACTCCTGATCTAGGAGGTAAAGAGTTTATATCTTTATTTTTCCTGTAAAAAAAGCAAGATGGTTAGAGTTTCCATAATTATAGCATTTCTTTCTAGGAGCATTAGGAACAGGTATATAATTATTGCTTCATACCTTCCTTTCCATTCCTATTTTCCTAGCTTCATTGACCTTATTTACATTTTTAATCTCTTTTAGCTTATGCTTAAGATGCTTCTTTGTCATTAAACCTATGTTTACTTCAGCTAGTTTATCCTGTTTTAATTTGTCAGAAGTTGACTTTTCTTTGACTTCTGTTTTAGAGTCTATCACCTTTTCAGATTTTGACTTATCAGAATTTGACACAAACTTGATAGGATTAACTTTAGGCTTTTCAGCTTTCTCGGTAAAGTTTGGTTTAGATGACATAGTTTCCTTTTCTTTTTTATCATTTAGATAACCTAGTCCTTCTTTCCTATTTCCATTTTCTAAGATTTTCTGAGTTGTTCTTCCAGAGTTAGTCCAAGTTTTGATTATCTCCTTTTCCTTTTCTAGTTCAGATTTAAGAGATTTATTCAATTTTGACACTTCATCTCTAACATGAAAGAGATGTGTCCTATGTCCAATCATGTATGAGGATTTAGAAATAACTTTTATGTAATCTGTTTTGATTTCATTGATATTAATAGAAGACTTATTTTGTTTTTATTGCGGGATCTATCTATTTAAGTGTTTAAATAAGATATACCACAGTTTAGAGTAAAGCTTTTTATGGATTGTGATGAGATCATAATAATGAGACCTAAAAGATGATAACTTTAAACTTAAATAGTTCCTGGTCGTAGGATTACTAACTGGTAATTAATAATCCGCGAAGATCGGTACATACTATGCTTGCTTCATTATGAAGGATGTCTGTTCTCATAGACATTTGTGTGGTGACACATAGCTAGTATGTAGGTACTTATTATAGAATAAGTTCACTGAACATGACTCACACAGCTGAACAACTGATGGAGTTCACTCACGTGTCAGCAGTTGTTCACATAGTGATAGTTGTACAAGTATCCTTAGACTTTGAGGTCATCATAGTCATCTTGTGTACACTGAACTATACTTTGGTTTAGTTCTTAGTCTCAAGGGACAATTATAAGGGCTTTACTGGGTATAGGAATTTGTACACGAAGATAGTTTATGATCAATAAAGGATCTACCCCTTCCAGTGAAGGAAGAGAATGTTCAATGCTGATCCACTTATGTTAGTTCAGGAATCTCTGGCCAGAGTGAATGAAATTAGAAAGGAGTTTCTAATTTACATTAAATAGAACTAAGCATAGTGAACGAGAAAGCAAGTGATTAAATAAGATAGGTTTGACACAAGTTCCATGCCTTGTATTTAATTATGACATTGCAGGGTAGAAGGAATTAATTGTACAGTAACTACTCACTGAATAGGTTCTTGATATTCTAAGCAGTGAATTCGTATTATCCGGATAGTCGCGATATGCTGAGAAGTATCCCTCACGATGTAGAATAAATATGATTAATTAATTAATCATATTTAATGAATTAGAGAATTTATATAAATAATGATAAAATAGTTTTATTATTATTTATTTCTACTACCGGCTTAATATTGAACCTACAGGGACACACCATAAAAGAGAATGATTTAATGGTGGAGGAATTAATTAATAATGGCTGATAATTAATTATTTATGAAATAAATAATTAATTAGCAAATTTAATAATTGATTAAATGAGATTTAATTGATTATAAATTAATTAAGAAAAGGTTCTTAATATTATTAATTAAGAATTTAATTTTTGGAAATTAAATCAAGAGAGAGAATTATTTCTAAAGTGTTTAGAAAAAGGATTAATAATTAAAAGGTGTTTTAATTATTAATGAGAATAATAAAGGGTTAATAATAATAATATTTTATGGGAAAATTTTCAGCTGAAAATTTTGCCTATAAATATACTATAAACCCTATTTTTGCCTCAACCTAAATTTTTTACAAAACCCTAATTCTCTCCACCTCCTCCTTCTCCATTACATCGTTTTCTTGGTGGATACCGGTGGAGTGCTTCACACTTGAGGAGCAGCTGCTAAGGATGTCCGCTCGTGGTTCTTGGATCGCTATTAAAGACCTCCATCTTTCCATTAATGTAAAGCTTCTTAAGGTTAAAATACTGAACTATGAATTAAATATTATTTTTTGCATGGATCCTGCGGAGGGTTTCGGTTTTTTAAGATTTAAGTTTACGTTTTCGCTGCGTTTATGTGCTAAAAACCCTTCAATGGCATCAGAGCTACTTGCGAAAAGTTTTTAATTCGTTTATGTGTTTAACTATTTTCGATACATGAGCATGTACGTGATTCGCCATGATTTGATGTTGATATAATATACTTGTATATGTATGGTTTTGAATATATGATATTATGTGAGTTGTATAATCATAAGATGATTATGTAATCTGTATATATACTGATATATACATGATTTATGTTTGTTCTAATTATGAGAATCATATTAGATACGGATTCTGAATTGGCTGCTGCAGATTTGCTGGTGTCCGATTTACGTAAACGAATACCCTATTCCATAAGTAAACGAGCGTCTGAACAAAACTGATAGCTATTGCTTTCAACGACTCGTCTCTAAGGCGTTTGACATCGTTTACTGCCCGTAAACAGTGATTCTTGTTTTTCTGATTTGATTCTGATTTTTCTGATTTTTGTCATATTTTCTTTTTATGATTAGATCATGGATAATATGATATGTTAAGATCAGATTATGTGTTTTAACATGCTTTTATGTGTTGTATGAGCATGGTGGATGGTTATGGCCTTTCGACCTTAGTGTAATGGTTTTGGTTTTGGTTTTGGTTTTAAATACGACTTGCATGTCGTTAATCTTTGTAATCATAAATCTCGAATGTAACTCGTTATTCTTGTAAGTTCATTAGATTAGTTCTACTTCCAATCATGTAATGTAATTGAAGACTCAAGAAGGCTATCCAATGGAGTTGATACAAAGAAGAAGAAGAAGACTTATGTAATAAATAGTTGTATTTATTTCCATCACCATATTAGATTGACCTTGATCTTTATCTTGAGCTTGATAAAGATCACATAGGATGGGGCCATAACCAAACACATTTACTTTATTGCACTTTACATTTACTTGTTTATTTAATTTTATATATGAGATATATGCCTATGTTTACCATGCGATGATAGATTTAGGTGAACTTAAATCAATATAAGGCGTGCTCTGGAAAATCTAGAATAGGAATCGTTTCTTGCCTTAACAATAATATTATGAATACAATCATGAGATTCTTGTATTTATGAAACACGTAATTGAATATGAATTTTCAATATTGAGAGAAAGGATGATTCTGTCAACAACAGATTTCTATCTGTAAGAAAGGGTTATTAAGTGACGCCTCTTGATAATGCTCCACCCGATCTGGGAATCATCTGATTATCGATTATTAATTTGAAATATTTAATTTAAAAGGAAGAATCTCTTTATAATATGATTATGATTGTAACGTAATATAATCCCTCTAAAATTAAATAATATCAAGTAGTAATTGGCCAATGACACAACGGGCTTATGTCGGTCAAAGCCTTCCAACATGGTAGAAAGTAGTTCTTATTTTTGAATCATTGTCGTTTCGTGCTACAGCCGAGGGCTTTAATTTCGAAATAAGAAATACTTGTCTATTACATAGAGATGTGTACATTGAATTAGAATCTAAAGGTCGGTACGTGCCACAGCCATGGGCCGTTGGAGACTGATTCAATTGTACGAAATGTTGGGTTAGACTTGACTTAGAATATTGGGTTTTTCGTGCCACAACCGTGACTTAATTATTCAAGAGGCTAAACTTATATTAGGGAATAACATAAGATGTAATTGACAAGAGTTGTCTGCCTATTGAACATCACATGACGTTTCGTGCCACAGCCGAGGTTGTGTGATGGAATGTAGGATCCCTATTCCCACTAGCATTATGAATGCTTAATTTTCACTTAGGGGGTTGAAAAAATTAGATAAACTAGTGGGTGACACTTATGAATAAAGACCCGATTGATATAGTGTTTTGAAATGAAATTGAATATTTGCTAAGTGTTGTTATGTGTTTATCATTTACAGATTTACTATATTCGTAATGTCTTATGCACTATCACTCCGGAGCATACTAGATGCTCACAAGTTGACTGGTCCTAATTTAGCTGTTTGTTTTCACTGTAACAAGTTGGGGCACTGGAAGAGGAACTACAAGGTTTACCTTGCAGAATTGAAGAAGAAGAAGGGTAGTAAGACTACCGCTTCTGATTCAGGCATGTTCATGATCGAAGTTAATATGTCACTAGGTCAAATTTCTACTTGGGTATTAGATACCGCCTGTGGTTCTCATATTTGTAATTCGTTGCAAGGACTAAAGGGAAGTAGGACTCTTGAAAAAGATGAGGTGATTCTACGTATGGGTAATGGAGCAAGGGTTGCGGCCATATCTGTAGGATCATTTAGTTTACATATGCCTACTGGCAAGACTATTATTCAGAATAATTGTTATTACGTTCCCTCTATTGTGAGGAATATTGTTTCTATTCCTATGTTGGATTTGGATGGTTTTTCATTTATTATTACGAATAATGAATGTTCTATCCTTAGAGATAATGTTCTTTATGGACGTGGTATTATAAATAATGGTCTGTATGTATGTGACGTAGAGCATGATTTACTTCAGATTGAACAAACTAATAAAACAAAATGAGATGATGAAAATCTGACCTATTTATGGCACTGTAGGCTAGGTCATATTAGTGAAAATAGACTGCGGACATTGCATAAGGAAGGGTTACTTGACCCCTTTAATTTTGAATCATATCCTACATGCGAGTCTTGTCTATTGGGTAAAATGACCAAATCTCCATTTAGTGGACATGGAGAGAGGGCTGCAGATTTGCTAGGATTGGTACACACAGATGTATGTGGACCAATGTCTACGCAAGCCATGGGTGGATTTTCATACTTCATTACTTTCATAGATGATAGATCTAGATTCAGATATGTGTATTTGATGAAACACAAGTCTGAAGCCTTTGAAAAGTTCAAAGAATATAAACATGAAGTGGAGAAACAAACTAAACACAATATTATAACTCTTCGATCAGATCGAGGTGGTGAATACTTGAATGGAGAGTTTCTAGATTATCTCAAAGAAAATGGTATAGTCTCCCAGTGGACTCCTCCATATACTCCACAGTTAAATGGGGTATCTGAAAGGAGAAATTGAACTTTGTTAGACATGGTTCGGTCCATGATGAGCTATGCGAATCTTCCAGTATTCCTATGGGGTTATGCATTGGAAATCTCAGCATATTTACTGAATAAGGTGCCTTTCAAATCTGTTCCTCAAACACCATATGAGATATGGAAAGAAAGGAAACCGAGTCTTAAACACGTTAAGATTTGGGGATGTCCAGCTTATGTCAAGAAAGTTGACCCAGATAAGCTGGAATCTCGATCCGTAAAATGTAATTTTGTGGGATATCCTAAAGAGACTTTGGGGTATTACTTTTACACCGATCATCGGGTGTTTGTCTCCAGACATGCTACCTTCTTGGAAAAGGAGTTTATCCTTGAAGGAAACAGTGGGAGCAAAATTGAACTTGATAAAGTTCAAGAAGCACAAACTACTACGAATCAAGTGGAAACACCTGTTCAGACTGAACAACCTTCTGTGGAACAGCCCATTCGTAGGACAGGGAGAGTGTCTCGCCAACCTGAGAGGTATTATAGCCTTGTCATTAAGAATGACAATGAGTTGTCAATCATTGATGATGACGACCCTGTGACCTATAATGAGGCTATGAGTAGTGTTGACTCAGAGAAATGGCATAGTGCCATGAAATCTGAAATGGAATCTATGTATACCAACCAAGTATGGACTCTGGTTGAGGCGCTTGAAGGTGTTAAGCCTATTGGGTGCAAGTGGGTATACAAAAGAAATATTGGAGCAGATGGCCAGGTGGAGACCTATAAGGCCAGGCTCATGGCAAAAGGATTCAAACAAAGGCAATGGATTGACTTTGATGAAACTTTTTCGCCTGTAGCCCTGTTAAAATCAATTCAGATTTTGCTTGCGATTGCTGCTTACTACGACTATGAGATCTGGCAAATGGACGTGAAAACGGCCTTCCTCAATGGGGAACTTGAGGAGGAAGTGTATATGACATAGCCAGAGGGTTTTCTTTCCAAGGGAAATGAACACCTAGTGTGTAAGCTGCTTCGAACCATATATGGTTTAAGGCAAGCTTCTCGTAGATGGAACATCCGTTTTGATGAGACAATCAAAGAGTTTGGTTTTATCAAAACCATAGATGAACCATGTGTCTACAAGAAGGTTAGTGGGAGTGTGGTAGCATTTCTTGTATTATATGTGGTTGACATACTTCTTATAGAAAATGATATACCGATGCTACAATCAGTCAAAGTATGGCTATCAAAGAACTTCACCATGAAGGACTTGGGAGAAGCATCCTACATTCTCGGTATGAAGATCTATAAAGATAGATCTAGAAGAATGATAGGTCTTACCCAGGGTACATACATCCAGAAAGTGCTTAAAAGGTTTAGCATGGAAAACTCCAAAAAAGGTCTCATACCGATGAGCCATGGAGTGTCCCTTTCCGAAAAAATGTCTCCTAAGACATCTGAGGAAAGAGAGCGTATGAGTAAGATTCCTTATGCTTTAGCAATAGGATCTATCATGTACGCGATGTTGTGTACAAGGCCTGATGTTGCTTATTCAATTAGTGTGACGAGCAGATATCAGTCCAATCCAGGTGAAGACCACTGGAAAGCAGTGAAAAATATCCTTAAGTACTTGCGAAGGACTCAGGACATTTTTCTTGTTTTTGGTGGTAAATCTGAGTTGAAAATAGAGGAGATGTCAATGTCAAGAGAGTTGACACACATAACAACGTAGCAGACCCACTCACAAAGCCACTTTCTCAAAGTCACTTTGATCATCATAAAGATAAGATGGGTATTAGATACCAGAGTGATAGGCTTTAGTACAAGTGGGAGATTGAAAGAGATGTGTCCTAAGTCCAATCATGTATGAGGATTTAGAAATAACTTTTATGTAATCTATTTTGATTTCATTGATATTAATAAAAGACTTGTTTTGTTTTTATTACGAGCTCTATCTATTTAAGTGTTTAAATAAGATATACCACAGTTTAGAGTATAGCTTTTTATGGATTTAGATGAGATCATAATAATGAGACCTAAAAGATGATAACTCTAAACTTAAATAGTTCCTGGTCATAGGATTACTAACTGGTAATTAATAATCCGCAAAGATCGGTACATACTATGCTTGCTTCATTATGAAGGATGTCTGTTCTCATAGACATTTGTGTGGTGACACTATATCTAGTATGTAGGTGCTTATTATAGAATAAGTTCACTGATCATGACTCACACAGCTGAACAACTGATGGAGTTCACTCACGTGTCAGCAGTTGTTCACATAGTGATAGTTGTACAAGTATCCTTAGACTTGAGGTCATCATAGTCATCTTGTGTACACTAAACTATGCTTTGGTTTAGTTCTTAGTCTCCAGGGATAATTATAAGGGCTCTACTGGGTATAGGAATTTGTACACGAAGATAGTGTATGATCAATAAAGGATCTACCCCTTCCAGTGAAGGAAGAGAATGTTCAATGCTGATCCACTTATGTTAGTTCAGGAATCTCTGGCCAGAGTGAATGAAATTAGAAAGGAGTTTATAATTTATATTAAATAGAACTAAGCATAGTGAACGGGAAAGCAAGTGATTAAATAAGATAGGCTTGACACAAGTTCCATGCCTTGTATTTAATCGTGACATTGCAGGGTAGAAGGTATTAAATAGAACTAAGCATAGTGAACGGGAAAACAAGTGATTAAATAAGATAGGCTTGACACAAGTTCCATGCCTTGTATTTAATCGTGACATTGCAGGGTAGAAGGAATTAATTGTACGGTAACTACTCACTGAATAGGTTCTTGGTATTCTAAGCAGTGAATTCGTATTATCCGGATAGTCGCGATATGCTGAGAAGTATCCCTCACGATGTTTAAATAAATATAATTAATTAATTAATCATATTTAATGAATTAGAAAATTTATATAAATAATGATAAAATAGTTTTATTATTATTTATTTCTACTACTGGCTTAATATTGAACCTACAGGGTCACACCATAAAAGAGAATGATTTAATGGTGGAGGAATTAATTAATAATGGCTGATAATTATTTATTTATGAAATAAATAATTAATTGGCAAATTTAATAATTGATTAAATGAGATTTAATTGATTATAAATTAATTAAGAAAAGGTTCTTAATATTATTAATTAAGAATTTAATTTTTGGAAACTAAATTAAGAGAGAGAATTATTTCTAAAGTGTTTAGAAAAAGGATTAATAATTAAAAGGTGTTTTAATTATTAATGAGAATAATAAAGGGTTAATAATAATAATATTTTAAGGAAAAATTTTCAGCTGAAAATTTTGCTTATAAATATACTATTATAAACCCTATTTTTGCCTCAACCTAAATTTTTTATAAAACCCTAATTCTCTCCATCTCCTCCTTCTCCATTACATCGTTTTCTTGGTGGATACCGGTAGAGTGCTTCACACTTGAGGAGCAGCTGCTAAGGATCTCCGCTCGTGGTTCTTGGATCGCTATTAAAGACCTCCATCTTTCCATTAATGTAAAGCTTCTTAAGGTAAACATACTGAACTACGAATTAAATATTATTTTTCGCATGGATCCTGACAAGAGGGTTTCGGTTTTTTAAGATTTAAGTTTACGTTTTCGCTGCGTTTATGTGCTAAAAACCCTTCATAACATACAAAGCCTTATTTCTTTCTTTCTGAGTTTGATGAAATATAACTAACTCTTTTTCTAAGTAGTCATTTCTGTTTCTAAGAGCAAGACTTTCATATGTTAATATTTCATTTGTTAAAGTCTGATCTCTAAAACTAATGAACATGGTTTTAAGATATAATCTTAGCTCAGAAATATCATCAGTATGAAAAACAAGAGTTGAATGAGGTACCTTTAATTCAGCAGTTTCAGAACTGCTATCAGCATTTGCCATCAAAGTATAGTTCACCTCTTCTTCAGAATCTGAAGTGTTTGCCCAGTTTTTCTTCTTTATGATAAGTGTCTGTCCTTTATCACCTTTTCCTGTCTTGTAGTAAGGAGCGATGTGGCCTCTTTCACCACAATTGTAGCATTTGACATTTGAGTTGTCTCCTCTGTCAGACTTTCCTCCTTTTCCTTCAGACCTTCTGAACCCTTTCTTTTCAAAACTTCCACCTTTCCTAGAGAACTTCTTGCCCTTTCTGAATTTCTTGTAGGCTATCTTTGTGATACCCTTCACCATAAGAGCACACAGTTGCATCATCTCTGCATCAACATCCACTTCAGATAAATTTTCAGATTCTGAATCATCATCATCAGAATATGATGACTCTGAATCAGACTGTATGATGAGAGCCTTTCCTTTGCCCCTCTTTGAGACAACCACTTTAGGAGATTCCTCCTCAGCTTTAAGAGCAACTATCTTTGACTTTCTTCCATGCCTTTTGCTTCTTTGATCCATCTCAAGTTCATGAGTTTTGAGCATACCATAAATTTCATCAAAAGTGGTTTCAGCAAGGTCATAGTTGTCTCTTATGGTAGTAGACTTCAAATCCCAATTTTCAGGAAGAGCTAAAAGGAATTTTAGATTTGAATCTTCAAGATCATATTCCTTATCCACCAGTGACATATCATTCAAGAGTTTGGCAAAACTGTCATATAAATCAGTTAATAACTCATCAGCTTTTTAGTCAAAGTGCTCATACTCTTGTGTGAGTATAGTCTTCTTGTTCTTTTTGATTGCTTTAGTTCCCTGGCATCTTGTCTCCAAAGCATCCCATATCTCCTTTGCAGTCTTGCATCCAATTACCCTGTTTGACATGACATTGTCAATTGCACTATGCAGCAGATGCCTTACCCTTGCATCCTTGGCAATAGATGAGATGTCTTCAGTTGTGTAATCACCTTTTTCCTTTGGTATCATCTTTGCTGGTTGATCAGCAACTGCAACAGAAAGATTGGTAGGCTTGTATGGTCCATCATTAATTCTATCAAGGTATTTTGGATCTGTGGCTTCCAAAAACATAACCATCTTTACCTTCCATATAGGATACTCAGATGCTCTCAGTATGGGAACCCTAATACTCTCATATCGACTGTGAGTTTGATGGTTTTGAGTATCTTGAGTTTTGGTGGGCTTAGTTGGAGTTTATGTTTCTTCAGACATGATTGTAAACTGGATCTCACTATTTGTGTTACGACCGGCATTTTGTGTAATATTATTTGTGGACTTGGTACAATATTAGAGCTGAATGCAAATATATTAAATGGTTGTACGTTTGTGTGAATGAAAATTTCTGAATTATAAATTTGCTTTATGTAGTATATGATTTTTCAAAACAAAAGTTTATTTATTTCTCTTATTTTTGATTTATAAGGAATATTCTAAACCTTGGAGAAATTTTCTTTTAAAAGTTATTTTGTTCACAAATTTCAAAAGTGATTTTATAAAAATTTCTAAAAATCCAAGTTATTTTATGATAAAAATTTAATAATTTTTGAACTTGTATTTTATTTTTTAAAAATAAATCTTTAAAAATTTTATTTGTTATAATTGGAAAATTATATAGAAGTCCTTGCATGCAAATCACCCTTCTATTCTCTTCAAGGACAAAGAAGACATTTCCAAACCCACTAACTCATAATTTACTAGCCAAATTACCTCCTTGACCTTGCATGCATAATGGCCTAACTTTAGCTAGAGGGCTACTCTTGTCATTTCCCAAACCCACTCACATTTTAGTCAAATCAAAGATATAAAAACAAACCAAAGAGTGATCACCACTCCACTTTCACCCCACCACTTCACCCTCCCCTTCTCCTCCTCCCTCCCTCTCGGCTTTTTCCCCCTCCCTCTCGGCCATTCCAAAACCGAGGCCCCCATTCCCTTCTTTTCTTCATTTCTTCACTCAAACAATCATCCTATAATCAAGTAATCTTACTCCCAACATGTTGTTCTTGTATATCTCAAGAGTTTAGAGTAGGAAACTTATGTGTTGATCTTGCATGGTGTTGTTTTGCTAAACTCAAAGTGAATATCCTTGATTCTTGTGAATTCAAGGATTTCAACATGAGTTATAGTATCATAGGGTTGAGAATGGCTAGACATGAGTGTGTTACACTTATGCAAATGTTGTTTTCACCCTAATCCATTCGGTCATGACTTGATAGGAGCCGAATGAATGGTGTTTTGCTTGCCTTGTTTCATTTTGTGTGTTTGTGTGATGATAACATGAAAATCTTAGTAAAATCTTGGTAAAAACCTTTGCATGCTAGGTGGTCATTTAGATATAATCCATGATAGGCTTGCATGTTGAATTATAATGAAAATTTATTTGGAAATCATGTTGTTTTGGTTTGTAAGACTCGAAGTCATGCATGCTTGTAGATCACTCTTGGAATTTTGGAAGTTCTTGATCATTCAGATTGATATTTTGTTAGTAAACCTTAATTTTAGTTAAGTTAAGATATTAATTAAGAATTGTGCTCCTTAATATGTGATGTTATCTCATTTATACTTATCAAGAAGGTTAAAGTTGTTGTCCTTGAAAACTTGATGACTTGTAATTTGTGTAATATGATTACTTTTGTTCTGCTATATTGCACCTTAGGTAAGGATGATCTCCACTAAGCCTATTTTGAGTTTAGGGAATTTAGTTCAGTAGATCACCTTAGTTAAGTTTTGGTTTGGGTACTTTGGTTGTTGTTGGTAGGGTTCGTTAAGTAAGAACCTTGGAGAAAGGAGAGTATTAGTTCTGCAGAAAATAAGTTTGGTGCCCTGAGGTTTAGAGTGAGTTTTGACCATGTCATTGTTGTGCACTTTGAGGCCCAAACCACCAGAAGCTAGCACTAGGAGTATATGATAGGTTTTAGGTGTTTGTTGGAGGTTTGTAAGTCGTTTGGTTAGGTGCACGAGTGAAATCACAAAATCTGTCCAGCAGGGGACAGTTTTGTTGCAACTTAGAAATAGGAAGTTTTGACCATGTCATGGGTAGGCCCTCATTAGGCCCTGTTGAGCCTTAGTTAGAGGGAGTGTCAGAGGATTTTTTCCAGCCATAGTTCATAGGATTTGAGTTAGAACCATGTGTCACAAGTTAGTTCAAGTCAGGGCATTTTCTGCCCAGTAAAACAGGGGAACCATGGACTTTAAGCTTAGGCCCGAGGAGGCCCAAGCTAGGCCCTTGAACCACATCAAGTTTGGGAGATGCCTTATGGTCAGAAGAGTCTAGTGTAGAAGTTTTGGAGGTAAAATTGTAGTGTAAGAGTGTCTAATGCACTCAAGAAACCATAGATGTCATTCTGAAATTTTCCTTAGTAAGCACTTTCACTTATCACATAGTTTTAGAACACTTATGAGTGAGACCCAGGTTGACCACTATGGTTGCAAGATAGTATAAATCCAGTAGAGTAAAAGTCCCAAGTGAGGGTCAATAGGTTTTGGATAGTTTAGTAAAGGCACATCGAGTTAAGAGGCCAAAATTTGGAGACTTTGTCTAGTTTAGCGATCAAGTAACTTAGTTGGGGATCGAGATCATCAAAGCCTAGTGTTGCAATATGGTGTGTGTGATATTATTTGGTATTGAAATATGATATGTGAGTATATGTGGCTATGTGTACTATTGTATTTATAAGGTGATTAGAAATTGCGTGCATATAGGCCTAAGTGCCATTTGTGCTTAATTTCGGGTTGTAAATAGGTTGAGTTGGTGAGAATATATTATAATGAGGTTATTATTATTTATATAGGATCTCGAGACGAGGGTAAACTTGCCATAAAGGTCGAGTAAAGCTTCAAGTTGCTCCTACCAGCCAGACCAGACCAGCCTTTCTCAAGGCAAGTGATTCAACCTGCTTTTTCGTTTACACTGCGAATGTATGATAACTAGTTTATATATATATATATAGATATGATGCGAGTATCCTAAGTTATCTTGTTATACGTGAACCAAGTGATTTTCAAATCTATCTTAGTAATATATAGAAATGCCATGAACCCTCAAGTACTTATTGCAAGTAGATCAAAAGTCGTATCATGCTAGTATATCAAAGTCATTGGAATGCCTTGATAAAATAAAGATTCGTTATAATACTTTATTGACCCTTTTGTTTAACATGCTATTGATCCCTGAGAAGTCTTGAACATCTCACCCGTATACTTGAACCCCAATAGAAACTTTTCCTTGATACCTAAAAGCCAGATATTCTTTAAAGTTGTTCTTAATTGATTTATAACCCTTATTCTTACCCTAAAGCTCGACAATCCTGATATACCTTGAGCTAAAGATCATTTTCTTCATACCTTAACACCCCTAGTATTCATGAAGCTTATCTTCTTGATGATCTAGTACTTGTACCTTGTTGAAAACCATTGCTTTAAGCCTAGTTTGGCATTACTCTTTCATATTATCCAATAGCCTTGCGAAATTTCCTTGTCAAAGTTCTTGTAAATGGAAACCTTTCTATCACCCTAATATAGTAAAGTCTAGTGAATCATGGCCCTGAGATTTGGTGACATATTTCCAGTGTTTCAAAGTTGATCTAAAATCCCTTGATAAAATTGTTTACTACTTAAGAGATTTTATTATAATCGGCATCAGTTTTTGAAATGATTAAAATATGGATTTTCAGTCCCAAAGGGGGATAAATGCTTTCTTTGAATAGTGGATCTGGACTGAGACGCGAGTCCTTTCCACCCTTATATTGTAGGCTTAAAAGTTTCCTAGGGATCTCATTAATGTTTTAGAACCCAGCGAGGTTCGGGATTACTTCGCGGCTGATCACCGACTGTAATCCATAGCGTCATAAAATGATTTTGATTAATATATGATTTTGAAAAATGTTTTGATTTAAGCAAATGATGCCATCACCCAAAATTTCATCTCTTGTTATTATTAGTTATATCTTCGCAATGTCATTCTTTAATATCTCGATTTCTGTTTTGTACCGTATTGTTTAGCACTTATTGAGCATTTGGCTCACTTCTTGCTTAAACCCTGATATTACAGCTAGCAGCTATGGTTAGATTCAAGCAGACAGCACGTAAGACCTGTGACGCCGATGCGTATGTCCGAGCTCAGGTAGAATAAGAGATAGTTTTGTGTGAGGACTCGATATTAAATTCAGTTGTAATAGATGGTAGTGTTGGGCTGTTCCAAACCCCAAATTGTAAGATCTTGGATTTGGTTATATTTACTTTCTTTTAAATATTGTAATAGTTATATATTGTGTTTGTTAAGTTGGGGGTGTGACAGGTTTTGGTATCAGAGCTACGGTTTAGAGTCCCTGGACAGCCCAAATAGGTTATTGGATATATGTATAGGTTATAGATAATATGCGAGAGAGTAGGTTAAGTAAATTTATTATTAATACTCCTCTTATTGGTTTGTCAGCAAAGGGCGCATTCATCGTCATCCTCTGGGTCGGACGACACTATTGCTTTCTCCGTGTATGCTGAGTTGAGGCGCGAGTTTGACATGCTTCAGGGCAAGTACGACCAACTGATAGATCGACTAAAGAACGTGTATCCGGACAACTGAAACTATGAAGGGAAGCCTAAGGAGTAGATGACTGCGAGACTTGAGACCTTGGTTCAGTATGTCAACACTAAGCTTGAGGAGATGCCATCGCACCGAGACCGTACTAGCCAGTATATCATCCAGATGGTGGTGGATGAGCTCCAGAGCATTGTGAAGATGCTTCGAGAGGAGATGACTACCAAGCTCCATTCTGATGGAGTGGAGCCTTAGTTCTTTCCATTATCTACCTTTCATGTTGTTGTATTATCTGACTTCGTAGAATTCCCAGTTATTTCCTTTAAATAAGCATGTTATTCCTAGAATCAGACTTTATCTTGATCTTGATGTATTGAGACCTCTAGATTTCAATTATTATGCACTATCGTTCCATTTGCTCTCAACTGTTATTTTACGCCTTTATATGCATCACCATATCTGTTTAATTTGAAACTTGACCTCATATGTAAATAAGAATGCCATGCGATACCCTCGAATTATTTCATCATTCATACCTGTTTTGACATAACTCTTGTTTCAGGATCATGCCACCCAAAAAGAAGAACCCAACAACCACATCTACCACATATCCAAATATTCTTCGATTACTGGAAATTTTACAATAGCAAACCAATGCTATAGCTCAACAACAAATAACTCTTCAACAACGATTTGAAAACCAAGATAATCGTGAACCATACCAACCACCTGATCCACCAGTACCACCTCGACAAGTTGTCACTTTTAAGGCTTTTCAGAATATGAATCCACCTGCATTTCATGATACCACTGATCCAATAATAGCTAACACATGGATAAAGGAAATGGAAAGGGCTTTTGAGTTGGTACAGTTAGGGGACGATCAGAAGACACCATATGCTACTTACTTCTTGAAGGGTGAAGTCATCTATTGGTGGGAATCAGTAAAAGCTATGGAAGTAAATCAGCAAGTTTCTTGGGAAAGATTTAAAAAGTTATTTCTGGAAAAGTATTACCCTAAGTACATGCAGAATCAGATGGAGCTTAAATTTCTTGAATTGAAGCAAGGGAATATGTCTGTACTAGAGTATGAGAAGAAGTTCACCGAATTGTCAAGGTTTGTGACCAAGTATACCAGCAGTGAGGAGGAAAAAGCAAAGAGATTTTAACAAGGATTGGAGCCTTGGATCAGAGATAGAGTGGCTATGTTTGAGCTTGATACTTATGCGGGAGTAGTACAGAAAGCTGCTCTGATTGAGAATAATGGGATGCAGTCAAGAAAGGAAAGGGATAACAAGAAGAGAAAGGTTCCATTTTATGGAGAAAAGACTGAAGCCGGAAATTCACAAGATCGGAATGTAAAGAGGTTTGGATTCCATAAAGGCGGAAATTTTCAAAAGAAGGGAAATTTGGGCAAAAGACAAGAATCGAAAGGGAACAACCAGACAAGTCAAGGGCAAGTTGGAGAAAACAAATTCCAGAGATCGGAATGCAAGCATTATGGAAGAAGGCACCCCGGAGTGTGTAATAAACTGAGCATGACATGCTATAGGTGCAACCAGAAAGGACATTTGGCAAACGAGTGTAAGATGCCAAAACCAAGAGTTACATGTTACAAGTGTGGAAAGACTGGACACATAGCTAGGGAGTGCAAGACAACTGGACCAGTCAAAGCTCTAATGAATGTGGCAAGTACCAGTGCAAGCGTGCCAGCCGAGGTATTGGCATTACCTCCACCACCTGCAACAACTCCGCAAGCAACAACAAGGACATTCGATTTGAAAATGAAGGACGCTGTTCAGAACTCTGAGGTGATAGCAGGTACACTTTTACTAAATAATGTCAAAGCTAAAGTATTGATTGATTCGGGAGCAACGAGATCTTTCATATCAGAAACTTTTGTTGATAAACTTTAGTGTGATAAAATGATTATGAGTGAGGTAGTAAATGTGGTAATTATGAACCAAGAAAAGATTCCTGTGAATCAATTCTGTCCGAAGTGTGAGATTGATATTTTGGGGCATAAGTTTTCAGCCGACTTGATACTCTTCAAGTTGGGAGAGTTCGATATAATTTTAGGTATGGATTGGTTAGGGAAGAATAATGCCCAGATTAATTGTAAGACCAAGAAAGTGTATTTGAAGACGAAGAGTGGAGAGAAGGTAGTATTTAAGGGACAGAGGCAAGAGCAACTGTTTCTTACAATCGTTCAGGCTAAGAAGTTACTTAGAAAAGGTTGTGAGTCGTTCTTAGCTTATGTAGTGGATACAGAAAAGGGCAACCCCAGCATAGAAGATATTCCCGTAGTTAACGAATTCCCATATGTGTTTCCAGACGAACTACCTGGCTTACCACCAGATCGACAAATCGAGTTCGAGATCAACCTTGCTCCGGGCACAGAACCAGTTTCAAAGGCCCCATATAGGATGGCACCAGCAGAAATGAAAGAGTTGGCGAGCCAGTTACAAGAATTGTTAGACAAAGGAGTGATACGGCCAAGTACGTCGCCATGGGGAGCACCTGTTCTATTTGTAAAGAAGAAAGATGGAAGTATACGGCTATGTATAGATTATCGGGAGTTGAATAAGGTGACGATTAAGAACCGCTACCCGCTACCAAGAATAGATGACCTATTTGACTAGCTGAAAGGAGCAAAGTGCTTTTCAAAGATTGACTTGAGATCAGGATACC
Source organism: Apium graveolens (assembly GCF_009905375.1). NCBI lineage: Eukaryota > Viridiplantae > Streptophyta > Magnoliopsida > Apiales > Apiaceae > Apium > Apium graveolens. The sequence goes on from NC_133652.1 coordinate 92,564,104, forward strand.
ATCAATTAAAGATCAAGGAAGAAGATATTCCTAAGACAGCATTCAGGACCAGATACGACATTATGAATTCTTAGTAATGCCTTTTGGATTGACTAATGCTCCGGCAGCATTTATGGATCTGATGAATCAGGTATTTAAAAAGTATTTGGACAAGTTCGTAGTGGTATTCATTGATGATATCCTTATTTATTCAAAGTCGGAAGAAGAACATAAGCAGCATCTATGGATAGCATTGGAGATACTCCGACAAGAGAAGTTGTATGCCAAGTTTTCTAAATGTGAGTTTTGGTTAAAGGAAGTTCAATTCTTGGGACACGTCATTGGAGATGAAGGAGTTAAAGTAGATCCGGCAAAGATTGAGGCGATTATGAGTTGGGAGAGGCCAAAGACACCTACAGAAGTGCAAAGTTTTCTAGGATTGGCAGGGTATTATAGAAGGTTTGTCAAGGATTTTTCGATAATCGCCACGCCATTTACTAAGTTAACCAGGAAGAATCAGAAGTTCGAATGGAATGCGGAATGTGAAGATAGCTTTCAAGAGTTGAAATAGAGATTGGTAACAGCTCCGGTGTTAGTATTACCAGACGACCAAGGAAACTTTATGATTTTCAGCGATGCTTCATATAAAGGATTGGGCTGTGTGCTAATGCAACACAGTAAGGTGATAGCGTATGCGTCAAGACAGTTAAAACCGCATGAATTAAAATACCCGATGCATGACTTGGAACTAGCCGCCATAGTGTTTGCACTTAAGATTTGGAGACATTACCTCTATGGGAAAAAGTGTGAAATCTACACGGATCACAAGAGTTTAAAGTACATTTTTACTCAGAAGGAGCTCAATATGAGGCAAAGAAGATGGTTGGAATTGATCAAGGACTACGATTGCTCGATAAATTATCATCCTGGAAAGGCGAATGTTGTAGCCGATGCTTTAAGTAGGAAGGAAATATTGAATATGATAGCAACACCAAAGGAATTGTCTGAAGAGATTAAGAAATTTGGATTAGAACTTTGTGATAATGGAATAGTTGAAGAAGTTTGTCGTGCAATGACTTTTCAGCCAACACTAGTGGAAAAGATAAAGAAATGTCAGGAAGAAGTAATGGAGAAAGAGAAGAATCAGCTAACTGGAGAAGAGATTGGCACTCAAAGGGATGAGCAAGGTCTACTAAGGTTTTCCTCAAGTATTTGGATTCCTCATGTACCTGAATTGAAGAATGAGATCCTACAAGAAGCCCACAATTCAAGATTTTCAATCCACCCGGGAAGCACCAAGATGTATCGGGACTTAAAGCAGAACTTTTGGTGGCCAAATATGAAGCGAGAGGTGGTAGAATGGGCTGCAAACTGTTATACTTGTCAGAAAGTGAAGGCAGAACATCAACGACCAAGCGGATTAATTCATCCCCTAAAGATTCCAAAATGGAAATGGGAAATTATTGCTATGGACTTTATAGTGGGACTACCGCGAACGAAATCCGGACATAACGCTATATGGGTTATAGTTGATCGCCTTACGAAGTCGGCGCATTTCCTTCCAATAAATGAGAAGTCGTCATTGGAAAAATTGGTTCATCTGTACGTGCGTGAAATCATACTAAGGCATGAAGTACCCGTATTGATAATTTCAGACAGAGATCCCCGATTTAACTCAAGATTCTGGAAGAAATTTCAAGAAAGTCTTGGCACGAAGTTGAACATGAGTACGGCGTACCACCCGCAGACTGATGGTCAGAGCGAAAGGACAATTCAAACAATCGAGGACATGCTGCGCAGTTGTGCGATCGATTTTTCAGGAAGTTGGGACGATCACTTGCCATTAGTACAATTCTCTTATAATAACAACTATCACTCCAGTATTGGCATACCACCATACGAAGCTTTGTACGGACGAAAATGTAGATCACCGACAAGTTGGGATGAAGTAGGAGAAGGAAGGATTCTCGGCTCAGAATTGGTACAACAGTTGCATGAGACAGTCAAGTTAATTCAGAAAAGGTTGCTTGCTGCTCAAGATAGACAGAGGAAGTATGCGGATCCAGCGCGTAAGGATGTTAGATTCCAAGTAGGCGAAGCCGTTTTGTTGAAGGTGTCACCAAGAAAAGGGTTGTCTAGATTTGGCAAGAAAGGGAAGTTAGCACCTAGATATATAGGTCCTTTTGAAATTTTGAGTCAAGTGGGGAAGGTAGTCTACGAGTTAGCCTTACCACCTCAGTATCAGCATGTGCATAATGTGTTCCATGTGTCGTTGCTTAAGAAGTACAATCCTGACGCCAGCCATGTGATAGAATATGACCCTGTAAAAATTCAGGCAGACTTGTCATTTGTGGAACAACCTGTCAAATTACTCGACTGGCAAGTGAAGAGTCTTAGGAATAAGTTGGTAAGGTTAGTGAAAGTACTTTCGAGGAACCCTAAGGTCGAAGAGTCAACTTGGGAGTTAAAGTCTGATATGCGTTCCCGGTATCCTCATCTGTTCTCTTAGATTCTGAGGACAGAATCCCTTAAGGGGGAGAGGATGTTACGACCGACATTTTGTGTAATATTATTTGTGGACTTGGTACAATATTAGAGATGAATGCAAATATATTAAATGGTTGTATATTTGTGTGAATGAAAATTTCTGCATTATAAATTTGCTTTATGTAGTATATGATTTTTCAAAGCAAAAGTTTATTTATTTCCCTTATTTTTGATTTATAAGGAATATTCTAAACCTTGGAGAAATTTTCTTTTAAGTTATTTTGTTCACAAATTTCAAAAGTGATTTTATAAAAATTTCTAAAAATCCAAGTTATTTTATGGTAAAATTTTTATAATTTTTGAACTTGTATTTTATTTTATAAAAATAAATCTTTACAAATTTTATTTGTTATAATTAGCAAATTACATAGAAGTCCTTGCATGCAAATCACCTTTCTATTCTCTTCAAGGATAAAGAAGACATTTCCAAACCCACTAACTCATAATTTACTAGCTAAATTACCTCCTTGACCTTGCATGCAAAATGGCCTATTTTTAGCTAGAGGGCTACTCTTGTCATTTCCCAAACCCACTCACATTTTAGTCAAATCAAAGACATAAAAACAAATCAAAGAGTGATCACCACTCCACTTTCACCCCACCACTTCACCCTCCCCTTCTCCTCCTCCCTCCCTCTCGGCTTTTCCCCCTCCCTCTCGGCCATTCCAAAACCGAGGCCCCCATTCCCTTCTTTTCTTCATTTCTTCACTCAAACAATCATCCTATAATCAAGTAATCTTACTCCCTACATATTTTTCTTGTATATCTCAAGATTTTAGAGTAGGAAACTTATGTGTTGACCTTGCATGGTGTTGTTTTGTTAAACTCAAAGTGAATATCCTTGATTCTTGTGAATTCAAAGCTTTCACCATGAGTTATAGTATCATAGGGTTGAGAATGGCTAGACATGAGTGTGTTACACTTATGCAAATGTTGTTTTCACCCTAATCCATTTGGCCATGACTTGATAGGAGCCGAATGGATGGTGTTTTGGTTGCCTTGTTTCATTTTGTGTGTTTGTGTGATGACAATATGAAAATCTTAGTAAAATCTTGGTAAAAACCTTTGCATGCTAGGTGGTCATTTAGATATAATCCATGATAGGCTTGCATGTTGAATTATAATGAAAATTTATTTGGAAATCATGTTATTTTAGTTTGTAAGACTCGAAGTCATGCATGCATGTAGATCACTCTTGGAATTTTGGAAGTTCTTGATCATTCGGATTGATATTTTGTTAGTAAACCTTAATTTTAGTTAAGTTAAGATATTAATTAAGAATTTTGCTCCTTAATATGTGATGTTATCTCGTTTATACTTATCAAGAAGGTTAAAGTTGTTGTCCTTGAAAACTTGATGACTTGTAATTTGAGTAATGTGATTACTTTTGTTTTTCTATGTTGCACCTTAGGTAAGGATGATCTCCATTAAGCCTATTTTGAGTGTAAGGGAGTTAGTTCAGTAGATTACCTTAGTTAAGTTTTGGTTTGGGTACTTTGGTTGTTGTTGGTAGGGTTTGTTAAGTAAGAACCTTGGAGAAAAGAGAGTATTAGTTATGCAGAAAATCAGTTTGGTGCCCTGAGGTTTAGAGTGAGTTTTGACCATGTCATTGTTGTGCACTTTGAGGCCGAAACCACCAGAAGCTAGCACTAGGAGTATATGATAGGTTTAAGGTGTTTGTTGGAGGTTTGTAAGTCATTTGGTTAGGTGCACGAGTGAAATCACAAAATTTGTCCATCAAGGGACAGTTTTGTTGTAACTTAGAAATAGGAAGTTTTGACCATATCATGGGTAGGCCCTCATTAGGACCTGTTGAGACTTAGTTAGAGGGAGTGTCAGAGGAGTTTTTCCAGCCATATTTCATAGGATTTGAGTTATAACCATGTGTCACAAGTTAGTTCAATTCAGGGCATTTTCTGCCCAGTAAAACAGGGGAACCATGGACTTTAAGCTTAGGCCCAAGGAGGCCCAAGCTAGGCCCTTGAACCACATCAAGTTTGGGAGATTCCATATGGTCAGAAGAGTCTAGTGTAGAAGTTTTGGAGGTAAACTTGTAGTGTAAGAGTGTCTAATGCACTCAAGAAACCATAGATGTCATTCTGAAATTTTCCTTAGTAAGCACTTTCACTTATCACATAGTTTTAGAACACTTATGAGTGAGACCCAGGTTGACCACTATGGTTGCAAGATATTATAAATCCAGTAGAGTAAAAGGCCCAAGTGAGGGTCAATAGGTTTTGGATATTTTAGTAAAGGCACATCGAGTTAGGAGGCCAAAATTTGGAGACTTTGTCTAGTTTAGCGATCAAGTAACTTAGTTGAGGATCGAGATCATCCAAGCCTAGTGTTGCAATATGGTGTGTGTGATATTATTTGATATTAAAATATGATATGTGAGTATACGTGGCTATGTGTACTATTGTATTTATAAGGTGATTAGAAATTGCGTGCATATAGGCCTAAGTGCCATTTGTGCTTAATTTCGGGTTGTAAATAGGTTGAGTTGGTGAGAATATATTATAATGAGGTTATTATTATTTATGTAGGATCTCGAGACGAGGGTAAACTTTCCATAAAGGTCGAGTAAAGCTTCAAGTTGCTCCTACCAGCCAGACCAGACTAGCCTTTCTCAAGGCAAGTGATTCAACCTGCTTTTTCGTTTACACTGCGAATGTATGATAACTAGTTTATATATATATATATATATGATGCGAGTATCCTAAGTTATCTTGTTATACGTGAACCAACTGATTCTCAGATCTATATTAGTAATATATAGAAATGCCATGAACCCTCAAGTACTTATTGCAAGTAGATCAAAAGTCGTATCATGCTAGTATATCAGAGTCATTGGAATGCCTTGATAAAATAAAGATTCGTTATAATACTTGATTGACCCTTTTGTTTAACATGCTATTGATCCCTGAGAAGTCTTGAACATCTCACCCGGATACTTGAACCACAATAGAAACTTTTCCTTGATACCTAAAAGCCAGATATTCTTTAAAGTTGTTCTTAATTGATTTATAACCCTTTTTCTTACCCTAAAGCTCGATAATCCTGATATACCTTGAGCTAAAGATCATTTTCTTCATACCTTAACACCCCTAGTATTCATGAAGCTTATCTTCTTGATGTTCTAGTACTTGTACCTTGTTGAAAACCATTGCTTTAAGCCTAGTTTGGAATTACTCGTTCATATTATCCAATAGCCTTGCTAAATCTCCTTGTCAAAGTTCTTGTAAATGGAAACCTTTCAATCACCCTAATATAGTAAAGTCTAGTGAATCATGGCCCTGAGATTTGGTGACATATTTCCAGTGTTTCAAAGTTGATCTAAAATCCCTTGATAAAAATGTTTACTACTTAAGAGATTTTATTATAATCGGCATCAGTTTTTGAAATGATTAAAATGTGGATTTTCAGTCCCAAAGGGGGATAAATGCTTTCTTTGAATAGTGGATCTGGACTGAGATGCGAGTCCTTTCCACCCTTATATTGTAGGCTTAAAAGTTGCCTAGGGATCCCATTAATGTTTTAGAACCCAGCGAGGTTCGGGATTACTTCGCGGCTGATCACCGGCTGTAATCCGTAGCGTCATAAAATGATTTTGATTAAGATATGATTTTGAAAAATGTTTTGATTTAAGCAAATGATTCCATCACCCAAAATTTCATCTCTTGTTATTATTAGTTATATCTTCGCAATGTCATTCGTTAATATCTCGATTTATGTTTTATATCGTTTTGTTTAGCACTTGTTGAGCATTTGGCTCACTTCTTGCTTAAACCCTGATATTACAGCTAGCAGCTATGGTTAGATTCAAGCAGACAGCACGTAAGACCTGTGACGCCGATGCGTATGTCCGAGCTCAGGTAGAATAAGAGATAGTTTTGTGTGAGGACTCGATATTAAAATCAGTTATAATAGATGGTAGTGTTGGGCTGTTCCAAATCCTAAATTGTAAGATCTTGGATTCGGTTATATTTACTTTCTTTTAAATATTGTAATAGTTATATATTGTGTATGTTAAGTTGGGGTGTGACAATTTGTATATCAATAGAGATACTCTGATACCACTTGTTAGGTTAGACAACACTATAGAAGGGGTTGAATATAGTGTTTATACAATCAAATCGAATTAGAACACCAGTATGTAACAGTGATCAAGTTTATTCAATATTATAAGCTCTGTTACAAAGTAGGTTAAACTACACTCTCAGTGATGAACAATATCACTAAGAGCTGCTAGGTTACAATAAATAATGTTCTCGTGAATGATAACACTTATAGTGTAAACCCTAAGCTGTGTTTATATAGTACACAGTTACAAGATATCTTCTAATTGATATGGAATATAATTCTGTCTCCTAAAATATATCAATCAGATATTATCTTCTACAAGTCTTCTAGCTGTCCAACTCTTTATGCATATCTTCTTTTGCTTTAGTCCAGATCCTCTCCTGTAAATCAGCTGCATTCCTTATCTGAAGTACCCGCACTTAAGTCCTGATATAAATCCTGACGGCCTTAAGTTCTGATATAAGTTCTGACTTCAGTAAGTTCTGATTTCCAGTAAGTCCTAATATTAAGTTCTAAAACTAAACACAACAGATTAGACATGACATCACAAATATATCTAACAAATGTTTATCCCCCTAAATGAGGAAACATAGACCCGTCAAAATGACAATCTGCATATCTTGCGATAAATAAATCTCCAATTATAGGTTCTAGATATCTAATTATAGATGTGGAATCAAAACCAACATAGATACATATTCTTCTTTGAGCTCCCATCTTTGATCTTTGTGGTGGAGCAATTGGTACATATCCCGCACTTCCGAAAATTTTGAAGTGAGAAATATTAGGAACTTGACCAAGTACCAGTTGTAGCGGAGAATTTTGGTTGTAGGAAGTTGGTCTAATCCTAATAATATTACTAGTATGAAGTATTGCGTGACCCTAAATAGATGTAGGTAATTTTGCTTTCAATAATAGAGGTCTTGCTATAAGTTAGAGTCTTTTGATATAGGACTCAGCTAACCCATTTTGTGTTTGTACGTGAGGAACTGGGTGTACAACTGAGATTCCTAAAGACATACAATAGTCGACAAAGGTTGCAGATGTGAATTCTCCGGCATTATCTAAATGAATTGACTTAATGCAATGATCTGGGAATTGAGCTCGTAATTTGATATTTGGGCAAGTAATTTTGCAAAAGCATTATTACGAGTTGAGAGAAGACAAACACGAGATAATCTGGTTGAGGTATCGATTAATACCATCAAGTACCTAAATGGGCCAGATGATGGGTGTATAGGTCCACATATGTCACCTTAGATCCTTTCTAGAAAATTGGGCTTTCAAGTTGAACTTTAGTAGGAGATGGTCGAGTAATCAATTTTCCTAAAGAACATGCTGAATATGGAAGGTCATTGTTGGAAATAACTTTAAAATCTTTAAGAGGATGACTAGTAGAATTCTCTATAATACAACGGATCATAGAGACGCCAAGATGACCTAATCTTTCATGCCAAAGTGTAAACGATTTTGGATCTATGAGTTTGGAAGCAGTGACATTGTGTGACTCAATAGTTATAATTTTCATCATATATAATCCTGAGGAAAGTGAGTGAAACTTTTCTAAGATTTTCTTGTTTCTAGGATTAGCAGAAGTAATAAGAAGATATTCTCTATCAGCCTCAGAGGTAGTTTCGATGTGAAAATTGTTGAGTCGGATATCTTTAGAACTAAGAAGATTTCTAGTAGACTTACTATATATAATGCATTTGGAATGTGTATATGGGTACTATTAGGTAGGACAAAACTAGCTTTTCCAAAACCTTGGATTATATTAGATACGCCCAAAATTGTTCCAACTTGAGCTTCAGTTTTGGTTATATGGGTAAAATATTTTTGGTTTTATAGAATCGTATAAGTTGTACCACAATCAGCAATGCATATATCTTCATATTCCATTCTGTATATAATTAAGAAACATAATTTATTTGATAAGAACATAACACACTACATAGTTCAAACAAAATAAAGCACACAATACATACTACTATAGTAATTATATGAAACTAATCTTCAGCCTGCCACATGGGAGTTTCATTAGGTTCATTCAGAACATTAATGCTTATTACTCCGGTTGTGATTCTCGGAAAATCATCTATGTTATTGTTAGCGAAATTTGTTTCTACCATTTTCTCTTTTGATTTTTAAGAAGATTGGTATAGATTAACAAGATGATTCGGGGCATGAAAATTACGTGTCCAGTGTCCATCCATGCCGCACCTATAGCAAGCATTTTTGGTTTTTCCTCCTCGTGGTGCCTTTATTTTACTCTGTGATTCAGATTGCCACTTATGGTGGCCAGAGTTGTTATATGGACGAAAATGCCCCCGGCTCCGACCTCGTCCATGATACCGACCTTGGCCCAATCCACCTCTATACCCTTTTCCACGTACATTCTGGTGGAATGATATGTTATTTACTTCAGGTAATGGGCAGATCCTATTGGATGGGATTTTTTTGATTCTTAATCACCAATTCATGATTCTGTTCAGCAATGAGGAGAGTTGACAGAAGATCCCCGAACTTAGTAAATTTGCGCTCCCTATACATCTCTGCTAAGTTGATATTGTTGGGGTGAAAAGTTGATAGTGTTTTATCGATTTTTCTTTTCTCCATAACTTTCTCACCACACATAATGCGCCTAGAACTTATTTTGAACAAAGCAGAGCTATATGCTCGGACAGTCTTAAAATCCTGAAGTCTTAGATTAGCCCAATCATTTTCTGCTGCAGGTAGATAAACTAGTTTCTGGTGATCGAACCTATCCTTTAGATTTTCCCATAAAATAAAGGGATCCTCGAATTCTAAGTACTCAGATTTTAAATCTTTATGCATGTGGTGTCAGAGAAAAATTATAGAGGTAAAGTTTTCTTCAGCCGTGGATTTATTTTCTTCCTTTATTGTATTGCTTAATTTCTTTGAACCTAAGTGCAACTTTACATCTTGTACCCATGATAAATAATTATCGCCAAAAATGTCCAAGGCAACGAACGACAAGCTTGTAATATTTGTCATACTAAATCTGAATTAACAAGAAAATTATGAAGTTTAATTCATCAATGTATATATTACATAAAATCCTAGTTAATCGTGTGCGTTAACAAATACACAATAATCAATGTATATATCATTATTATCATTGATATTATGAACAGGTCTATATATAGAACAACAAATGGATTTTCACCCGCCATATAGACGTTTGCGTATTCAGGTTATCTCTGACAAATAATAAATTTAAGTAAAAAATCCTGCATAATTTAATTAGGGCATAAAAGTTATTATCCGATAAGTATACAATTTATAAATTAAGATTCTCACTATACTTCGGTATTACCCAAAATTATATGGTACCGTAAAAGAATTTTAATAGGTGGTGCTCCGACCATATATATTTAAATTATTAGTAGAGGGTGTAACCACGTCTACTCCGGTCATATATATTTAAATTATGTAGAGGGTGTAACCACATCTACTTATATATATGTATATTTAAATAAAATTATACCTTCTCAGTTTCGGCAAGGCTTCGTGCTGATAAAGTGTTGTAAAATATTAAATATATTATAATAATAGTTGGATTAATAAAAGGGGTGGATAGGTGATAAATAAGAATGCAAGCAAAAGAGAAGAGATTGTTGCTGGTATGTTTTTCATTCACGAGTGCATGCCTTTTATAGGCAATGCAAGGAACAAGATATTAATTGCATGTATACAATTTCAAATGTTAGTTCAGAGCCCTACTATTACAAGCTTACAATATTGACCATGTGTGACAATCACATTATAACAATTTTGTTATTATTTTAATATATATTTGGCTCGTAGATTTATTTTAGTATAAACATTTACATTTAATTGTTTAAACAAAAATTAAAATAGTAAAATTAAAGTTGATACCCTTACATATCCCTCATACCCACCTCCACACTTGGGTATGAAAAAACCGTACATTGGGGGTTTGAGAATTGAGTGTCAAATTCTTTTTTTCTGAACCAAACGCCAGGTATGGGGTTGGAATGGCAGATACCCATACCTGATTCCAGAATTTGGCGAACCAAACAACCCCTTAAAGATCGTAATCGTATTAACCCTTGGATCTTGAGTTTTGAAAAGACAGGAAAACAAGTGGTAATAAATATAAATTTGACAAACTTTTATTTCAGAATTTTTTTCTTCAAAAATGGGATGAAAGTACTCTAATTTCTAATCACTTACTTCCTTCTCTTTTAAAAATTAAGGAGCAAGGCCTAAAAAAGAGATTAAACAACAAAATAAACAAGAATTGAATAAAATTGTATAAAATTTCAAGGAAATATATGAAGAAAAAGTGCTAAAAATATATAATTTTCTTGCTCAAACGTAGTCTCGCGTCCACTCGTCACATTAACATGTTGACACACTTATAGAAATGATATAAAGAAATGAAAAACAATAATGAAATAATAAGAGAATTATAAGATAATCATTAGCTCTTCCAAATGATGAGGGTAGCTGATATATACGAGAATTCTTTGGGATCATAGTACATGTCATACTACCACTATTGCACCATAACATCTAATAAAATAATACTTCCAAATAAATAACTTAAAGACTAAAATGACATCTATTGCACCATAACAGTTAATACTAAATAACTAACTTAAAGACTAAAATGGCATCGTTTAAATAATTGAATATATTCCTGCCATATCATGACAATGCCCATTCCTTGAAAGAACTCTTGTCCTCGAGAATTATATTTTGAGAAATTTCTTCTTCAGCTTATAATCATAACAACATGATCATATCTTCTTTTAACTAGTTTTCTCTCCGGAATTTTTCAAGGTTGAGGTCTTCCAACTTCAGCGTCATTAATACTAGGTGAATTGATTTGTACCATCTTATTTAGACCTATCCTTTTTTAGTAGACACACATGAAATGTATCATGTATCCTGGATCATGCAGGTAATTATAGTTTATATATAACCTTTCTGATCCTTTTAAGAAGTTAATATGGCTCATAATATTTAGCAGCCAGCTTCTGATTGCTCCTCATTGTCACACTTGATTGCCTATATGGTTGAAGTTTAAGAAATAATTTATCTCCAAAATTGGACTATATATCAGTCTTCTTTTTTATCTGTAAACACCTCCATATTCTCTCGAACCTTGCTCAAATTCCTTTTTAGTAGTCTCGGTGTTGGAACTCTATCCTTAGCAAACTGAATTATCACTCGATCTTCATTCCTTGCTGACTGATAGTTGATTATAGGTGGAATCTAATTATATGGAGCCTACTATGGATTCATACGTGCAGAAGTATGAAATGCGGTGTTATACCCCCACTCAACCATGGGAATCCAGTTAGCTCACTCCCTAGGTTTGTCCACTAGTCATGCATCTGAGATACATTACAATACATTGATTTACCTTTTCTATCTGACTTTCTATTTGGGGATGGTAGGTGCTCATTTTAAATTTTTTCCCAGCATCTTAAACATCTCTTGCCATAAGAAATTGATAAACAGTGAATCTCTATTAATGATCATAGAAAGTGAATCCCCATGTAGTTTGACAATTTATTTAAGAATTCCTGAGCAATTCCTTGAGTAGAATAAAGGTGTGTAAGTGTAGTCAAATGATAGTACTTAGTAAGCTTATACACCACTACCCGAATAGAGTTTTTTTCCTTAGATTTTGGTAAGCCATCAACAAAATTTATGGAAAATTCCTGCTAAGCATTTTCAAAAATTTGTATTAGATGTTCCACCTTATTTCTTTGACTAATTATGCACTCTTTCACAGTTTTAGTAACATCACTTTTGAGAGTTGACCAACAATATTAAAAGTTAAGTTCTTTTATTGATTGCAGAGATGCCAGAGTGTCCGCCTTACTTACTATCATGAGTATTAGCATATATCTTTTCCCTTAATAGATTACCTGATCTTAGATAGTGTTTTCCTTGATAATGTTAGTGTTTGTGCTATAGAGACAACATTATTATGTTTATATTATGAAACATTTGAATTATTAATTATGATTCTATGGATTATTCTTTAGTAATTTATTGTATCTTTATTTACTGTGATAAAATGTTAGATTAATAAATGTCCTTGGAATATGATATGTAAATCTATATCTCTAAGTATGTGACTTAGAAATGAGACTATGAGAATAGTATTAATATTCCTAAAGGTCCCTAGTCAAGTATTATTGTTAAGGGACGATAATAAATACGTTGAGACTAGTGTGTTTGTTGACTGATGATCACATCTCATTGATCATAGGTGTGGTTATACTAAAGTCAAAACACAAGCACATGTATTAATTACATGGTGCTGAATTGACCCGTTATGATATACCACATGTTTAGTGTGTCATAAGTTAATCTCACAGTGATAATGATGTATTGGTCCTTAGACCTGAAATCATGTTAGATATATTTGATAATGTCATGTTTAATATGATTTGTGTTTAGTTTTCAGATCTTACCTAACAGGACAAATCAGTACTTAACTGGAAATTAGCACTTATACTGAAGACATAACTTAAGATATCAGAACTTAAGTTATCAGAACTTAAGTGATCAGAAGATATTTATCAGGAGATAATATCAGGACTTGAGATGACTTTCAGATAAGGCAGGCGGCTGATTGAAAGGAAAGAAGATCGAGACTAAGACAGAAAGAATTATGTATGAAGAAGGAATTCTATGAAGAATAGAATACTTGGAAGAAAAGATAACTAGTTGATATATTTTAGGAAGCAGAATTATATTACATATCAATTAGAATTTATCTTGTAACTGTGTAGTATATAAACACAGGCATAGGGTTTACACTATAAGTGTTATCATTATCGAAGTTATTATTCTTTGTAACCCTAGCAGCTCTCGTGATAATTTGTTCATCACTGAGAGATGACAGTTCCATATTGTAACAGAGTTTATTGTGTTGAATAAAATCTGTTTTCCATTACTTGAGTTCTTATATCCGATTTGATTGTGCTAAACACTGTATTCAACCCCCTTCTACAGTGTGTGTGACCCAACAAGTGGTATCAGAGCCATCTGTTAACACACAAACAATTTAAGATCCAAAATAAATCATGTCTGAAGAAGAAACTCCAACCAAGCCCACCAAAACTGAAGAACTTCCAAAAACCATAACCCATAGTCGATATGAGACTATAAGAGTTCCCATGTTGAAACCTTCTGAGTATTCCATATGGAAAGTAAAGATGGCTATGTTTCTTGAAGCTACAGATCCAGAATACCTCGACAGGATTAATGAAGGACAACATATGCCAATCAAACTCTCTGTGGAAGTTGCAGGTCAGCCAACAAAGTCTGTACCAAAGGAGAAAAGTGATTATACTGCTGAAGATATCTCATTGATTGCAAAGGATACAAAGGTAAGACACTTGCTGCATAGTGCCATTGATAATGTCATGTCAAACAGGGTAATTCAATGCAAGACTGCAAAAGAGATATGGGATGCTTTGGAAACAAGGTGTCAGGGAACTGATTCAATCAAGAAGAACATGAAGACTATACTCACTCAAGAGTATGAGCACTTTGACTCAAAGCCTGATGAGTCATTAACTGATTTATATGACAGATTTGTCAAACTCTTGAATGATTTGTCACTAGTTGACAAAGAGTATGATATTGAAGATTCAAATCTTAAATTCCTGTTAGCTCTTCTTAAAAGATGGGATTTGAAGGCCACAATAATAAGAGACGACTATAATCTTGATGAAACAACTCTTGATGAAATTTATGGGATGCTCAAGACTCATGAACTTGAGATGGAACAAAGAAGCAAGAGGAATGGAAGAAACTCAAGGACAGTTGCTTTTGTGGCTGAGGAGGAAAGTCCCAAAGTTCCTGCCTTAAAGAAAGGCAAAGGAAAAGCTCTCATCATAAAGTCTGATACTGAGTCATCAAGTTCTGATAGTGATGATGACTCAGAAACTGAAAGTATACCTGAGATAGACCCTGATGAAGAGATGATAAAGCTGTGTGCTCTTATGGTGAAAGGAATTACAAAGATTGCATACAGGAAATTCAGGAGAGGAAAGAAGTTTTCCAAGAAAGGTACAAGTTCTGATAAGAAAGGTTTCAGAAAATCTGAAGGCAAAGGAGGAAAGTCTGACATAGGAGATTACTCAAATGTTAAATGCTACAACTGTGGTGAGAAAGGCCACATACCTCCTGATTGTAGAAAAGGGAAGAGTGACAAAGGCAAGGTTCTTGTCACAAAGAAGAAAAGTTGGTCAGATGTTTCAGATTCTGAGGATGAGGAAAACTATGCCTTGATGGCAAATGCTGATAGCAGTTCTGATACTGCTGACTTAAAGGTACCTCAAAAAACTACTTATGCCTTTCATACTGATGATATTACTGAGTTGAGAAGATATCTTAAAACCATGTTCATTAGTTATAAAGATCAAATTTTAACATGTGAAAGATTAACTTCTGAAAATCTTGCTTATAAAAAGAGGAATGATTATTTAAAAAAAGAGTTAGTCATGTTCCATCAAACTCAGAAAGATAGAGATGATACCTTTTATGTTAGGGATGAAGTTCTAAAAATGAATGAATCTCTAAAAACTGAGTTAGAAAAGGAAAGAGAGATTATCAGGACTTGGACTAACTCTGGTAAAGTAACTCAGGATATTCTTAGTAGTGGAAACTGGAAAGAGGGCTTAGGTTATGGAGATGATAAGAACAGTAAGAGAACTGTAGAAACTGAGCCTATAGTTGTTAAACAAAAACCAAAGGTAAATCCTGTTAAGTTTGTAACTGCAAAGTCTGATATTGAGAAATCAGAAGTTAAGGAGGAAGTAACTTCTGACAAACCTAAACAAGATAAGCCAACTGAAGTTAAAATAGGCTTAATGACTAAGAAGTAGCTTAAATATAAGCTAAAACATGTCAAGAATGTAAACAAGGTAAATCCACCTAGGAAAAATAGGAATGGAAAGGAAGGTATGAACAAAAGTAACAATTATAAGCTTGTTTCTAATGCTCCTAGAAAAATATGTCATAACTGTGGAAACTCTAACCATCTGGCTTCTTTTTGCAGGAAGAATAAGAACATAAACTCCTTACCCTCTAAGTCAGGAGTTAAGAGTCATTCTGTTAGATATAAGCCACAAAATCCTTGTTTTCATTGTGGTAGTTTATGGCATTCCATTTATACTTGTAAGGAATATCATAGTTTGTACTATAATTATTATCAAATAAAACCTTCTATAAAGAAAGTTAGCATTATTCCTTCTAGTGTAAGTTCTGATGCAAAGTCTGATATTGCAAATTCTGATAAGAAAACTGTTAACATAAACTCTGATGCTAAATCCGCTGTAAATGTTAAAAAACTTAAAAAGGCCAAAGGATCCAAGCAAGTCTGGGTCCTTAAAACTAATCATTAGTGGTCTTTGTGATTGCAGGGCAACATGAAAAATATCCTAGTTCTGGACAGTGGATGTTCAGGATATATGACTGGAAATAAAGCCCTGCTATCAGACTTTATGGAGAAAGCTGGTCCAGGTGTTTCTTATGGAGATGGCAACATTGGAAAAACTCTGGGATATGTCAATATCAATCTTGGGAATGTCATCATTGAAAAAGTAGCTCTGGTCTCAGGACTTAAACATAATCTGTTGAGTGTGAGTCAAATCTGTGACAGAGGTTATCATGTGGATTTCTTTGAAGAACACTGTGAAGTTGTAAGCAAATCTACAGGCAAAGTTGTTCTGAAAGGATACAGGCATGGTAACATTTATGAAGCCAAGCTTTCAATAAGTACTGATGGTTCTGTAATCTGTCTGTTAAGTAGAGCATCAATTGAAGAAAGCTGGGATTGGCAAAAGAAACTCTCTCATTTAAATTTTAACAATATAAATGAACTAGTCAAGAAAGATCTTGTGAGAGGACTGCCAAAATCAGTATTTGCTCCAGATGGCCTTTGTAATTCATGTCAGAAGGCAAAACAAAGAAAATCTTCATTCAAGAGCAAGACTGAATCATCAATTCTTGAGCCTTATCACCTACTACATGTTGATCTATTTGGTCCAGTTAATGTCATGTCTATTGCAAAGAAGAAATATGTTATGGTCATGGTGGATGAGTTCACCAGATACACATGGGTGTATTTCTTGCACACAAAAAGTGAAACTGCTTCTATCTTGATTGATCATGTTAAGCAACTGGATAAATTGGTCAAAGATTCTGTAAAGATCATAAGAAGTGATAATGGCACTGAGTTCAAGAATTTGATCATGGAAGAGTTCTGCAAAGACCATGGAATAAAGCAGGAATTTTCTGTTCCTGGAACTCCACAGCAAAATGGAGTTATTGAAAGAAAGAATAGAACTCTTATTGAAGCTGCACGAACTATGCTTGATGAAGCAAAGTTGCCAACCTACTTTTGGGCTGAAGCTGTGCAGACTGCTTATTTTACTCAGAATTCAACACTTATCAACAAGCATGGAAAAACACCATATGAGATGATGAAGAAAAAGAAGCCAAATCTGAAGTATTTTCATGTATTTGGATGCAAGTGTTTTGTTCTTAAGACTCATCCCGAACAGCTATCCAAATTTGATCTAAAAGCTGATGAAGGAATTTTTGTTGGATATACACTTTCTACAAAAGCCTTTAGAGTCTACAATTTAAGAACAAGGGTTGTCATGGAATCTATTAATGTCTCTTTTGATGATAAGAAGATTATTGGACTTGAAGATTTCAATGATCATGATCAGCTGAGATTTGAAAATGAATTTTTAAATTCTGATTCTGAAACTCCTGACAATCTAAATCCTGATACTGCAAACTCTGATGGATTAAACTCTGATGTCATTGAATCTGTGGTGATTATGCCTAAGGAAGATGCACTTGTGCAGGGGGGCATACTAAAGATACAACCACATCTCAAGAAGCATCAGAATCTACAACAGGCTCTTCAAGTTCTGATTCGTTAAGTTCTGATGGGCCAAGTTCTGATAATTCTGGAAACTCATGTTCTGATATTTCTAGAAACTCAAATATTGAAGGATCCAACTCAGAGAGCACAATTTCAGGGGGAGCATCAGAAAATGTTGATGGAGACAGCATAGATCATGGGGGAGCATCCAGTTCTAGAGAGAACCTTTCATCTGCAAGGAAGTGGACTAAAGCACATACACCTGACTTAATTATTGGAAATCCTGATGCAGGTGTCAGAACTAGAACAACTACATCAAATTAATGTCTCTATCATTCTTTTCTTTCTCAGACTGAACCAAAGAAAGTGGAAGAAGCTCTTCAAGATGCTGATTGGGTGCAAGCAATGCAAGAAGAGTTAAATGAATTTGAAAGAAATAAAGTCTGGACCCTAGTGCCAAGACCAAAGAACAGGTCTGTTGTTGGTACAAAGTGGGTGTTCAGAAAAAAAACTGACAGTGATGGCATAATTACAAGGAACAAAGCAAGGCTGGTTGCAAAAGGATACTCTCAACAGGAGGGAATTGATTATGATGAAACATTTGCACCAGTTGCTAGATTGGAAGCCATAAGGATATTTTTGGCTTATGCTACTCACAAGAAGTTTAAAGTCTTTCAAATGGATGTGAAAAGTGCTTTTCTCAATGGAGAATTGGAAGAAAAGACTTTGTAAGAAGTTTGCCAAGCTGATGCTGTCAAGATATCAAATGAGTATGATAGGAGAACTTAACTATTTTCTGGGCCTTCAAGTCAAGCAGAATGAAAAAGGAACTTTTATTTGTCAATCTAAGTACACCAAAAATTTGTTGAAGAAATTTGGAATGCAGGATTGTTCAAGTGCATCCACTCCTATGGCCACTGCAACTAAGTTGGATAAGGATACTGGTAAATCAGTAGATATTACCGATTACAGAGATTTTGCAGGATGTAAAATTGACAGGAAAAGCACAAGTGGAAGCTGCCAATTTCTTGGAGGCAGATTGGTTTCTTGGTTTAGCAAGAAACAGAAGTCAATTTCCACACCAACTGCAGAAGCATAATACATTGCTGCAGGAAGCTGTTGTGCACAGATTCTTTGGATGAAGAATCAGTTACTGGATTATGGGTTAGAATTTTCTAAAATCCCTATTTACTGTGATGATCAAAGTGCTATTGCTATGACAGGTAATACAGTTGAACACTCAATGACAAAGCAAATTAGCATTAGGTACCACTTCATAAGGGAACATGTGGATAAAGGTACAGTGGAATTGCATTTTGTTCCCATAGATCAACTAGCAGATATCTTCACAAAACCACTGTGTGAAGCTACTTTTACAAGATTGGTAAATGAACTTGGAATGGTTTCAGGTTCTTTCTCTAAATCTGCTTAGTTTATGTTCTGATACATCAGACTTTATGATCAGTATTTACGGATATTACTATCTTTATGTATTATGTGCTTAAATTAAAATTTGCTTAAGTGCTGATTATTGTCTGATGTGAATTTCTAAACTCTGATAGTGATATGAATGTTTCTGTGACTATCCATGTTTGAAGTAATTGTTTATGTGGAAATCTTTTAACACAAGCAAATTCTGATATTGAGCTTAGTTAAGTTTACTTTGTGTATCTTATTACTAAGTCAAAAACTAGAATAATGCTTCTTATCTGTTAAGTTCTGATGTTAGTAAATCTGATGGATGTACTAAGTGTTGATAAGCCTCACTTATCAAAAGAAAAAGAAAAGAAATAAAAATCAGGTACTCCTTTGAGATCTAGAGTAAAAATGTGGAAGGGAAGACCCAAGTGCATTGCTGGTATTAAGTAATATGCATTAGAAAAGCGAAATAAAAATTTTCTTGGTGACTTTTCACACTTTATGATTACTGGAGAGATACTCTGATAATAGCATAAATTTTGATAAGCAGTCGTGACTTACTTACACTGAGAAGCCACTGTAAAATAGAATTTCAAAAGATGCATAAAATGAGCACAAAACAGTTGAGGTGGACTCATGCATGAACTCATTCTAAAGTAGACTTCAGAATAATGATAGATTTTGAGTAAAATTCTTAGTTCTGATGGAAGTTCTGATGATTAAGTTCTGATGAAACCATATTAGTATTTGTGTGAAGAATTACAGGAATACACATTTATTTTTCGAGTTAAGGAGCCATATTCTGATGACTTTTAAATCCTGATAATAATCAAGTTCTGATGCTGATGTGGGGGTATTTATTTACTTGGTATATTTTTAGTCATTATTTGAACGATAATATTTTTACAGAATATTGGTTAATGTGAGATAAAATAGTCATAATCATTATGGGTTAGTGGTTAACGTGTATGTCCTGAAAAACTGCATGTGCACGGTAATTATTGCTTATTTTACGTGCCCATTAACTCTTCTTCTAGCCGTTTACTGACTGTTCATATGGTGCCAGGTGTAAAGTGTATCCCATGCTTCAAAAATATGACTGTTGAGTGGAGAGAGTATATATATGAGAGATAAAAGATTTTCTAATCTTTTACTTACTTTTCTATTCGAAATCTCTTTTTCATTCTCTCTTTCTCTCTCTTTTATTTTCAGAAGTTATTTTTCTCTCAGGACTTTTTACAAACACTTTGTAAACATATTCTTACTCACTTAATTTCTTACAGAGATGGCACCAAAAAGATGTAATTTTTGATGGAGCTAAGTTTGTTCCTAATAACTTCTCCGCTATTCTTAGCAAGTCAAAAACCCCATCAGAACTTCACTTCATTCAGGACTTTCTTGCTAGTTCTGATATTGGGTACGCTCTGACCGAACCTGATACAGTCTCTGGTACTCAAGTGCTGGAGTTCTGGAGAAGCGGAGTATATGATGATGGTCATGCTCAAGGGTCCCCAAGTATTATTTTTTCATCAGGGGAGGATGAGTATGTTGTGACATTGGCTACGGTTAGACAAGCACTGCAGCTGCCTGAGAACTGTGTTTATTCTATTGTTGAAAAGCCAGTTCTTCAAAACATGATGGCCAGTCTGGGGTATGAGAGGACATTGGCAAAGCTGGGTCAGTTGAAGAGATCTTACATAAGGAGGGAATGGAGTTTCTTCTTTGACTGCATAACCAAGGCTTTTGCAAACAAATGTTCTAATTTCGATGCAATCCCCATATTCAGCCAACAAATCGAGTATGCTCTCATAAATCAAACTGATTTTGATTATGCACGTGTTGTCTTAGGTTTTATTGGGGATAGAATGACAGAATATAGAAATACTGTTTACTTTGCTAGATTCTGTCAGCTTATCTATAGTTTTTGTTGTGATAATAAGCCCTAATCAGCTAGTGAATTAATTTTATCATTCAGACTAGCTAAAAGAGCTTTTAATGACTTATTATCTACTGATAATAAGAAGGCTGTGTTAAGACCCCTCCTAGTTCCTTTATCTGTCAAACAAGCCTTAATAACCTATGATCCAGTTAAATACACTGAACTATATCCTGATGTTCAACCATCAGAACCTCATCCATCAGCATCTACCACCTCTACACAAACACCTCAAACTTCTCAACCTCAACCTTCAGATCCTACAGTGCAGCCTTCATCTTCCAAACCCAAGAGGACTAAGAAAGTACCTCAGACTCAACAGAAGAGAAGGAGATTTATTCAGCGAGATGAATCAGATGCTGAGGAACAGGTTCCCAAATCAGAATCTGTTGTTGTAGAAGCTAAGAAGGTTTCTTCTTAGAAAGATACTGTAACTGGGAGTTCTAGGCCCCTCAAAAGGCTTAGAAAGTTAAATTCTGATGATAAAGCTCCTACAGTGTCTCCACCTTTGAAGAAATTAAAGAAACAGAGAGCTCACAGGGACATAGTTGAGTCTGATTCAGATGTCGTGGAAGCAACTAAGGAAGGGGATCAGGAATCTCTGATCTCAACAGAACCAATTGTTATTGAATCACTTCCTTATGCACAACATGAAATTGCTCAAGATAAAATTCCTACAAATCCTATGTCACCTATAGTTGATCCAGTACATACTGAAGAACCAGGTACAAGTGCTGAAATTGATATTCATAACTTGATTGTGCCTAAGGTTTTGTACTTGGAAGCTCCACCAATTCAACTCACTCCACCAACAACATCAATTTTGGATGTTGATTAGAACCTGGCTGCAGATCAGAATTTAGAGGATGATGTTGAAGCCTCTATAGCCTCTCATACTGATGTTTTATCCGATGATGCTGATACTGCAGGATCTACAAGTTCTGATGCTGCCAATGAAGAAACTACTGGTGAAGCTGCTGCTAATTTAGATGCTGATGCAGCTGGTCCATCAGGACATGCACCTCAACAAACATTTCTAAAGCTGATTTAGTTAAGAAGTTTATTATAGGGGAAGCACTAATATCTTGGAGTGAAACTCCTAGTCAGCAAAAAGGTACAATAAACTACTCACTAGTCAGCAAAAAGCACTAATACCTTGTACTTTTGGGTAGTACAAGCGTAAAGACGCTTCAGAAGTAAAAGCAAAAAGGTACAATAACCTACTCACTAGTCAGCAACTCTAGTACATAAATACAACCCAAAAGTCTACAGATACATACTACACACTACTGTACATACTACACAATCACAACAACTCTAATCAGCATCTCCATCTCTGGATCTCTGACTCAAATCCAAGGAAACTCTGGTCCTCCCAGCCTCTCAAAGTCCTCCATCACCTCAGTAGCCCATTATATAAGTGCATCAGGGCCTCGGCCATGTAGTGTAGCTCCATGTAGCCTAGTCTCAAGAATCATGCGTGTCATATGGATCTCCTCTCGAAGCTCCCTGACACCACGATCAACATCTATAGTCCTGATGATATGCTGCAGCTCTCGAATCTGGGCCAACAAGGAATCACGCTCCAATAGAAGAGCCTCATACCGGTAATAAAGAACTGGGGGAAATGTAGACTGGAATGGGGCACCTGCAACTGAATGCCCAGTGGAATCTGAATCAGCTGGTGGGGGTCCTCTGATAGGTGGTCTCATGCCTGGGGGTGGAATAGCCTGCAGTGGTATGGGCTGCAACACAGGTGGAGGTAGAATAGCCAACACTGGTGGAACAACAGGACGTAGATCTGAAGATGGTACTCCAACTGAAGGCTCTGAGTGATCAGCTGATACGGGGATGAAAGAGTCGGCCATCGCTGTTATCTGAAATCATATCGCAATATAAGAATCTCGAACCACGACGTGAATCATACTAATACCTATTATACCGTATCACTCGACCTCTCGACGTTCTATCTTTCTATTCCTTACTTCTAATCCTAACCCTCTACCCATTCCCGTCAATCTAGGCTTGTGTCAGTGACTTATAACCTGTGGCTCTGATACCAAACCTGTGGCACCCTCCAAACCCGGGTCAGAAGTTTGGGGTTCACACACACACACCTTAATTACAACCTGCTTATAACAATAATAAAGATAATAATAATATGCAATGACCCTACTTACCAACTACCACGGACCACAACAGGTTAAAGTATGCACGCAAGCCAAACACACACTTACTTATATTACAAACGTTCAAATCCCAACTATTCAAACTCAGAACTGAGTATTAAACATGATTACAAACTTTTAAAAACTCAAATTATCCCAAAAGAAGCCTACTAGCTTAACTCGATCAACCTGAACCCCTAGCTCTCGCGCTGGACTGAGGATCCTCACTACCAACTGGTTCCTTCTTAACTGGAAAAGAACATAAACAATATCGCACAAATGAGCTAACTAGCTCAGCAAGTCACAATGACAAAACTGAGAATAATGATCATCAAGTGAAAAGGGTTATGATACCAGGTGAACAATGAATTATAATTTAGAATTGGATATTATATTTTCATTTTAAAAACCAAGGTTAGGCTGCTGATCAGTCACGCACTGACCCCGAGCAAAGCACACAACACTGCTCTAACTATTGGATCCAAGGTACACATTGGCCTAACTTGACCATTATATGGTCTGGCCACGAATCTGGTCCACAGTTTTATAAAAACAATCTGATTCTAACATAATAACAGAATAAACAGTAATAAGCAATAAACAGAATCATTAACAATATTGGATGTTCTATAATGAAATGGTTTCAATCTGCATAAGGATTAATATAACATTTTCAAAGCTTGGATGTTAGGTAATGAAAGAATTAAATAACAAAGGAATCAATGTTTCAGGGTTACCAGGAATTGGTCTTTCAAATCATAAGGTACAATGGTTTGAGTATATAAGTAATTCAGTTCAGTGTTTGGTATTTAGTTTGTATGTATTTGTGGAGTAGTATCGTATGTTTATGATTCGTATCTGGGTGTACAACAATCAATGGTTTAGAAAGAATAAGGTTTATGTCTCAAGATCAATAACTGGAAACAGGGTTTAGGGTTCAGTGCTTCAAAGCACTTACAATATAGAACATGACTATCAATCCACTATAATATATCTTGAGAAAGTTCAGAACACTTGCCTGGTACTAGCTTGCTATACTGCATCTACTTTCAATCACAATTGTCTTACTCCTCGACTATCTGTTTCCCTTTCCTACACCTTGCCTCTTCTGCTCACATATCACAAGCATGAAGGGTTTTTAGCACATAAACGCAATGAAAACGTAAATTTAAATCTTTAAAAAAAAACGAAACCCTCCGCAGGATCCATGCGAAAAATAATATTTAATTTGTAGTTCAGTATGTTTACCTTAAGAAGCTTTACGTTAATGGAAAGATGGAGGTCTTTAATAGCGATCCAAGAACGATGAATGGAAATCCCTAGCAGCTGCTCCTCAAGTGTGAAGCACTCCACCGGTAACCACCAAGAAAACGATGTAATGAAGGAGGAGGAGATGAAGAGAATTAGGGTTTTTTAAATCTTTTTGGTTGAGGAAAAAATAGGGTCTATAATAGTGTATTTATAGGCAAAATTTTCAGCTGAAAATTTTCCATAAAATATTATTATTATTAACCCTTTAATTGATTATTCTTATTAACCAATTAACTAATAATTAAAACACCTTTTAATCATTAATCCCTTTTCTAAACACTTTAGAAAAATAATTCTCTCACTTGATTTAATTTTCAAAATTACATTCTTAATTAATAATATTAAGAATTAATTAAATCTCATTTAATCAATTATTAAATCTGCTAATTAATTATTTATTTCACAAATAAATAATTACCAGCCATTATTAATTAATTCCTCCACCATTAAATCATTCTCTTTTATGGTGAGACCCTGTAGGTTCAATATTAAGCCGGTAGTAGAAATAAATAATAATAAAACTATTTTATCATTATTTATATAAATTCTCTAATTTATTAAATATGATTAATTAATTAATCATATTTATTCTACATCGTGAGGGATACTTCTCAGCATATCGTGACTATCCGGATAATACGAATTCACTGCTTAGAATACCAAGAACCTATTCAGTGAGTAGTTACCGTACAATTAATTCCTTCTACCCTGCAATGTCTTGATTACATACAAGGCATGGAACTTGTGTCAAGCCTATCTTATTTAATCACTTGCTTTCCCATTCACTATGCTTAGTTCTATTTAATGTAAATTAGAAACTCCTTTCTAATTTCATTCACTCTGGCCAGAGATTCCTGAACTAGCATAAGTGGTTCAGCATTGAACATTCTCTTCCTTCACTGGAAGGGGTAGATCCTTTATTGATCATGCACTATCTTCGTGTACAAATTTCTATACCCAGTAGAGCCCTTATAATTGTCCCTGAAGACTAAGAACTAAACCAAAGCATAGTTCAGTGTACACAAGATGACTATGATGACCTCAAGTCTAAGGATACTTGTACAACTTGAAGGGTTTTTAGCACAAAAATGCAACGAAAATGTAAATTTAAATCTTAAAAAAAACCGAAACCCTCCGCAGGATCCATGCGAAAAATAATATTTAATTCGTAGTTCAGTATGTTTACCTTAAGAAGCTTTACATTAATGGAAAGATGGAGGCCTTTAATAGCGATCCAAGAACCACGAGCGGAGATCCTTAGCAGCTGCTCCTGAAGTGTGAAGCACTCCACCGGTATCCACCAAGAAAACGATGTAATGAAGGAGGAGGAGATGGAGAGAATTAGGGTTTTGTAAATCTTTTTTGTTGAGGCAAAAATAGGGTTTATAATAGTATATTTATAGGCAAAATTTTCAGCTGAAAATTTTCCCATAAAATATTATTATTATTAACCCTTTATTATTCTCACTAATAATTAAAATACCTTTTAATTATTAATCCTTTTTCTAAACTCTTTAGAAATAATTCTCTCACTTGATTTAATTTCCAAAAATTAAATTCTTAATTAATAATATTAAGAACCTTTTCTTAATTAATTTATAATCAATTAAATCTCATTTAATCAATTATTAAATTTGCCAATTAATTATTTATTTCATAAATAAATAATTATCAGCCATTATTAATTAATTCCTCCACCATTAAATCATTCTCTTTTATGGTGTGACCCAGTAGGTTCAATATTAAGCCGGTAGTAGAAATAAATAATAATAAAACTATTTTATCATTATTTATATAAATTCTCTAATTCATTAAATATGATTAATTAATTAATCATATTTATTCTACATCGTGAGGGATACTTCTCAGAATATCGCGACTATCCGGATAATACGAATTCACTGCTTAGAATACCAAGAACCTATTCAGTGAGTAGTTACCATACAATTAATTCCTTCTATCCTGCAATATCACGATTAAATACAAGGCATGAAACTTGTGTCAAGCCTATCTTATTTAATCACTTGCTTTCCCCTTCACTATGCTTAGTTTTATTTAATGTAAATTAGAAACTTCTTTCTAATTTCATTCACTCAGGCCAGAGATTCCTGAACTAACATAAGTGGATCAGCATTAAACATTCTCTTCCTACACTGGATGGGGTAGATCCTTTATTGATCATACACTATCTTCGTGTACAAATTCCTATACCCAGCAGAGCCCTTATAATTGTCCATTGAGACTAAGAACTAAACCAAAGCATAGTTCAGTGTACACAGGATGACTATGATGACCTCAAGTCTAAGGATACTTGTACAACTATCACTATGTGAACAACTGCTGACACGTGAGTGAACTCCATCAGTTGTTCAGATGTGTGAGTCATGTTCAGTGAACTTATTCTATAATAAGCACCTACATATTAGCTATAGTGTCACCACACAAATGTCTATGAGAACAGACATCCTTCATAATGAAGCAAGCATAGTATGTACCGATCTTTGCGGATTATTAATTACCAGTTAGTAATCCTACGACCAGGAACTATTTAAGTTTAGAGTTATCATCTTTTAGGTCTCATTATTATGATCTCATCACAATCCATAAAAAACTTTACTCTAAACTGTGGTATATCTTATTTAAACATTTATATAGATAGAGCCCACAATAAAAACAAAATAAGCCTTTTATTAATATCAATGAAATCAAAATAGATTACATAAAAGTTATTTCTAAATCCTCATACATGATTGGACTTAGGACATATCTCTTTCAATCTCCCACTTGTACTAAAGCCAATCACTCTGGTATCTAATACCCATCTTGTCTTTATGACGATCAAAGTGACTCTGAGAAAGTGGCTTTGTGAGTGGGTCTGCTACGTTGTTATGTGTGTCAACTCTCTCGACATTGACATCTCCTCTTTCAACAATCTGAATTGCACCACCATTCAGAGTAAACACGTACCCTGACATGGATTTGCTATCACTTTCTGATTGAAAACTAGAGTCAGTATAACCCTCTATTTTCAACTCAGATTCACCACCAAAAACAAGAAAAATGTCCTGAGTCCTTCGCAAGTACTTAAGGATGTTTTTCACTGCTTTCTAGTGGTCTTCACCTGGATTGGACCGATATCTGCTCGTCACACTAATTGAATAAGCAACATCAGGCCTTGTACACAACATCGCGTACATGATAGATCCTATTGCTGAAGCATAAGGAATCTTACTCATACGCTCTCTTTCCTCAGGTGTCTTAGGAGACATTTTTTCGGAAAGGGACACTCCATGGCTCATCGGTATGAGACCTCTTTTGGAGTTTTCCATGCTAAACCTTTTAAGCACTTTATGGATGTATGTACCCTGGGTAAGACCTATCATTCTTCTAGATCTATCTCTATAGATCTTCATACCGAGAATGTAGGATGCTTCTCCCAAGTCCTTCATGGTGAAGTTCTTTGATAGCCATACTTTGACTGATTGTAGCATCAGTATATCATTTCCTATAAGAAGTATGTCATCCATATACAATACAAGAAATGTTACCGCGCTCCCACTAACCTTCTTGTAGACACATGGTTCATCTATGTTTTTGATAAAACCAAACTCTTTGATTGTCTCATCAAAACGGATGTTCCATCTCCGAGAAGCTTGCCTTAAACCATATATGGTTCGCAGCAGCTTACACACTAGGTGTTCATTTCCCTTGGAAAGAAAACCCTCTGGCTGTGTCATATACACTTCCTCCTCAAGTTCCCCATTGAGGAAGGCCATTTTCACGTCCATTTGTCAGATCTCATAGTCGTAGTAAGCAGCAATCGCAAGCAAAATCTGAATTGATTTTAACAAGGCTACAGGCGAAAAAGTTTCATCAAAGTCAATCCCTTGCCTTTGTTTGAATCCTTTTGCCATGAGCCTAGCCTTATAGGTCTCCACCTGGCCATCTGCTCCAATCTTTCTCTTGTATACCCACTTGCACCCAATAGGCTTAACACCTTCAGGCGCCTAAACCAGAGTCCATACTCGGTTGGTATATATAGATTCCATTTCGGATTTCATGGCACTATGCCATTTCTCTGAGTCAACACTACTCATAGCCTCATTATAGGTCACAGGGTCGTCATCATCAATGATTGACAACTCATTGCCATTCTCAATGACAAGGCCATAATACCTCTCAGGTTGGCGAGACACTCTCCCTGTCCTACGAATGGGTTGTTCCACAGAAGGTTGTTCAGTCTGAACAGGTGTTTCCACTTGATCCGTAGTAATTTGTGCTTCTTGAACTTCATCAAGTTCAATTTTTCTCCCACTGTTTCCTTCAAGGATAAACTCCTTTTCCAAGAAGGTAGCATGTCTGGAGATAAACACTCGATGATCGGTGTAAAAGTAATACCCCAAAGTCTCTTTAGAATATCCCACAAAATTATATTTTACGGATCGAGATTCCAGCTTATCTGGGTCAACTTTCTTGACATAAGCTGGACATCCCCAAATCTTAACGTGTTTAAGACTCGGTTTCCTTTCTTTGCATATCTCATATGGTGTTTGAGGAACAGATTTGGAAGGCACCTTATTTAGTAAATATGCTGAGGTTTCCAATGCATAACCCCATAGGAATACTGGAAGATTCGCATAGCTCATCATGGACCGAACCATGTCCAACAAAGTTGGATTTCTCCTTTCAGATACCCCATTTAACTGTGGAGTATATGGAGGAGTCCATTGGGAGACTATACCATTTTCTTTGAGATAATCTAGAAACTCTCCATTCAAGTATTCACCACCTCGATCTGATTGAAGAGTTATAATACTGTGATTGGTTTGTTTCTCCATTTCATGTTTATATTCTTTGAACTTTTCCAAGGCTTCAAACTTGTCTTTCATCAAATACACATATTCGAATCTAGATCTATCATTTATGAAAGTAATGAAGTACGAAAATCCACCCATGGCTTGCGTAGACATTGGTCCACATACATATGTGTGTACCAATCCTAGCAAATCTGCAGCCCTCTCTCCATGTCCACTAAATGGAGATTTGGTTATTTTATCCAATAGACAAGACTCGGATGTAGGATATGATTCAAAATCAAAGGGGTCAAGTAACCCTTCCTTATGCAATATCCGCAGTCTATTTTCACTAATATGACCTAGCCTACAGTGCCATAAATAGGTCAGATTTTCATCATCTCGTTTTCTTTTATTAGTTTGTTCAATCTGAAGTAAATCATGCTCTACATCATATACATACAGACCATTATTTAAAATGCCACGTCCAAAAAGAACATTATCTCTAAGGATAGAACATTCATTATTCTTAATAATAAATGAAAAACTATCCACATCCAACATAGGAATAGAAACAATATTCCTCATAATAGAGGGAACGTAATAACAATTATTCAAAATAATAGTCTTTCCCGTAGGAATATGTAAACTAAATGATCCTACAGATATAGCCGCAACCCTTGCTCCATTGCCCATACGTAGAATCACCTCATCTTTTTCAAGAGTCCTACTTCCCTTTAGTCCTTGCAACGAATTGCAAATATGAGAACCACAGGCGGTATCTAATACCCAAGTAGAAATTTGACCTAGTGATATATTAACTTCGATCATGAACATGCCTGAATCAGAAGCGGTAGTCTTACTACCCTTCTTCTTCTTTAATTCTGCAAGGTAAACCTTGCAGTTCCTCTTCCAGTGCCCCAACTTGTTACAGTGAAAACAAACAGCTAAATTAGGACCAGTCAACTTGTGAGCATCTAGTATGCTCCGGAGTGATAGTGCAGAAGACATAACGAATATAGTAAATCTGTAAATGAAAAACACATAACAACACTAAGCAAATATTCAATTTCATTTCAAAAACACTATATGAATCGGGTCTTTATTCATAAGTGTCTCCCACTAGTTTATCTAATTTATTCAACCCCTTAGTGAAAATTAAGCATTCATAATGCTAGTGGGAATAGGGATCCTACATTCCATCACACAACCTTGGCTGTAGCACGAAACGTCATGTGATGTTCAATAGGCAGACAACTCTTGTCAATTACATCTTATGTTAATCCCTAATATAACTTTAGCCTCTTGAATAATTGAGTCACGGCTGTGGCACGACAAACTCAATATTCTAAGTCAAGTCTAACCCAACATTTTATACAATTGAATCAGTCTCCAACGACCCACGGCTGTAGCACGTAACGGCCTTTAGATTCTAATTCAATGTACACATCTCTATGTAATAGACAAGTATTTCTTATTTCGAAATCAAAGCCCTCGGCTGTAGCACGAAACGAAAATGATTTAAAGACAAGAACCACTTTCTACCATGTTGGAAGGCTATGACCGACACAAGCCCGTTGTGTCATTGGCCAATTACTACTTGATATTATTTAATTTTAGAGGGTTTATATTACGTTACAATCATAATCATATTATAAAGAGATTCTTCCTTTTAAATTAAATATTTCAAATCAATAATCGATAATCAGATGATTCCCAGATTGGGTGGAGCATTGTCAAGAGGCGTCACTTAATAACCCTTTCTTACAGATAGAAATCTGTTGTTGACAGAATCATCCTCTCTCTCAATATTGAAAATTCATATTCAATTACGTGTTTCATAAATACAAGAATCTCATGATCGTATTCATAATATTTATATTAAGGCAAGAAACGATTCCTATTCTAGATTTTCTAGAGCACACCTTATATTGATTTAAGTTCACCTAAATCTATCATCGCATGGTAAACATAGGCATATATCTCATTATAAAATTAAATAAACAAGTAAATGTAAAGTGCAATAAAGTAAATATGTTTGGTTATGGCCCCATCTTATGTGATATTTATCAAGCTCATGATAAAGATCAAGGTCAATCTAATATGGTGATGGAAATAAATACAACTACTTATTACATAAGTCTTCTTCTTTGTTTAGACTTCTTGTATGCCTCGTCTTCTTCTTTGTATCACCTCCATTGGATAGCCTTCTTGAGTCTTCAATTACATTACATGATTGAAAGTAAAACTAATCTAATGAACTTACAAGAATAACTCGAGTTACATTCGAGATTTAGGATTATAAAGATTGACGACATGCAAGTCGTATTTAAAACCAAAACCAAAACCATTACACTAAGGTCGAAAGGCCATAACCATCCACCATGCTCATACAACACATAAAAGCATGTTAAAACACATAATCTGATCTTAACATATCATATTATCCATGATCTAATCATAAAAAGAAAATATGACAAAAATCAGAATCAAATCAGAAAAACAAGGATCACTGTTTTAGGGCAGTAAATGACGTCAAACGCCTTACATAAGAGTTGTTGATAGTTTTAGCTATCAGTTTTGTTCAGACGCTCGTTTACCTATGGAATAGGGTATTCGTTTGCGTAAATCGAACACCAGACCCAGAATCAGCAAATCTGCAGCAGCCAATTCAGAATCCGTATCTAATATGATTCTCATAATTAGAACAAACATAAATCATGTATATATCAGTATGTATACAGATTACATAATCATCTTATGATTATACAACTCACATGAATATCATATATTCAAAACCATACATATATAAGCATATTATATCAACATCAAATCATGGCGAATCACGTACATGCTCATATATCGAAAACAGTTAAACACATAAACGAATTACAAACTTTTCGCAAGTAACTCTGATGCCATTAAAGGGTTTTTAGCACATAAACGCAACAAAAACATAAATTTAAATCTTAAAAAAAAACGAAACCCTCCGCAGGATCCATCCGAAAAATAATATTTACTTCGTAGTTCAGTATGTTTACCTTAAGAAGCTTTACGTTAATGGAAAGATGGAGGTCTTTAATAGCGATCCAAGAACGATGAACGGAAATCCCTAGCAGCTGCTCCTCAAGTGTGAAGCACTCCACCGGTAACCACCAAGAAAACGATGTAATGAAGGAGGAGGAGATGATGAGAATTAGGGTTTTGTAAATCTTTTTGGTTGAGGAAAAAATATGGTCTATAATAGTGTATTTATAGGCAAAATTTTCAGCTGAAAATTTTCCATAAAATATTATTATTATTAACCCTTTAATTGATTATTCTTATTAACCAATTAACTAATAATTAAAACACCTTTTAATCATTAATCCCTTTTCTAAACACTTTAGAAAAATAATTCTCTCACTTGATTTAATTTCCAAAATTAAATTCTTAATTAATAATATTAAGAATTAATTAAATCTCATTTAATCAATTATTAAATCTGCTAATTAATTATTTATTTCACAAATAAATAATTACCAACCATTATTAATTAATTCCTCCACCATTAAATCATTCTCTTTTATGGTGTGACCCTATAGGTTCAATATTAAGCCGGTAGTAGAAATAAATAATAATAAAACTATTTTATTATTATTTATATAAATTCTCTAATTCATTAAATATGATTAATTAATTAATCATATTTATTCTACATCGTGAGGGATACTTCTCAGCATATCGCGACTATCCGAATAATACGAATTCACTTCTTAGAATACCAAGAACCTATTCAGTGAGTAGTTACCGTACAATTAATTCCTTCTACCCTGCAATGTCACGATTACATACAAGGCATGGAACTTGTGTCAAGCCTATCTTATTTAATCACTTGCTTTCCCATTCACTATGCTTAATTCTATTTAATGTAAATTAGAAACTCCTTTCTAATTTCATTCACTCAGGCCAGAGATTCCTGAACTAGCATAAGTGGTTCAGTATTGAACATTCTCTTCCTTCACTGGAAGGGGTAGATCCTTTATTGATCATGCACTATCTTCGTGTACAAATTTCTATACCCAGTAGAGCCCTTATAATTGTCCCTGAAGACTAAGAACTAAACCAAAGCATAGTTCAGTGTACACAAGATGACTATGATGACCTCAAGTCTAAGGATACTTGTATAACTTGAAGGGTTTTTAGCACATAAATGCAACGGAACGTAAATTTAAATCTTAAAAAAAACCGAAACCCTACGCAGGATCCATGCGAAAAATAATATTTAATTCGTAGTTCAGTATGTTTACCTTAAGAAGCTTTACATTAATGGAAAGATGGAGGTCTTTAATAGCGATTCAAGAACCACGAGCGGAGATCCTTAGCAGCTATTCCTCAAGTGTGAAGCACTCCACCGGTATCCACCAAGAAAACGATGTAATGAAGGAGGAGGAGATGGAGAGAATTAGGGTTTTGTAAATCTTTTTGGTTGAGGCAAAAATAGGATTTATAATAGTATATTTATAGGCAAAATTTTCAGCTGAAAATTTTCCCATGAAATATTATTATTATTAACCCTTTTTTATTCTCACTAATAATTAAAACACCTTTTAATTATTAATCCTTTTTCTAAACTCTTTAGAAATAATTCTCTCACTTGATTTAATTTCCAAAAATTAAATTCTTAATTAATAATATTAAGAACTTTTTCTTAATTAATTTATAATCAATTAAATCTCATTTAATCAATTATTAAATTTGTCAATTAATTATTAATTTCATAAATAAATAATTATCAGCCATTATTAATTAATTCCTCCACCATTAAATCATTCTCTTTTATGGTGTGACCCAGTAGGTTCAATATTAAGCCGGTAGTAGAAATAAATAATAATAATACTATTTTATCATTATTTATATAAATTCTCTAATTCATTAAATATGATTAATTAATTAATCATATTTATTCTACATCGTGAGGGATACTTCTAAGCATATCGCGACTATTCGGATAATACGAATTCACTGCTTAGAATACCAAGAACCTATTCAGTGAGTAGTTACCGTACAATTAATTCCTTCTACCCTGCAATATCACGATTAAATACAAGGCATGGAACTTGTGTCAAGCCTATCTTATTTAATCACTTGCTTTCCCATTCACTATGCTTTGTTCTATTTAATGTAAATTAGAAACTTCTTTGTAATTTCATTCACTCAGGCCAGAGATTTGAACTAACATAAGTGGATCAGCATTGAACATTCTCTTCCTACACTGGAAGGGGTAGATCTTTTATTGATCATACACTATCTTCGTGTACAAATTCCTATACCCAGTAGAGCCCTTATAATTGTCCCTTGAGACTAAGAACTAAACCAAAGCATAGTTTAGTGTACACAGGATGACTATGATGACCTCAAGTCTAAGGATACTTGTACAACTATCACTATGTGAACAACTGCTGACACGTGAGTGAACTCCATCAGTTGTTCAGCTGTGTGAGTCATGTTTAGTGAACTTATTCTATAATAAGCACCTACATACTAGCTATAGTGTCACCACACAAATGTCTATGAGAACAGAAATCCTTCATAATGAAGCAAGCATAGTATGTACCGATCTTTGCGGATTATTAATTACCAGTTAGTAATCCTACGACCAGGAACTATTTAAGTTTAGAGTTATCATCTTTTAGGTCTCATTATTATGATCTCATCACAATCCATAAAAAACTTTACTCTAAACTGTGGTATATCTTATTTAAATATTTAAATATTTAAATAGATAGAGCCCACAATAAAAACAAAACAAGCCTTTTATTAATATCAATGAAATCAAAACAGATTACATAAAAGTTATTTCTAAATCCTCATACATGATTGGACTTAGGACATATCTCTTTCAATCTCCCACTTGTACTAAAGCCAATCACTCTGGTATCTAATACCCATCTTATCTTTATGATGATCAAAGTGACTCTGGGAAAGTGGCTTTGTGAGTGGGTCTGCTATGTTGTTATGTGTGTCAACTCTCTCGACGTTGACATCTCCTCTTTCAACAATCTGAATTGCACCACCATTCAGACTAAACACGTACCCTGACATGGATTTGCTATCACTTTCTGATTGAAAACTAGAGTCAGTATAACCCTCTATTTTCAACTCAGATTCACCACCAAAAACAAGAAAAATGTCTTGAGTCCTTCGCAAGTACTTAAGGATGTTTTTCACTGCTTTCCAGTGGTCTTCACCTGGATTGGACTGATATCTGCTCGTCACACTAATTGAATAAGCAACATCAGGCCTTGTACCCAACATCGCGTACATAATAGATCCTATTGCTGAAGCATAAGGTATCTTACTCATACGCTCTCTTTCCTCAGGTGTCTTAGGAGACATTTTTTCGGAAAGGGACACTCCATGGCTCATCGGTATGAGACCTCTTTTGGAGTTTTCCATGCTAAACCTTTTAAGCACTTTCTGGATGTATGTACCCTGGGTAAGACCTATCATTCTTCTAGATCTATCTCTATAGATCTTCATACCGAGAATGTAGGATGCTTCACCCAAGTCCTTCATGGTGAAGTTATTTGATAGCCACACTTTGACTGATTGTAGCATCAGTATATCATTTCCTATAAAAAGTCTGTCATCCACATACAATACAAGAAATGTTACCGCGCTCCCACTAACCTTCTTGTAGACACATGGTTCATCTATGTTTTTGATAAAACCAAACTCTTTGATTGTCTCATCAAAACGGATGTTCCATCTACGAGAAGTTTGCCTTAAACCAAATATGGTTCACAGCAGCTTACATACTAGGTGTTCATTTCCCTTGGAAAAAAACCCTCTGGCTGTGTCATATACACTTCCTCCTCAAGTTCCCCATTGAGGAAGGCCATTTTCACGTCCATTTGCCAGATCACATAGTCGTAGTAAGCAGCAATCGCAAGCAAAATCTGAATTGATTTTAACAAGGCTACAGGCGAAAAAGTTTCATCAAAGTCAATCCCTTGCCTTTGTTTGAATCCTTTTGCCATGAGCCTGGCCTTATAGGTCTCCACCTGGCCATCTGCTCCAATCTTTCTCTTGTATACCCACTTGCACCCAATAGGCTTAACACCTTCAGGCGCCTAAACCAGAGTCCATACTTGGTTGGTATACATAGATTCCATTTCGGATTTCATGGCACTATGCCATTTCTCTGAGTCAACACTACTCATAGCCTCATTATAGGTCACAGGGTCGTCATTATCAATGATTGACAACTCATTGCCATTCTCAATGACAAGGCCATAATACCTCTCAGGTTGGCAAGACACTCTCCCTGTCCTACGAATGGGCTGTTCCACAGAAGGTTGTTCAGTCTGAACAGGTGTTTCCACTTGATCCGTAGTAGTTTGTGCCTCTTGAACTTCATCAAGTTCAATTTTGCTCCTACTGTTTCCTTCAAGGATAAACTCCTTTTCCAAGAAGGTAGCATGTCTGGAGACAAACACCCGATGATCGGTGTAAAAGTAATACCCCAAAGTCTCTTTAGGATATCCCATAAAAGTATATTTTACGGATCGAGATTCTAGCTTATCTGGGTCAACTTTCTTGACATAAGCTGGACATCCCCAAATCTTAACGTGTTTAAGACTCAGTTTCCTTTCTTTCCATATCTCATATGGTGTTTGAGGAACAGATTTGGAAGGCACCTTATTTAGTAAATATGCTGAGGTTTCCAATGCATAACCCCATAGGAATACTGGAAGATTCCCATAGCTCATCATGGACCGAACCATGTCCAATAATGTTCGATTTCTCCTTTCAGATACCCCATTTAACTGTGGAGTATATGGAGGAGTCCACTGGGAGACTATACCATTTTCTTTGAGATAATCTAGAAACTCTCCATTCAAGTATTCACCACCTCGATCTGATCGAAGAGTTATAATACTGTGTTTGGTTTGTTTCTCCACTTCATGTTTATATTCTTTGAACTTTTCCAAGGCTTCAAACTTGTCTTTCATCAAATACACATATCCGAATCTAGATCTATCATCTATGAAAGTAATGAAGTTCGAAAATCCACCCATGGCTTGCGTAGACATTGGTCCACATACATCTGTGTGTACCAATCCTAGCAAATCTGCAGCCCTCTCTCCATGTCCACTAAATGGAGATTTGGTTATTTTATCCAATAGACAAGACTCGGATGTAGGATATGATTCAAAATCAAAGGGGTCAAGTAACCCTTCCTTATGTAATGTCCGCAGTCTATTTTCACTAATATAACCTAGCCTACAGTGCCATAAATAGGTCAGATTTTCATCATCTCATTTTCTTTTATTAGTTTGTTCAATCTGAAGTAAATCATGCTCTACATCATATACATACAGACCATTATTTAAAATGCCACTTCCAAAAAGAACATTATCTCTAAGGATAGAACATTCATTATTCTTAATAATAAATGAAAAACTATCCACATCCAACATAGGAATAGAAACAATATTCCTCACAATAGAGGGAACGTAATAACAATTATTCAAAATAATAGTCTTGCCCGTAGGCATATGTAAACTAAATGATCCTACAGATATAGCCACAACCCTTGCTCCATTGCCCATACGTAGAATCACCTCATCTTTTTGAAGAGTCCTACTTCCCTTTAGTCCTTGCAATGAATTGCAAATATGAGAACCACAGGCGGTATCTAATACCCAAGTAGAAATTTGACCTAGTGACATATTAACTTCGATCATGAACATGCCTGAATCAGAAGCGGTAGTCTTACTACCCTTCTTCTTCTTCAATTCTGCAAGTTAAACCTTGCAGTTCCTCTTCGAGTGCCCCAACTTATTACAGTGAAAACAAACAGCTAAATTAGGACCAGTCAACTTGTGAGCATCTAGTATGCTCCGGAGTGATAGTGCAGAAGACATAACGAATATAGTAAATCTGTAAATGAAAAACACATAACAACACTTAGCAAATATTCAATTTCATTTCAAAAACACTATATGAATCGGGTCTTTATTCATAAGTGTCTCCCACTAGTTTATCTAATTTATTCAACCCCTAAGTGAAAATTAAGCATTCATAATGCTAGTGGGAATAGGGATCCTACATTCCATCACACAACCTTGGCTGTAGCACGAAACGTCATGTGATGTTCAATAGGCAGACAACTCTTGTCAATTACATCTTATGTTAATCCCTAATATAACTTTAGCCTCTTGAATAATTGAGTCACGACTGTGGCACGACAAACTCAATATTCTAAGTCAAGTCTAACCCAACATTTTGTACAATTGAATCAGTCTCCAACGACCCACGGCTGTAGCACGTAACGACCTTTAGATTCTAATTCAATGTACACATCTCTATGTAATTGACAAGTATTTCTTATTTTGAAATCAAAGCCCTCGGCTGTAGCACGAAACGAAAATGATTTAAAGACAAGAACCACTTTCTACCATGTTGGAAGGCTATGACCGACACAAGCCCGTTGTGTCATTGGCCAATTACTACTTGATATTATTTAATTTTAGAGGGTTTATATTATGTTACAATCATAATCGTATTATAAAGAGATTCTTTCTTTTAAATTAAATATTTCAAATCAATAATCGATAATCAGATGATTCCCAGATCGGGTGGAGCATTGTCAAGAGGCGTCACTTAATAACTTTTTCTTACAGATAGAAATCTGTTGTTGACAGAATCATCCTCTCTCTCAATATTGAAAATTCATATTCAAATACGTGTTTCATAAATACAAGAATCTCATGATCGTATTCATAATATTTATATTAAGGCAAGAAACGATTCCTATTCTAGATTTTCTAGAGCACGCTTTATATTGATTTAAGTTCACCTAAATCTATCATCGCATGGTAAACATAGGCATATATCTCATTATAAAATTAAATAAACAAGTAAATGTAAAGTGCAATAAAGTAAATATGTTTGGTTATGGCCCTATCTTATGTGATCTTTATCAAGCTCATGATAAAGATCAAGGTCAATCTAATATGGTGATGGAAATAAATACAACTACTTATTATATAAGTCTTCTTCTTTGTTTAGACTTCTTGTATGCCTCGTCTTCTTCTTTGTATCACCTCCATTGGATAGCCTTCTTGAGTCTTCAATTACATTACATGATTGAAAGTAAAACTAATCTAATGAACTTACAAGAATAACTCGAGTTACATTCGAGATTTATGATTACAAAGATTGACGACATGCAACTCGTAATTAAAACCAAAACCAAAACCATTACACTAAGGTCGAAAGGCCATAACCATCCACCATGCTCATACAACACATAAAAGCATGTTAAAACACATAATCTGATCTTAACATATCATATTATCCATGATCTAATCATAAAAAGAAAATATGACAAAAATCAGAAAAATCAGAATCAAATCAGAAAAATAAGAATCACTGTTTACGGGCAGTAAACGACGTCAAACGCCTTACAGACGAGTTGTTGATAGCTTTAGCTATCCGTTTTGTTCAGACGCTCGTTTACCTAGGGAATAGGGTATTCGTTTGCGTAAATCGGACACTAGACCCAGATTTCAGCAAATCTGCAGCAGCCAATTCAGAATTGGTATCTAATATGATTCTCATAATTAGAATAAACATAAATCATGTATATATTGGTATATATACAGATTACATAATCATCTTATATTATACAACTCACATGAATATCATATATTCAAAACCATACATATATAAGCATATTATATCAACATCAAATCATGGCGAATCACGTACATGCTCATATATCGAAAACAGTTAAACACATAAACGAATTAAAAACTTTTCGCAAGTAGCTCTGATGACATTGAAGAGTTTTTAGCACATAAACGCAACGGAAACGTAAATTTAAATCTTAAAAAAAAAACGAAACCCTCCGCAGGATCCATGCGAAATATAATATTTAATTCGTAGTTCAGTATGTTTACCTTAAGAAGCTTTACATTAATGGAAAGATGGAGGTCTTTAATAGCGATCCAAGAACCACGAGCGGAGATCCTTAGCAGCTGCTCCTCAAGTGTGAAGCACTCCACCGGTATCCACCAAGAAAACGATGTAATGAAGGAGGAGAAGATGGAGAGAATTAGGATTTTGTAAATCTTTTTTGTTGAGGCTAAAATATGGTTTATAATAGTAATTTTATATGCAAAATTTCCAGCTGAAAATTTTCCTATAAAATATTATTATTATTAACCCTTTATTATTCTTACTAATAATTAAAACACCTTTTAATTATTAATCCTTTTTCTAAACTCTTTAGAAATAATTTTCTCACTTAATTTAATTTCCAAAAATTAAATTCTTAATTAATAATATTAAGAACCTTTTATTAATTAATATATAATCAATTAAATCTCATTTAATGAATTATTAAATTTGCCAATTAATTATTTATTTCATAAATAAATAATTATCAGCCATTATTAATTAATTCCTCTACCATTAAATCATTCTCTTTTATGGTGTGACCCTGTAGGTTTAATATTAAGACGGTAGTAGAAATAAATAATAATAAAACTATTTTATCATTATTTATATAAATTCTCTAATTCATTAAATATGATTAATTAATTAATCATATTTATTCTACATCATGAGGGATACTTCTCAGCATATCGCGACTATCCGGATAATACGAATTCACTGCTTAGAATACCAAGAACCTATTCAGAGAGTAATTACCGTACAATTAATTCCTTCTATCCTACAATGTCATGATTAAATACAAGGCATGGAACTTGTGTCAAGCCTACCTTATTTAATCACTTGCTTTCCTATTCACTATGCTTAGTTCTATTTAATGTAAATTAGAAACTCCTTTCTAATTTCATTCACTCTGGCCAGAGATTCCTGAACTAACATAAGTGGATCAGCATTGAACATTCTCTTCCTACACTGGAAGGGGTAGATCCTTTATTGATCATACACTATCTTCGTGTACAAATTCCTATACCTAGTAGAGCCCTTATAATTGTCCCTTGAGACTAAGAACTAAACCAAAGTATAGTTCAGTGTACACAAGATGACTATGATGACCTCAAGTCTAAGGATACTTGTACAACTATCACTATGTGAACAACTACTGACACGTGAGTGAACTCCATCAGTTGTTCAGCTGTGTGAGTCATGTTCAGTGAACATATTCTATTATAAGCACCTACATACTAGCTATAGTGTCACCACACAAATGTCTATGAGAACAGACATCCTTCATAATGAAGCAAGCATAGTATGTACCGATCTTTGCGGATTATTAATTACCAGTTAGTAATCCTACGACCAGGAACTATTTAAGTTTAGAGTTATCATCTTTTAGGTCTCATTATTATGATCTCATCATAATCCATAAAAAGCTTTACTCTAAACTCTGGTATATCTTATTTAAACATTTAAATAGATAGATACCGTAATAAAAACAAAACAAGCCTTTTATTAATATCAATGAAATCAAAACAGATTACATAAAAGTTATTCCTAAATCCTCATACATGATTGGACTTAGGACATATCTCTTTCACAACTATCACTATGTGAACAACTGCTGACACGTGAGTGAACTCCATCAGTTGTTTAACTGTATGAGTCATGTTGAGTGAACTTATTCTATAATAAGCACCTACATACTAGCTATAGTGTCACCACACAAATGTCTATGAGAATAGACATCCTTCATAATGAAGCAAGCATAGTATGTACCGATCTTTGCGGATTATTAATTACCAGTTAGTAATCCTACGACCAGGAACTATTTAAGTTTAGAGTTATCATCTTTTAGGTCTCATTATTATGATCTCATCATAATCCATAAAAAGCTTTAGTCTAAACTGTGGTATATCTTATTTAAACATTTAAATAGATAGAGCCCGCAATAAAAACAAAACAAGTCTTTTATTAATATCAATGAAATCAAAATAGATTACATAAAAGTTATTCCTAAATCCTCATACATAATTGGACTTAGGACATATCTCTTTCAAAGCATCTATCAATATTTAACTCATGCGATTCTATTCGACATATACTTCTATCTACCCTTCGTTTTACCCAAATCCGATTAACAGATTGAAAGTTATACTATAAACAAGTAAACATCGAATATATGGACTGACAGTTAACCAACAAGTCATATATAGCACATAACACGTCAAATAATCAATGACATATCATTTATAAAGAAGTCTCAGGTCATAAACAGGCTTTCGGGTATTTAAAATGATTTTTAAAACATTTTTCGGAATTAAAACGGGTCGTTGGATCAATTTCAGAGTAATAAAAAGGTTTCGGTTGGTCAAATCTGGCTTCAAAACAATTTTATAATAATTATCGAGCCTTGAAATCAATTTAAAATAATATTTTAATGCTCGAAACTATTTTTCAGAATTTTTAAATTATTTTTAAATAATTAAATCTAATTAAATAATTAATTAAAATTAATTAATAATTAATTAAATCAATTAATCAATTAATTTTTGAATTAATTGACCAATTAATCAATTAAAAATTAACTGAAATTAATTAACTAATTAATTCAGATTTATTTTTGAATTAAAAATAATTTTTGGAATTAAAATAATAATTTTTATAATTTTCAGAAATTAAAAATAAATTTTCATAATTAAAATAAATAGAAAATATGATTTTTGAATATCTTTAAAACAAGAATCCTAAATTTGCAAACTCTGGAAAGTTCAGGGACTGAACTTCATCGTCCCCAATAATTGAGGTACTAGACTGTAATTTTACAGTTCCAGTCGCCGGAAAACACAGGGGTGGCCGGAGAACACGATTCCGGCACCCTCACCTTACCATCTGCTCTAGATATACTCTACACAACACCAGGAACCTATTCATGAAATCGAAACACATCAATCATCTCTGTCTTGGCCGGAAAATGGCCAAGAACATCGCCGGTTTCCAGCGAAATATCAAAAACTTCAAAACACAACTCCCTTCGATTCGATCTATATATCAATCGATTGCAAATTTCATAAGGAACACAACCCACTATAACACAACAGCTAATAACCCCTAAATCAAAAAGCCCCAAATTTCATTTGAAAACATTCATACGGGTTATAAACCCTAATTTTAAAATTCGAAGATTAAACTCAATTTTGAACATGTTATTGAACTCCAAATCAGACATATGACATATGAAAATCATCAGGAAAATAAGCTCTACAACATGCAATCATCAAATCATTCAAACAATCATCCGAGCAAAATTTCATATTTTTAATAAAAATAATTCGAAAATAAACAAATTTGCAGAAAACAAACCTTATTTTCTGCAGGTATATGGTTCACAGAATCTGATAGTACACCTCAAGACCTTCGTTTTGAATACTCGAGCTTTCCAAACGGACTCCGGTAACACCTCCGATTGTTGGTTTGATTCTCAGAAAGGTTTATGAATATAAGTATTTTCTCTGGAAAATTTTATAATTACTGACTGCAAATGATTTTTGATACGGAATAAAATACGGTAAAGGCTATTTATAATTACGAAAAATTAGTATCCCGTTGGATCATTCCGGATATAAAATGGTACGTTTATTTATAAAAACTGATCCAAACGGTACCGGTTTTCGGGATAATTATCCAAATCAGTACAATTTGTACTGTGTTCTTGGTCTCAGCACATGGTTACATGTATTACGAGGTGATAATTGTGATAGTCTAATAAAAATATCCCGTTTATCGAAAATACGAGTTTTATTGATTTACCGAAACGAATAATGTATCGAAAATGTTACGCCGGGACCCGCGCAGGACAAACCGTACACCGGATCGAAAAAGTC
This sequence comes from Apium graveolens, assembly GCF_009905375.1. NCBI lineage: Eukaryota > Viridiplantae > Streptophyta > Magnoliopsida > Apiales > Apiaceae > Apium > Apium graveolens. The sequence continues at coordinate 92,608,080 of NC_133652.1, forward strand.
AAAATATGGAAAATGCTCGGAATATTGCAATTAGGTTAGGAAGAATTTTGGAAGAGTTTCGGGTTATAAAAACGTAAAAAACGGATGACGTCGGTTGGTTCCCGTTGGTATGAAATATTTTTTAAATACTCGGAAAAAGATTTTATAAAATCCATATATTTCCTATAAAATCATAAATCAACATAAAAATAATTAGGAAGATATGACAATTATCTATATTTTATTTTGGACATATAAAAATTAAAATACTCAATTAATATTATTTTTAAACATCCAAACACATTTAACACTTAACAAATAATTCACAGAATAGATACTAAACACATATAATAATTGTCTATTAACAAAAATAATTACACGATATATTCTGGATATTACAATTAAACGCTTGTAGAGGATGACACAATGCATGCTCGAGTTTGATCTATAATATAAGGCTAAATGGATTATATTACATTATATATTATTCAGGAAAGATTTAATTGAATCACCAATTATTATTATTACTTGGGAGCAATGATGTATAACTAGATGCCACTCATTGTTTATAATTTTATTATTGGAAAATATAATTATTGGCAACATAATAATAACCTAAAGGGTCACAAACAAAAACATTTAAAACGGAGTGTTATTTAAATTATGAATTTAAATATTTTATTATTATTAGTTCAAATTTAATTATTAAATTAATTAAGTGAGACTTGATTAATTGTATATATTAGAATTCAAATTTAATAATAAGATAAACCCAAAAATCAGAATGAGTCTTTTAGAAGCCCATTAGGCTTGGGGTTAGGCCTTAATTCTCTCTCTCTCTCCCCTATATATGCATTAAGATGTATATTTTTAGGGTTAGAGGTTGTTATTCCCTAACAATACAACAAGAATTACAGAAGGGGGGTTGAATGTAATTCTGACTTCTTTTCGAGATTTATAAAAATGTTCTAACTCAATATATATATAAGTGTTTTGATTTACAAAGTGCGGAATAAGTAATTAAGTAAATCAAACACAAAGTAATAAAAACACAAGTCTTTAAAACTTTCTGGTGGATTTGAATGTATCCACCGAATATATATATATATATATATATATATATATATATATATATCGATTTGAGAACTCGGTGAAGCTCAAATTGGCTCACAGTTGCTTTACAAGTGAACAAACAAACTACAGAGAAATCCTTGACAGTTACAGTTTTTTCAATTTCTCTTCTAAATGTGTTTGCTTAGTTAGTTGTTCTACTATCTACACTTGGTTTATATATCACCAAGTTTACATGGTAATAAGACAGGATAATAAAACAAAACCTATCAAGTCTAACTCCATGCTGCTTCATTACTCTATTCCAGCATCTTTGAAAATCTTCATGACTTGCATAGAAATGGTAATGCTTCCTTGTTCTCAATTTCCTGCTAAACATGATGCCACATTCCTTTTGAAAACACCCAACGCATGTGACTGTGTTGTCACTGTCAATAGATGTTAGAAATATGTGTAATAGTTTGATGATAAGTTCAACAAAACACTTAAGTAGAAATCTGGTGTTTGTAGCCTCAACGGATAAGACCAGTCTGGCTATCCGTTGAAGGAGTAGCTTTACTTAGAAATAAGTTTAGTATTGTAGCACATTTCATTCTCTGTATTTAAGTTGTAATTCTTAGATGTTGTGGGAAATTATAAGTCATGTTGACTTCTAGTGGATATGCAAATAGGAGGGCTAATTGTAAATATTTCATGCCTTGCAATTTTGCATAAGTGAAGTAGTATCAACTGATATTAAAGGCCTTCAACGGATGAGAAACAAAGCTTCAACGGATGTCTCTAAAGCTTCAACGGATAACATCCATCAACGGATGAGTGCTTCAACGGATAAAGCTTTAACTGCTAATGCATCAACGGATAAAGCTTCAACGGATAAAGCCATCAACGGAAGAATGCTTCAACGGATGCTAAGTTCAATAGCAGTTGATAGTGACAATTCATAAGCTGACAGAGGCACATGGGTTGACAGAGAAAAACTGGAATGTGGTAGCCTCTTGGAGGAATCAAGAAAAAGTAGCATTTCCATTCCGGTACAAACAAGGAAGTATTCAAAGATTCACAGCTAAACCTAAATTGCATTGGATAGGGAAATGAAGAAGAAATATGTGAAGAATCTTTTAATTGTATTTTACAGTTTTGTCTTCACTTGTAAACTTGGTGATATATAAACCAAGTAGCAGCTAGTAATTAGAGTGTGAATTTTCTAGAGCTGTTTAGAAAAATCCAGAGAGAAAATCATCTAGTTTGTACTAGGACGCAACTGTGATTTAATTCTTTGAATCACAGATTTTCTGAAATAACACATCTCTGGTGGAACAACAAATCCACCAGAAAAGTTTTTAAGTTCTTTGTGTTCTTTACATTTGTATTTGAATATATATCTGTCTGTATTAGCTTAAAGCAATTCACATATATTTGTTCATTAAAACACTTAGCCTTAGAAACTGCTCAAAACTTGAAAAAGTTTTGAGATTTACATTCAACCCCCCTTCTGTAAATCTCATTGTTAGTTCACTGGGAATAACAATTGGTATTAGAGCAAGCTCTTAACATACAAAGAGTTTAAAGATCTATTCTGCTAACATCATGAGTAAGAAGGATATTGGTGTAAAGATTCCAATCCTGGAAAGAGATAACTATCATCACTGGAAAGTAAAGATGCATTTACATATTCTCTCTCAAGATGAAAGCTACATCAACTGCATTGAAAATGGTCCTCACATCCTTCACAAAGTGTCCGCAGCTCCTACTGCAACAGTTGCTGTTGGACAGTCTATTCCCAAGCCAAAAGCAGAATGGACTGTTGAAGATATTGAAGAGGTTCACAAGGACAAGAAAGCCATGAACATTCTGTTTAATGGCCTAGATCAAGATATGTTTGACAATGTCATTAACAGCCAAACTGCTAAGGAAATTTGGGATACTGTGCAACTTATCTGTGAAGGTACTGAGCAAGTTAGAGAAAACAAAATGCAGCTTCTCATTCAACAGTATGAATATTTTCACTTTGAAGAAGGAGAATCATTGAATGATACCTTCAACAAATTTCAGAAACTGTTGAATGGATTGAAGCTGTATGGCAGAGTGTACCAAGTCAAGGACTCCAATTTAAAATTTCTGAGGTCTCTACCAAAGGAATGGAAGCCTATGACAGTTTCTCTAAGAAATTCTCAAGATTATAAGGACTTCACACTTGAAAGATTATATGGAATTTTGAAGACCTATGAACTTGAGATGGAGCAAGATGAGCTGTTGGAAAAGGGAAAAAGGAAAGGTGGATCAGTTGCACTTGTAGCTGACAATGAGAAGATTGAAGTCAGGAATGAAGAAAAGACAATGCCAAGTCTCAAAATTGGCACAAGCAAATCAGAATCAAGCAAGGGAAAGGAGCAAGTAGCTGAGGTTGAAGACAATTCCAGTCAAGATGACTCTGATGATGTTGATGAACATCTGGCTTTTCTGTCCAGGAGGTTTGCAAAGATGAAATTCAGGAAAAATGCAAAATTCACTAAGTCAAACAAGAACATGGTGGACAAATCTAAGTTCAAATGTTATAACTGTGGCATAAGTGGACACTTTGCAAATGAGTACAGAAAGCCATCCTCTGATAAGAAGAAATTTTAGCAAGTTGATTACAAAAAGAAATATTTCGATCTGCTCAAACAAAAGGAAAGAGCTTTTCTGACTCAAGATGATTGGGCAGCAGATAGAGCCAATGAAGATGATGATATGGAATATGTCAACCTAGCCCTGATGGCTAATTCTGATGAAAATGAAACTAGTTCATCAAGCAACCAGGTAATTACTACTGACCTCTCTCAGCTTTCTAATATTGAATGCAATGAAGCCATAAATGATATGTCCAATGAATTATATCATTTACGTGTTTCCCTTAAATCACTAGCTAAAGAAAACACAAGAATCAAAGAGAATAATGTGTTTTTGAGTGATAGGAATGTTGTGTTAGAGGGTAAGGTAATTGAGCTTGAAAAGATTAAAATCAAATGCTTGACTGTTGAGAGTGAACTAGAAGAATCTGTTAAGAAAGTAGAAATTCTTTCTAAACACTTAGAACGTGAGCAAGAGGTAATCAAGGCCTGGAAAACATCTAGGGATGTTAGTGCTCAAATTGTCAAGGTTCAGGGAATTGAATCACTCTGTGAGAATGCCTGGAAGAAAACCAAAAAGGAAGTTGAATTAATTGATGGATTGTCAACGGATGTGGAATCAACGGATGATGAAAGTTATCCGTTGAAGGAAGAAAAAGAGCATCCGTTGAAGGCTCATCAATTAACACAGGCAAGTGATTTTAAAAATAACAATTTGAAAAATCTTAATAAGAAGTTTGGTTCAACTTCCAGGAACTTTGTCAAGGAAGAAGCTAGCACATCCAAAGATGCCAGTAAGGTGAATATAGGACATATGACCTTAGATCAGTTGAAAAATAGGCTTAAGTTGGTTGAAGATAAAAAGGAAACTAATAGAAAATCTAATAGAAATGGGAAGGTAGGGATTAACAAACACAACAATTACACACCTGATAAGTATGCTCCTAGAAAGAGCTGTGTGCATTGTAAAAGTGTTAATCATCTATCTAATAACTGCAAATCTGTTAAGAATGCTCCCATGCCTTTAACTCCTTCCATGCCTAACATGTCTATGTCACCTCTGCATGCTATGCCTGTTATGTCTCATCAGAATCCTCATGCACATTTTGCAAACATGCCATATATTAATAATCCTTATTTTACTGCATTCAGTCTGCCTTAAATGCCATACAACATGCCTATGTGGAATAATATATTTGCACAATCTATGCCTTATCAAATTCAACCAAATGTGCTAAATAATTCTGTGACTAATCCTACACTTCAACCAACTGCATCTGAGACCAAGGTTGACCCAAAGTTACCTAAGTCAAAAGATGCAGGAGGAATGAAGTCTAGGAAAAAGACTAACAAGGCTGGACCCAAGGAAACTTGGGTACCAAAATCAACTTGATTGATTTTGTTGTGTGCAGGGAAAAAGAAGGAATCAATGGTACTTGGACAGTGGTTGTTCAAGGCACATGACAGGAGATTTCACCCTGCTCACAGAGTTCAAGGAGAGAGCTGGCCCTAGCATAACCTTTGGAGATGACAACAAAGGGTTCACTATGGGATATGGCTTAATTTCAAAGGAAAATGTCATCATTGATGAAGTTGCATTAGTTGATGGTCTCAAACACAATCTATTGAGCATCAGTCAACTATGTGACAGAGGGAATACTGTTTCCTTTAATTCTGAAACCTGTGTTGTCACAAATAAGAAGGACAACAAAGTGGTTCTAACTGGAGTTAGAAAAGGAAATGTGTACTTGGCTGACTTCCACTCTACAGATGCAAAATTAATTACTTGTCTTTTCAGCAAAGCAAGTCCAGTTGAAAGTTGGCTATGGCACAAGAAGCTGTCCCATTTGAATTTCAAGACAATGAATGATCTAGTCAAAAAGGACTTAGTTAGAGGAATGCCTCTAGTGGAATTCACAAAGGATGGACTGTGTGATGCTTGTCAGAAAGGAAAGCAAAAGAAAGCATCATTCAGTAAGAAGCTTGAATCAGCAATTGATGAACCATTACAACTGCTACACATGGACCTTTTTGGACCAGTCAATGTATTGTCAATTTCAAGGAAAATATATTGCCTAGTGATTGTAGATGATTTCTCAAAGTTTTCATGGGCTTATTTTCTTGGATCAAAGGATGAAGCTAGTGAAATCATTATCAATCATATCAAGCAAGTCAACAATCATCCAGATTTTAAAGTAAGGAATATCAGGAGTGATAATGGAACTGAGTTCAAGAATTCAACCATGAAGTTGTTCTGTGAAGAAAATGGGATCATGCATGAGTTCTCAGCTCCAAGGACTCCACAACAGAATGGTGTGGTGGAAAGGAAGAATAGATCACTAATTGAAGCTGCAAGAACAATGCTTGAAGAGTCAAAGCTCCCAACATACTTTTGGGATGAGGCTGTTAACTGTGCATGTTACACTCAGAATATTTCTCTAATCAATCAGGCAAAAGGCATGACTCCCTATCAATTGTTCAAGAGAAGAAAACCAACTTTAAACTTTCTTCATGTCTTTGGTTGCAAATGCTTCATTCTAAGGAATCAACCAGATCACAAAGGAAAGTTTGATGCAAAAGCTGATGAAGGAATATTTGTTGGTTATTCTGCTGGAAAATCATATAGGGTCTACAATCTAAGAACCAACATTGTCATGGAATCTGTGCATGTTGTGTTTGATGATAAAAAGATTAATGGACTAACAGATGAGGGACATCATGAAGGACTCAAATTTGACAACATTGAGATATATTGTGATGATAGTGAAGATGAGAATGATGGAGAAGGCACCTCGAAAAGAATCCAAAATCTGCCTTTGGACAATGCACAGAATGCTGCATCCGTTGAAAGTCATAATTCAGCTTCCGTTGATAGAAGCAATGCAGCATCCATTGAAAGACAAAGTGCATCATCCGTTGAAGTTCATAATGAAGCATCTGTTGATCACAGTCTATCAACGGATAATCATTTCACTTCATCAGTTGATAGAACCCCCAATTCCTTTCAAAGGATCAGCAACTCAGGGGGAGTTTCAACCAATCAACATTCTATCTCACATCATGACAATACTGAGGCAACCTCATCTAGAGCTAATCTACCACCTCAAAGGAAATGGACCAAGAATCACCCTTTTGAACTGATCATTGGTGATGCTACATCTAAAGTGCAAACTAGAAGGGCTACTCAAGATGAATGCCTGTATAGTAGCTTTCTATCACAGGAGGAACCTAAGAGAGTGGAAGAAGCTCTATTGGGTCCAGATTGGATTTTAGCAATGCAAGAGGAGCTAAACCAATTTAAAAGGAACAAAGTATGGAAGCTGGTACCCAAGCCAAAGAACAAGAGTTCTATTGACACAAAATGGGTATTCAGAAACAAGATGGATGAAAATGGCATTGTCATAAGGAATAAAGCCAGATTGGTTGCTAAAGGCTATTCTCAACAAGAGGGAATAGATTTTGATGAGACATTTGCTCCAGTTGCCAGACTTGAGGCCATAAGAATCTTTCTAGCCTATGCAGCCCATGCCAATTTCAAGGTCTATCAAATGAATGTCAAGAGTGCATTTCTGAATGGAGAATGGGAGGAAGAAGTTTATGTAAGCCAACCTCCAGGATTTGAAGATCCAAATTTTCCAGACTATGTGTATTATCTGTTGAAAGCACTCTATGGACTAAAGCAATCACCTAGAGCCTGGTATGAGACTTTGTCAAAATTTCTTACTAGATAATTATTTCACAAGAGGTACTATTGACAAAACTCTTTTCTTTAGAAATTTTAATGGCTCTACGATACTTGTTCAAATTTATGTAGATGATATTATATTTGGTTCTACAGATGATAAGCTTTGTAAAAAGTTTGCTAAGTTAATGCAAAGTAAATATGAAATGAGCATGATGGGAGAGCTAACTTATTTTCTTGGTTTACAAGTTAAACAAGTTAGTGGTGGAATTTTCATTAGTCAAACTAAATATATTTATGATCTTTTAAAGAAGTTTGACTCAATGGATTGTTCATCTGCAAAAACTCCCATGACCACTGCCACCAAACTTGAATTGAACAAGGCTGAAAAGTCTATGGATATTACAAGTTATAGAGGCATGGTTGGCTCACTTTTATATTTAACTGCTAGTACACCTGATATAATGTTTTCTACATGTCTCTATGCTAGATTTCAAGCTGACCCTAAAGAATCTCACTTAGTGGCTATTAAAAGGATTTTCAGATATCTCAAAGGGACCCCAAATCTAGGAATTTGGTACCCTAGAGAGTCTGGTTTTGATCTAATTGGTTACTCAGATGCAGATTATGCAGGTTGCAAAATAGACAGGAAAAGCACAACTGGCACCTGTCAATTTCTAGGGAATAAGCTTGTGTCATGGTTCAGCAAGAAGCAAAATTCTGTTTCTACATCAACAGCTGAAGCTGAGTACATTGCTACTGGTAGTTGCTGTGCATAGATACTGTGGACGAGAAATCAACTATTTGACTATGGACTAACTGTTGACAAAATTCCTATATTCTGTGACAACACAAATGCCATTGCCATTACTGAAAATCCAGTGCAGCACTCAAGAACCAAGCACATTGACATCAAGTACCACTTCATAAGGGAACATGTGATGAAAGGTACAGTGGAACTTCATTTTGTTCCAAGTGAAAAGCAGATTGCAGACATATTTACCAAGCCACTTGATGAATCAACATTCACAAGATTAGTAAGTGAGCTAGGTATGCTTAATTATTCATAAATTCATGTCCTCATTATAATCTGTATTGAAGCCTAAAATGAATTTGTTGCAAGAACAAAGTTGGCTTTAAGTAAAGATTATTCTATCAATGGATATTCCCTATCCGTTGAAAGCCAAAATTGTTCTATCAACGGACGTTCATTATCCGTTGAAAGACAAATACATTTCTGGTAATTTTATCCTTCAATGGATAAAACTGTGTCAATCTTCAACGGATAACTATTTACCTCATCCGTTGAAGTGCCACATCAGTTGCTTTAAGTGAGTCACAGTCGTTGATTCTTTTACTTAACCGTTGATACATATATACACAGTTGTATGTATTTGTATTAAATGCAGTTTTCAGAATTTCTACAGTTTTCTTTATTCTCAAACGGCTGTAATTTACTTAAAAGTATTATTTAATCATTCTATTTACGTTTTAATTCAAGAAATATAAAAGCCCCCTGAATTCTTATTTTCACTTTACGCTTTCTTGCAATTTTTATTCTCTTTCTCTCCCAAAACTCTCAATCTTTCTCTGCAACCTCTACTCACAACAATGGCACCAGTAGTTAAGATTATGTCTCAGTCTGGATTTGTTTATGAAAAGAACAATTGCGTAGCCTTGGTGGAAAAGAATGAAGCCCACTCTGATTATCACAAGATGATGGACTTCATCAAAAACTGCAAACTAAGCTATGCAATGCTGGAAGCCCCAACTATGTATTGTGAGGTAATTGAGGAGATTTGGACAACAGCAGAGTTCAATTCCACAGATATGACCATTGCTTTCTCTCTCAAAGGTAAGGATTATTGTATTAACTGTGATGATATATAGTCTTGCTTTAAGCTACCTGAGAATAATGCCATGACACCACACACTGATAATGATGTATCTGCTATGTTAGATTCCATAGGCTATTCTTTTGATTCTGCTAGTTTAGGGAGCATTAGAAGAAAGGGCCTTAGGAAATAGTGGAGTTTTCTTGGAGATGCCTTTATCAAGGTTTTCTCTGGGAAGATTAGCAATTTTGATGCCATAACTTCATCTCTTGTTAATATGCTCTATATGCTAGTTTTTGATAGGTACTTTAATTTTAGCAACTATGTCATGCTAGAATTAGGTTCCATGTTAGGTAACAAAGCTAATAGACCTCATAACATCTACTATGCTAGATTTTTTATGTTATTGGCTAACCATATTGCTGAAGGTTTGGTCATAACTAATGAGAGAAATAAACTCAAATGTTGGGCACAAGAGAAAAGGATCCTTGCAGACCTTTTGAGAATTAACCTCAACAGCCAGGTGCCATTGGTATATTTACCAATAATGAATGCACCTCAGGTAAGTGAGGTAAATACTTCTGCAACTCCTACTTCTTCCAACCCCATTGTTTCTTTTCCTTCTAGTGTGGTAATGGAATTTGTCTCTTTGTCCCAACAGATTCCTACCAAAGTCACCAAAACTAAAATTCCAAAACGCAATCAAAGAAAACCACCTCTGTTGCTTCTCAAAAGACAACAGTTGTAACAACTACCAAAAACCCTGAAGGGAGTGAACAGGGTGTGAGTGGTAAGGGGAGGGGTGAACATCAAAAAACCCCCAGGACAAGGTGGGAGAGGTGAGTGGTACCCTAGCCAGCCAAGCCACAGTCTCTCAAAAGACTGTGGTGGTTCAAAAGGAATCAAACACATCCCTAGTTGCATCATCCCAAAAGGATGCAGCTATTGAAAATAGTCCCCAACCAAGGACACAGAACAAAAGAGGGAGGGACACTGAAGCCACACATTCACCTATCAAAGCCTTTTCAAGAAGAAGGAAGGCTAAAACCCTAGTTTCAACACAGGGGGCACACACTGCACAGATACATCCACCTGTATCTTTGCCTTCTCAAATTCAGCTTGATGTGGCTCCAGCAAATGTGGAGTCACAGCCCCATTCTCTCATAATAGACACACATCAATCACCAAATTCTCCATCACCATCTCTGGATGTGGATATGATATTCACATCAATTCCTGATTCTCCCTCTTTAAAACTAAGGGAGGAGCCCCACTCAAATCCTGGTGATCATCATCTTTTAGATGATTTGTTGGATCATCAGCCAATTCTTTCAGACCTAGTTGAAGAATCTGTGTCACCTCACTTAAAATCAATCCACACAGATTCAACAATTATGTCACTTTCAATATCTACATCTTTTCCTTCTTCAACGGATATCACTCATCCGTTGACAAGTGGTTGTTCTTCGATGGATAAGCTTAACAGCAGTTATCCATTGATATCATCAGTTTCTACTTCAACGGATACTCCCTATCCGTTGATGGTCTCTACACATATAACTGAATCAATTCCAAGTGTAGAAGACATGGTTACTTTACAATCACTTCTAGGATTGAGGGAAGGGAGTGATAATTTGAGTGAGAAGCTGGGTTGCTCCCAGGCAAAAGGAGAGGTTGAGAGTCAAAATATGCATGCTATTTCTTCCAGCATGGCAAAAGTGAGTGAGAGGAGTGCCACCTTAGTAGGTGAGGGTGAGGGTGAGGGTGTGAGGGTGTGTGTGAGCCAGGGGGGGCTCCTGATGCAAGAATATAGAGAAAATGAGAGAAAAGTAGGTACAGAAGCTATAAGGGTGGACCCAGCCATTGCTAGTGAGTCAATGATTGTGGATGATGCTGAAAAGGAAAGATAATTTCAGCAACATTACAAAGCTGTAATTGATAACATTTCCTTGGACGCTGACACTTTTACTCATCCTGTTTCAGCCTATCAACTGTTGGCTGCTCAGGACAATGTGGAGGCAGAGCAGACTTTGAACATAGTGCACACTTCAGAATCTCTTCAAAGAGATAAAGCTGCTGTTAATAGGATGCCTTCTCAAGCTGGTGAGCCATCTGAAGAGTTTGAAGTAAATTCTAATGATGATGACTCTATTTCTCTGGATGGGAGCATGAACTTAGGGGGAGATGAAGGCCCAAGTTGTGTTCCAAATTTAACTGAATGGGCATGGACAAAGAAATCTACACCATGATAGTTTGGTGTTGCTTTGGTCAAACAGGTTATGGCTATTCAAAAGGCCCTTCAGGAAACTTCATATGCTGGTACCAAGGCTATTCTTCAAGCTCATCTAGACTCTTTACATCTCCTGCAGTTGCAGCACATCAGACAGAATTTGAGTGTGGATGAACTCAAAAAGGATATTGCTGACTTGAAATCCTACAACTCTGAGAAGTTGGATTCAGTCATGCCTTATGGTACAATGCACGATTTGCTGCTGAGATTGAGGAAAGAATCTGATGCTGACAAGCGGCTGGCCAAGTTGGAAGACAGAGTTCAAGTCATTGAAAACTCTGTGGTCACCATTCTTCAAAATCAACAATCTCAGACAAATCTACTATTGCAACTGGCAAAAGCACAAGGCTTGACCCCTATCCTTGATGATAACAAAAAGGCAGAGAATAAAGGGGAAGGGGAAGGAGAGCCATCAATAAAAGTTCAAATATCTAAAGTGCTAGTTCCTTCCATCACCACTTCTCCAACACTTCAAATCAAATGAAAGCTTGATGGAATTGATCTAATCCAGATAGCAGCAGCTGAGATGAAAGTCAAAGAGCAAAGGAGGAGAATTGATGAAAGGTTGCAACAAATATTTGGTTCTACAACTTCAAAATTACAATCTGTGAAGCATAACACAAAGGTGGAGCCAATCATTATGGAGCTCAAGCCAGTAAGGAGGAATAAGGTTGGAGAGACTTCTTCAAAGAATCTGAAACCTATGGTTCTCAAGCCCAACAACAGATCCAACAAGGACTCTACAAAAAACCCTCTAAGCCTTGCTCAGTTGAAAGGAGTGGATTTTCCTCTTCCAAAGCCTGATGAAGACAAGGTTTTGGGTGGTAATATCATGAAGCACAAGGAGACCAAGGATGTGGTTGAAAGAATGAACATGGCTATCATCTTTAGAGAAGGAAAGAGTATCTGTGTGGTACAAGGACATCCCAAATTCTCAATAGCCAAGAGGGAAGAAGCCAGAAGGTTGAAGAAAGAAGCTGAAAAGCTAAAGGATGACAAAAGAGCACAAGCAAAGCTTGAAAAATAGCTAAAATCAAGTCAAGCTGAAGAAAAGAAAGAAATTGAAGACAAGGGTGAAGATGTAGGTATGGGGGACATGTTTAGTGATGATGTGGAAGAAAGAAGTGAGGAAAGAAAGGAATGGTAGAAAGGGAACAGAAAGAAGGCAAATGCAAAAAGGAAGATTGTAGATAAAACTGAAGAAACCCAATCAAAATCCAAACCACTACCTTCTATTCCTGAACCCATTATGCCTGACCCCTTCATAAACATCCATGGTGAAACAATCACTCCTAAGGAGGAACCAATTGATTGGGACACCATCAAATTACCCACCTTCTTAACCACTTCTCCGCCATCAAAGAAACAGAAAAGAAAAATTAAATCAACACCTCCTCTAACCTCAATCAAATTCACTCAGAAGCCTAAGCCTAAGCCACAAGCCTCAAAGGATGATTATGTTCACATTTGTGACATAAAGGAGTTTACAGACATTGAACTCTATCTGGATGAGCTGGAGGAAGTAAGGGGAATAGATGCCTACAGACAGCTACCAGAAAGACTAGTGTTCAAATACAAAGGAAGTGGGGAAAGGACTTGGCCCCTTTATAGAATTCTGGATGAAGGCTATTCTACCTTGGTTAGAGTCTACTCAGCTATAAGAAGGGATTATGGCTTTACCAGGACTGCCAAAACTGAGATTCTCAACAAGATTGCCAGCATAAGGAAAACTTGGTGGGAGTCCAATGCCTTGCCTAGAACATTACTCATCCCAGAGCGTGGAGTTACAGTTCATAAATCACCTCATTGGTTGATGGAGTTCAGAGACAATAAAGGAGTCAGAAGATTTTTCAGACTTGAAGATCTACTCAAGATTGCCAGTAATGAAACTCTCAAGGATATGCAATCTAAGTTGGACATCAATGAAGAAGATGAAGCTGAATTCTACAGACAACTCCAACTCCAAATAGAGGAGAATGACAGGAGGCTAGGGAAGAAAACAAGGGATCAAAGAAAAAGGAATTAATCTGCTCTAGCTAAAGGAGCACCCTTGGAAACAATGTAATTCTTCAATTCTATCTCAGTACATACACTTTTGCAGCACTTTTGAATTTCTACTTTATTTCAGTTCATATAGTTGTCAAGTGTTTTGTTATCATCAAGTTAAGCCCAAATTTATGCCTACAGTTCTAGTAGACATAAATAGGGGGACATTGTTAGATATATGTGTATTAGTTTGATGATAAGTTCAACAAAACACTTAAGTAGAAATCTGGTGTTTGTAGCCTCAACAGATAAGACCAGTCTGGCTATCCGTTGAAGGAGTAGCTTTACTTAGAAATAAGTTTAGTATTGTAGCACATTTCATTCTCTGTATTTAAGTTGTAATTCTTAGATGTTGTGGGAAATTATAAGTCATGTTGACTTCTAGTGGATATGCAAATAGGAGGGCTAATTGTAAATATTTCATGCCTTGCAATTTTGCATAAGTGAAGTAGCTGATATTAAAGGTCTTCAACGGATGAGAAACAAAGCTTCAACAGATGTCTCTAAAGCTTCAACGGATAACATCCATCAACGGATGAGTGCTTCAACGGATAAAGCTTCAACTGCTAATGCATCAACGGATAAAGCTTCAACGGATAAAGCCATCAACGGATGAAAGCTTCAACGGATGCTAAGTTCAATAACAGTTGATAGTGACAATTCATAAGCTGACAGAGGCACATGGGTTGACAGAGAAAAACTGGAATGTGGTAGCCTCTTGGAGGAATCAACAAAAAGCAACATTTCCATTCTGGTGCAAACAAGGAAGTATTCAAAGATTCACAGCTAAACCTAAATTGAATTGGATAGGGAAATGAAGAAGAAACATGTGAAGAATCTTTTAATTGTATTTTACAGTTTTGTCTTCACTTGTAAACTTGGTGATAGATAAACCAAGTAGTAGCTAGTAATTAGAGTGTGAATTTTCCAGAGCTGTTTAGAAAAATCCAGAGAGAAAATCATCTAGTTTGTACTAGGACGCAGCTGTGATTTAATTCTTTGAATCACAAATTTTCTGAAATAACACATCTCTGGTGGAACAATAAATCCACCAGAAAAGTTTTTAAGTTCTTTGTGTTCTTTACATTTGTATTTGAATATATATCTGTCTGTATTAGCTTAAAGTAATTCACACACATTTGTTCATTAAAACACTTAGCCTTAGAAACTGCTCAAAACTTGAAAAAGTTTTGAGATTTACATTCAACCCCCCTTCTGTAAATCTCATTGTTAGTTCACTGGGAATAACAACAGATATTTGAATTGATCATCCGTCGGGTACATTCTTTTTATCCGTCGGGTAGCTTTGTTGATCATTCGTCGGGCAGCTTTGTTGATCATCCGTCGGGTAACTATTTGACACTTGACTCCATTTTACTTATGCAGAATTATAAGACATCTTTTATTTACAATTAGTCAACCTATTATGTATATCTACTAGTAGTCAACATGACTCATATGCTACTACAGAATCTACACAAAGTTGTTTGCAGAAATGTGCTATAATACTTATTATTACATAAGCTACTCGCTCGATGGATATCAGATCATCATCCGTCGGGACTATATTAAATCATCTGTCGGGACTATATTTGATCATCCGTCGAGTGCTACAAAATTCACTAAGTTAAATCTACTAAGGTGTTTTGAATGACTTATCATCAAGTTCAAAACATATTCCTAAAAATCTCCCCCAATTTATGTCTACTGGAAATTTAGCCATAAATTAAGAGAAATTGATGATAATAAAACACTTCTAAAAATACAGATTGAAAATAGTAGATAAAACTGATAAGTGCTGCAATATTTACTGAAAATTGAACAATGCAAAGTATACAAAGAATAGCTCACAATCATTATCAAGGTGCTCCTCTAGTCTGAGCAGATAATCCTATTTCCTTGATTGTCTAGGTTTCTTCCCAAGCCTCCTTTTGTTCTCTTCTATCTAATTCTGGAGTTGTTTGTGGAATTCAAGTTCATCAGCTTCTGAGAGATTTAGCATTCCTTGTATTTCCAATAGAGTCTCATTGCTAGAGATACTCAATTGGTCCTCCAATATGAAAAATCTTCGAACTCCCTTTTTATCCATGAATTCCATCAACCAATAAGGTCTCAAATGCACTCTCTTTCTCGTGAAGGGAATATATAGAGTTTTTGGGAGTTCATCTTTGGCTCTATTACTCCTCAGCTCCTCAATCTTCTTTAGAACTAATCTTCTAGCAGTCACATTGTATCCAAAGTTCTTCTTGAAAGATGAGTAGATCTTTATTAGCACATATTGGCTTTCTAGAAAAATCCTGTGAAGTGGTCATATGATCTCTTTTCCTCCCTTGTATTTGAATACCATCCTTTCAGGGAGATGTCTATGAGCATCAATTCCTCTAACTTCTTCAAATTCATCTAAGTAGAGGTTGATGTCAGAAAACTCTTTGATGTCACATATGTACAACGTATCTCCTTTGTTGACTGTGGATTTAGATTTGACTAGGGTCTTTGTTTTGAGAATCACTGGTTTCACTTTCTTGCTAGCTCTTGTCTTTGTCTTCTTTGTCTTGAAGATAGGAAAGTTTAGCTCAGGAATAGGCAAGCTATCCCGTTCCACTGGCTCATCCTTTGGAATTATGGGCTTACCATGTATATTCCTAGTTGGATCCACCACCTTGAATTCTTCAAATACCATTGAGGGTTTTGATGTTTGAGTTATAGTTGTGGACTTTCTAGGAATATTGTCTTCCATTTCTTCATCATTAAAGTCCAATTTTCTCTTGGAATGGAGCTTGTATCTGAATCTTTTTTTTTGCTGTGGTTCTTCTTGCACTTCCTGATCCTTAGTTTAAGCAATTACAGTTGGTTGTACATGAATTTCTGTTGTGGTTTTTACAGCTTGAAGCTTGGCCAAGATAGCAGCTTGCTTCTTCTTTTGTTTGAACTTTTTAGCATCTAGAGTAGCTTGCTTCTTTTCTTGCCTGATTCTCTCTTTCTCTTCCTTATTAGCTTCCACAAACATGGGGTGACCAGCCACCACACAAATTCCTTACCATTTCTGTAAATCTTGGCTAATAATTTTTTGAGTGCTGAATTAGCTGGATCTTTGTAGAAGGTAATTGACCTAACCAACAGCTTCTTCTCATCTGGCCTAGGTGTATCATACACAGTATCCATAGGATTCTTGTATGAAAACTTTGAATAGTTTCTTTTAGGCTTCATGATGAAATCTGCTTTTGGAGATTTGATGCAAGATGTTTGACCTTTTTCCAGATAATTCATACTCATTCCATTCACAAAAATGTTAATGACTTTAGAGTGATGAATGAACGTTTTGTCTGGCTTCTGAATTGGCCCAAACTTTTGTTGAATTTCTGTATCTATCTTTCTCCATTTTTCTTTCAACTCCTTCTCAGCTGCTTCTACATCAATCTTTAGCAGTTTATCATCTGTGTTTAGCTTTGCTGCTACCATATTTATGATGTCAATGTTGTCCATGACTAGTGGCTTTTTGAAAGTAATTGCAGGCACAATCACTTTGCTGACTTGGATGTTTAGCACTTTCTACTCCCCCTCACTCCTTGATTCCTCTTGACTGATTGGGACAATAGCACTTTCTTTCTCCCCTTTTTGTTATCAACAAGTTGAGTAAAGGAAGAGGTTTGTGCTGCCACTAGCTTTTGAAGCAAGTCTGTTTACTGTGCTTGATGGAGACGTATAGCTGTTAGAGAGGCTTCCATAGCAGTCATTCTTTTATCCAAGGAATCCACCTTGGTTGCAAGATCAGTGTTCTTCCTTAGCTGTCTTTTTATATCAATCATTGTGGCTTCTGGAAGTTTGGCATCTAATCTTTCAGAAATATCCTTCTTTACTTGATTGATCTCTGATAGAAGTGATATCCTGGTTGTGTTAGAGGCCTTGGATTTGATGTAGTTGCAAAGAATTTAGATGTGCCTATAAGAGCTGTCTGGTGCCTGCATCTATGGTAGATTGAATATCATTGTGTATTTCCTGAATTTGATGAATGAGAGTGACCTTAAAATGTTGAAGATCACAGTCCTTGGAGAATGCCCATGAAGGAAGGCCAGATCTAGAGCTGGTGCCTGCTTCTCCCCCTATGTCCATGAGCTCCTCATTTTCACCATCATCTCCAAAGAAATCAGCAGATTCCCCAGTCTCATAGTCAACATCATCATCAGCTCTAGGTGGCATAGCTGTGATGGCATCCTTAGCTCTTTGCATTGATTGGGTGGTGTGCACCAAGTTCAGTATTCTTTCTGTATTTTCATTGCCCTGTCCAGCCATAATTTGATATGCTGGAATAGGATGAGTAAATGCCTCAACATCCAAAGAGATGGAACTTATAACAACTTGATTTTGCTGAGATAATTTCTCTATGTCTGCATCAGGCATTCATTAACTCACTAGCAATGATGTTCATCCTTATATCTCCTGTAACTGCATTTCTCTCAATTTCTCTCTCTTTATGCATCAAAGGCTCCCCTTAGCTCCCCACCCTCACCTTCACCATCTAAGGTGGGACTCTTCTCACTCACTTTTGCCAGTCTTAAAGAAATGGACTACATTAGTTCACTCCTGTTCTCTCCCTTTTCCTGGGAGAAACCCAGACTCTCACTCAATTCACTCCCTTCCCTCAGTCCTAACAGTGATCATATTACTACTAAGTCTTCTGCACTTGTGAGAATTGAAGAAATTTTAAGTTGTACAGAGAAACCCGACGGATGAGGAATATCCATCGGGACAGTAGTATGGCTATCCGACGGATGACTGCTGTCAAGCTTATCCGTCGGAATACAATCACTACTCGACGAATGATGAGTATCCATCGGGATAGAAGAAATAAATGAGTTTGGAGTGGAGACTAATATAGACTCTGTGCAGATTGATGATAATTTAGGCACAAAAGTTTCAACAGTCTCAGAAAGAAATGGCAAGTGAGCCAACAAATTATCTAAAAGATGATGCTCACTTGCTTGGATTTTTGGCTTCTCCAACAGAGTTAAAGATGGAGAATTTGGAAGTGATGTATTTATCATGTCAATATCCAGTGAGTGTGTGGGAGAATTTGGTGTATCAGGTGCTTCAATTATGAGAGATTTTGGCTGTGACTCCACATTTATTGGAGCCACATCAATCTGACTTTGAGATGGTGCAGTGACTGGGTCTTTAGCACCAGTTTGCACTGTGTTTGTGCCCTGTGCATCCCTAAGGGTTTTTGATCTTTTCTTTCTAGCATAAGTTTGTGGTGAGCTAGTGTCCCTACCCCTTTTGGCCTGTGCTCCTGGTTGAAAGCTTGTTTCAATAGTGACATCCTTTTGGGAGGATGAAACTAGTAATGAGCTTATTTCCTTATTAACAACCACAGTTTGTTGGGAAACTATGGTGTGGCTAGGTCTGGGTACTCTCTTCTCACCAGCCTTATCCTTAGGATTTCTTTGATTTTCACCCTGTCCCTCACCTTTCTCGCCCACCTTCACACTCCCCTGTTTTTGTTTAGTGGATTTTGCAACTGGTTTCTTTTGAAAGAAACCAGAGGGGGCTTTCTTAGATTTGGATTTTGAAATTTGTGATTTAGTAGCTTGGGTAGGCATCTGTTTGGTCATTGACACAGATGCTATGGCTACATTTGAAGGCAAAGAAATGTGTGAGGTTGGAAGAGTGGAGAAAGTATAAATTACCTCACTTACCCGAGGTCCCTCCATTACTGGAAAATAGAAGAGGGGCACCTCTTTGTGGTGGTCTGCTCTATTGAGATCTGCAATTATTCTTCTTTCTTGAATCCAACAATTCAACTTGTTGGCTGGGTTCTCAATCACAATGTTCTCAATGAGATGGTTAGCAAGCATCATGAAAAATCTAGCATAATAGACACTTTTACCTCTCTTATTGAGTTCTCCTAACTTAAAGCCTAACTCAAACAAAACCAAGTCACTGAAATTGAAATACTTATCAGTAACTAGCATGTAAAGCATGTTAAGCATGGATATGTTAATAGAGTCAAAGTTGCTAATTTTACCAGAAAACACTTTAGTTACCACATCACACAGATAACTCTATTCTTTCCTAAGACCCAACCTTCTAATTTCACTTAATTTAGAGGTAGTAAGTGCATAGCCCATAGAGTTTAGCATGTTAACAATATCAGTGTCTGTGTATGGAGCAGTAACAGTATTATCAGGAATTCTAAAGCATGCTTTGACAATATCACTGTTAATACAAAACTACTTACCTTTAAGAGTGAATGTGATGGTCTTATCAGTTGAGTTGTACACTGCAGTTGTCCATATCTCTTCTACAACCTCACAGTAGATGGTGGGAGATTCCAACATAGCATAGTTAAGTTTGCAGCCTTTCACAAAATCCATCATTTTGTGGTAACTTCCAGACTGTTGAATCTCCTTGTTCACTAGAGCTGTGAAGTTGTTCTTTTCATAGATGTACCCAGTTTGAGACATGATTTGATGACTGGTGCCATTGTTAGAGATTGAAATTTGCAGAGAGAGTGATTGCTTTTGAGGAAGAAAGAAGTTAGAGGAATTGAATATTAAGAATCATAATAGAATAGAATGAAAATGAATTTAGCTTTTATACTATCTCAGAAATAAACTGACAATAAATAATAAAGTAAAATAAAGTGACCAATAAAAATTTCCCAAAATAGCTGTTTAAAAAATAAACAAACTGTAAAAATTCTGTCACTTATCCGTCGTGTCATGCTTACAAACTGTAGGCATACTCGATGGATAATGTTCAGAGTTTTAACGGCTAGGATTGAGGCAATTCGACGGATGAGGATAAATCAGTTATCCGTCGAGTTATAAAATATTCCAGAAAACTAATTGATTTTTATTAACAATTAATATTCCGATGGATGATCAAACTCGATGGATAATGATCATCCGTCGGGATGTAAATTTTGACTTAACCAAAATTTCATCCAATGCAGAAAAATTAATTAAATTTCTGGCTACATAACAACTTGCAAAATGTCTGAAATGATTCAAGAATAATTAAGCATACCTAACTCACTTACCAACCTTGAAAAGGTGGATTCATCAAGTGGCTTGGTAAATTGTCTGTAAGTTGCTTTTCCCTTGGAACAAAATAAAGTTCCACAGTACCATTCATCACATGTTCCCTTATGAAGTGGTACTTGATGTCTATGTGCTTTGTTCTTGAATGCTGCACTGGATTTTCAGTGATGGCAATTGCACTTGTGTTATCACAGAAAATGGGAATTTTATCCACTTGTAGACCATAGTCCAACAATTGGTTTTTCATCCACAAAATTTGTGCACACTAACTACCAGCAACAATATACTCAGCTTCAGCTATATAAGTAGAAACTGAATTTTGCTTTTTACTGAACCAGGACACAAGCGTGTTCCCTAGAAATTGACAGGTTCCTATTGTACTTTTTCTGTCTATTCTACAACCTGCATAATCTGAATCTGAATAACCAGTTAGATCAAAACCAGAATCTCTAGGGTACCAAATGCCAAGTTTTGTTGTTCCCTTGAGATATCTGAAAATTCTCTTAATAGCTACTAGGTAAGATTCTCTAGGATCAGCCTGAAATCTGGCACAAAGACAAGTAGCAAACATTATATCTGGCCTACTAGCTGTTAAGTACAGAAGTGAGCCAACCATGCCCCTATAAATTGAAATATCCACAGACTTTTCAATAGTTTTTAATTCAAGCTTAATTACAGTGGCCATGGGAGTTTTTGCAGATGTGCAATCCATTAGATCAAACTTCTTTAAAAGATCATGAATGTATTTAGTTTGACTAATGAATATTCTATCACTAACTTGCTTAACTTGTAAACCAAGAAAGTATGTTAGTTCTCCCATCATGCTCATTTCATACTTACTTTGAATCAATTTGGCAAACTTTTTGCAAAGTTTTTCATCTGTAGAGCCAAAAATAATGTCATCTACATAAATTTGAACAAGTATACTAGAGCCATTAACATTTTTAAAGAATAAAGTTTTATCAACAGTACCTCTTGTGAAGTGATTTTCCAAAAGAAACTTTGATAAAGTGTCATACCAGGCTCTAGGAGCTTACTTCAGTCCATAAAGTGCTTTCAAAAGATAGTAGACATGATTTGGGAAATTTGGATCTTCAAAACCAGGAGGCTGACTAACATATATTTCCTCCTCCAAATCTCCATTCAGAAAAACACTTTTGACATCCATTTGATAGACCTTGAAATTGGCATGAGCTGCATAGGCTAAGAAAATTATGATGGCTTCAAGTCTTGCAACAGGAGCAAAAGATTCATCAAATCTATTCCTTCTTGTTGACAATAGCCCTTAGCAACCAATCTAGCTTTGTTCTTTACTACTATGTCATTTTCATCCATCTTGTTTCTGAATACCCATTTGGTGTCAATTGGATTCTTTCTTTTAGGCTTGGGTACCAGCTTCCATACCTTGTTCCTTTTAAATTAATTTAGCTCCTCCTGTATAGCTAAAATCCAATCAGGATCCAACAAACTTCTTCTACCTTCTTTGGTTCTTCCTTAGACAAGAAGCTGCTATATAGACATTCTTCTTGAGTTGCTCTCCTTGTTTAAACTCTAGAAGATGCATCACCAATGATAAGCTCAAAAAGGTGATCCTTAGTCCATTTTCTTTGTTGAGGTAGATTAACTTTAGATGAAGAGGCCTCATTGTTGTCTTGATGTGTGACTGAGTTTAGATTATTAGAAACTTCCCTTGAGTTTGTGACTCTTTGATTTGAGAAAGGAGAGCTTTTTGTAACACCCCCAGATCCGGGGTCAGGGATCCGGGTCGTCACGGTCTTTCTTTCCACAATATCACTTTACTTAATTAATAATAATTAACCTTATGCTGTAATCCCACACTAACACACACCATAACCCGTTATAGTCTCAGAGATGAAATTGAAATAAGTACAAGTCTTTGAATCCACAATTTAAAAGTTATTACAACCCAAAATGATTACTTGATAAATTTACAATTAATTGCCATTATCTGCCACAAATTATAATTATACATAATTGATTCCCAAAAGTAGAAGGTCTGATCTACAGATAGATCTACCTCTGCAGCTATAGCAGCTATGATCTCAACGGGAAGGCGCGGGGCGCTTCCCACACTCTTGCGCTGGGTCTGCTTGAGTCTGGCCATCTTTCCTAACTGTTGTTGTGTGATGAAGAAATAAAGCAAGAGTGAGCATTACAGCTCACAAGATAATATATAGTGTAAACAATAATGCAAGTATCTAAATGGATAACTTACTAGAATCCTTTATCAAGTGCAAGATAATTACTTACTGGATATAAGCAAAAACAAGGGATGAAGTTACCAAATACTTCACTATACTTATATCATTTATAAAGCTACTTGAACTACCAATGTTCAAGGTATAAGGAGCTTTCAACAGTTCATCACATAGATGAGACTACAAGATAAGATTTGAATAGATTAAATCTTTGAAGTATTATTGAAGGAAATGAAGTTATGATATACTTTATTAAGTTCTGATATATATATCCACATATATACCTTCTTTATACAGTTCCTGAAAACCTCTGTCATGTAAAGTATGAACAGAGTTTGTAACATCCAATAAATTTTTGGAAGGGAAAAGAATTGTGGCATAAACCCGATATCTTGCTGATCAGGGAAAGATACCAATAAGTAACCTTTTCTACTAGTAGATGGAAGAATTCCCCACTGGTCATCACCCTGGTCGCAATAGTACCTTATGCTGGACTGCCACTCAGCCACTTACGCATTTGATGGACTCCCACTGAGCCACTTACACTTTCATGGACGCCCACTGAGCCCATGTTGCTTATGCCGACTTGATAGATGGACTTACTTCCCGAACGTTGGGTAAGTAATCAATTCATTTACCAAAACCGCAACCTTGTTGTGAATATAAAATACACCACAGAGCCGGATCCCTCTGGTTTTGAGCGAGTATTTAAATCCCCTTAAAAAGGAAGATCTTAAATATAAAAATAAAGAATAAATTTCAGAAAATAATCGGAGTCATAGGTCCTCATATGAATATTCAAATAATATTCAATTAAATAATATAAGCGGAGTCATCTGTCCTCGAATAAATATTCAAGTAATATTCATTAAATAATATAAAGTGAGTCATAAGTCCTCGAATGAATATTCAAGTAACATTCATTAAATAATATAAAGTGAGTCATAAGTCCTCAATTGAATATTCAAGTAATATTCATTAAATAATATAAAGTGAGTCATAAGTCCTCGAATGAATATTCAAGTAATATTCATTAAATAATATAAAGTTATCGAATAAACCTTATTCGATTAATAGTTTTGAAAACTATATCTCTCTATATATATAAATATATATATATATATAATATACTCGGGAACATCGACTCCCGGTTTAGAAAATGGTTCACCTTTGGGTCCCCTATACTCAGGGTATACGCAACTACTGCTTATCTCTAGCATAGGTATTATGCAACTAATAAGCATTTGAACCAACAGATATATAAATCAAGAATACGAAACAGGCATGCATATATACCATATCACATGCTCCAATATATCGCAAGAATTTGCTAATAACAAATATGCATTTATCAGAAGATCATGCATATACACATATACATCACAACAACAGTTATACGGGTAGAAAACTTGCCTGAGAGACTGGGGGTTACAAATGGCTTGGGACGAGTCTGGTAACCTATAAACAACATATAAGTTGGAATTAAACCAAAGTCACTTATAAATCTATACTTTAACCAATTTAGACTCTAACGCTCGCTTTGCGCTTAACGATTCACTTAAGTCGCTCGAGTACCCTCGGCTCCACCATTTTTAATAAATTAACCATTACGATTTTTAAGGAAATTCTTTCTCGAGTGTCTTACCAACTGCCTATTACACTTTAAATAAATGTTTCATACTCCAATTAGTCATTTAAGGTCTTTAACCTATGTTTCAAAGTAAGGCGAGGGGTAATGGTTCGTTCGCGAAACGTCGCTACTTAAAACGGCCGTTTCTCCTAAACCGTACATCAGAATCAAACGAACCACATATCAAAACGAAGCTCGTAACATGAACTATCTAATCATGGAAATGGTCAAAATATAGCAGGGAGTTCTCGGGTCCTAATGTTAAGAACAAAAACAGCCTAAAGAAAATCGAACATTATGACCGCTATGTTTACGCGATTACCCAAATTTAAAACACTCCGATTCAACCCATAATCAATCCACAATCACAACCCAATCAAAACTCCATCCATACTACATCATAACAGCCCCAACAACTCAAAATTTAAAATTTATACTTATTCTTAAACTTGAATTTAACTACACTTAAGTTCATTAATCAACAATCCAAGAACTACCACTCCAAAAACTTCACAAAATCAACTAATCTCTACATTTACAACTAGCAAACCTCTCATGAATTATAATAACAAAACTAAACCTAATTATTCAAATAAAGTTAGGGTTTGGAGGGGTTATACCTTCCTTGGAGAGTGGAAATTCAAGAGAATAGCTTGGAATCACCCTTAAAGTCCTTATCCAAGCTTAATCTAAACAAAACTTCAAGAACAAAAAATTTAGTTCTTGAAAAACACTATTCACCATCTTCTTCCATGATTTTTAGGAAGAGATTGTGAATGATTTAGGAGCTCAAACTTATAGGATATCCATAACTATGCATAAGGAGTCTTGGATAATTACCTTGTGATTTAACAAAGCTTGGAACTAGGATTTTGATTTTTCTTTCTTTGGAAAAGAAGAAAAGCCGAGAGCAAGATGAAGAAAATGAAATGATCTTTGTGTTTTGGGTGAAATGATTGTTGGATTGTTGTTTTTAGCTTGATTTTGGTTAATTACCTTTTTAACCATGAACTTTGTGTGGTTTTAAATCAACCACACCTCCTTCCCCCTTATGTCATGCTTATGTCACCTTGTTATATCATCATCCCTTACTTGCCCTCTTCTTATTGGTTTGATGACCTCATCATCACTAACCTCTTTGATTAGCTTCTAATTACTTGGCTAATGACCGCTGATCTTTTATACGGTTCGCTTAACTTTCGTTTTCGTTTATCGTTTGAGGGATCATAACCAGGATCTTATTACTTGGGTTCCCTTAACCTTTCTCAATACATTAAATTTCTTTTTATGATCCTCTCTTATAATCCTTTAATTTAAATCCTTTTTATCCTGTTACCTTATACTCAATTCTTTCGGTATTTGGTGGATTTTCGGGAAAAATCAAAGTGTTCGTATTTGGATTCTGACGATCTTTACATACGCTTATATATCATATAGAGTACCAATAAAATCTCA
This sequence comes from Apium graveolens, assembly GCF_009905375.1. Lineage (NCBI taxonomy): Eukaryota > Viridiplantae > Streptophyta > Magnoliopsida > Apiales > Apiaceae > Apium > Apium graveolens. Next base: position 92,633,936 of record NC_133652.1, read on the forward strand.
GAATATCCATATAAGAACCCCTACATAGTGTGGCATGAAAAGTTTTCTTATTCAGAAATATCAGCAAAAACACTATTCATAAGGGTTACAAAAAGTTCAAAATTTTGGGGTTATTACAGTCTCCCCTCCTTAAAAGGATTCCGTCCCGGAATCAAATAGAAAACAATTGGGGGGTACTTTTCTAGCATTGCGCTCTCTAGTTCCCAAGTTGATTCTTCCACATTATGATTCTGCCATAGCACTCTGACTAGCTTGATCACTTTGTTCCGAAGCACCTGCTCCTTCTTATCCATAATCTTTACTGGTTTCTCCACGTAAGTCAGATCTGGTTGCATATCCACATGCTCGTACTCCACTATGTGTCTGGCATCCCGATGATACTTCCTTAGCATTGACACATGGAACACATTATGAACTTGTTGTAGGTTCGGGGGTAAGGCTAGCTCGTAAGCCAACTTCCCAATCCGTCTTAGTATCTCAAAAGGTCCAATGTATCTTGGGCTTAGTTTTCCTTTCTTTCCGAACCTCATTAACCCTTTCCAAGGGGATACTTTTAGTAGTAATAAGTCCCCTACTCCATACTCCTTGTCCTTTCGGGCTAGGTCTGCATATTTCTTCTGTCTGTCTTGGGCTGCTACCAGCCGTCCTCTGATGAGATCCACTATGTCTTTGGTCCTTTGGACCACTTCGGGTCCGAGCATCTTCCGCTCTCCTACTTCATCCCAGTATAAGGGAGATCGACACCTTCTTTCGTACAGGGCCTCATAAGGCGGCATTCCGATGCTAGCATAAAAGCTATTATTATAAGAAAACTCGATCAACAGCAAGTGATCATCCCAACTTCCTTTAAAGTCTATTGCACAGACTCTCAACATATCCTCTAGTGTCTGGATGGTCCTTTCACTCTGCCCATCCGTCTGGGGATGGTAAGCGGTACTCATATTTAACATGGTCCCCGCACATTCTTGAAAGCTCCTCCAAAATCTGGAGTTGAACCTGGGGTCTCGGTCTGAGATAATGGACGCTGGGACTCCATGTCGCGTCACTATTTCCTTAAGGTAAATGTCCACCAGTCTATCAACTGTGTATCTCTCATTGATAGGAATGAAATGAGCTGACTTTGTCAGTCGGTCTATAATTACCCATATGGCATCATGGTTGGCTTTCATCCCTGGTAAACCGACAATAAAATCCATGGCTATCTGTTCCCATTTCCATTCAGGAATCTCCAGGGGTCGTAAAAGTCTACTGGGTCTCTGGTGCTCTGCCTTTACTCTTTGGCAAGTCAAACATTTACTTACCCATTCTGCTACGTCCCTCTTCATGTTGGGCCACCAGTAATATTCCTTCAAATCCCTATACATCTTGGTGCTTCCCGGGTGAATGGAATATCTTGAACTATGGCTTTCATCCAAAATCTCGTCTTTAAGCTCTTGAACGTTCGGAACCTAAATCCGGTAGGAGTACCTCATTATCCCTTTATTATCTCTCTCAGTATGGATCTCTTCTCCAGTCATTGATTCTCTGCCTTCATTCATTACTTTCTCTTGGCACAATCTAATCTTTTCCAATAACTCTAGATGCATTGAGATCTCAAAAAGCTTTTCAGTTCCGGTTCCGGTTACCCTTAATTCTATTTCCATTCTCTCAAAATCCTTTATCAATTCTTCCGAAGTCGTTATCATTCTGAGTCTTTCTTTTCTACTAAGGGCATCAGCCACCACATTGGCTTTCCCCGGGTGATAGAGAATCTCACAATCATAGTCCTTGATTAGCTCTAACCATCTCCTCTGGCGCATGTTGAGTTATTTCTGCATAAATATGTACTTGAGGCTCTTATGGTCTGTGAAAATCTCGCACTTCTCTCCATACAAGTAGTGCTTCCAAATTTTTAAGGCAAAAACTATTGCCGCGAGCTCAAGGTCATGAGTAGGATATCTAATCTCGTATTCCTTCAGTTGTCTCGACGCATACGCAATCACTTTACCGTGCTGCATAAGCACACACCCTAATCTTTTGTGCGACGCGTCACTAACACCGGGGCCGTTACCAACCTTTTCTTTAATTCTTGAAAACTGTTCTCGTATTTCTCCGTCCATTCAAACTTCTCTATCTTACGAGTAAGTCGTGTCAAAGGGGCTGCGATCTTCGCAAAGTCCTGTACAAATCTACGATAGTAGCCGGCCAATCCTATGAAACTCCTTACCTCTGTGGGTGTGGTTGGCCTTTCCCAATTTGAGACCGCCTCTATCTTGGAGGGGTCGACCAATACTCCTTCTTTATTGATCACATGTCCTAAAAACTGTACTTTATTCCGCCAGAATTCACACTTCGAGAATTTGGCATATAACTGTTCCTCTCTGAGTATTCCTAGAGCTATCCTCAAATGCTCTGCATGTTCTGCCTCAGTCCTTGAGTAGATTAAAATATCATCGATAAAAACTATCACACACTTGTCCAAGTACTTCTTAAATACTCTGTTCATTAAATCCATGAAAGTCGCTGGGGCGTTGGTTAATCCAAAGGACATTACTAAGAACTCATAGTGCCCATACCTGGTACGGAACGTTGTCTTGGGAATATCTTCGGGTTTAATCTTTAGTTGGTGATATCCAGTTCTCAGGTCAATCTTGGAAAAATAAACAGCGTCCTTTAGCTGGTCGAACAGATCGTCTATTCTAGGTAACGGGTACCTGTTCTTTATGGTTAGCTTGTTCAACTCTCAATAGTCGATGCACAACCTCATGCTCCCATCCTTCTTCCTTACAAATAACACCGATGCTCCCCACGGAGACACACTGGGTCTAATCATACCCTTATCCAAAAGTTCCTGCAATTGGGTAGCTAATTCCTTCATTTCTAATGGGGCTAACCGGTAAGGTGCTTTTGAAACTGGCGCCGTCCCTGGGGCCAACTCAATAGCAAATTCAATCACTCTATCGGGTGGTAATCCCGGAAGGTCTTGTGGGAATACATCTTCAAATTCGTTGACTACCGGAATATCTTGTAAGTTGGGCACCTCCTTCTGCGTGTCCACCACATAGGCTAGGTAAGCCTCATTTCCTTTTCGTAGCATCCTTTTAGCCTGGGCCATAGTCAAAAATTTCTGCGTCTGCCTCTTTCCTCTAAATATGACTTCTTTCTTTCCTGGGATATTTAACTTAACTTTCTTCCCCTTACAGTCTATCTGAGCATCATTGCTAGATAGCCAGTCCATTCCCAAAATTACATCAAACTCCCCTAATTTAAAAGGAATCAGATCAACACTAAAAGATTGCTCCCCTATGCCTAACTCACAGGCGGAGTAAATCTGGTTAACAGGAATAATTTCATGATTGGCTATTTCTACTTATAAGGGTTCTATCAAGGGTTCAGCCTTAAGTCTTAATTTATGCGCAAGGTCCTTTGATATAAAAGATTTAGTTGCTCCCGAATCAAATAAAACGTTTGCACTGACTGAATTTAGAGAAAGGGTACCTGCTATCACATCTGAGTCTTTCATAGCATCCTGGACTGTCATGTTGAAAGTCCTCACAGTAGGTGGCTTATTGGAGGCAGCCCTGCTGGCTCCTGAAGCTGCTGGTTTGTTCATTGGGCATTCCCTCTTCCAATGACCCGGGCGTCCACACTGATGACAAGTGGTAGTTGGAATGACAGCAGGGGTTGATGATGGGCACTTAGTTGAATAGTGACCCTCTCGATCGCACTTAAAGCAGGTTACTGGCTTTCCTTTACACTCCCCAGTATGCATCCTTCCACAAGTGTTACAGGATGGCAATGGGGGTCGAGACTGGTTGGAATAGGACATTCTTGACTTCTGGCCGCTCTGGCTCACATTCACGCTCATTGGCCGCTTAAACCCAGTGTTCTTTCCCGGTAGGGACACTGCTCCTCGATTAAATCTAGTTGGGAAGCTCCTTCCTGCGGAACCTCCACCCATGCTCATGCTTTTCCTCTTTATTCCCTTCTTCTCTCTTTCCCTCTGCATCTGTTCACTTCCGGCTTCTACAATTGTTGCTTTTTACACCAGAGTGGCATAATCAGTAAGCTCAAGGATTGCCACCCTATTCTGAATCCACGGTTTCAGTCCCTGCTGAAACCTCCTAGCTTTCTTTTCCTCGGTGCTCACAAATTCCGGCACAAACCTTGATAACTCAGTAAATTTTGCTTCGTACTCTGCTACGGATAAGTTATTCTGCTTTAGCTCCAAGAACTTGAGCTCCATCTGGTTCTCCATAAACCTCGGGAAATACTTTCCCAAAAATAACTGACTGAACCTCTCCCAGGTTATAATAGCATCGGTCTCCATATTTTTCTTGGCCTCCCACCAGTAGTTAGCCTCTCCTTTGAGAAGGTAGGTAGCAAATACAGTCTTCTGTGCCTCATCGATACTCAAAATCTCAAAGGATTTCTCCATTTCCTTTAACCATGCCCTTGCCTCAACTGGGTCGGCTGATCCGTGGAACTCAGGGGGCTTAAGGGACTTAAAAGCCCTAAAAGAGTTTGCCACATCATTGTTATTTCCTTGAGGGGGTGGGTTGGGTTGACGTTCTAAGTTCTTCCTTTGTAGTTACATGAACTGGCCCATGGGATCCATGCCTGGGTTTGGTACTGGTTGCTCAACCTCAGTTTCTCCTTCTTCAGCCTCTATCTCAAATCCCTCAACATCATATGTTTCTTTCTCCTCTTCATACAGGGAGTCATCCTGTTCAACATAAGCCTCATCTTCCTCTTCACTGTGTTCCTGGTTCCTATCGTCCTGGTTATGGCTTCCCTGATCCTCAGATCCAGGGTTCGCCCTAGTTCCAATCTTTCTTAGCGGCATGATACTGATAATTATTTGGGGAAATTCAACGTTAGGTCACAATCATACACAACATTGTGCCTTGCACAGTTCTATAATGGGGAGAATGTATCTCGCAATTCTATTATATTATGACAGTTCTAATAAGAAGTGCAGTAATAATAATAATAAAAACAGTGATCTCGTCACTAAGGAACTGAACCGAAAGGAAACAAATATATACATAATGTGAGAAATACATAGTTTGATCTGGTCAAAAGTACAACAGTGCTACAGCCATCTGTCCCAAAAGTGATACACAATAGTCTATCTGTCTAGTCAGAAAAAGGGATGCTATATATAAGTCAACTATCCCGGAAAATTGGCTCTTACTAAGGCCTCGACTATCTAGACAACTAGACTATCCCATCGTCAGTCCTGAATCACACACCGGAGCGGGTCAGCTCCCATACCCTTTCCAACGCATGACGGAAGATATAGTCGGCCTGCCGCCTGGAGATCCTACCATGCCTGTCCCCCTGGAGCGATCTGAGTCTCGCTCGGGACGTGAGCTCTATCCCCGTTAGCTCCCTCCTCAAGGATCGGGGTATAGCAGCCCTAGTCTCATAAGCTCGGGTACACCTACCCGCCCTCTCCGCATCCAACTCCCTCCTGGCCTCATCCAGCCGGACCTCAGCAACAGCCACTCGGGTCCTCAATACATCCTGAACATAGTCGTGGGCTAACAAAGACTGCCTATGAGCAGGGTCGAGAGGTGGTGAATCTGGAGCCGCTGGGGGTGCCTCCTCGGTCTGCCTAGGCTCGGAAGTATGGGTCTCTAAGCTTTCATCATAGGGGATCCAAGATAGTGGTGGAGGGGTAGGAGCTCTTACCACCGGGAGTGTGGGTAAAGGGGTACTAGTGTACACTACCATAGCTCCGACACGCTCCTCAGCTACTGGGACCTCATCCGGGTCCTCCTCATCTGAAATAGCAATGACCTCTGTCTCTCACTCCTCTGAGGGGTCCTCCTCATCCTCCTCCATCTTAGGCTCCTCCTGATCCTCGACATCTAGCAGTGCCTCATCATGCTCACGCTCGAACATCTCAGGGTCCTCTATCTCATGCGCCTACACATTAAACGAGCTAAATTACTATCATGATACTTATAAGGGTTCCCGTAAGGGTTTTAACTGTCAGCGCTACTTTAAGTAGTCCGACCATGAACTTGGCAAGAGTTCTTATTATCTTTGTGAGTTTATTATTATATCGTCGCATCATCTCTGAGGTTTATAACGCTTGGCTCTGATACCATTTCTGTAACACCCCCAGATCCGGGGTCAGGGATCCGGGTCGTCACGGTCTTTCTTTCCACAATATCACTTTACTTAATTAATAATAATGAACCTTATGCTGTGACCCCACACTAACACACACCACAACCCGTTATAGTCTCAGAGATGAAATTGAAATAAGTACAAGTCTTTGAATCCACAATTTAAAAGTTATTACAACCCAAAATGATTACTTGATAAGTTTACAATTAATTGCCATTATCTGCCACAAGTTATAATTATACATAATTGATTCCCAAAAGTAGAAGGTCTGATCTACAGATAGATCTACCTCTGCAGCTATAGCAGCTATGATCTCAACGGGAAGGCGCGGGGCGCTTCCCACGCTCTTGCACTGGGTCTGCTTGAGTCTGGCCATCTTTCCTAACTGTTGTTGTGTGATGAAGAAATAAAGCAAGAGTGAGCATTACAGCTCGCAAGATAATATATAGTGTAAACAATAATGCAAGTATCTAAATGGATAACTTACTAGAATCCTTTATCAAGTGTAAGATAATTACTTACTGGATATAAGCAAAAACAAGGGATGAAGTTACCAAATACTTCACTATACTTATATCATTTATAAAGCTACTTGAACTACCATTGTTCAAGGTATAAGGAGCTTTCAACAGTTCATCACATAGATGAGACTACAAGACAAGATTTGAATAGATTAAATCTTTGAAGTATTATTGAAGGAAATGAAGTTATGATATACTTCATTAAGTTCCGATATATATATCCACATATATACCTTCTTTATACAGTTCCTGAAAACCTCTGTCATGTAAAGTATGAACAGAGTTTGTAACATCCAATAAATTTTTAGAAGGGAAAATAATTGTGGCATAAACCCGATATCTTGCTGATCAGGCAAAGATACCAATAAGTAACCTTTTCTACTAGTAGATGGACGAATTTCCCACTGGTCATCACCCTGGTCGCAATAGGACCTTATGCTGGACTGCCACTCAGCCACTTACGCATTTGATGGACTCCCACTGAGCCACTTACACTTTCATGGACGCCCACTGAGCCCATGTTGCTTATGCCGACTCGATAGATGGACTTACTTCCCGAACGTTGGGTAAGTAATCAATTCATTTACCAAAACCGCAACCTTGTTGCGAATATAAAATACACCACAGAGCCGGATCCCTCTGGTTTTGAGCGAGTATTTAAATCCCCTTTAAAAAGAAAGATCTTAAATATATAAAAACGAGTTTTGGGATCCGCTCTAACTTTTTAAAAATCATTTTAAAGACTCGAAAACACTTTAAAGAGTGTTTGGAGTAATGTTGATTTAATAAAGTAAATCAGTCCCAATATATTAGAAAATATCTGAATATTATCATTTAAATAATATTCCCTTAAAGAATAATCTTTATACAAATAATTGAAGTAGAAGTTGTAAAACTTATACTTGAAATGCGTATTAAATAACCAAAGATATACTTATACGAAAGTACTATCTTTATTTAAATAATCAAAAAAATAAGTTTGATTATCGACACCTTATTCTTTAGTAAAATAAAGAATACATTTCAGAAAATAATCGGAGTCATAGGTCCTCATATGAATATTCAAATAATATTCAATTAAATAATATAAGCGGAGTCATCTGTCCTCGAATGAATATTCAAGTAATATTCATTAAATAATATAAAGTGAGTCATAAGTCCTCGAATGAATATTCAAGTAACATTCATTAAATAATATAAAGTGAGTCATAAGTCCTCGAATTAATATTCAAGTAATATTCATTAAATAATATAAAGTGAGTCATAAGTCCTCGAATGAATATTCAAGTAATATTCATTAAATAATATAAAGTTATCGAATAAACCTTATTCGATTAATAGTTTTGAAAACTATATCTCTCTATATATATATAAATATATATATATATATATATAATATACTCGAGAACATCGACTCCCGGTTTAGAAAATGGTTCACCTTTGGGTCCCCTATACTCAGGGTATACGCAACTACTGCTTATCTCCAGCATAGGTATTATGCAACTAATAAGCATTTGAACCAACAGATATATAAATCAAGAATACGAAACAGGCATGCATATATACCATATCACATGCTCCAATATATCGCAAGAATTTGCTAATAACAAATATGCATTTATCAGAAGATCATGCATATACATATATATATCACAACAACAGTTATACGGGTAGAAAACTTACCTGAGCGACTGGGGTTTACAAATGGCTTGGGACGAGTCTGGTAACCTATAAACAACATATAAGTTGGAATTAAACCAAAGTCACTTATAAATCTATACTTTAACCAATTTAGCTCTAACACTCGCTTTGCGCTTAACGATTCACTTAAGTCGCTCGAGTACCCTCGGCTCCACCATTTTTAATAAATTAACCATTACGTGTTTTAAGGAGATTCTTTCGCGAGTGTCTTACCAACTTCCTATTACACTTTACATAAATGTTTCATAATCCAATTAGTCTTTTAAGGTCTTTAACCTATGTTTCAAAGTAAGGTGAGGGGTAATGGTTCGTTCGCGAAACGTCACTTCTTAAAACGGCCGTTTCTCCTAAACCGTATATCGGAATCAAACGAACCACATATCAAAACGAAGATCGTAACATGAACTATCTAATCATGGCAATGGTCAAAAGCTAGCAGGGAGTTCTCGAGTCCTAATGTTAAGAACAAAAACAGCCTAAAGAAAATTGGACATTACGACGGCTATGTTTACGCGATTACCCAAATTTAAAACACTCCAATTCAACCCATAATCAATCCACAATCACAACCCAATCAAAACTCCATCCATACTACATCATAACAGCCCCAACAACTCAACATTAACAATTTATACTTATTCTTAAACTTGAATTTAACTACACTTAAGTTCATTAATCAACAATCCAAAAACTACCGCTCCAAAAACTTCACAAAATCAACTAATCTCTACATTTACAACTAGCAAACCTCTCATTAATTATAACAACAAAACTAAACCTAATTATTCAAATAAAGTTAGGGTTTGGAGGGGTTATACCTTCCTTGGAGAGTGGAAATTCAAGAGAATGGCTTGGAATCACCCTTAAAGTCCTTATCCAAGCTTAATCTAAACAAAACTTCAAGAACAAAAAATTTAGTTCTTGAAAAATACTATTCACCATCTTCTTCCATGATTTTTAGGAAGAGATTGTGAATTATTTAGGAGCTCAAACTTATAGGATATCCATAACTATGCATAAGGAGTCTTGGATAATTACCTTGTGATTTAACAAAGCTTGGAACTAGGATTTTGATTTTTCTTTCTTTGGAAAAGAAGAAAAGCCGAGAGCAAGATGAAGAAAATGAAATGATCTTTGTGTTTTGGGTGAAATGATTGTTGGATGGTTGTTTTTAGCTTGATTTTGGTTAATTACCTTTTTAACCATGAACTTTGTGTGGTTTTAAATCAACCACACCTCCTTCCCCCTTATGTCATGCTTATGTCACCTTGTTATGTCATCATCCCTTACTTGCCCTCTTCTTATTGGTTTGATGACCTCATCATCACTAACCTCTTTGATTAGCTTCTAATTACTTGGCTAATGACCGCTGATCTGTTATACGGTTCGCTTAACTTTCATTTTCGTTTATCATTTGAGGGATCATAACCAGGATCTTATTACTTGGGTTCCCTTAACCTTTCTCAATACATTAAATTCCTTTTTATGATCCTCTCTTATAATCCTTTAATTTAAATCCTTTTTATCCTGTTACCTTATACTCAATTCTTTCGGTATTTGGTGGATTTTCGGGAAAAATCAAAGTGTTCGGATTTGGATTCGGACGATCTTTACATACGCTTATATATCATATAGAGTACCAATAAAATCTCAGAATATCCATATAAGAACCCCTACATAGTGTGGCATGAAAAGTTTTCTTGTTCAGAAATATCAGCAAAAACACTATTCATAAGGGTTACAAAAAGTTCAAAATTTTGGGGTTATTACACTTTTTGTAAGTGATCTATTCTGACTTCCAGCTTCTCTTGATGACTCGACGGATGGTGCACTTTGTGTCCCAACGGATGAAGCTGATTGTCTCCCGACGGATAAGGCAGATTGTCTCCCGACGGATGAAGCATTTTACAACTCGACAGATGTTGAATTATGTGCTTCATTAGTTGTAGATTTTTTTGCATTATCCTTATTCACTATTTCTTGATCACTTTCATCATCACTAACCATCTCCACATTATCAAACTTGAGGCTTTCGTGATAATCTTCGTCTTGCAGTCCTTCAATCCTTTTATCATAAAATACAACATGTACTGATTCCATAAAAATGTTGGTTTTTAGATTGTAGACTCTATATGCTTTTCCCACAGCATATCCAATAAAAATTCCTTCATCTGCTTTAACATCAAACTTCCCATGTTGATTAGTTTGATTCCTCAAGATAAAACATTTGCAGCCAAAGACATGAAGAAAATTCAGAGTTGGTTTCTTATTCTTGAACAATTGGTAGGGTGTTATACACTTTGCTTGATTAATCAAGAAAATATTCTGAGTATAGCAGGCAGTATTCACAGCTTCAGCCCAAAAATATGTTGGTAACTTTGATTCTTCAAGCATTGTCCTTGCAGCTTCAATAAGAGATATGTTCTTTCTTTCCACTACTCCATTTTGTTGTGGAGTTCTTGATGCAGAAAACTCATGCATTATCCCATTCTCTTCACAAAATGATCTCATCACAGAATTCTTGAACTCAGTTCCATTGTCACTCCTGATTCTCCTTACTTTAAAATCAGGATGATTGTTGACTTGCCTTATGTGATTGATGATGATTTCACTAGCTTCATCTTTAGACTTAAGGAAATATGTCCAAGAGAACTTTGAGAAATCATCCACAATTACAAGGCAAAAACTTTTCCTTGAGATGGACAACACATTGACTGGTCCAAATAGATCCATGTGTAACAATTGTAGAGGTTCTTCAATTGTTAAATCAAGCTTCTTTCTGAATGATGCTTTAATCTGCTTTCCCTTTTGACAGGCATCATACAATCCATCCTTAGAAAACTCCACTTGAGGAATGCCTCTAACCAGTTCTTTCTTGACAAGCTCATTCATGGTCTTGAAGTTTATATGGGACAGCTTCTTGTGCCATAGCCAACTTTCATCTTGACTTGCTTTACTAAGAAGACAAGTGACAGATTCTACATTAGATGAGTTGAAGTCAGCTAGATACACATTTCCTTTTCTCACTCCAGTGAGAACCACTTTGTTGCTTCTTTTGTTTGTCACAACACAGGCTTCTGAATTGAAGGTTACTGAATTGCTCTTATCACAAAGCTAGCCGACACTCAACAAGTTGTGCTTGAGACCATCCACTAGGGCAACCTCTTCAATGATGATATTGTCTTTTGAAATTAAGCCATATCCCACAGTATAACCCTTGATGTCATCTCCAAAAGTAATACTTGGGCCAACTCTCTCCTTGAACTCTGTGAGCAGGGTAGAATCTCCAGTCATGTGCCTTGAACAACCACTATCCAGGTACCAAAGATTCTTTCTGTTTCCCTGCACACATCAAAACCAAATCAAGTTGATTTTGGTACCCAAGTTTCCTTGGGTCCTACCTTGTTAGCTTTCTTCTTTGGTTTCTTAGGTTTGATCTCATTAGACTTGGGAATTTCTGATTCATTCTTAGTCATTTGAGTTGGACCTTTGAAACCAGTCATTTGAACACAATTATCATACACATTTTGATTAACAGGAAAAGGCATGCTATTTGCAAACATGTTATTCCAGTAAGGCATGCTAAATGGCATTTGTGGCATACTAAATGCAATATAATAAGGATTAGGTGCAAATGGCATATTAGCAAATTGTGCATTCATATTCTGAGCAGACATATCATTCATAGGCATAAAAGGCATGGCATCCATGTTGGGAAAAGAAGATGGTACAGATATAGGAGTAGGCATGGCAAGTTTGCAATTAATAGATAAATGATTAACACTACCACACTTAGCACATATTTTTCTTGGAGCATACTTATCAGGTGTGTAGTTGTTATGTTTGTTAATCCCTACTTTCCCATTTCTTTTGTTTTTCTTTTTAGTTTCTGTTTTAACCTCAATCTTTTCTAATCTGTCATTCAATTGCTTGATGGACAAATGATCAACATTAACTTTCTTCTCCTTCTTTACTTGACTTGATTCTCCTGAAACAAAGTTTTTGGAAACTGATCCATATTTTTCATTTAACTTGGCAAGCTTAGCTTTGCTCACTGGTTTGCTCTCAGGCGACGGATGTGGCTCTTTGTCACTCGACGGATAATCCTTTTGATTATCCGATGGATGATTCTCATCATCCGCCGAGTCCACATCTGTTAGCAATCCTTCAACCAAATTGGATTCCAGCTTCTCCTTACTCGTTTTCCAGGCTGCATCATAAAAGGACTCGATACCTTGAACTTTAGTGATTTGAGCGTGGACATCTCTGGATGATTTCCATGCTTTAATCACTTCCTGTTCTCATTCAAGCTGCTTCTTTAAAATCTCTTCTTTCTTCAAGGACTCGGTTAATTCATCCTTAGCAATCTTACACTCAATTCTCAATTTTTCAAATTCAATAAACTGAGACTCTAACACATTATTCCTCTCACTTAAAAAGTAATTGTTTTCTTTAATTTTAGCATTTTCCTTAGTGAGGGACTTAAGTGTAACACGCAAGTGATATAATTCTGTAGACATGTCATTGATTGCATCATTACACTCAGCTTTAGATAAATGAGCTAGGTTAGTGGTGATTACCTGATTACTTGAAGAACTTGTTTCCGTTTCATCAGACTTGGCCATCAGGGCTAGATTGACATAGCTTACATCCTCATCTTCATCCAATCCATCATATGCCCAGTCGTTTTCCTGTGTAATGAAAACCCTTTCCTTTTGCTTGAGCAACTCAAAATATTTATGTTTGTAATCAACAGGCTCAAACTTCTTTTTGCTGGAATCTGGCTTTCTAAACTCACTGGAAAAATGCCCTGCCAAGCCACATTTGAAACATTTGAATTTGGATTTATCCACCATGTTTCTACTTGGCTTGGCTACTCCAAAGTTCTTTTTGAACTTCAGCATGGAAAATCTTCTGGAAAGGAATGCTAAATGCTCATCAATATCATCCATGTCATCTTGGCTCAAATGATCTTCATTTTCAGCTACCAGCCCTTTGCCCTTGTTCTCACAGACCTTTGAAGTAGACTCAATAGCTTCTACCTTCATCTCTTTCTCTTTCTCTAACTCAGCAACCAGTGCTATGGACCCTCCTTTATTCCTTCCTTTCTCCATCCTCTCATCTTGCTCTATTTCAAGCTTATAAGTCTTCAGGATGCCATACAGTCTCTCCAAGGTAAACTCCTTGTAATCCTGAGAATTTCTCAATGAGACTGTCATTGGTTTCCACTCCTTTGGAAGAGATCTAAGGAACTTAAGGTTAGAGTCTTTTGTCTGATAGACTCTTCCATGCAACTTCAGAGCATTTAGTAGTTTTTGAAACCTACTAAAGATATCAATTAGAGACTCACTATCTTCACAATGAAAGTGCTCATATTGCTGAATTAGTAGTTGCATCTTATTCTCCCTTACTTGCTCAGTACCATCATAAATAATCTGGATAGTGTCCCAAACCTCCTTGGTTATTTTCCAGTTAATGATGTTATCAAACATATCACCATCAACTCCATTGAACAATATATTCATGGCCTTCTTGTCTTTCCTGACTTGCTCAATATCAGGATCTGACCATTCATGCCTAGGCTTGGGAACAGATGGTTCATTGCCTGTTGCAGCTCTCATTGGTACATGAGGACCTCTCTCTATACAATCCACATAGGCCTCATCTTGAGAAAGAAGATGTAGATGCATTTTCACCTTCTAGTGGTGATAATTGTCTTTATCCAAAAAATGAATTTTAACTCCAACATCCTTCTTGTTCATCTTGCTGTTTGTTGTGATCTTTACACTCTTTGTACTTCAAGAGCTTGCACTGATACCAATTGTTATTCCCTAACAATACAACAAGAATTATAGAAGGGGGTTGGATGTAATTCTGGCTTCTTTTCGAGATTTATAAAAATGTTCTAACTCAATATATATAAGTGTTTTGATTTGCAAAGTGTGGAATAAGGAATTAAGTAAATCAAACATAAAGTAATAAAAACATAAGTCTTTAAAACTTTCTGGTAGATTTGAATGTATCCACCATATATATATATATATATATATATATATATATATATATATATATATATATATCGATTTGAGAACTCTCTGAAGCTCAAATTGGCTCACAACTGCTTTACAAGTGAAGAAACAAACTACAGAGAAATTCTTAACAATTACAGCTTTTTCTATTTCTCTTCTAAACGTGTTTGCTTAGTTAGTTGTTCTACTAGCTACACTTGGTTTATATATCACCAAGTTTACATGGTAATAAGACAGGATAATAAAATAAAACCTATCAAGTCTAACTCCATGTTGCTTCATTACTCTATTCCAACATCTTTGAAAATCTTCATGACTTGCATAGAATTGGTAATGCTTCTTTGTTCTCAATTTCCTACTAAACAGGGTGCCACATTCCTTTTGCAAATACCCAACGCATGTGACTGTGTTGTCACTATCAACAAATATTTGAATTGATCATCCGTCGGGTACATTCTTGTTATCTGTCGGGTAGCTTTGTTGATCATCCGTCGGGTAGCTTTGTTGATCATCCGCCGGGTAGCTATTTGACAGTTGACTCCATTTCACTTATGCAGAATTGCAAGACATATTTTATTTATAATTAATCAACCTATTCTGCATATCTACTAGTAGTCAACATGACTCATAAGCTACTACAGAATCTACACAAAGTTGTTTGCAGAAATGTGCTACAATACTTATTATTACATAAGCTACTCACTCGATGGATATCAAATCATCATCCGTCGGGACTATATTAAATCATCCATCGAGACTATATTTGATCATCCGTCGAGTGCTAAAAAATTCACTAAGTTGAATCTACTAAGGTGTTTTGAATGACTTATCATCAAGTTCACAACATATTCCTAACAGAGGTTACATCACGTTTTGGTGAAAAACCCTAGCAGCTCTACATCCTAGAGAGGCTAGAGAGAGAGAGAGAGAGAGGAATAGGCAACCAAATCGGCTAGTACCGGCTCTGGTGATCGTTGGACGTTCACGTGGATACCTTTGGAGAGCGGATCTTTGCAAGGAGGGCTGATGTGGTTCATCAAGATCAGAACGCCCATTACAGTCAGAAGGAAAGCTTTATTAAGGTACATGATCCTATTCTCTATAATCATCCAGTATTTATACATAGATCATGCGGTAGGGATTCTAAATTTTTGATTTTCCGCTGTGTTAGATGCCCGAATCGCTAACAGGTACCTCAATTCATCATTTGACATTTGATACCCTTAATTAAGTTCTCCAATCATGCTCCACCTTGACAGTATATCCTGCACCTTCTTATCATCCTTTAAACTTTCAAGTAACTCTTTTGCCCATGATGTTTTGACAATAACAACGAATGTACATTCTCCTTACCTTTCATGCACGCTAGAAAGTGCATCAGCCAATAAATTTTCCTTCCTGTTTGTATAAGTAACCAAGTACATATATCCCAATAACTTGGATAATAACCTCTGTTGTAAATTGGTAGTGATCATTGCTAAACAATGTGTTTAATTGTCTAGTGATCGGTTCTAATTATGAATTGTCTCCGCCAATAAATAAGATCTCCACTTTTGTACTGCCATTATTACTGCTAGCATTTCTTTTTTCATATGTGAATAAGCCTAAGTGCTTAGTAGCAAGTCCTTTGCTCAGGAAAGCTATGGGTGTTACATCCTGCATTTACACTGCACCAATTTACCTCACACTACAATAAAAACGTCAATAGACATCAGTTAAAAACTGATATCTATGAAAAATAGAAACCAATGTCTTCGTGATGTTAAAGACCCCCATTAAATAACGGATTTGAACTGATGGGAAAGAGAACATATAACATCAGTTTTTAATGTGAAATCAATATCTATATCTTGAAGTTAAATTTTTAATGCACATCTATCATTTATATATTATTATAATATAATATTTTTATCAATGTAAAAATATGCTATGTAAGCAATAATTTTGCCTCTGACCGGTATAATTTAGTTAACACTGATGTTACTAATACCTTTGACATCGGTTTTCATAATAAAATGATGTTACTAATAGTTTTAACATCAGTTTTTTTTAAAAAAAAAACTTTTTTTAAAAAAAAAACTGTTTTCTATAGTAGATGAAATGATGTCTATTAGTATAATTAACATCACTGTTTTGTAAGCAAATATTTTCTAATGTACTCTTTATCATCGATTTTTTAAATGTAAAGCCTTTGTCTGTTGTGGTATTTAACATCAGTTTTTCTGGATGAACTGATATATATACTACTAAAACTGATGTTATTATGTTAAATTAACATCATTTTTCATTGAAATAAACGTTCCAAATTTTAAAAATATAGATGTTAAAAAATGTCAAAAGGAGAAACTATTAAAATCAAACTCCAATTATCATTACCAAATCAAACGGATCAAGTCCTACAACGATGAAAAAACTAAAAACTTATAATTCTCATGGCTACACTTATAATACCATTGTAATAAATGACAACTTTCGACGACTTTCCTACCTGTAATTATCTCTAAGAGAACCACGCCAAAGCGATAAACATCCGACTTCAGGGTCAAATGTCCACTCATTACATATTCTGGGTCACAATATCCATATGTACCCATGGCCCTTGTTGATACATGGGTGTTATCCCCAACAGGCCCCAGCTTGGCTAACCAAAATTAGATAACTTCGGATGATGATTTTCACCAAGCAATATGTTCGAGCATTTTAAATCACGATAGATCACACGGGGCTTGCTTTATCATGTAAACACTCCAGTCCTTTTGCAACACCAACAACTATTTTCATTTTTGTATCCCGGTCTTTTTGTCAGGTAAAGGATCTGCCAACATATGTAATATGAGCCAATGTGAATTAATTTTTACTTCACATTGAATCTTAGCCTCAACTTTATACCTGCAGAAATACATTACCAGCAACATCCCCGAAGAGGATGCATGTCCCTCTATAAGTCCAATCAACATAACAGGAAAGTGCATCAGCCCCAACTACAAGAACATTTTTGAAGCCAGACCCTGCATATAAATTGCAAGTTCATTTATTAGCAGAACTCATTTATGTGAATTAAAATATGACAATGTTAGAGCATTGACAAAACTTTTAATAGATATAAATATATTTTTACCTCGGATATAAGAAGACCCTGATATAAGACCTAAGATGAATCCACTACAAGCAGTAGAATATCATTTCATGCATCAGACGTAAGCATTAGCTTATATTTGTATCATTCTGACTAGCCATAATATCAATATCACGGTAACTAGCATGTGTTATTTATACATAGAAGAAATGTTAACCTGATCACACACATGACATGTGTCATTTCTTTCCAACCATTGAAGAATACACGCAAGGTGAAAATGATGCTCGTATTTTTTGATAATTTTTGGATTTTCTGCAGTAAAAGCAAAGAGTTAATAAGGTTTACCGTATTAGTGCAGACACAAAGATTGTTTACCGTATCCACGAAATTAGAGGAACTCAAATTTAATAGTGGTGAAAATGAAGAAGTTAATAAGCCAAGATCTACTTCCATTACCTTCAAGACAAGTAGGACAACATTCCTCCTCCTTCAGAACCAAAACAATAGGTTCATTAGACTTCTTGAGTTCACCAGATTTTTCAAGTTCATCTTGCACTTCTTTGGATGAGTCAAGAACTACGTCAGATTGAATTTTCACATCATATTTATTCAAGATATTAGGTGTTGATTCATAACTGATTCCAGAGTTACTTTCTTCAACAGACTGATTGGTTGATGCAGTACGGGGCCGTCCTGAATTTGCATCATATGGTATAGGTGCCAGTAGTGGTATGTAAGTGTATGGAATTGAATTTTATTAGAGGATTATTAGAACAACATTGATTAACAGAACAAATGCTAAGTTTACTAATAATTAAACAAAGTTATAGTGGGTGGGGGGCAGAGGGGTGTTGCTGAAATATCAAGTTATATTTCCACTTTCTATGTGCAGAGATGATAAATCTTTAATCAATACCTGAGGAGCACTTTCAAATAGATCTTCTGGAGTCGACAAACCACAATAAGACTATGTTCACATCATTAGGATGAACTTCTGCCATCTCAAGAGCTTTTCTTGCTGCCTCCGCTTCTAGACCTGTTAAGCTATCTGCCCCTGCAATATGAACAAGCCCAATTGAGCATACTTTTCCTGTGACTATTTTCCTATTCTCACAAAATTTATGCTTCCATGATACCAAAAACTAAACAATGCACATAAAAAAATTAAAGATCCCTGAGGAAAGAAATAGTACTGCAAATTAAAATACTGGTTACCTTCATACTATTTCCGAAAATAGCATGCACTTTACCCTCACAATATAAGAAAGTTCAGGAACATCTAATATAAGCCAGTAGAGGATGGACCCTCTAGCACAGGATCAATTCTTAGCCAGTAAAGATATAAATGTGACAATCCACGACACTTAGATCACAAAGATATTTTGGTAAACATTGTATTGAAAAAAAGATTGTTTCCAAGCATCAAATTTTATCACATCACCCCTGATCAAACTGAATCAAGTATCCTACCATAAATATAACCGTAAGACTACAATCAATGAATAACTCTCCTGCCTATATATATTAGTAATAACTCAGTGAGTCTCGTATAACATACACAATTAGCTAAAAGTTAAACAGGACATATATACACATAAAAATATACATACCCATTGTGAAATCTTTGTTCAAACCAGCTCTCCTGCCTTTGAAAATAACCAAAAAACATTCTCAACTGACCTCCAAACCCGCAATGCGTCCTCCTAATTTCTCATAATGACACATAAGTCATAAAAATATGAATTTGACATAAAAGGGAGCCTCAAAGCATTAGAAACTAATTCGTCGCAAACAGATGAATCAGTCTGTATCTTTTTTTACCAGAAGCCCGACACTATTTAACGGATAACAATAAATGTTTTTAAAACTACATTTATATGCTTAATAATATTTTTATAAATAATATAAAATTCACAACATACTGTATTCATTTACACACACACTGAAATTCATAAAAACAGGGAACATCATATGTAACACTGATATATTAGTAAAGAAAAAATAAACATATACATTTGACAAGATATACACGGGCATATACATCAAAATTGACACCCACGTAATAGTTCTAAACAATTACTAAACTAATTAAAAAATTAACATGCTCATTTTAATCAATTACTAAACTAATAAAAATTAGGGTTTCTAAATAACCATTTAAACTAATTAAAATTAAATAATTAAAAAAAATTAGGGTTTCAAATTGACACCCACAATATAAAAATTAGGGTTTAAAGCTTACCCAATCGAAGTTTTGACCTCTTTAAGCTTTAAATTCTGACTCGAGCTATAAATAAACTCCGTTTTTACCTCCGACGACGAAAAGATAGCAGAGTTAGAGTGAGCAGAGTTGGGGGAAAAAGCTATTAGATCGAGAGAGTGTAATAACCCCAATTTTTGGAATTTTTGAAACCCTTATGAATAGTGTTTTGCTGATTATGCTGAATAAGAAAACTGTTCATGCCACACTATGTAGGGGTTCTTTTATGGATATTCTAATATTTTATTGGTACTCTATATGATATATAAGTGTATGTAAAGATCGTCAGAATCCAAATTTGAACCTTTTGATTTGTCCCGAAAATTCACCAGATATCGAAAGAATTGAGTATAAGGTAACAGGATAAAAAGGATTTAAATTCAAGGATTTTAATAGAGGATCATAAAAAGGAATATAATGTATTGAGAAAGGTTAAGGGAACCTAAGAAATAAGATCCCGGGTATGATTCCTCAAAACGATAAACGAAAACGAAAGTTAAGCGAACCGTATAACAGATCAGCAGTCATTAGCCAAATAATTAAAAGCTAATCAAAGAGATTAGTGGGGATGATGTCATCAAACCAATGAGAAGAGAACCAAGTGTGTTGTTGGTTGAATTAGAACCACACAAAAGTTACCATGGTAAAAAGGTAATAAAACAAAACAAAACAAATCAAAAAATCAACCAACCAAGCCAACAATTCATTTTCACCAAAAACACAACATTTTCTCACCTTTCTTCTTCCATGCTCTTGGCTTTTTCTTCTTTTGCAAAGCAAGAAAATCAAAAATCAAGTTCCAAGTATTGTTAAATCACAAGGTAATTATCTAAGACTCCTTATGCATAGTTATGGATATCCTATAAGTTTGAGCTCCTAAATCATTCTCAATCTCTTCCTAAAAATCATGGAAGAAGATGGTGAATAGTGTTTTTCAAGAACTAAATTTTTTGTTCTTGAAGTTTTGTTTAGTTTAAGCTTGGATAAATACTTTAAGGGTGATTCCAAGCCATTCTCTTGATTCTCCACTCTCCAAGGAAGGTATAACCCCTCCAAACCCTAACTTTATTTGAGTAATTAGGTTTAGTTTTGTTGATTTTAATTCATGGGGGGCTTGCTTGTTGTGAATGTAGAGATTAGTTAGTTTTGTGAAGTTTTGGAGTGGTAATTCTTGGATTGTTGATTAATGAACTTAAGTGTAGTTAAGTTCAAGTTTAAGAATAAGTATAAATTGTTAATGTTGAGTTGTTGGGTCTGTTATGATGTAGTATGGATGGAGTTTTGATTGGGTTGTGATTGTGGATTGATTGTGGGTTGAATTGGAGTGTTTTAAATTTGGGTAATCGCGTAAACATAGCCGCCGTAATGTCCGATTTACTTTAGACTGTTTTTGTTCTTAACATTAGGACCCGTGAAATCACTCCTAGGTTTTGACCATTGCCATGATTAGATAGTTCATATTACGAGCTTCGTTTTGATATGTAGTTCGTTTGATTCCGATGTACGGTTTAGGAGAAACGGCCGTTTTAAGTAACGACTTTTCGCGAACGAATTATTACCCCTCGCCTTACTTTGAAACATAGGTTAAAGACCTAAAAGGACTAATTGGAGTATGAAACATTTATGTAAAGTGTGTTAGGTAGTTGGTAAGACACTCGCGAAAGAATCGCCTTAAAACTCGTAATGGTTAATTTATTAAAAATGGTGGAGCCGAGGGTACTCGAGCGATTTAAGAAAATCAGTAAGCGCAAAGCGAGCGTTAGAGTCTAAATTGGTTAAAGTATAGATTTATAAGTGACTTTGGTTTAATTCCAACTTATATGTTGTTTATAGGTTACCAGACTCGTCCCAAGCCATTTATAACCCCCAGTCGCTCAGGCAAGTTTTCTACCTGTTATACTGTTGTGGTGATGTATATATGTATATGCATTATCTTGTGATAGATGCATGTTGGTTAATTAGCAAATTTTGCGATATATTGAAGCATGCTGAGATGGTATATATATGCATGTCTGTTTCATAATCTGGTTATCTATCTGTTGATTTCAATTCTTATAGTTGCATAATACCTATGCTAGAGATAAGCGGTAATTTGCATATACCCTTAGTATTAGGGACCCAAAGGTGAATTTTTTTTCCTAAAACCGGGAGTCGATGCTCCCGAGTATAATATATATATTTATATATATATATATATATGAATAGTTTTTAAAACTATAAATCAAATAAGGTTTATTCGATAACCTTATTTTATTAATGAATATTATTTTGAATATTCATTCAAGGGCTTATGACCCCGTTATTTTATTAATGAATATTATTTTGAATATTCATTCGAGGGCTTATGACCCCGTTATTTTATTATTGAATATAATTTTGATATTCATTCGAGGGCTTATGACTCTGTTTATTTTTATTAATAAATATTATTATTTGAATATTCATTCGAGGACTTATGACTCCGATTAACTACTAATTATTATTCTTTATTTTATTAAGGAATAATGTGTCGATGATCAAACTTACTTTTGATTATTCAAATAAAGATATTACTTTCGTATAAGTATATCTTTGGTTATTTAAATACTCGCTCAAAACCTAAGGGATCTGGCTCTGTGGTGTATTGTATATTCGCAACAAGGTTGCTATTTTGATAAAAGAATTTTTGATTACTTACCCAACACTCGGGAAGTAAAATTCTTGGAACAAGTTAATCCATTAACAGGCATCGCCTGGGAAATATTGGTGAGTTCTCCTTTCTAACTAGATACGTGTTCTTGGTGGAGTCGTATCAACAAGTTTCTACTTGGGGAAAGGGGGAACGAGCTTTACGTTTCAGAGTCATGGATTTCATCTGAACTAGGAGTGGCGTAAGTGGTCGAGTGGCGCCGGCCCAGCCTTATTATATTGGCCCAAATGGCCTGGAAGTTCCGCAAGACGGTACATTCCTTAGGAGTCCAGTGTTCGGTTGACAAGTAAATCCGACAGGTTCTCCTCTACATGTAGAAAATGGTGGGGTTGCACTACTACGACTGATCATCGTAAGTGGTCTTCCTGGCGCGGTAAACTCCCGTAATGAGTTCATCATCCAATTGGATATTTCTGCAACACTACCCAGAGCACTTCGATAGAAAGGCTACGGTTGGGCGATTGTTGAGTGTTGGCAGGGTCAAGTTTTCAAAATGATGTTTGTATCAAATGAAGTATCTCGTAACTTTATTTTATTTTGATGATAATTTTAAAGATTGATTCTATACAAGTTTTGTCTCATAGCTTAATCTATGGGATGAACTATTTATACATTGAACGGTGGTAGTTCAAGTAGTATTCGGAAAAGATATAAGTATATTGAAGTATCTTGTAACTTCATCTTTTTAACTTATATCTAGTAAATGATTATCTTGTGCATGTCAAAGATTTTCATAAAAACGTTGAGACAAGGTTAGATATATGAGATCACCTTGCAACAATATTTTTTATACAGTTATAAACTGGAACTCTGTGTATATTATATATGTCAGAGGATTTCAAAGATTGTGAAAAGTATATGTATATATATACAGAATATTTTGCGACTTGGTCGCGTTAAGATATCAGCTTGGTTCATTTCTTCTTGACTAAGATTTTCATGAGTACTATGAGAATGCTCATATATTGTTAATCATTATACACATTATTTTGGTGGGCTTGTTGCTCACCCTTGTTTTCTTCTTTCATCACACAACAACAGATAGAAAAGATGAACAAGACCAAGCTTCCAATTCGCAAGCGGTTAGAAAACGTTCCGCAGTTTTCTGGAAGCATTGATGCCGCCGTAGCTGAGGTAGGAGCTACCAATAGGCAAGGTTTCCAACTATTGATGAACCAGACTTATGTATAATATGAATTGTAATAATGGCAAGGAATATGTAAATTATTCAGAACCCCCGTTTGAGGTGAAATGGTTTATAATTGTGGAATAAAATGACTCGTGTTATTTTTGGATATTCATCTCTGAGACTATAACTTGTGGTATGTGTGTTTATTGTGGGGTCACAGTACAGAGTAGTTGATTGTTTATTAAGATTGGGTGTTATTAAGGGAAATAAAACTCGTGACAACCCGGATCCCCGACCCCGGATTTGGGGGTGTTACAGAGAGCATATAGTCGAGTTGAGCACTGATAAGTGGATTTTATATCCACTTGGAACGCTTTATTACAAGCTTAAATTGGTGTTTTGGACTCAAGTTGTTGGTATTTTGATGTGTTTTTGTGTTATTGCATTTCAGGTATCAGTTAAATGAAGAAAAGAGCTTTTAAAGGAAATATGATGAAAAGTGATCATAATTGGAAGCCAAGGCCATTGTCAAGTTGTAGAGAATCTCAATAGCTTCGCGTGGGCAGTTGAATCGCCTAATTCTGACGAGTAGAACTCAAGTTATGGTCAAAACAAGATTCATCAGAATATTTTTCTAGTCAGTAGCTGAGCGCCCGCTCAGCAGAGCTTAGCGCCCGCTCAGGAGAGCTGAGCGGCCGCTCAGGGCGCGGCTGGTCGCTGATTTCGCTGAAAAAGCCTTTTTTTAGTAGAATTTGACGATTTTAAGGGTCCAGGTCCACTAGGGGCGTATATATACTTAAAAAAAAAAGGATTTTCATCATCCGGGAAGATTGGGATACCAAGGAGAAGACCTAGAAGCACAGAACAACTCCGAAAAAGAAGATCTTGTTTTCAACTTGTGATTCTTTGAATTAGTTGTAACTTTGGATGCTCGTTTTCGTTCTTGTTGAACCTAGATCTCGTTTATTCGTACTTTGATTATTATTTAGTTTATTAAGACCTTGTTTTATACCATGCTTTCATTGGAACCCATGGTGACGATGAGTTCGATTATGGGCTAATCGTTGTCATGGGATTCTAGCGGATTTACTTATGGATTTCAATAGTTAATTGTTTCGATATCTTGGTGTGTGGTGATTGATTGATATCCTAGTATGGTTGTGCTTATTCGTCTTATGTGTGTAGCTAACGTATAAGATAGCGTGTTAATCTCTATTGAAGCGACAGTGAATATAGAGGTTTAGAACTTGCCATGCTAGCATAGGTTCATGTATTTGTTATGCATGATTCGTAGGTAACTCTAACCGTTTTACTTGCCCTATGTAATCAAGATAGATAACTTGTGCTTAAACCGTTATGTTGTCAAATTCTATAGACATATAGGGTCTCAATATAATTGGTGTCTATTCAGTTTCTATCTCTTTTGTGGATGTCTGGTAGAATGGTACTCGTGTAACGAAAGTTGGCATTTATCAGTTTCGTGTTATCTGATTAGTGTCATCACCATCACATGCCAAGGTTAAGAACAATAAGGCTATTGAATGGAGTAGTAATGAAGTTAGAATCTCATGTTTATCATATATATTAATTTAACCTCAATTCTCTTAGTTAATGTTATTTAGTATAATCTCTTAGTTTAATAAAAACCCAATTTGTTATTTGTCTTAGCATTGAGCGATAACCATACATTGTTGCATAGGTGCATAAATTGAACTTAACCTAAACCAGTCTCTGTGGGAACGAATCTGATTTATATCTTATACTACTTGCGAACGCGTATACTTGCGTGAATATTAGCGTGTGTTTTCGCCCTAACAAGTTTTTGGCGCCGCTGCCGGGGACTCGGTGTTAATTTTTAGTTTATGTGCTTATCATCAGTGGTTGTTAAAGTTCAGTGACTCAGATTCTTTTACTTTCACGGTTTACTTGTTTGTGTTTCAGGTACTCATTACAATGGGAGATCCAGTAGCACGAACAAGAGCTTTGATGGATTTTTCTCAACCCAAGATCAATGACATTCGATCTAGCATTGTCCGGCCAGCTATCACATCTAATACCTTTGAGATCAAGCCTTGCATAATTCAATGGGTGCAGAATTCAATCCAGTTTGGGGGTTCTCCAACGGAAGATCCCAATACACATATTAGGGATTTCATAGAGATCTGCGACACCTTCAGGTTCAATGGTGTTTCTGAAGATGCTGTAAAGATGAGACTGTTCCCATTCTCTCTGAGGGATAAGGCTAAGAGCTGGTTACACTCTCTACCAGCTGGTTCGATTACTACTTGGGAGGATCTTGCTCAGAAATTCCTTACTAAATTCTTCCCTATGGAGAAGACAGCTGCAATCAGAAATGCTATTACTCAATTTGCGCAGCAAACGGGAGAATCG
This sequence comes from Apium graveolens, assembly GCF_009905375.1. Taxonomy (NCBI): domain Eukaryota; kingdom Viridiplantae; phylum Streptophyta; class Magnoliopsida; order Apiales; family Apiaceae; genus Apium; species Apium graveolens. Next base: position 92,659,855 of record NC_133652.1, read on the forward strand.
CTAAGTGAAGCTTGGGAGCGCTACATGGAGATGCTTAGGAAGTGTCCTCATCATGGAATTCATGATTGGATGATTATCACTTGTTTTTACAATGGGTTGGGAGCACAGTCCAGACCCATGCTCGATGCAGCATCAGGCGGAGCATTATGGGCAAAGAGCTATAAGGAAGCTTATGATCTAATTAAACGGATGGCTGCTAATGAATATCAGTATCCAACCCAGAGATATCCACATGGCAAGGTAGCAGGAGTTCTTGAGGTGGATACAGCTACGGTTATCACTGCTCAACTAAAGGCGTTGTCTATGAAGATCGATTCTCTGGCTAACTATGGTGTTAAGCAGATAACCAGTGTTTGTGAGTTGTGTGCAGGTCCGCATGTGACAGAGCAATGTGCTATATCTAGTGACTCAGCTCAGTTTGTGAGCAACTTTCAGAGATCGCAACAGCCAGTTCCTGCCACTTATTATCCTGACAACTGGAATCATCCTAACTTCAGCTGGAGCAACAATCAGAATGCGATGCAACAGCCATTCCAGCAGTTTGCAAATAAGCTATTTAACCCTCCTGGTTTTCTGCAACAATTTACACCAAGACAACAACTCCAACTTCAACAACAAACTAATGATGCAGGTCTATCTTCGAATGAAAAATCTGAATTGGAGGAGTTGAGGCTTATGTGCAAAAACCAGGCTCTTATATGCCAAAGCCAGGCTGTTTCTATCCAGAATCTGGAGAACCAAATAGGGCAAATTGCTAATGCCTTATTGAATCGACCACCAGGAACGCTTCCTAGTGATACAGAAACAAATCCAGGCAAGAGGGAAGTTGAAGAACAGGTGAACGCCAGCACCTTAAGGTCTAGAAAGGTCGCAAGCCCCCAAGTATAGCAAGACGAAGAGCCTGAAAAGTCTCAAGTTCCAGAATCTGAAGTTTTGGCTGAAGAAGATGTGCAGAAGGAAGTAGAGGTGGAACCAAGGAAGACTACTGTGGAACACACTCCTCCTGAGGGTAATACAGGGGAGAAAAAGATCTATCCTCCACCTCCTTTTCCTAAAAGGCTACAGAAGAAAAAGCTGGATAAGCAGTTTGAGAAGTTTCTGGAGGTGTTCAAGAAACTTCATATCAACATACCTTTCGTTGAAGCTTATGAACAGATGCCTAGCTATGCGAGGTTTATGAAAGGTATTCTCTCTCGGAAAGTGAATATCGATGACTTAGAGACCGTTGCTCTCACGGAGGAATGCAGTGCTGTGCTGCAACAGAAGTTGCCTCCGAAGCTTAAAGATCCTAGAAGCTTCACTATTCCTTGCACCATCGGAAACTTGTCGTTCGACAAGTGTTTATGTGATTTAGGAGCTAGCATCAATCTGATGCCCTTATCTATCTTCAAGAAGCTTGGTCTGCCTGATCCGAAACCAACATACATGTCATTGCAGCTAGCTGACCGTTCCATCGCTTATCCACGAGGTATAGTGGAGGATGTCTTGGTCAAGGTGGATAAACTCATCTTTCCTGCTGACTTTGTAATTCTTGATTTCGAGGAAGATAAGAAGATTCCCATTATCTTGGGAAGACCATTCTTGGCTACAGGCCGAACTATGATCGATGTGCAAAAAGGAGAGCTTTCGATGAAGGTTTACGATCAAAAGGTCACTTTTAATGTGTTCAAGGAAATAAAGTTACCCACAGTTAAAGAGGAGTGCTTTAAACTAGAGTAACTGCATATTTTGAATGCACTTCCATGGAAGAGAAAGTTGGATATGCCATTCGATTCTCTTGGGTTAGCAGAGCTAAAATTTTCTCAAGACCGTCTCGAGCCGTCTATTGAAGATATTTCCACACTTGAGCTTCACCCACTACCAGATCACTTGAGTTATTCATTCTTAGGTGCACCCCCTGACAAGGGGTTGGGATATATCTTTGATGATGAAGAGGGTAGCCGAACGGATCCTCTAGTGCCTACAGAGGGTTCTTCTCATGTGCAACAGGTAGTTGATAGGACTGGTATTGGTGATGAGCAGTACAGGCGAGTAATTAGGCGTATGGAGGCCATGCACGACATTCACCGTCATTTTGCTGCAGATTTGACACATGCTTTCGATATTGTTGTTCGAGACACTGGTGGCGAGGTTGATTGGCCACCTGATCCTCCACCCGACGAGGGTGACTCTCCCGCTAATTAGGTATGCCCGAAATCCTTATTATTACCTTCAATGAGGACATTGAAAATTTTAAGTTTGGGGGTGATAATGTAAGGATTAGTAGTGTATGTTCATATAGATCCATATAGATTCATATTGCATGTTTAGTTTTAGTTCATTCATATTTTTGCATGATTATTCATTTAGGACATATTTGTTTGTTTTTATATGATTTCATATAGTTGCATTTGCATGCATATTTAGCATGATCCCTTAAGATGAACTATGATATTTGATAAGTTGATATTGATTTGAGTGTGGTGATGACGAATAGAGGGATGTTTAAGTCTTAATGAATTGATTTGCATGTCGGAAATAAATATTTTCACAAGTCTTATAGGGTTGCTTTTGATCTAGATCATGATCATACTTGTTTGTTGTTGAGATTTAATCACTTGGTTATATTTAGAATTTGTGATATTCTCTTAATGACGTAAAAATACTGATTTTTTTTATCTGGAGAAAAACTTGGATTTCATTGCTAGTTGTTGTAAGGCTAGGTGTCAAATGGCTAGTAGCCGGCTCATATTTTTATGAGTAGCCTAGGGTTGAATGAGATGGAGCGAAACGCACTCATTCAGAAATTGTTGAAAAAAAGGAAAAAAAGAGAAAAAAAGAAAAAAAAAGAAAGAAAAAAAGTATGTGTTTATGCACAATTGATCAAGAGTGAGCTCTTTAATACTCGAGTTATTAAGTTCTAGGGGACTTTGTGCCTAGTGACCTAAGGCTTTTATAGTCTGGGATCCGCTAACCTAACGCTCGCTACATGGGTATTATTGTATAAGTCTTTTGGGACCTCATTCATTGCACGATCAAATAAGCATCTTTGCTATGTGTTCAATAATAGTGTGAATCCTTGTAAAACTCTAGTAGAAATGAGGTGTTGTGAGTCATAATGCGTTTATTGTCTATTCTGTTTATAAACTTTTGATTGTTTCGATGATAGATAAGTTATGGTTATTGATCTAGTATCGAGAGTATATATGCTAAGCATCCACACACGCACGTTTCTGGTTTGTGAGTTGGTTTGTGGGATTTATTCGAACTCTGTTTCAAGTTATTGCATTCTTAGAGGCATTAGTTTATTCATTTGGTTATGGTTATTCTGAGGGGATCGATTGCATTATCATTTAGTTGCATTCACATAGTTGCATTCATGCATTAGGTTTATTTTGTAGTTTTGAGTCTGTTTATGCTTGAGGACAAGCATCGATTCAAGTTTGGGGGTGTGATAAGTGGATTTTGTATCCACTTGGAACGCTTTATTACAAGCTTAAATTGGTGTTTTGGACTCAAGTTGTTGGTATTTTTATGTGTTTTTGTGTTATTGCATTTCAGGTATCAGTTAAATGAAGAAAAGAGCTTTTAAAGGAAATATGATGAAAAGTGATCAGAATTGGAAGCCAAGGCCATTGTCAAGTTGTAGAGAATCTCAATAGCTTCGCGTGGGCAGTTGAATCGCCTAATTCTGACGAGTAGAACTCAAGTTATGGTCAAAACAAGATTCATCAGAATATTTTTCCAGTCAGTAGCTGAGCGCCCGCTCAGCAGAGCTGAGCGCCCGCTCAGCAGAGCTGAGCGCCCGCTCAGCAGAGCTGAGCGCCCGCTCAGCGAGCTGAGCGGCCGCTCAGGGCGCGGCTGGTCGCTGATTTCGCTGAAAAAGCCTTTTTCTGAGTAGAATTTGACGATTTTAAGGGTCCAGGTCCACTAGGGGCGTATATATACTTAAAAAAAAGGGTTTTCATCATCCGGGAAGATTGGGATACCAAGGAGAAGACCTAGAAGCACAGAACAACTCCGAAAAAGAAGATCTTGTTTTCAACTTGTGATTCTTTGAATTAGTTGTAACTTTGGATGCTCGTTTTCGTTCTTGTTGAACCTAGATCTCGTTTATTCGTACTTTGATTATTATTTAGTTTATTAAGAACTTGTTTTATACCATGCTTTTACTGGAACCCATGGTGACGATGAGTTCGATTATGGGCTAATCGTTGTCATGGGATTCTAGCAGATTTACTTATGGATTTCAATAGTTAATTGTTTCGATATCTTGGTGTGTGGTGATTGATTGATATCCTAGTATGGTTGTGCTTATTCGTCTTATGTGTGTAGCTAACGTATAAGATAGCGTGTTAATCTCTATTGAAGCGACAGTGAATATAGAGGTTTAGAACTTGCCATGCTAGCATAGGTTCATGTATTTGTTATGCATGATTCGTAGGTAACTCTAACCGTTTTACTTGCCCTATGTAATCAAGATAGATAACTTGTACTTAAACCGTTATGTTGTCAAATTCTATAGACATATAGGGTCTCAATATAATTGGTGCCTATTCAGCTTCTATCTCTTTTATGGATGTCTGGTAGAATGGTACTCGTGCAATGAAAGTTGGCATTTATCAGTTTCGTGTTATCTGATTAGTGTCATCACCATCACATGCCAATGTTAACAACAATAAGGCTATTGAATGGAATAGTAATAAAGTTAGAATCCCATGTTTATCATATATATTAATTTAACCTCAATTCTCTTAGTTAATGTTATTTAGTATAATCTCTTAGTTTAATAAAAACCCAATTTGTTATTTGTCTTAGCATTGAGCGATAATCATACATTGTTGCATAGGTGCATAAATTGAACTTAACATAAACCAGTCTCTGTGGGAACGAATCTGATTTATATCTTATACTACTTGCGAACGCGTATACTTGCGTGAATATTAGTGTGTGTTTTCGCCCTAACAAGCACATGGAGCAGAAAAATTTGAGTTCTTCGGTCGATGGGGTTGAGCATAGCTGGTCCTTCACTTGAAAGAGTAGAGAGATTTTTTGATTTTTTTTTTGTTTTATGCCTTTTGATATGTAAGTGTTTTTATAATAGTATTTTTTTAATTTTAATTTTTATATATGTATATTTTGAGGGTAAAGTTTAAAAGAGGGGAAGATTAATACTTAAAAATTTTACAAGGCAAAAAATGGGGGGAAGTTTTAAGAGGGAATGAATTATTTGGCTAAGGGGGAAACGGGGGAGGCGCGCTTGATCATTTATTTTAAAACTAACTTATAACATCAGTTGGAATAATGAGGTCGATGTCTATTTTACACAAAGACATCGGTTGGACAAAACTGATGTAAAAACAACTTTATACATCAGTGCCAGGAGCGGCCGATGTCTAAGAGGCGATGTATATTCTACTTTTTCTAGTAGTGTCATGCAGTCATCAGTTTCCAACACAAAAGTTTTGTTGAAGTCATGAAATGCAAGCATTAATATTTTTGTCATAAGTTTCTTTAGTTGATTGAAAGACTTCTCAGTTTGATCATTTCATTTGTATGGCCCTTTCCTTAATAGTTATATCAAAGGTTTACTAATCACTCCTATAATTGCCATCTAATCTTAAAAAATTCTCTCAATTCTCTAGTTGATGAATGCCTAGGTCATTCTAAATATTGATTTGATTTTTGGTAATCTGCAGCAACTTCTTGGCTGGATATCAGGTGCCCCAAGTACACCATATATTTGATGGCAAACTCACAATTTACTAAGCTTGGCACATAAATGATTAACTCTTAATATCTCAAATACCTCCTTGAGATGCTTAATATGATCATCTTCATTTTGAATTTGAATCAAAAAATAATCAAAAAATCAAAAGAAACTTTCTGATCTGTTTCTAAAACACTTCATTCATAAGACTTTGAAAGGAGGAAGGCGCATTTGTGAGCCAAAAGATGTTAGATATTGAATGCTAAGAATATAACACATAGGGGTGGGGGTGAATGTGTTTCTTGAATAATTTTGTCTTTTAAAACTTGTTTGAATTTTGGTGAACAAAGCAGTTAGTAATTTGTAGATATATTGAAGTAAGCATAAATACCACAAACACATAATATCAAAAACTCACTTAATTGTATTAATTAAGTTTGTCTTCCTACAAAATCTGTGTTCTTAAGAAAAATAAGAACTAAGCTTCTATCTTGAGAGTGTACAAGAAAATATAGATCTGTTTGTTACTTGTAAACTAAGAACCTGTGCATGCTTTATAGACTAGCAGCATGGGTTTATAAAACTTGTACTAAAATGTACTAAACCATTTTCTAAAGCAACATATTTCTATTTCCATTTCTGGCTTAGCGAATCTGTGCAGAATCTTGCAGGTCTGTGACAACCCTTTGTCCAGTAAATCTTGGTCATTGATCTTGTATTCTTCAAGCTGCTTTTTAGACTTTCCAATTTTGTGAATGAATTATTTGTTGACTGATAATCTTGAATCTTGAACTTGTCTGTATTCTGAATTTGAGAAGTATGTCGAGATCTCCAATTTGGTCTATAAAGAAATGACATCTCGATAAGTATAATGACTTATCGAGATCTCTGAGTTCTCTATAAGTATACTTGACTTGTCGAGGTCTCTAGATCCTTGCATGTGAAATATTATCGATATGTTCGAGTTCTCTACATGCAAAAATGACTTGTCGATATCTCCAGTTCTTTACATCTTCATTTGACTTGTCGATATCTCTGAGACTTCTCTATAAGCCATTTTGGACTTCTCTACAAGTCATTTTGAACTTCTCGAATGACTTCTCGATATAACTTGATATGTGACTTGTTGATATTGACTTAGAACATTTTTCATAGAATAACTTTATTCAACTCCAAACTTCTACATCTTTTCTCTGAGGCATGATCATGGCTTGATCTTCTTCCAGAGTTTATTCCTTAGCTTGAATCTGTTCACAGAAAAATCCCCCAATCTAATCTTCTAACCATTTTTACAGACTCAAGAAATACAATTACATAATACATAATTGATTATCAAACAACTTACTCTTAGAGTTGTCAATGTGACTTAGTCTTTCACTATGCCATAGATTGGATTCCGCAACCCCACGAAACCGTAACTAAAGGCCAAAAAAGCGTTGCTAAAGGTCAAAAAAAGCTATGACGACTCTTTTCCGGGGTTGCAATTTTAGGCGTTGCCATAGAGTTTTTTGCAACCCCGGTGACACCCTATTGCAACCCTTTTTTATCCGTTACAGAAACGTGCTATTGCAACACCAATGGGGTTGCAATAGCTCTTGAAAAGTGTTACAGTAGGGTTTGTGGGCCGCACAATGGGGCCCACATGTGGGGTATCGATGCAACCTTTTTGCAACGCTTTTTAGTGTTTTTTGCAACGCTTTTTGCTATTTTTTGCAATGCTTTTTAGTGTTTTTTATAACGCTTTTTAGTGTTTTTAGCAACGTTTTTTAGTGATTATTAGCAACAGTATAAAGACCTATTGCAACGCTTTTATAAAAAAAATGCTAGGAACTATTTGTAAATTAACATGCCCATAAATAAGACCATTGTCTTAAACCAACACAATCCACAATGCAAAAACCATAAACATCAATCCACCAACCATCACCATAATACCACTACCATCACCATATTAACATCCTTATACCACTAATTGTCTACCAACCATAAAACAAAAGCGGAAGTTTAAACAAGTTAAAGTTACAATTCAAAATCTAAACATAGTAGTAATGAGAAAAACAAAGTAGAACGAGAATGATAAATATCATTATCACGGCTGCTATAAGGCTTAGTTTGATGTTCATTTAGTGATTTATCTCAGGGAGTGTTTCACAATGTTCGTCATCACTAAAATCAAAGAGACGTAACATCTCTTCTTTAGAAATGGTCCTGTGTACTTGCTGCCTATCAACTACCCTCGCCGCAAGGCTTTCCTTAGTCACCTGATTAAACGAAAAATTTATTAGAATCTCCCAGATGCAAATATTCAAGTACTCTTAAATTAGTGTTGTTACCTGACGTTTATAAATTTTTTCCTCCATAGTACCATGTGCCAACAGTCTGTATGCATATACCGAATTTGTTTGTCCATACCTGGAACATTACGAGGCATTTTTAATTTTGATATGAATTCAACAGTCAAAGAAACGGATGTACATTAAAACAACTTTAATGTTTCGAACCTCCACACCTGATAAATAGCCTGAAGATCGTGTGTTGGATTCCAAGAACCATCAACAATAATTACACGATTAGCAGCCTGAAGATTGATCCCCAGAGATCCAGCTCTAGTTGATATTAAAGTGCATTTAACCCTCTTATTTGAAGGTTCATTGAACCTGCCAACTAACTTTTGCCTTTCAGATCCCTCTGTTCGCCCATCAAGTCTGTTGACCATAAGAAGTGATGTATTAAGTCTGAATATTCAACAAATGAGAAAAACAAGTATATAACCCTGCCAAAATGACCATCTCTTATCCACTTATGATCTTCTAGAAAACTTTAACCGTTAAGTACAAAATGTGCATACAAAAAAGAAGTTAAGTAAATAAGTTGCAACAAAATGAATTAGAAAGCTTTGTTATTGTCATGCTCATTTTTTCTGCCTTTGTAGGAAGAAATGCATATATTTTGATTTTCTTTCCAAACCAATTTACCTAAAAAGTAGGAAGATTTGGACAAGAATTGTTTCAAATAGTTACACTTAGACAGCAACCATACAACCCTTTTTTCTTCATAGCTAGATGTAGCCTTATAGAGTAGAGTATCTAATAGCCTTCTACGCCTATTCATTAATAATGTAAGATCGGGCACAGTACCATGCCTAATACCAAAAATTACTTAAACATGGACTATGATTATAACAGCCTAACAATTGAATAGTAACTTTTTGAAAGAACAAGTCACACTCGAAATATCAAAGAAAAAAGACAAATGACTGAACAGAGGTAACATTGGAAATCAATATGTAAGCATAAGCACGTTGATACCTATAGGCAAAATGCTAACTGAAGGCAAGTATCCTTGACAAATTATGACTTTCTTTCTTCTTTTTTTACATCAACTGACAAAATATGCCTTCAATTACGCTAATACACATATTCAAAAGGTAGGTGATACAGTAACCTCAAGAGATATGCTAAAATACCACTCTGATCCTCCTTTTAACACGGTGTTCATCATGTAAGTAGACTATATACCAAAAAAACTGTTTGGCTAGCATGAAAGTACCGGAGTTTATTAGGAGTAGACCCATAATCAGCAATCCAGATACAATGTTACCTTTTTAACCATGCCATAGGGAAGTTTTAACCTCCAATCCTTCTGTTTACGGCTAAAGGGTCTACCTTTAGCAGCAGGGTCCCTATTTTCCTTCACATCTGCCAGCCTCCACACACAGTTCCCTGATTCTGTTTCAATGACATCCAGGTAGAAAATCATAGTCTTTCCGGGGAATTTTGCGTCAACATCATCTACATAGCTAACTTTCATAGGCATGTCTTGGAACCGTTGCAAGTCATCCGGTACTTTTAGGAGCCGCTCTGCACCAGGAGATGATACCTGCAAAAGAAAAGAAAGGAATTCATTCATACAACTAGATATAAATATCCTGATCTAGTATATGATACTACCATGTACATGGAAAACTTGGAAATGGGAAAATAAAAAAAAAGTTGACGATTTCAGATTATTACTTCGATAGCCAGATCTTCAGGTAGTTCTCCCTCCTGTCCTGCTTTATCCAATCATTTTTTATACTCACGATTGTAGCTCTCAATCACCTCTATTTCTGGACATCCATATCTGATGAAAAACAACATTTGCAGTTACCACAATGTCGGGATCCAATTAACACATTTATATCTTTTGATACTGTTCTTTTCGGGTTTTGTTTCATTATCTTGGAGATTTTGGGGAAGCTTATAAACTATAGATTACAATATGCAGAGCATCTTTATTAAAATAAAAAAAAAGATTCACTTTAATATACATTCCAAAACTTACTTGTTTGGAAGTTTATCGAGTCTGACATAAATGTATCTACGAGGCGTAGTTTTAAAAGAGAATAGCTCTATGTTATCACCAAATTGAGGCAAGACCTCCTGGGCAATAGATAGAGCCCGGGCACCCCAAGAACAGTTGTGTAAAACAATTCCACCCCCGTCTCCTCCATCACCAATCTATATATTTTAAATTAAAAGAGGCCATATTAGCAAATAAGCAAGCGGTGCATATGGATAATAATCAAGTAAAAAAACATGCAGCATAACACACACACCTCAGGCTCAGCTTCATCTTCCTCTTCCCACACATCAATAGGTACTACGTCTTCACTTGCTTCATCTAGTAATATGGATATGTTAGCACACAGTAAATATGAAAGGAGGAAATGTCCTCTTTTCATAATGTTAACATATTCTTCTTTTCTAAATACAATCAGAAATCCAACAAAGTCCCCACCGGCCCACCCTGATATTTACACATATGTCTCAAAATGCAACTTTTGTGTAATTTTAAATTCACAATTTGTTCAAAAAAGAGAATAAAATATATAGACTTTCAAAACTCATATGCAAAGATATGACTTTGCAAACCATGCAACCAAAACATAAAGATTTTGCAACTCCAATCAACAGAAAGCAAGTACGTTCTTTTTTTATTCGTCTTTGGCTTTCTTTAGCAATTCAATCAAATTCAACCTGTATTTTCTACTCACTCAAATTTCGATTTCTTATATCATAGATTATAATAAAACAAAAAATACCTAATAGGCTACAATGCAAGGGAATCCTAATAACAGCATATATTAATTCAACCACTCAACAATAACATAAAAACCCCATCAAACTCTCACAGAACATTCATCAAACAGGTGGTGAGCAAGCAACAAAAACCTAAATCACACAACAAAACTCACATTAAAAATAAAGGGTGTTCCGTGCTTACCTTTAGTATCTTTAGTATCAGCATTAGCGGTACAATTGAAGTAACGAAAATTCACAAGGTCTGTCTATAGCTTGGGAAGAAAGCTTCAGATCTGTAAAAAAAGACTAAAAAAAATAGGAAAAAAAACAAATCGAAAGATACAAACACTATCCGTATCATGAAACTAGGGTTTCTCAAAGCTGCAGTTTGATTAATTGAGATGTTCTTCAATTTGGGGTTCAATTTAAATCCTAAAATCCTAATTACAAACAATATAAGATGATGAGAGATAATGTGAGATGAGGAAAGGGATTTGAGAGAGAGAAAGAGAGACCGGACATAGAAAGACATGAGTGAGAGAGTGGGACTGTGAGTGTGAGAGGAAAGGGCGGAAGGGGGATCAGATTTTTTGGTTTAAGAGGGAAATAATTTTGGTGTAAAGAGGGGAAATATTTGGTGAAATAAGCAGGAGAAAGGCCGAGTCTTTTTTGAAAAAATGTAAAAAATAATTTTGGTGTAAAGAGGGGCCATTTGTTGGTCGGTTGGTTGAAAATACCGTTTTAAATACCCCTCGCATAAATGCGTACTGCCCAATTATCCACTCCGGAAATCTGTCACCGGAAAATACTTTAATAATACTAGGATTTTAGGAGTGAAGATATATATTTCTTTTTGTTTGATGTATGTGAATAGATTGGCATCTTGCAATATTGTTCTGGCAGTTTCAACTAAATTTCTATTTTTCCTTTCAAAAACATCATTTTGTTGAGGTGTTCTTGCAGCTGAGAATTCTTGAATAATGCATTTATCTTTGCAGAATTCACTCGAAGCTGCATTCCTGAATTCTGTGTCATTATCACTTCTCAATCTCTCTACACAGTTTTGATCTTCAGCCTTCTTTTCAACTTTCTTCATGTGTTCAATAATGATGTGTGGAGTTTCATCTTTTCAATGCATAAACTCTAACCATGTGTACCTTGAGTAGTCATCCACCATCACAAGTGCATATTTCTTTCTAGAAATAAATAAGACATTAACTGGTCCAAACAGGTCCATGTGAATAAGTTGCAATGGTGCATTTATGGAATTCACAATTTTTCTTTTGTGACTGAACCTTTTCATTTTGCCCTTTTGAGATGCATTTTTTAAGGACTTTAATTTCACTTCATTCCTTTCCAATTTTTCCCCCAGCACTGCTTCAATTTCACTTGCACACTTGAGTTTGTTTTTCAGATATTCATTTTCTTGTTTGACTGTTTCAAGCTCAACAAGCTGTAACTCTAATTCTTACTTTTCAATCTCAAGCTTCTCATTAATCTTTGACAGTCTACTAACTTCCTCAGTAGCTTCCACCATGCTTGTGTGAATGTGAAATATTTTTACACTCATCTTTTCAACAGTTTCTTTATATTAGCTTGTATTTAAATCAATGGTAGTTAGAGTTGGTACCTATGATTTTGATGAGGATGATTCTCCTTGTTCTAAAGCCATTAGTGCATAATTTCTAGATTCTTCATTATTATCATTTTCATCAGTGTCATCCCAACTCTTACCTTCAGCTATGTAAGTCTTTCCCTCTTATTTCTTCAAGAGAGCTTCATACTTTGCTTCCAACTCCAAATAAGTTTTTTCCTTCTTCACTTTCTTTGGCTTCCCGCACTCAGTTGCAAAGTGGCCCAACTCATCACAGTTGAAGCACCTAATTTTTGATCTGTCAACAGATCCAGTTTTCTAGCCACCTTTGCAACCTGAGTTGTACTGAGTTTTTCCTTTCCAGTTGTTTCTATTTGAGGTCTGTCCCTTGCTCTTGAAGTACTTTGGCTTTTTCACCCTAATGTTAGAAAATTTTCTAGCAAGGTAAGCCATAGATTGATCCATCTCATCTAGCTCCTCAAGGGTATAATAATCATCCTCCTCTAGCTCCAATATAACTTGTTTCTGAGGTTCCTTGTTCTTTTGCTCAACTTCATGAGTGACTGGAGTTTGAGCTTCTTGTTCATCTTCAAATATTGTACTATCATTGACCATCAAGGCACTAGATCCATCTACTACATGTCCTTGGTTTGCCTTCAATGACTTTCTCTGCAATATTTCAAGCTCATATATTTTCAGAATCCCGTATAAAACCTCCAGTGTCATCCTGCTCAAGTCTCTTCCTTCTCTAATAGCAGATATCTTTTGTTCAAGATGGTCAAAAAGAGCTTGAAAAAATTTTAGGTTAACCTCCTCAGCTTCATAATATTTATCATGAAGTTGCAAGTCATTCATCAATTTGTTGAATCTTTCAAAATTTTAAGTAATTCCTTCTTTAGGCTTAGCCATGAAACTCTCATATTGTGACACCAAGATTCTCCTTTGGTTAGATCTAACTTCCTCTGTCCCCTCACACAGTTTCTCAATCTTTTCCCAAATTTTTTTAGCAGAATCACAATTGTCAATGTTATTGTACATCACATTGTCAAGATACTCAATTAATATGAGTTGTAAACTGCTATCCAGGGCAACCTTTTCCTTTCCAGGCTCTGTGTAGGTTAAGGGGTCTTTAGGGGCATAATGTGCTGGTATGACTGTGTCTTCTTCTATAGATTCAGAAACCATGATCATAGGAATGAAAGGTCCATTCTTGAGGATCTGAATATAAATGGGATTTACCATCCTTATGAACAACATCATTTTCTTTTTCCACATTGTGTAGTTGACCTTGTCAAAGGTTCGTATCTTGATGCTTGTTAGTTTCTGAGCACTCATTCTTCCAAGACCTTTATCTGTTTACTTTCAGATTTTACTCTGATACCACTTGTTAGATATTGAATGCTAAGAATATAACCCAGGGGTGAATGTGTTTCTTGAATAATTTTGTCTTTTAAAACTTATTTGGGTTTTGGTGAACAAAGCAGTTAGTAATTTGTAGAGATATTGAAGTAAGCATAAATACCACAAACACACAATATCAAAAACTCACTTAATTGTATTAATTAAGTTTTTCTTGCTACAAAATTTGTGTTCTTAAGAAAATAAGAACTCGACTTCTATCTTGAGAAAGTACAAGAAAATCTAGATATGTTTGTTACTTGTGAACTAAGGACTCATGCATGCTTTATAGTCTAGCAGCACGGGTTTACAAAACTTGCACTAAAATGTACTAAACCATTTTCTAAAGCAACCTATTTCTATTTCCATTTCTGGCTTAGCAAATCTGTGCGTTATCTTGCAGGTCTGTGATTACCCTTTGTCTAGTAAATCTTGGCCCTTGATCTTGTATTCTTCAAGCTGCTTTGTAGACGTTCCAATTCAGTGAATGAATTATTTGTTGACTGATAATCTTGAATCTTGAACTTGTATGCATTCTGAATTTGAGAAGTATGTCGAGATCTCCAATTTGGTCTATAGAGAAATGATATATCGATAAGTACAATGACTTATCGAGATCTCTGAGTTTTTTATAGGTATACTTGACTTGCCAAGGTCTCTAGATCCTTGCATGTGAAATTACTTGTCGATATGTCTGAGTTCTCTACATGCAGAAATGACTTGTCCATATCTCCAGTTCTCTACATCCTCATTTGACTTGTCGATATCTCTGAGACTTCTCTATAAGCCATTTTGGACTTCTCTACAAGTCATTTTGAACTTCTCGAGTGACATCTCGATATAACTTGATCCGTGATTTGTTGATATCTTGACTTAGAACATTTTTCATAGAACAGCTTTATTCAACTCCAAGCTTCTACATCTTTTCTATGAGGCATGATCATGGCTTGATCTTCTTCCAGAGTTTATTCCTTAGCTTGAATCTATTCACTGAAAAATCCCCCAGTCTAATCTTTTAACCATTTTTACAGACTAAAGAAATATAATTACATAATACAGAATTGATTATCAAACAATTTACTATTAGGGTTGTCAATGTGACTTAGTTTTTTATTATACAAGCATGTCTTGCACAACAAAAGGGCATCACCAGAAATTCAAAGTGCCCCAAAAAAGTTTCAAAAGTTATTTTATATGTCCTCCCTGACCCTGAGTTGGTGATATCCACTTCTCAAGTTCGGTTCAGAGAAGATAATGCTTCCCTTAAGCTTTACCGGTAGCTCTTGTATAATTGGGTTGGGAAATAATTTTAATAGTTATAGAATTGAGAGCTCTATAATCTGTAACAAATTTCCAAGAGCTATCATTTTTCTTGATAAACAAAACAGGTGTGACAGAATGTGATAAGGTATTCCTTATAATACCACTTTCCAACATTTACTTGGTAATCCTTTCAATCTCCTCCTTTTGAAAGTATTGACACTTGTAGGGATGTGATTTCACTGGTTGTGCACTTATTTTAATAGTAATATGGTGATCTTGACATCTTTTTGGTGGTAATTTAGTTAGCACCTTAAAAATGTCTTGGTATTTTGAAATTAAGTTAAATCATGGAGCATGGCTTGGATTCTCCTCTTTCCCTTTACCCTTTTCAGTAATTTGCACTCATAAGTATATTGTATCCTCACTTTATTTCAACTCCTTATTAACTTCAGGAACATTGATAATTTAGGGTAGTTCGTCATCCGGTTGCAGTTCAACCCTTTCCTGAATCCAGTTGATAGTAACAACGTCTTTAAACATGTCAAAAATGATATGGCTTACACTTTCCATCCATTTTACTCAAAGAATTATATCAGATCCCCCTAAGCGAATGGTATTCATAGGAGCTGTGAACTCATTACCAACCATATTCCACATAACTGATTTCACCAAGCTATCACAATGTAGTTGTCCCCGTTTGCAACAGTGACATTAAATGTTTTACACTTCTGGATGGAAAGCTTTATTTGTCTTACCAAACCTTGAGATACAAAGTTGTGGGTTGAGCCACTGTCAATCGACACATAAATGGTTCTTTTATTCATCTTGCCAATAATCTTTATGGTATGGTTCCCTTTTCATCCAATGATGGCATGCAGAGAAATAACAGTCTCTGTTTCATTCTCAATAAGTATTTCATCCTCCCAAATCAGTATCAACTCTTCATCCTCACAAGTTCCTTCAATGTCTGCAGATTTATCCAAGATTACATATAGCTTTTTCTTCAAACAAACATGACCTGGAAGAAATCTTTTATTAAAATGAAAACATAATTTCTTATTCTTTTTCTCATTAATCTCAGAAATTCTAAGTTTTCTAGTCTTGATAGTGGTTCCTTTCTCTTGAGCCCTCCCAGACCAAGTAGAAGTGTAAGGCTTGGTTGCATGACTCCCTATTCTTCTTGGACTTGATCCTCCAACACTCCTCTGACTATTTTTATAATACCATTATTTTCAAAAGTGACATTTTAGACCATTTAGCACTCATAAATGACATTTTAGTCCATTGTTCCCAAAATCTTGGATCCTAACCATCAATTTTTAAGGAATTCCACATTTGATAGTTTATAATTAGAATTATTACAGTTATTTCTATTTACCCTTCCTTCATACGAGGTCCAAGTCTGGTATAAAAAATGAGGTGGGGGTGTTTGTTGATTTTGTGAATGAGATTTTTGCAAAACTAAACTTGGAGGAGGTCTGGAAGTTAAGTATTGAGGTATGGATTTAAAAGTTATATGAGGAGGAAGGTTAAAATTAGCATTACCAATAGATGTAACAAATTGGTTTATATAGTGTGGTACATATTATGGCCGAGTAAATTGATAAGTTTGTGACAATGGTGTATGTGTCTCGAGATGAGTATTGTGTAAGGTTTGTTACTAAAGATTCACAAGTTCATTATCGTTAACAGATGGTGGATTATTAATTACTTTACCATTCTCATATAAGATAATAACATCTTTAATAGTACCAAATCTAGTATGAGGTAAGGTGCCATGTTTACCTTGTTCCTTAGGTATAGCCATTGTTTGAGAAGAGTTTCCCTTACCAGTTTCAAGATTTCTACCAAGGACCATTGATGATGAATTTTTTTTAGTAACTCCATTAATTAATAAAATTAATTTCTTAACCCTTGATTATTCTCCGCTATCTTGTTCATGGAAGCATCTATGGAGCAAACTTCACTATACTCTCCACAAGTGATAGTTTTAACCCGACTACTCTAGCTTACAAGCCAAAGTGGTACGTTCATGATTCAAGTGAACATTCTTAGTCGCCATTATCCCGCCAGCCGAGAGCTCGATACTCTGATACTAATTGTCACACTTACAGAAATAAAATAAAGAAATGAAAAATCTGAATAAAATAACAAGAGAATATCATATAATCATTAGCTCTCCCAGTGATGGGGTAAGTGATATATATGGGAATTGTTTTGGACCATGATAGTACAATGACACATGTTCTAGTACCACTACTAGTACCATAATAGCTAATTAAACAATACTTGCGAATAACTAACTTAAAGACTAGAATGACCTCGTTTAGACAATTGAATAAATCTATTCCCGCCAATATCATCACACATATAGTATCCTACGTATCACCGCTGTTCTAAAAAGCGGAAATCGGAATTGTTCGGTGGAGGGACCTTTCCGTGATTAATCGGATAATCGGTGATTAATCGGATTGATTAATTGGAAGAAATTTATTTAATAAATAATAAAAAATAATTCTATTTAAATGTCATTAACCTTCCATAAGATTTACAAAAATAAAACCACATATCATTAATTTAGTATTGATGTTTTAATAGTAAGATTAATAAAAAAAAAACTACTATCACGAGTCCATAATTAATATTTAAGTAATTTATACTAATTAATTACTACTTACTACTCACTAATGTTACTTGATAATTAGAAATTACTACTTACAAATTCAAATCTTAAGATTTTAAATTATTACCTACTTGATATTTAAGTGATAATTATTGAATAAATTTAGAATATCTCAAAATTGTGAATTTATCGAGTAAGCAAGTTGAGTATTGAGATTTAAAAATAATTTATTAGGTATTTGTATGGAGGATTTAGGGATATAAGAATATACGATTGTTTCTGTGTGTAAAAGTGTCAATATGTTAATATATTATTATTATTATTATTAATTATTAAATGTTAATGATTATTTTAAAAAAACTTTATTTTTTTTAAAAAAATATTTTTTTTATTAATTTCAAACTTTGACCGATTCAGCCGATTTTTTCCAAACTGCCCGAATTTTGACCGATTTTTCAAAAAACCGTACTTTGACCCGATTAACGATTAATCGAGACGGGATTCATCCGAACTCCGATTAATCGGTTAATCGGCCGATTTTTAGAATACTGCGTATCACCAAATATTCTGGCTTATGCCTTTGCATGTGATACAAGGAAGATAATAATGTTATAAACCAATAATATTTTTAACTGGCCAATAGTATAATTATAATAATTATATCTATATATAATCAAGCAGCAGTCAATTTATAAGCGGTATTATAAAGTGAATGGGTCAATATTTGATTATCAAAAAATATAAACATTAATTTAACTAGTAATATGGTCTACGCATACGGTTTTTATATGTTTAATTTAGTAAATTTAATTATAAATTTTTGATATTTACGTAAATGTTTAGAGAATATTATTAATATTAACTTTGGATTGAATAACTCATAAGTTGATACCTATAATAAAATTAAGATATGTATTTTACTTAGTTGTGTATATAAAATTAAATTAGTGACTGAATTTTGAGTCATTTTTCGACGTCGAGTACTTAATAACCAATTAAATTGGAGTAAGTTAACCTCTGATTTTTAAGTATTCATTAGACCCCGAATTGATCCCGTCACAAATTTGTATGAATTTTAAAATATATTTCTTATCTTCATAAAAAATATATTTCTTGAGAAAGAAAATAATAAAATATATATAATTTTAAATTTTTATTGTGGGTTGTTGTTTGTAATCTCAATTTTTGGATTAATTTCCATTATCTAAAACAAATAAATAAAATCATCATATTAAAATATATAAAATATTAATTAGTTACTTACATTTGTCTTTAGAAAAAAATCACTATCCAACAAAAATTTAGAAATTGTAATGGTAGGTGTGCATAGTTGCAACTTAAATAATATTACGGAGATATGTAGATAAAAGTATGAAATAAAATAAAATAAAAAATTTAATATTTTAAATACAAGGAAGTTTAAATTTTAAAATATATATAATAAAAATTACACGGGGTCGCCTCGGCGACACTTCGACTTACCTATACTTTTAAAGATAAATGTTTTTTAATAATTAATATTATATTAATTAACATGTATAAGTTACTTTTTTATACAATTAATAATAATCGATATCGTAATTTGAAATTTTGATGAAAACTCATATTAATTGGATCAAATATATTCAACTACAATTTTATTTTAATTGTGGGAAACAAATTCAATATTATTATATGCATTTAACATCTTATAATTTCAAAATTATATTAGTAAATTCATCAAAAAAACCTAAACTTACATTAATTTCTAACAAAGATTAGTTTATTTAAATTTCAAATAAAAAAAAACTCTCGTCTTTTTACCATTTCTCGGCTAGTTTATTTTAGTATAGATAACTAATGATATATTAAGTAAATTATACTAAGTATGTTTTTATAAATCTAACTACCTCAGTCCCACTGATTTATTTACATAGCCAGTGGGAGCGGAGGACAAGACAGTGCATACAATCAATAAAATAAGTGATAGAGGTAGTAGTTAAGCATTAGTTTAATATAAAAGTACAAAGTAATTAGCAGATGGGGAAAGTACCCCGCCCAAATTACAATACATTTTGGCTCCAAAAGCAAAAGCACAGATGCTAAAAATACAGTTGAAGCTGACATGACAAACTATGTTCCCAAAATATACATATAAATATATTTCATACGCCAAAGGTACAAAATGGCAGCTACATTTCCAAATGCAGGAGAATATATATATATATATATATAAATATATTTCATCTGCCAAAGGTACAAAATGACAGCTACATTTCCAAATGCAGGAGAATATCCTTTAATTTCAGGTTCAGTCATGGGTACTGCAAAAGGAAAAAGATTGTCAAATGCAGAAAGGAATCAAATTATTTAAGTACTATCAATAAATTGCAACAAACAGATGCTCAAAAAGGAAATCATCAAAACTCTTGCCTCTAAATATGCAGTGAGTAGAGTGACAATTTCAAAAATTTGGAGAGTGATTTTACAATAAAAAAAAATGTTGAAGTTCCTAATGTCCAGAGAAAGTATAAAGGTATGTGCCATGGATATATAGTGGATTTAGAAAAGGTATGATCAATTCCTCTGCATTTAAGAACAAATATTAGGACACTTTCTTGTCAACTTGGTGCACCTAAATCTAGTCCATAGGCTGATTCAGAAAGGAAAAATCAAATCGCATTCACCCTTTCTGCTTCTAAATTGATCGGCTCCTGTTCAACAACATCCTTCTTCACTTTTTCTGAACCGCCCTCGCTAACTTCAGAATTCAGGAATAAGCCATTTACGTCATCAATCTTCAACCTCTTTGCTTTCAAGTTAACTGGGTCTTATTCAACAACCCGCTTCTTCACCTTTTCCGAACCGTCCCCGACAAAGTCGGAAATCTGAAATACGCCGATTGGCTTATCAAATTTTAACCTTCTTCCTTTTAAATTACTTTCCTCCTCTCTAATTCCATGATTATTCACCCTTTCTGGAGTATCTTCGACAATCATATCATACAAATTCGCAATATCTCCGATTGTAGAGACTAACGATGACGGAGATGATTCGAATTAGGAATCTGAATCACAAATTGGGGCTGAATCGTTTATGATTTGAGACTCCATTGAAATGAAATTGAAGATTTTTAATCTAGGGTTCTTGAGGAATAAAATAGATGAAGCAGATATGGTTCGATTGAGTGTGTGTGAAATAAAATAATGAGTTGGTGGGTGGGATTAGTTTAGTTATAAAATAGGATTACGTTTTCATTAAGTCTGGATTACAGTATCTGTCTGATAATTAAGTTCAATACAATAGTTTTATAATATTAAATTTCTTACTATTTTGGGTAATGTAAGGAAATGAGTGGGACGACTCAAAATAGTAACTGTAAACAATCCAACGGGACAGAGGGAGTAGTAATTTAAGTATTTTTTGCCACAAAATTAATTTAAGTATTAAGTACATTAAAACGTGTTTTAAAAAAAAGTACATTATAATGTGAGAAATAAAACATGAATTGAACAAATTTAAGTATTAGAAAGTATATCATATTTAGAAAGTATATCTTAATTTAAATATTAAGTTGGCTTTTAACCAAATAGTATAACGATGCGAGACAAAATTTAAATTCAAAAGAAATTTTAAATAATTTTTCTCTAGCCCTTTATTTAAATTTTAATCTTGAAGTAGGAAATATGAAAATACTCTTAAAATATGTTTGAATTTCAGAAGGAAATCCATCAATTTTTTTGTAGAAAAAAAGGAAAATCATCAAATTATTTTTATTATCATAAAGTTTTTCTGATAAAATGGACATTGTATTGATTAAGGAAATAAATGAATACAATTAGTATAAGTTTAGAGTAGTGCTAGGTTCCCTAATATATTTTTTCAAAAAAATTCTCAAATGCTGATGTGTCACATTGTAGATAGAAACTTACCTAATAATAATATGAGACTCCGCGTGTATAAATATACGCTCACAAATCAAAAACCGCCATGTATTTGCCACATCATTTGGTAATTTTTTTAAAATTTTACAGCCTTACTTATACCTCCGATATGTTACCTTAAAATCAAAAGTCATAGAGCATAACCGAAGATGCACAAAACCAAATAAAATCAACTACAATTTCATATGCACTACCATACATACATTACTACCATATTTAGCCAATGGAGCCAAGTCGCTCACCAATTCTGAAAATATAGAGAATGGTTTGTCTAAGACTTAAAATCAGTCCACCTCATCTAGCTGATCATCACATGTGAAGACAGTACCACCTTCAAGAAAAATCACTCCCCCGCGAAAGAAATCTCCCTCAATACCTAATCCTGCAGAAATTCAACATCGAGAGCAACTACCAAGTTCATTATATATTGTCATATGGATCACCGACTTGAGCCAACCTAAGTCATTGATCTGGTACAAAACCATATTAAGACCATACTCTGACTTAAATTACAACTACGGTCTGACAATCATTCTTAACGTTGACATAACCGTTCATAGTCATTCAGACTCGAACTAAATGTACCTCAAAAAAATAAGAGAAAATACAGAATTTACAGCACCACCAGATGAGAACATGAGTTCGAATTCTATGAACCATGATTTGTTTCAACCTATTCATATATAAGAACTTCTCACAAACATTAGCTACATAATAGGTCTGGAATCAAACCTAGTTTCCAGGCTTTTCATTTTTACCATTTTCATTTTCTCCTAGCATTGGCCATTCTAGCGCAACATCTTCAACAAACATTAGATCAACCACTTGATTATAACATATTCTATAAGAATTTCTCACAAACATTAGCTACAAAAAAGGTATGGAATCAAACCTAGTTGCCAACCTTTTCATTTTTACCATTTTCATTTTATCCTAGCATTACCCATTCTAGCGCAACATCTTCAACAAACATTAGATCAACCACTTGATTATAACATATTCTATAAGAATTTCTCACAAACATTAGCTACAAAAAAGGTCTGGAATCAAACCTAGTTGCCAGGCTTTTCATTTTTACCATTTTCATTTTATCCTAGCATTACCCATTCTAGCGCAACATCTTCAACATACATTAGATCAACCACTTGGTTATAACCTTCTTCATACATAAAATGTTCTACGAAATCATCTTACAAAGCTTTCAAATATTCGTAATTTATACTTGTTTGTAGGCATCCTTAGAATTATAACAATGATGCTTCCTCTTTTAATAACCATATTGTTTGCACAAAAACACGCAAGCGTACGTGATCACAAGTATTATAAGATTAAGTTCAGTTCGTTCCCACAGAGACTGGTTTAATTCAGAATGTGCACTTATGCAACAATGTATGATTATTATTCACTGCTAAGACAAGTATCAATTTGTGTTTGAGTTAACTAATTAAAAGTAATTATGCTATAATGGATTAACTAAGAGATTGAAATCGAGTTACTTATGTAAAATAAAATATGAGATTCTAACTTCATTAAATAATTCATTCAGAGTTTATGCCTTTAATCATAGTATGTGACGGTGATGATAACTAATTAGATAACACGAAATCAGTGCACGCTATCTTTCGATATACGTGTACCCTACTACTCAGCATCCACAATTTAGATAGAAGCTGGGTAGACAACAATTATGTTTAGACCCCATATGTCTATAAGATTCGAAAACATAACGGTTTAAGAGCAAGTTATCCATTGAGATTACATAAGGCAACATAAGATGGTTAAAATTATACTACGAACCATGCATGGCAAAACATCCATAAACCTATGCTAGCATGGCAAGTTCTAAACCTCTATATCTAATTTCGCATTCAATAGAGATTAATAAACAACTTAGATGTTAGCTATGCATCCAAGAAGATTAAGCACAACCATACGAGGATATCAATAATTCATCACACAGTAAAACTTTAAGGCAATCAACTACTAAAATCCATATATAAATCCGTTAGAATCCCATGATAATGATTAGTTCATAATCGAACATCTCGTCATCATGGGTTCCAATGAAAACATGATAGTAAAAAGGTCCAGAATACTACAAGAGAATATAAAAGTACTAGGGTTTAGAACAAATCCAAAATGAGCATCCAAAGTATCGCCTAATTAGAAGAATACAAAAGAATGATGTAGAAATAAATCTTCTTCTTAGCCGTCTTATATGCTTTAGATTTTCCAGAGTTCTCCCTTTGTTCCTTGTTGGTTAATTCATCTCCTTTTCTTTATTTATATGCTCCTGGTTGACTTGGCCGCTCTCAATATCCAAATCGTACTAAAAGCAGGATTCTGTCTGCCCGACCTAGCGCGGGCACGCTCTGCTACTGGAAAATAGGGCGCGGGCGCGCCTAGCTATTGGAAAAATTTCGTAGTTTTCTTGTTTCTCGTTTTGATCTTCTCGCAAGCTTTCACACTTTATTTCCTGATCTCTTATCACCATAAAAGCATATAGAAGTCCATTTCTGCCTCCAACTAAAGCCCTGCACAGAATCAACATAAAATGCATTAAAAATACCACATACTTGAGGTCAAATCATCAACTTAAGCCGATATGAAGCGTTCTAAATGGATATAAAATCCATTTATCACACCCCCAAACTTAAATCGATACTTGTCCTCAAGCATAAACAGACTCGACAACTACTACTACTAATGCATAAATGCAACTAAATGATAATGCGAAGATCACCTCGGAATAACCATAACCAAATCAATAAGTCAATGTCTCTAAGAATGCAATAACTTTAAACAGAGCTCGACTAAGTCCCATATATTAACTTACAAGCCATAAATGTGAGTGTGTGCTATGTTTATCAGATATACTCCCAACACTAGATCAAAACCATATACTATTCTTCGCCAAAACAATCACAGGCTTATAAGTAGAATGAACGCTAAACACAATATGACTCCAAAACACCTTCATTATCACTAGAGTTAGACAAGGATTCATGTTATAACATTGAACACATTACACACATGCTTATTTGACCGTGCAATGGATGAGGCCTCGAAAGACTTATGCAATAATACCCATGTAGCAAGCGTTAGGTTAGCGGATCCCGGACTGAACAAGCCTTAGGTCACTAGGCACAAAGTCCCCTAGAACTTAATTGCTCGAGTATTAAAGAGCTCACACGTGGTCAATTCTGCAAAATCACATACTACACAATTTTTGTCTTTTTTCTTTTTTTTTTTCTTTTTTTTAATAATTTGGAATAGTGCGTTTCGCTCCATCTCATCCATCCCTATACTACTGATAATATATAAGCGGCTACTAGCCTTTTGACGCCTAACTTTTATTAACAACTAGCAATGAAATCCATGGTTTCCCCCAGTTTATACTTTAGTGTTCCTTAGGTGAATAGCAAACATTTTAAATGTAAAATAGTGATTAAATTCCAACAACCAAACAAGTATGATCCTAATCTAGTCCAAAAGCAACCGATGAGATTTGTGAAAAAACTTTGCTTCTAGACATGCAAGTCAATTAATAAGAACATAATAATCCCTCTATTCAACATCACCACACTCAAATTAACACCAACCAACCAACCAGAAATAGCTCATCGTACGGGATCATGCTTTATGCTATGCAAATGCAACTAAATGGACTTACATAATAAGCATGAACAATTATGCAAACAATTATGGCCTATATGAACAATTATGCAAAATTATGAATGAGCTACCACTACACATACATTATGATTCCTATATGAACACGACTCTACTACTACTAATCCTTAAATTACCACCCCCAAACTTAAAATATTCAATGACCCCATTGAAGGCAATAATAAGAATAACAAGAGCATACCTAGCTATCGGCAGGATCACCCTCCTCTGGTGGAGAATCAAGCGGCGGATACACTGTGCTAGCTCCAAAAACTGGCTAATCAACCTCGACACCAGTGGCTCGAAAAGCAGTACCTAGAGCCTGTGTCAAGTCCTCTGTAAAACGGCGGTGAATGTCATACATGGCATCCATACGCCGAGTCAACCGTCTATACTGAGCATCACCAAGACCAGACCTATCAACTGTCTGATGCGCACGAGAGGACCTAGCAGTTGCCTGCTGCGCACGAGAAGAACCCTCAGTAGGCCTAGGTGGACCCGGTCGGCCACCCTCTAAATGATCATAAGTATTGTTAAGTGGAATTTATATCCACTTAGAATGCTATATAAAGGCTTGAATTTGTGTTTTATACTCTAGAATTTTGTGTATTTGATTCGTTTTGTAGTGTTTTTGCATTTCAGGCATAAATAAAGGAATGGGGAGATTTAGCATTGCTTTGGTGCTAAATTAGTGTTAGGTTGGTGCTCAGGAAGATTGCTCGAGGATTGACATCTCAAACCAACCTAGAAAAACAAGCAGAAGAAGTTTTATTAGAATGTCAACGCGCCCACGCTGTGATAGCGCGCGCCCGTGCCGGGTTGGCAAAAGGACAACGCGCCCGCGCGCGCGTTGTTAAAGCGCGTGCCCGCACCAGGTCGGGATTTCAGAATCCTGTTTTGAATAAAAGATTGATTTCTGGACGTGTCTTCTGATTGGGCTGCTATATAAAGAAAACTTAAAGACGTTTTTCATAACAGAGCTTAAGGAGAAGACATCAAGAAGACCTAGGAGCACAAATACAACCAAGGCGAAGAGAATCTAGTTTATTCTTGTGATTCTTTGTTTTAAGTTGTAATCTTGGATGCTAGTTTTCTTATTTTGTTGAACCTATACTCTTGTTTAACGTACTTTGTTAATTATTCAGTTTTATAAAGACTTAGTTTATTATACCATGCTTTCATCGAAACCCACGTTGATAATGAGTTCGGTTATGGGCTAATCGTTATCGTGGGGTTCTAACGGATTTACTTATAGATTTCTTTATTTAATTTATTTCGATAACTTAGTGTGTGGTGATTGTATGATATCCTAGTATTGGTTGTGCTTATTCGTCTTATGAGAGTCACGAACTTATAAGATAGCGTGTTAATCTCTATTGAAGTGAAAGTGAATATAGGGGTTTAGAACTTGCCATGCTAGCATAGGTTCATGTATTTGTTATGCATAATTCATAGGTAATTTTAACTATCTTACTTGCCCTATGTAATCATGATAGATAACTTGTGCATTAAACCGTTATGTTCTCAAATTCTATAGACATATAGGGTCTTAATATAGTTGGTGTCTATTCAGCTTCTATCTCTTTTGTGGATGTCTGGTAGTAGGGTATTCGTACAATGACAGTTGGCGTTTACTAGTTTCGTGTTGTCTGATTAGTGTCATCACCATTGCATGCTAAGGTTAAGAACAAAAAGGCTATTGAATGAAGTAGTAATGAAGTTAGAATCCCATGTTTGTGTTATATACGTAAAACAACCTTTTAATCTCTTAGTTAATTGCATGTTAGTTAATAATCTTAGTTATAAACAATCTCAACTTGTTATCATCTTAGTATTGAATGATAACCATAACATTGTTGCATGAGCGCATAAATTGAACTTAACTTAGAAGAGTCTCTGTGGGAATGAACTAGAATTAATTCTATATTACTTGTGAACGCGTATACTTGCGTGTAATATTAGCACGTGTTAACGTCCTAACAAGTTTTTGGCGCCACTGTCGGGGACTCGGTGTTAATTTTTAGTTTATGTTCTTGACATAAGTGTTCATTAAAGTTTCTTGACTCGGATATTTTACTTACTTGTTTGCTTGTTGCTTTTCCTGGTTCTCTAGAGAGCGTTTATGCTAACGCGTTCTTGATCTCGAAAGAGAATACTGGATAAAGCAGTGGATGAAGTTTTAGTAGAGGAAGAAGTTCTTGTTGATGAAAAAGTTGAAGAAGAAGCTCTTATTACAATGGGAGAACCAGAAGCGAATATGAAGGCTTTGATGGACTACTCTCAGCCGAAGATTAATGATATTCAGTCTAGCATTGTCCGACCAGCCATCGCGGCTAACAATTTTAAAATCAAAGCTAGCACGATTCAGATGGTGCAGAACTCACTTCAGTTTAGGGGTTCTCCGACAGAAGACCCTAACATGCATATTAGAGAATTTATCCAGATCTGCGATACTTTCAAATTTAATAATGTGTCTGAAGATGCTATTAAGCTAAGGCTTTTCCCATTCTCTCTGCGAGATAAAGCTTAGTGTTTGTTGCATTCTCTACCACCAGGCTCTATCACCAAATGGGAAGATCTTTCTCAAAAGTTCCTTACTAAGTTCTTTCCTATGGCCAAGACACTGCAATCAGGAATGCTCTTACTCAATTTGCGCAGCAGTCTAGAGAGTCTTTGTGTGAGGCTTGGGAGCGATATAAAGAGATGCTTCAAAAGTGTCCTTACCATGGAATGCCTGACTGGATGATCATAAACTATTTCTGCAACGGGTTGGGTGCAACTTCTAGACCAATACTTGATGTAGCATGAGGTGGAGCCTTATGGGCTAAAAGCTACGATGAAACTTATCAGTTGATTGAACTAATGGATGCTAATGAATACCAGAACCCAACTCAGAGACTACCTCAGGGCAAGGTAGCAGGAATTCTGGAGGTAGATGCAGCTACGGCTATAGCTGCTCAGCTTAAGGCTTTAATGATGAAGGTGGATTATTAGGCTAATTATGGAGTGAATCAAATCACTAGTGTTTGTGAGCTGTGTGCTGGTGTGCATGAGACGGAGTAGTATGCTATATCTAGTGAATCAGCTCTGTTCGTGAGCAACTTTCAGAGGTCGCAGCAACCAGTTCCAGCCACATATCATCCCAACAACTGCAATCATCCTAACTTGAGCTGGAGCAACACTCAGAATGTGGTGCAACAACCTTATCAGCAGTATGCTGTAAAGCAATACAACCCTCCTGGTTTTCAGAAATCGCAATATGCACCAAGACAACAACTTCAGCTACAACAATCTAATGAAAAATCTGAATTGGAAGAGTTGAGGCTCATATGTAATAGCCAAGCGGTGTCTACCAAGACCTTGGAGAATCAAATTGGGCAGATTGCCAATGCCTTGTTGAATGATCAACCTGGTTCACTACCTAGTGACACAAAAGTTCCAGGCAAGAAAGAAGCAAAAGAGCAGGTTAAGGCAATTACATTGAGGTAAGGGAAGGTTGCAAATCCTGAAAAATCACAAGTTTCGGAAGATGAAGCTGTGGCTGAGGAAGAAGTGCAGAAGAAAGCAGAAGTGGAACCAAGGAAGACTATTGTGGAACACACTCCTCCTGAGGGTAATATAGGGGATAAACAGATCTATCCTCCACCTTATTTTCCTAAGAGGCTGCAGAAGAAAAAGTTGGATAAGCAGTTTGAGAAGTTTCTGGATTCAAGAAACTTCATATCAACGTACCTTTTGCGGAAGCTCTTGAACATATGCCTAGTTATGCGAAGTTTTTGAAAGGTATTCTCTCTCGGAAAGTGAAGCTTGATGACTTAGAGACCATTGCTCTCACGGAGAAATGCAGTATTGTACTACAACAGAAGTTGCCTCCGAAGCTTAAAGACCCTGGAAGGTTCACTATTCCTTGTACCATCGGAAACTTGTCGTTCGACAAGTGTTTGTGTGATTTGGGAGCTAGCATCAATCTGATGCCTTTGTCTGTGTACAAGAAGTTGGATTTACCTGATCCAAAGCCTACTTATATGTCATTGCAGTTGGCCGATCGCTCGATTACATATCCACGAGGCATTATGGAGGATGTTCTGGTCAAGGTGGACAAACTCATCTTTCCTGCTGATTTTGTAATTCTTGATTTCGAGGAGGATAAAAAGATTTCCATAATCTTGGGAAGACCATTCTTGGCTATTGGCCGAACCTTGATTGATGTGCAGAAGGGTGAGCTCACTATGCGAGTGCTGGATCAAGATGTGAATTTTAATGTGTTCAATACCATGAAATTCCCTACTGAAAATGAAGTGTGCTTAAAAGTGGAGTTGGTCAATTCTATGGTTACTTCAGAACTTGATCAAATGCTAAGGTCTGGTGTCTTAGAGAAGGCCTTGTTGGGGAATTCAGATAGCGAAGATGATGAAGGTGATGATCAGTTGCAATATTTGAATGCGTCTCCTTGGAAGAGAAGGTTGGATATGCCTTTTGAATCTCTTGGAATGTCAGAACAGAAAAATGCGGAGGAGCGCCTCAAGCCTTCTATTTAGGAAGCTCCTACACTCGAGCTTAAACCATTTCCTGAACATTTAAGGTATGCTTTTTTAGGTGATGCATCTACTTTACCTGTTATTATTGCATCTGACCTTTCAGGTAGTGATGAGGTAAAGCTCTTAAGAATTCTGAGAGAGTTCAAATCGGCAATTGGATGGACTATAGCAGATATCAAGGGAATCAACCCTACTTATTGCATGCATAAAATTCTGCTAGAGGAAGGTAGCAAGCCAACTGTTGAGTAACAGAGAAGGCTTAATTTGATCATGAAAGAAGTTGTGAAGAAGGAAATTCTCAAGTGGCTAGATGTAGGGATCATTTATCCCATTTCTGACAATTCTTGGGTGAGCCCAGTTCAGTGTGTACCGAAGAAAGGAGGCATCATAGTTGTTGCTAATGAGAAGAATGAGCTCATTCCTACTCGAACAATCATGGGGTGGAGAGTTTGCATGGATTACAGGAAGCTGAACAAAGCCACTAGGAAGGATCACTTCCCTTTTCCGTTTATTGATCAAATGCTTGACAAGTTGGTTGGGCATGAATATTATTGTCTTCTGGATGGCTATTCGGGTTATAATCAGATTTGTATCACTCCAGAAGATAAGGAAAAGACTACCTTTACTTGTCTGTTTGGTACTTTTGCCTTCAGAAGAGTTTCTTTTGGGTTGTGTGGTACACCTGCCACATTTCAGAGATGCATGATGGTTATCTTCCTGACATGATTGGTCAGAATGTGGAGGTGTTTATGGACGATTTCTATGTGTTCGGTGATTCTTTTGACGAATGCTTGCAAAATCTTGGCGTCGTTCTTAAAAGGTGTGTTGAGACTAATCTGGTTCTCAACTGGGAGAAATGTCACTTTATGGTGCGACAGGGCATTATTCTTGGGCATAAGGTCTCTAGTAAGGGTCTTGAGGTGGGCAAAGCCAAGGTGGGGGTCATTGAAAACCTTCCTCCACCAATTTCTGTTAAGGGATTCCGCAGCTTTCTTGGTCATGCGGGTTTCTATAGGCGGTTCATAAAGGATTTCTCTAAAATATCTAAACCCTTGTGTAATCTGTTAGAGAAAGATTCCCCTTTCAAGTTTGATGATGAGTGTTGAGCTGCTTTTGAGATCTTAAAGAAGAGTTTAATCACGGCACCTGTCATAACTTCACCTGATTGGAATGAACCTTTTGAGATGATGTGTGATGCAAGTGACTATGCAGTTGGAGCAGTTCTTGGGCAGAGGAAGAGAAATATATTTCATGTGGTCTACTATGCTAGTAAGACCCTCAATGGTGCTCAACTGAACTATACTACTACTGAGAAAGACCTTTTGGCTATTGTCTACGGTTTTGAGAAATTTTGATCTTATTTGCTTGGGAAGAAGGTGACAGTTTTCACTGATCACGCTGCAATTCGCTATCTCGTCTCGAAGAAGGACTCGAAGCCTAGATTGATTCGATGGGTTCTTTTACTTCAGGAATTTGAGCTAGAGATCAAGGACATGAAATGTAGTGAGAATCAAGTCGATGATCATCTCTCTCGTTTAGAAGGTCCTAGTACGACTTTACAGGATAAGATATTGATAAATGAGTCTTTTCCCGATGAGCAGTTGTTTGGGGTGCAAGAGGAAGAACCATGGTTCGCAGAAATTGTGAACTACCTTTTGAGCAATATTATGCCTCCAGACTTGTCTTCCGCTCGAAGGAAGAAGTTTCTTCATGAGGTGAAGTGGTACATGAGGGATGAGCCATTTTTGTTTAGGAAAGGAGCTGACCAAATAATCAGGAGATGTATTTCGTACATCAAAACGGAGGGTATCTTGCGAGAATGTCATTCGACTATTTATGGAGGCCACTATGGCGGAGAGAAGACAACAACACGTATCCTTCAAGCAGGATTCTTCTGGCCTACATTATTTAAGGATGCGCATCGGTTCGTTTTGAAGTGTGATCGCTGTCAGCGTGTGGGTAATATGTCCAAGAGGGATGAGATGCCTCTTAATGTGCTTCTCGAGGTTGAGGTCTTTGATGTTTGGGGAATTGACTTCATGGGGCCATTTGTCTCATCTTGCAATAATCAGTACATCTTGTTAGCGGTTGATTATGTCTCGAAATGGGTGGAAGTCAAGGCTTTACCGACGAATGATGCGAAGGTAGTGCTAAATTTTCTTCACAAGCAGATATTCACAAGATTTGGAAATCCAATAGTCATAATCAGTAACGAGGGATCGCATTTCTGCAATCGCAAGTTCACTGCTATGATGTTGTGATATAATGTGAATCATCGCATTGCTACAGCCTACCATCCTCAGACTAATGGTCAAGCTGAGGTATCTAACAGAGAGATCAAGCGTATTCTAGAGAAATTTGTATGTCCATCAAGAAAGGATTGGTCTTTGAAGCTGGATGAAGTTGTTTGGGCGTATCGGACAGCATATAAGAATCCACTAGGCATGTCTCCGTTTCAGTTGGTTTATGGTAAAGGTTGTCATTTATCGGTGGAACTCGAGCACAAAGTATATTGGGCTTTGAAGAAGTTAAACCTTGATTTGGATGCAGCTGGTAAGAAGAGGATGCTTCAATTGAATGAACTTGATGAGTTTCGACTTCAAGCGTATGAGAGTAACAAAATGTATAAGGAGAAAGTCAAAAGGTGGCATGATAGAGGTCTAGTGCTCAAATCATTTATGCTGGGGCAACAAGTTTTTTTGTTCAACTCTCGTCTCCATCTTTTTCCTGGAACGTTGAAGTCGAGGTGGTCAGGGCCGTTTGTTATCAAAACCGTGTTTCCACATGGAGCGGTGGAGATTTTTGAGAATGATCCAGGCCAAGCGTTCAAGGTGAATGGACAGAGGTTGAAGCATTACTATGGGGATACGGAAAACCGTGAGGTGGTTAGTTCCGTTTTATTATCAACTTGATCTCACGATTTTACGTCAAGCTA
Organism: Apium graveolens; assembly: GCF_009905375.1. Taxonomy (NCBI): domain Eukaryota; kingdom Viridiplantae; phylum Streptophyta; class Magnoliopsida; order Apiales; family Apiaceae; genus Apium; species Apium graveolens. The sequence continues at coordinate 92,692,553 of NC_133652.1, forward strand.
ACGACGTAAACAAAGCGCTTCTTGGGAGGTAACCCAAGTTTGTTGTACATTAGTAGATAGAGGAAGAAGAAAACATAAAAAAAATCAGAAAAAGGAAAAAAATTCAGTGTCAACTATAGAAGCACGGCGCGCCCGCGCTGAGAAGTGGGGCGGCCGCGCTGAAACTCTAGTAGCTGCGCGCGCCCGCTTTGGTATGTGGGGCGGCCGCGCTAGAAGTCCAGTAACACGGCGCGCCCGCGCTGCCAGGTGGGGCGGACGCGCTGGCTTCCTGATCCTGAAAAAAATAGAAAAATCAGAAATCAAATACAAAATCAAATCACACCCGAATTTCTTGCTCCCACCTTCTATATTTTCCTCTCTAATTCAGTTTCAAACAGCCCATTACTCCCATTATTCCCTTAATCAAATCCCACTTCTATTCTAAACCTAATTTTCTTCCTATATATACACACACTTATACACAATCTTCTCCATCACTTTTTCAATTCTCAAAACTCTAAATCTCTCTTGCACACATCTTTTCACTCAAACTTATTCAATTCCATTGGCACCCAAAAGAAAACGAACACACGTTAGTAGAAGCACCACCAATTCTTCTAGTGTTGGGGGTGTGAGGCCCAAGTCTGCAACTCCAGAGGCTGAGACAGAGTATACGAGGCTGCTTTCGAAGCCCATAGCCAAGGAGTGAGGTTTTCTGCCATCATGATGGAATGGTAAGTTGTTGGAGATGATTGTGGAGATGGGTTGGATTGCTTTTTGTGAGGCACCAGCTGTGGTGCCTATGAGTGCGGTTCGCGAGTTTTACGCGAACGTGAAGGCGGAGAAGAACGGGTATTCTGTTGTTTGGGGATTGACAGTGGATTATACCGTAGATGCTATTCGTCGGGTGATAAATCAGCCCGAGAGATAGCCTGAGCAGAGGATTGGAATGCGAAGACCGGCGAGAATTTTAACTTGGATTTGATTGTTACTACATTGTGTGTTCCTGAGACTCACTAGAGAGGGGCACGAATATGTATGCTACTTTCCCGTCTTCGTGCATGAACAGGTATGTCGTGCATGGAACTCGTTTATTTGTGCTAACATTATGCCTTCATCACATGTGCATGATGTTATGGTGGACCGAGCAAATCTGTTGTGAGGTATTCTGCAGGGTGATTATGTGGACTTGGGGTCTGTGATTTATCAGGGTATATTGACATTTTTGCGAGGTAGTACTACGGGGGCTATTCCCTATGCGTCTATTGTGATGATGCTTTGTGTGGCCGTTGGAGTTCATTGGCCTGCACATGAGCAGCTGCAGCTACCTAGTGGCCTGATTGACAGTACGATAATAACAGTTATGCAGGAGAGGTACGGTGGGAATCCTGATCCGAAGGGGCTTGGCTACTCATATGATCACTTGCCAGGTGGCCGTCCAGTTGATCAAACATATGCTGGTTGTACAACTCAGGCAAGCAGAGCCGCATGGAAGCTCAGTTGGGCGATGCCGGTCCTTCACAGCAACAACAACAGGAAGCAAAGGGCAGTGTTGGTTTGAGTTCAGCGCAGTATAGGCGCTTGATGAGGAGGATGGATTCTATGCATGATATCCATAGTAGGTTTGCACATGATCTCACTCAGGCGTTGGGGACTGCATTCAGAGCCACAAGAGTTGATATCTAGTGGCTAGTTTTCGGTGAGGACTCTGTGTACCCGCCTCCTGGCACTCTTGACACTCCACCCGTTGAGGGTGATGACCCTGATTCCGAGTAGGTATGCCTGATTCCTTACTATTACCTTCCCTGAGGACAGTGAATATTTTAAGTTTGGGGGTGGTAGTTAAGGAATATATGTTATGTGTGAGTCTCATATAGTTTGCATATTCATGATAGTTTAGCTCATATAGTTGCATATTTCATGTTATGTAGTTTTTTTTTATTATTTTACATGTAGTATGTTGCATATAGTTGCATGTGCATTATATCATGATCCCTTAAGTTTGCTTTTCCGATTGATTTGTGATATTGATGCTAGTGTAGTGATGTCGTGTATAGTGATGTTAAGTCTTATCGAGTTGATTTGCATGCTAGAAGCAAGAAAAATTTCATTAAGTCTTATAGGTTGCTTGAGTGCTAGATCATGATCATGATTTATTTTTTTGTTGAGGTCTAATTACTTGTTTATATTTATATTTTAGGATATTCTTTTAATGGCAATATAACATGGATATTTAAAAATTAGAGAAAAAATTGGATTTCATTGCTAGTTATTGTGGCTAGGTGTCAAATGGCTAGTAGCCGGCTCATATTTATATGAGTAGTCTAGGGTTGAGCGAGATGGAGCGAAACACACTCGTTCAGAAATCATGTGAAAAAAAAACAAGAGAAAAAAAGATAAGAAATATGTGTTGATGCATAATTGATCACGAGTGGGCTCTTTAATACTCGAGTTACTAAGTTCTTAGGGGACTTTGTGCTTAGTGACCTAAGGCTTTTATAGTCTGGGATCCACTAACCTAACGCTCACTACATGGTTATTGTATAAGTCTTTTGTGGACCTCACTCATTGCACGGTCAAATAAGCATATATGTGTTGTTTATGTGTTAGCAATAAAAGCATGAATCCATGTATAACTCCGATAAAAAAATTGAAGTGTTGTCAGTCATTTTGAGTTTAGATTTTATTCTATTTATAACCTCGTGATCGCCTTGGTGAGTAGTGTCATGATTATTGATCTAGTTGCGAGAGTATATCTATTAAGCATTTGCACACGCATGTTTCTGGCTTGTAAGTTGATTTGTGGGATTTGATTGATCTTTTTATGAATAACTGCATTTATTGAGATGTCTCTCATCAGTTGGTTTAGTTATTCTGAGGGGATCATTGCATTCATGTAGGTTGCATTCATACATTTTTGTTTCTTATTCTTTGAGTCTGTTTATGTTTGAGGACAAGCATCGGTTCAACTTTGGGGGTGTGTTAAGTGGCATTTATGTCCACATAGAATGCTCTATAAAGGCTTGAACTGGTGTTTCGTACTCAAGTATTTTGTGTATTTGATTCGTTTTTGTAGTGTTTTTGCATTTCAGGCATAAATAAAGGAATGAGGAGATTTACCATTGCTTTGGTGCTAAATTTATGTTAGGTTGGTACTCAGGAAGATTGCTTGAGGATTGACATCTCAAACCAGTCAGAAAAACAAGCAGAAAAAGTTTTTCCAGAATTTCAGTGCACCCGTGCTATGATAGCGTGTGGCCGCACCGGGTTGGCCGAAGGACAGCGCGCCCACGCTGATGAAATGCGCGACCGCGCCAGGTCGGGATTTCAGAATTCGGTTTTGAATAGAAGATTGATTTCTGGACTTCTCTTCTGATTGGGCTACTATATAAAGACAACTTAAAGACATTTTTCGTAACAGAGCTTAAGGAGAAGACATTAAGAAGACCTAGGAGCACAAATACAACCAAGGCAAAGAGGATCTAGTTTATTCTTGTGATTCTTTATTTTAAGTTATAATCTTGGATGATAGTTTTCTTGTTTTGTTGAACCTATACTCTTGTTTAACGTACTTTGTTAATTTTTCAGATTTATAAAGACTTAATTTATTATACCATGCTTTTATCGGAACCCACGGTGATGATGAGTTAGGTTATGGGCTAATCGTTATCGTGGGGTTCTAACGGATTTACTTATGGATTTCTTTAGTTAATTTGTTTCGATACCTTAGTGTGTGGTGATTGTATGATATCCTAGTATTGGTTATGTTTATTCGTCTTATGAGTATCACGAACTTATAAGATAACGTGTAAATCTCTATTGAAGCGAAAGTGAATATAGGGGTTTAGAACTTGCCATGTTAGCATAGGTTCATGTATTTGTTATGCATGATTCGTAGATAATTTTAACCATCTTACTTGCCCTATATAATCATGATAGATAACTTGTGCATTAAACCGTTATGTTGTCAAAATCTATAGACATATTGGGTCTTAATATAATTGGTGTCTATTCAGCTTCTATCTCTTTTGTGGATATCTGGTAGTAGGGTATTCGTACAATGACAGTTGTCGTTTACTAGTTTTGTGTTGTCTGATTAGTGTCATCACCATTGTATGCTAAGGTTAAGAACAAAAAGGCTATTGAATGAAGTAGTAATGGAGTTAGATACCCATGTTTGTGTTATATAAGTGAAATACCCTTTTAATCTCTTAGTTAACTGCATGTTAGTTAATAATCTTAGTTATAAACAATCTCAACTTGTTATCATCTTAGCATTGAATGATAACCATAACATTGTTGCATGAGAACATAAATGAAACTTAATTTAAAAGAGTCTCTGTGGGAACAAACTAGAATTAATTCTATATTACTTGCGAACGCGTATACTTGCGTGTATTATTAGTTCGTGTTAACGTCCTAACAAGTATATCCCAACCCCTTCTCATAGGGAATACCGCCATACCACTCCTTCATCTGAGCGATTGTAAAACCATCAATAAGGGCACTCGACATCTATAACTGCTCATGCTCAGACCACCTAACACCCATATATATGCATAACTTAGTAACATTAGAGGCATGAGGAATCACCCATGTCGTCCCCCCTCGCAGAAATCGAAGCATGCTCTGATGAATGACATAACCAAGATCAATATACTCCTCATTCAGAATCCCCCACAATAGTATGGCTCGGTCCACAGTGACCTCATGCGAATGCGAGAAGGCAGAATATTAGTACACAGAAACAAATTCCATGCCCTCGCATACCTGTTCATGGAAGAAGCAGGGAAGGTAAGCAGCTCAGTGGTGCCCACCTTAAATTTCCATTCCATTCCTGGAACATATAGCTCCTCCAAGATATAGTCCAAATCTAAATCAGCACGGGTCTTGCGCACCCAATCATCAGCACCCGTAGGCTTCGTAGGTTGATGTAGAACCCGGGGAATAGCAGCAGGCCGGTAATCCACAGTCAAACCCCGAACCACAGAAAATCCATTCTTATCAGCCTTAGTATTGGCATAAAACTCCCGCACAATGCTCAATAAAACCGTAGATGGTGCCTCACAAAAACTCTCCCAACCTTTCTCTGCAATCATCTCCACTAACTTCCCATCTTGAGCCATAGGCAAGAATCCCCTCTCCTTTGCCACCGGTTTAGACATCAATCGAGCAAATTCCGCTTGTGCCTCCGGTGAAGTGAATTTGTTCTCATCACCACCCACACTAGAATCCTCTGTAGAAGAGGGATGAGTGCTACTACTACCCGTATATTTTTCTCTCTTAGGTGCCATAATCAAACAAGTGAGTGTGAATTGGGTGTAAGTAGTGTACATAGAGCTAGGGTTTGTATGTTATATAAGATGGGTGTGTATATAGAGATGTGAAAATGTAGGAAGGATACAGGAAGGGGGCTGATTTATAAAGGCTGTAGAATAATGGGTAGGGTTAGGGTAGAATTCAGGTAGGAGTGGGGTGTTTTGTTTTTTTTTTTGAATTTTCTGTTTTTTCAGTGAGCAAGCGCGGGCGCGCTGGGGTAGGGCACGGGCGCGCTCGGCTTCTGTAAAAAAAATTCTCATTTTTTTTTGTTTTTTTATAAGCAAAAATACTTCAGAATGTGTGAGTTTCCTCCAACGAAGTGCTTGTTTTACGTCTTTAGCTTGACGTGAAACTTTGAGTTCAAGTCGTAGCAAGAATGGCGGTCACCGCCTCACGGTTCGTCGTATCACCATAGTAATGCTTCAACCTCTGACCATTAACCTTGAATGCTTGGTCCAGATGCTTATCAAAAATCTCTACTGCACCATGTGGAAACACAGTCTTGACTATGAACGGACCTGACCACATTGACTTAAGCTTTCCTGGAAAAAGTCTGAGACGAGAGTTGAAAAGTAGGACTTGCTGACCAGGAACAAATTACTTGTGCACTAACCTCCTAGCTTACCATCTCTTGTCCTTTTCCTTGTATAACTTGTTGCTCTCATAAGCCTGTAGACGAAACTCATCGAGTTCATTAATTTGAAGCATTTTCTTTTCTCCAGCAGCCGACATGTCAAGATTTAGCTTCTTCAAAGCCCAGTACGCTTTATGTTCTAACTCAGCAGGAAGATGACATGCCTTACCATACACCAACTGGAAAGGAGACATTCCTAGAGGAGTATTGAATGATGTTCTGTAGGCCCACACAGCTTCATCCAGCTTCAATGACCAATCCTTCCTTGACGGACTCACAACCTTCTCCAAGATTCGCTTGATCTCTCGATTAGAGACTTCAGCCTGCCCATTAGTTTGAGGATGATAAGCTGTGGCAACATGATGATTCACATGATACCTTTCTATTAATGCTGTAAATTTGTGATTGTAGAAATGCGATCTCTCGTCACTGATTATTACCCTTGGAGTACCGAAACGTGTGAATATGTGCTTATGAAGAAAATTTATCACCACCTTAGCATCGTTGATTGGCAAAGCTTTAACCTCAACCCATTTAGACACATAATCCACCGCCAAAAGAATATATTGATTATTGCACAATGAGATAAATGCTCCCATGAAGTCTATTCCCCACATATCGAAAATCTCAATTGCTAGAAGCACATTAAGAGGCATCTAGTCTCTCTTGGACATATTTCCAACCCGTTGACAGCGATCACATCTTAACACGAACTGATGAGCATCTTTAAACAAAGTTGGCCAGAAAAATCCCTCCTGAAGGATACGGGCAGCTGTCTTCTCTCCACCATAATGGCCACCATACACAATGGCGTGACAATCTCGGAAAATACCCTATGTTTCACTATACGGAATGCACCTCCTGATTATCTGATCTGCCCCCTGTCTGAACAAGAACGGCTTATCCCATCGATACCACTTCACTTTATATAAAAACTTATTTCTTTGAGCATAAGAAAATTCTGAGGGAATAACATTACTCACAAGATAGTTCACAATATCTGCAAACTATGGTTCTTCTTCTTGCACCCCAAAAAGTTGCTCATCAGGAAAAGTTTCATTGATTAACGTGTTATCTTGTGAAGCTTTACCTTGATCTTCCAAACGTGATAGATGATCCGCTACCTGGTTTTCTGTACCTTTCCTTTCTTTGATTTCCAACTCAAATTCCTGAAGCAAGAGAATCCATCGAATCAGTCAAGGTTTTGAATCTTTCTTCGAGATTAGATATCTAATAGCAGTATGATCAGTGTAAACCGTCACTTTTGTCCCAAGCAAGTAAGATCTGAATTTCTCGAACCCGTAGACAATTGCCAAAAGCTCCTTCTCCGTAGTAGTGTAATTCAGCTGAGCACCATTAAGGGTTTTACTAGCATAGTAAACCACATGGAAAATCTTCTTCTTTATCTGACCAAGAACAGCTCCAACTGCAAAGTCGCTAGCATCACACATCATCTCGAAGGGCTTATCCCAATCAGGTACAGTAATAACAGGTATTGTGGTCAAACTCTTTTTCAAACTCTCGAAAACAGCTAAACATTCTTCATCAAATTTGAGGGGAACATCCTTCTCCAACAGATTGCACAAGGGTTTTACAGATTTTGGAGAAGTCTTTAATGAATCGCCGATAAAAACCCGCATGACCAAGAAAACTGCGGATTCCTTTAACTGAGATTGGTGGAGGAAGATTTTCAATAACCCCCACTTTCGTCTTATCAGTCCACTCACAATCCTTTTCTAGAAACCTTATGCCCAAGAATGATAACCTGTTGCACCATGAAGTGACATTTTTCCCAGTTAAGCACCAGATTGGTCTTAACACACCTTTTCAGCACCAAGCCCAGATTATGAAAACACTCATCATAAGAAGACCCGAAAATAGAAAAGTCATCATGAACACCTCCATATTAACCAATCATGTCAGAGAATATGGCCATCATGCATCTCTGAAAAGTATCAGGTCCTCCACAAAGACATAAAGAAACTCGATGGAAAGCGAAAGTGCCAAAAGGACAAGTAAAAGTGGTCTTCTCTGGGGCAATAAAAATCTGATTATAGCCTGAGTACCCATCCAGAAGGCAATAATACTCATGACCAGCCAACCTGTCAAGCATTTGATCGATGAATGGAAGCGGAAAATGATCCTTCATGGTGGCTTTATTCAGCTTCCGATAATTCATGCATACTCTCCACCCTGTGACTGTCCAAGTAGGGATGAGCTTATTCTTCTCATTAGCCACAATTGTAATACCTCCTTTCTTGGGCGCACATTACATCGGGCTCACTCATGAACTGTCTGAAATATGATAAATGATCCCTGCGTCCAGCCATTTAAGAATTTCTTTCTTCACCACCTCTTTCATGATAGGATTGAGACTTCTTTGATATTCAACAATAGGTTTACTTCCTTCCTCAAGCAGAATTTTATGCATACAATAAGAAGGGTTGATTCCCTTAATATCTGTTATAGTCCACCCGATTATTGATTTAAACTCTCTCATAATTCGCAAGAGCTTGTCTTCATCACTACCTGAAAGATCAGATACAATAATAACAGGTAAAGTAGATGCATCACCTAAAAAAACATACCTCAAGTGATCAGACAGTGGTTTAAGCTCAAGTGTGGGAGCTTCTTCAATAGATGATTTAAGACGCTCCTTAGAATTTTTCAGCTCTACTAATCCAAGAGACTCGAATGGCAAATCTAACTTCCTCTTCCACGGAGATGCATTCAAAAACTGAAGTTGTTCTGCCCCTTCTTCGTCTTCACTATCAGATTCTCCTCTTAAGGCTCTCTCTAAGATATCTGACCTTAGCAATTGATCAAGCTCAGATATCACTATAGAGTCAAACAACTCTACTTTATAGTACTCCTCTTCATATGTGGGGAATTTCATTGTGTTGAAGACATTAAAAGTGACAGCCTGATCATGAACCCTCATTCTAAGTTCTCCCTTTTGCACATCGATCAAAGTTCAGCATGTAGCTAAGAATGGTCTTCCCAAGATAATAGGAATCTTCTTATCCTCCTCAAAGTCTAGGATGGAAAAATCAGCAAGGAAGATGAGTTTATCTACCTTAACCAAGACATCCTCCACTATACCTAGCGGATAAGTGATGGACTGATTAGCCAGTTGTAAGGACATGTTGTAGGTTTTGGATCAGGAAGACCAAGTTTCCTGAAGATAGAAAATGGCATCAAATTGATGCTAGCTCCCAAGTCACACAGACACTTGTCAAAAGATAACTCGCCAATGGTGCATGGTGTCGTGAAGCTTCTTGGATCTTTAAGTTTAGGAGGCAGTTTCTGTTGCATCACTGCACTCTTCCGTTAGAGCAACGGTTTTCAACTCCTCAAGCTTCAACTTCTGAGATTGAATACCCTTCATGAACTTATAATAGTTTGGCATCTACTCTAGAGATTCCGCAAAAGGTATGTTAATATGCTTTTTCTTGAAAACCTTCAGAAACTTGGCATATTGCTTGTCGAACTTCTGCTTCTGAAGTCTTTTAGGATATGGAGGAGGCGGATAGACCTGTTTGTCTCTTGTATTCTGCTCAGGAATAGTGTGTTCAACAAAAATTTTCTCCGTTTCCACTTTGCCATCCTTCTAATCAACTGTATCATTAAAATTTATAATTTCTGGTATAAGGGAAGGCACGGGCGCACTTGTATGGAGCGCGCGCACTTGGCTTCTGCCGAAAATTTTCAGATTCTGATTTTTGATGGTTAGCGACCTTTCCAGACCTCAAAGTGATTGCTTTTAACTGTTCTTTGACTTCCCTCTTGCATGGGTTAGCTTTCGTATCACTAGGAAGAGTTCCTTGTGGTCGATTTAGCAGCGCATTATCAATTTATCCTATTTGATTCTCCAAAGTTTTGATCTAAACCACTTGGATTTTACATATTAGCCTCAATTCCTCCAATTCAAAAAATTTTCATTAGCAAATTGACCGGAACTTCCATGAGATTGTTGTTGAATTACCGGTGGCTGAAATTGTTACCTTGGTGTATACTGTTGTTGAAAACCAGGAAGGTTGAATGGCTTGGCTCCAAACTACTGATAAGGTTGTTGTGGATGTTGCATACCACTATGATTATTGCCCCAGTTGAAATTAGGATGGTTTCAGTTGTTAGGATGATAAGTGGCAGGAACTGGTTGCCGTGGTCTCTGAAAATTGCTCACAAACAGTGCCAACTCACTAGATATAGCACATTGATATGTCGCATGTGTACCTGCACAAAGCTCACAAACACTTGTTATCGGATGAACTCCATAGTTGGTCAGAGAATCGACTTTCATAGTCAATTCCTTTAGCTGAGCCGTTATAGCCGTAACTGTATCCACCTCCAGAATTCCTGCTACCTTGCCTTGTGGTAGTCTCTGAGTTGAGTTTTGATATTCATTAGCAGCCATCATTTCAATTAGCTCATGAGCTTCCTCATAGCTCTTAGCTTATAAGGCTCCATCTGATGCTGCATCGAGCATTGGTCTTGACTATGCTCCCAAACCATTATAGAAGCAATTGATTACCATCCAATCAGGCATTCCATGATGAGGATACTTCCTAAGCATCTCCTTGTAGCGCTCCCAATATTCACATAAAGATTCTCCCGATTGCTGTGCAAATTGAGTAAGAGCATTCCTGATTGTAGCTATTTTTGCCATAAGGAAGAATTTAGTATGAAATTTCTGAGCAAGATTCTCCCAAGTCGCAATAGAACCTGCTGGTAGAGAGTGAAACCAGCTCTTAGCTTTATCCCTCAGAGAAAAAGGAAAAAGTCTCAGTTTCACAGCATCTTCTGAAACACCTTTGAACTTGAAGGTGTCGCGGATCTCGATGAAATCCCTAATGTGCATATTTGGATCTTCCATTGGAGCACCCCCGAACTGGACTGAATTTTGTACCATTTGAATCATGTCAGGCTTGATTTTAAAGGTATTAGATGCAATGGCTAGTCTGACAATGCTAGATTGAATGTCATTGATTTTCGGTTAAGAATAATCCTTCAATGTTTTCGTTTCTGCTACTGGTTCTCCCATTGCAATGATCACTTCTGTTTTAACTTCCACTAGTGTGTCCTTACGAGATTGAGAACGTGTTCGTATGCACGCTCTCTCATATACCTGAAACACACAAGCAAATTAAACTTTGTAAGAAGAATAATCTGAGTCGGTAAACTTTAATGACCACTGATGACAAGCACATAATAATAAATTTAATACCGAGTCCCCGGCAGCGGTGCCAAAAACTTGTTCACACAATAATACGCAAGCATACGCGGTCACAAGTAGTATAATATTAAGTTCAGTTTGTTCCCACATAGACTGGTTTAATTCAGAATGTGCACTTATGCAACAATGTATGATTATTATTCACTGCTAAGACAAGTATCAATTTGTGTTTGAGTTAACTAATTAAAAGTAATTATGCAATAATGGATTAACTAAAAGATTGAAATCGAGTTACTTATGTGAAATAAAATATGGGATTCTAACTTCATTAAATACTTCATTTAGAGTTGATGCCTTTAATCATTGTATGTGACGATGATGATAACTAATCAGATAACACGAAATCAGTGCACGCTATCTTTCGATATACGTGTACCTTACTACTCAGCATCCACAATTTAAATAGAAGTTGGGCAGACACCAATTATGTTTAGACCTTATATGTCTATAGTATTCGAAAATATAACGGTTTAAGAGCAAGTTATCCATTGAGATTACATAAGGCAGTATAAGATGGTTAAAATTACACTACGAATCATGCATGACAAAACATCCATTAACCTATGCTAGCATGGTAAGTTCTAAACCTCTATATCCACTTTTGTATTCAATAGAGATTAACAAACAACTTAGATGTTAGCTACGCATCCAAGAATATTAAGCACAATCATACAAGGATATCAATAATTCATCACACACTAAAACTTTAAGGCAATCAACTACTAAATCCATAAATAAATCCGTTAGAATCCCATGATAATGATTAGTTCATAATCGAACGTCTCATCATCATGGGTTCCAATGAAAACATGATAGTAAAAAGGTTCAGAATACTACAAGAGAATATAAAAGTACCAGGGTCTTGAACAAATCCAAAACGAGCATCCAAAGTATCGCCTAATTAGAAGAATGCAAAAGAATGATGTAGAACTAAATCTTCTTTATCTTAGCCGTCTTGTGTGCTTTAGGTTTTCTAGAGTTCTCCTTTTGTTCCTTGTTGGTTAATTCGTCTCCTTTTCTTTATTTATATGCTCTTGATTGACTTGGCCGCTCAAAATATCCAAATCATACTAAAAGCAGGATTCTGTCTGCCCGACCTAGCGCGGGCGCGCCTAGGTCAAGCATGGGCGCGCTCTGCTACTGGAAAATAGGGCGCGGGCGCGCCTAGGTCAAGCGCGGGCGCGCCTAGCTACTTGAAAAATTCTGCAGTTTTCTTGTTTCTCATTCTGATCTTCTTGCAAGCACTCGCACTTCATTTCCTGGTCTCTTATCACCATAAAAGCATATAGAAGTCCATTCCCGCCTCCAACTAAAGCCCTGCACAGACTCAACATAAAATGCATTAAAAGCACCACATATTTGAGGTTAAATCATCAACTTAATCCGATATGAAGCATTCTAAATGGATATAAAATCCACTTATCACATATTTTAACTGGTTTTTGACCCACCTAGCCTACACTCCAATCCGCTCCAATGTATTGCTCAGATCATTTCATCAACAAAAACCTCCATGTGCTCTTAAATATGTAAGTAGAACTTTAAAAACACAGAATAAAATGAAGATGCTTTCTTAAAAAATTATGGGTTGGGGCTAACTTTCAACAATATCCACCAAGCCAGATCAGTACAAATATAGAAGAAACCGTAGAGGCTTTTCTTCGAACGACTGGGACTGAAAATGTGGCTACAGTTCCAACATACTTGAACTGTGCACAACGACAAATAACCAATGATACAATGTGTACTTTCTACATTGATGTCCACGGAATTATTGATGAAGTTCCCGGAGCTGCACTTTCTTGTGTATTAAATAATATAAAGGGTCTAGTTGACATTGATGTTTCTTTTTTTAAAATATGAAATGATGTTTTTAAGGTGAAATCCACAAATGGTGACACCATCCTGGGAGTGGAAGATTTTGAAACAATCTTTAAATTTCTTTGTAAATGAATTTAAAAGGACCAACAATATAGAACTGACAAAGCACAACAGAGCTTTGCATAAATTTTATAAAATAGTTGAGAAAGAAAAGATTAAACTCTTCTCAACCTAATATATAGACAGAGCTCTGATAAAAATCATTTAAATATTATTTTGACCCTATCAAAATTTTGGATACACGTAAAAATAATCTGAAAGAGGTTGGCATATAAACCTACCAGGTGGGTAAGGTGGATGAGCTATGTGATTTTAACGCCTATGAAGAATGCTTGGAAACCTTTTCGGCCTCTGAAAAAATTGCAATATTCATTCTTCCTTTTATAACCTACATTTTCAAAATCAATATTAGTTTATATCTCCACAGATCTGTGTAACGAGCTGTGTACATAATCCTAAATTCACGTCATAATAATTTGTAAATTTTCACATATCACATTATACTAAATCTATGTACCTGGATTTACTTTTGGTAGAAAATTCTATCGATGTCTATCACTCTAGAAAATTGACTAACTTTCAACATCCACATATTTTTAAAAGTCCCCGGATTGCATTGTTTTCCATCAAATTTCAATTTTATCCACACCTACTCAGTTCCTCCATACCAGTTTCTTTAAAAAAAGTCATAATATAATTACTATGCAGAGCAACAGAACATTAAAGTTAAGTCAACCGGCCTAATTTCATAATTAGCATACTTTAAGACAGAAACAAACATGATTTATAAATTAATAGGTACTCACAACTCAAGGTCCTGAAGATATCATGTAGTGCCTCATTGTCAAGAACCATACTTTCATTAGAAATATTCAACTGGTACACTGACAATGTAGCATTGTACAGCTCCATAACCGTATCATAACCGTGTCAAAGACCTTTGATGAAGGGAAAACAGTAAATGTGAGCATCATCCTTTCTAGATACTTCACCATTATCTGTTAAATCAAGAGAGTTTTCATGCCACAGAGCTTGTGCCTCCACTAAGTGAGTGGCACACCTGGAAACTTGAAGTTAACAGAAGGCAATATAAAATAGTAATTAGCTATAAAGTAAAAAATGAATGTATGCTTAACAAAGATCAATAATTCTTGAGTACTAAAAAGAATATTATGGTAACATATATTATAAATAAAATTAGCATACCTTACAGACTTAGAGATCAAATGGAGTATAACATCGCTGCTAGTTTAAGTTTAACTAAACGTATGATAATTTTTTTGTGACTTCTAACAAACAAATTTCTGGCATCATAATTTGCAAAGCAATATCCATAATGACCAGACACACATGGATATAGTTGATATATTATAAAATCCCAAAGGGAAAAAATATATTATATAATAGCAAGTTTTGGAAAACCTAAATTTTCCTTTCATCTAACTTATTAACTCTCATGCCTTTAATGTTTGACTGAAAGCATGTTCCAACATAAACAACACAAACATATCTATATGTATTATAACAAAAATGTGTATCCTAAAAATGGGGCACTGAAATAATTGCTTATCCAATAGATCAACACCCTTCTAAGAAAATAAAAAAAATATCTCAAAAATTTTTGGCGCTGGAGAAAACAGAAATTCGCAATAGAAATAATAGTTTCTTATTTCTTAATTTTAAGTATCTCTAGATGATATTTTACAATGAATTATATCTATAATTTTATTAGGAAATCAAATTGCAAGAGCTATTAATATTGTAGATGTCGAAATAATTAGTGTGAGGCATGCCAAAATATCTTAAATGTTGGCCTCTAAGTAAATGACATGATCAAACTAAGGCATCTCTTTGAAGCTACTTTAAAAAATAGTAAATTATATGTTAAACACCATTTACCTTCTCTTGCATACCCTGATAGATTTGAATCAGTCAGACTTGATAATTTCTCTGAGATTAGACTTGATAAGCAAGTTCCTGCCATCCAGATGAGTCAAAACAATCCGGTAACTACAAAGAGCCTCGGTCATTGACAAAGTGTGCTCAACAAAATGGTCATCATCCTTTCCGCTGAATTTGAAATGTTCTTTCAGCTACAAAATATAAACTATATTTTCACTAAAAGTATCAGGTGTTTCATCAGGTTCTCCAAATAAATACAGATTGACACCAAGGTCATGGGTAGTACATATTGCTACCATATAATTCAGCTTATCCTCAAGGTCATACATCTTAACGTACAGAGTGAATATGATTGTCCTCATAACCAACTATCTGTTTCATCATCAACACGACATCCTGACAATCAGCATCATCCTCCATTAAAACAGAGTAGGGATTCTTATCCTATGCAAATGAGGATGTAAGTGACATGTATATCACATGAAAAAGTAAAAAAAAGACATGCATGTCAGCCATGTGTTCCTCTTTATGCAGTCTCGGGATAATAGCTGAATTTATTAAAAGCTGGATAGAAGTCGCAATGGACTTGCCACATAAATCATTAGCTACTCATATAATAATGTATAAACATACGGAACTGAACAGCCAATTGACATTCCTGCAGTATATTTTTCATTTTAAATCCTTACTTTTGCTTGATTGCCCGCTGTAATAAATAAATGTTTGTTGTTGGAAAATGTATATCTAAAATTATGTGCAAAACATGTATCATCAATTTTATATATTGCACCTGTCAAATTTACATCTTTAGATATCAGAGTAAGAAAATTTTTGGGAGCTTTACAGTTTTCACCCATGTTTTCTTGATTTGCATAAATATTGATGTCAAAATCAATGAATGATGTTTGAATTATGCAATAAGTGGAGACACTGAATTAAATATGGAGATTGCATTCTAACTTATCTAAGTAACACATGTGTTAAAGATGAGCCAAAATTAATTATTAAATTTGATACAAACCTGAGAGTTGATTTGCTTTTTCTTAGAATGAAATTGCAGGGAAATGTGGTTTCCTCCGTAGATATCTGGTAAATTTATCATTTATTCTTAATAGCAGTTGGCTTCGACCTGCATTTTACTTGGTTACTCTTGTACAATATATTCACCATTCTAACGCCATTCTCATCATTGTACCTGAACCTTTATCGTGCATCACTGGACATTGTATTATAGCCCTGTTTTGGCTCATCTAAGATATTTATTTGAATATTTTAAGAACCTCGATGGTAAAAAGTTTGTAACGACTAAATTTTGGGAGACTGAAAATGGAACAATTAAATAGAGGTAAAATATATTGTCTAACTAAACTTTGCAACATGTTTCAATATGATTGTGATATGCTTATTTGTACTCTGAAGATAAAACTATTATTGGTAATTTTTCTACACAGTATTCTAAATGTACCGCATTCACAAAAATTAGATGTATCACCACTATGAAGTCGTGAGTTATTTGTGAGATGCATACTATCTGCAATTGTAGTACAATTTTCATAATCTCAAACACTAGATAAACAGTAACAGTAATACTTTAAGACAACAACAACTCACTACACCAAAAATAGCATTTTGTAACAAAAAACATGTTACAATAGGGCCTCTAAATTGTTACCAAAGGCCATAAACAACCTAAGGTAACATAAAATTTATGTTAGTTTTTTCGCTAATACCTTAGGGTACCGAATGTAACATATTTACACCCTATTGTAACATGCAAGTTTATGTTACCCTAGAGCCTTATGATAACATAGAATAGGCATATTTTTGCATTCAAAAAAATTAGGTGTATCACTACTATAAATTCGTGGGTTATTTGTGAGATGCAGACTATCTGCAATTATAGTACAATTTTTATAACCTCAAACACCAGATAAACAGTAATACTTTAAGATAACAACAACTCACTACACCAAAAACAGCCTTCTATAACAAAAAAATGTTACAATAGGGCCCCTAAATTATTACTAAAGGCCAAAAATAGCCTAAGATAACATAAAATTTATGTCAGTTTTTTCGCTGATACCTTAGGGTACCGAATGTAACATATTTATACCTTATTGTAACATGCAAGCTTATGTTACCCTAGAGCCCTAAGATAACATAAAACAGGCATATTGTAACATAATCATAAGTTACCTTAGAGTGTAACAATATTTTTTTAAAAAGTGGGATCCCATGTGGGCCCCACGATGTTGGCATAGTAGGGCGCCGTGGCATGTGAGTCCCACAAGGTCTGACGTGTCATGATGACATGGTTGGTGATGTGGCATGGGTCCCATAAATGAGCTTAATGTGAGTCCCACTTTTTTTAGTATCAAAATTAGTACCTAGGGTAACACTTGAACAAGCTAATGAAATAGTTTATGAAGATATTCTAACACTTTTCCTTGAAAATATCGATTTTACAAATATAAAATATTTTATATAAATCAAATACATCCCAAACTTCATAATCTATGAACTACAACCATGACAAGTCTACCATCTACGGAAATCACATTAAACATATCTAATATACGTCCAAAACTTGAATACACCTTAAACTATATAAAACTATAAGTCAACTAGTGTTTTGGCACTTCTATAACCTCTCGTGTATTTAGTTCGCTAAAAATATTCATACTCAAAGACATCCCTGTTTGTTATTAACAGGAACATATAAAAACTTTTTTACTTTTTTAATTGGTGTTCCAACCAATAACTACACCTCCATTGCTTACTGGACCTTCCTGGACAACCTTGTTTTTGCTTGGTGCAAGCATGGCCACCGGCCATGTGCCAAACCACCTGATATCAAAATAAATCAAATAAGAATAATTATCACATATACAGTTCATAACATTTTACAATTAATTAAAATAGAGACAACATAAATTTTAGCTTTTTGAACTAAAATGCTGCTACCTAAAATATGTATACATATGGTCTAACCAAATTTCAGTTTAGTACATCGTGATATTCTTTCTTTTTTTGACTTTTTTATCATAAGTGTTTTAAAATTGAAAAAAGAAAGAAATAGCATAGCAGGTAGAATTTGCAGTCTATAGCAAATTCACAATATATAAGTGCTAGATGTAGAATCCTCATTCTCTGTATAACGATATACCCTATCTCCTCCTAATGCTTAATATTTGAAGGGATATCCATTATACTTAAGATACTTCATATTACTTGAAGAGATCTGCATAGGCTTGAGAACTACCCCACATTGTTAGACCAAATACTAGATCATATTTCCATTCACCGGTTCTAGATATATGATGACTATTAGTCTTATCTCGTGCTTTACTCTCTAAATAAACGCACAAAGCCACTTTTCATGCAGCTTCTGGAGTTATAAAGCAACATGATAAAGATGCTAGACTTAGAACTTCTAAAGAAGGTGGGTTATTATATTATTAGCATTTATCGAAAATAAGAAAAATGAATAAACAGATCAGAGCTTTACCACCAATAAGAACGCCTACTTTAGTAGTTCCTCAACTAATATATATATATATATATATATATATATGTGTGTGTGTGTGTCTGTGTGTGTGTGTGTGAAACTTACACTACAAGAATAATGTCAATAGATATCACACATTAGACATCGGTTAACTTTGCCACTGGTGTTAAAAAAAGTATTGACATCACCCCGTGTTTTTGTGATGTCTTTGTTCTTTGTAGACATCGGTTATAATTAAACCGATGTCTAAAATTCACCAAAAAAAAATAAATTCGCGCCCACCATTTCTTTCCCCCGTTAGTGAAATTTTCATTCAGTTTTTAGTTCTACATTCCCCCCAATCCCAAAATTCTCCCCCTTAACCAAATTTTGGTTCCCCCCAAATCAATTTTCAGACACAACAAAATCAAAACAGAAAACTAAAAACAAAAAAACTAAAAACTAACAGAAATTTTCTCTCTCTCTCTCAAAGCCCCCCCTCTCTCAATCGAACCTCTCTCCCCTCACAATCTCTCTGAACTCCGGCCATCATCTCACCATCACAATCTCTCGAACCTCTCTCTCTCTCTCACCTCTCTCTCTCTCTCGAACATGTCTGTGGAACCTCTCTCTCTCTCTCTCTCTCTGCTCTCAATCTCTCCGTTAAGCCTCTTTCAGTTAACCTCTCTACTTCCAGCTCTCATGTATGTAATAATGCGATACATGAAAGAAATTATCGATGATGACAAGTTGAATTTTGCTAAAAAGGTATTACTTTGACGCTTCCAGTTTGCTATATACTGAGATATGGTTATTTTTCGATATAGTTACTTTTCATTCATGTACTGAATTTTGTTTGTTTGGAATTTGTAGTGGTTGGCCAAGACACGATCGTGTTACAGCATTGAACAGCTAGATGAAGTTCGCATTGAGGCTCTGCAGTTCATCCAAGAGCATATCTGATCAATTCTTGTACTCAAGGTCTTTTCTTTTGCATAGTCGTACATTTGGTAATTTAGACGATTCTGTGTAGTAAGAATGTAAGTGTATAAATGCTGGGGTTGGTGTATAGGTTTGCAAATATTGGGGGTTGTACATTTGGTAATGTAGATTCTGTAGTTTTTGAATGATTGATGCAGATGATGGGGTTGGTGTTGGTGATTTTTGGATGATTGATGCAGATGATGGGGTTGGTGTTGGTGGTTTTCGGATGATTGAATGGTTAAATGTATGAATGATTGACTGGTTAGATTTGTATGGATGCGTGTTATTCCAATGTTTTAGTTTTGGTTATGTAGTAAAGGACATCGGTTTTATTTATAACAAATGTCTATTAGTAACGAGTACATCACTTTTTTAGAAAATTAGTGATGTAAAACTTTACACAATTTGGTCTATAAATTTCTTACACATCACTTTCAATTAAGAAAAGCTGATGTCAAAAAAGATAATGTACATCACTTTAAGGTAAAAAACTGATGTCAAAGGAATCCAGGTTCAAGTCTAAATTAAACATAGAAATCACTTTGTTTAAGATAAAACTGATGTCAAGTGACATTATAAACATCACTTTTAACCAAACAAAACTGATGTCAAAAAACGCAATGTACATCAGTTTAAGGCAAATAACTGATGTGAAAGACTAACATGTTCAAGTCTAAATGATACATAGACATCACTTCATTCTAGAAAAAACTGATGTCTATACGCTTAATTAGACATCACCTTTCATTAAAGAAACAGATGTTTAATATGCCATTTTACATCACCTCTGTCAAAATTATCGATGTTTTTGTGACAAAAAACATAGCTCAATATATGTTTAATATGTTTTAATAGGTGTAATTTAGTTATTAAATAATTTTGTTATAGCATTTTTTTGTAAAAAATCATCACATAGACATCAGTGTTTTTCACTAAAATCGATATTTTTGTGACAAAAAACATAGCTCATGATATGTTTAACATGTTTAATTAGGTGTAATTTAGTTATTAAATAATTTATTTATAGCATTTTGTTCTAATAATCAACACATAGACATCCGTTTTTTTAACTAAAATCGATGTCTAATCGAGTATAGATATCGGGTATTCACCGATGTCTAGAATAGACATCACCGACATTAACATCGGTTGGGAAACAACATAGACATCGGCCAAAAATCTATGTCTATGGACTTTTTTCTTGTAGTGTTGAAAAATTATAGAATTCAATCTTTTAAAAAAAATATTTAAGATGAGCAATAATAATTTTACGAAAATAATATTTAATACTGGAAAATATCGTACAACTATTTTGAATTATTTGAAAAAAGGCCAGTTGTATTGTACCATTTGAAAGGATTAATAAGTTCAACTAATATTTAAAAAAAATTATCGAATTGAAAAATATTTAATTTTAGGAAAATAATATACAATGTTATTAAGTTATTATAAAAAGAAAGATTAGAATTATAAATGAAAGAAACTTGAAAATGATTTAAATATGAATTATTGAAAAAAAGCTTGTGAATATTGATAGTTAGTCTTTACGATATATGAATTATTTCCATGTCACATCCATGATTGATAATCCGTTGAGTAAAATTAGATATTGATTGATTATCAGTGATACTACGACTACAATATAGAGATAATTGAAATTTATTTATTAAATAATTATAACTTTTGAATAATTATAAATGCATGTTATTTAAGTAATTTATTAGCTAACGATTAGACATATACAAGACCAAGATATATATTATATAAATATACGAGACCAACATAATACGAGACCATCATAATTTACTCGAAAATATAAAAACAATAATTTACATATATACACACGCACATATGACTTAATCTTTCTAATTTTAAAAGATTTAATGTTAATGTTGCAGTCGAATTTATTGATACACTAGAAGAGAATAAAAAAGTTTTTTATGTTGTGAAAATGAGAAGTATGAATTAAATCTAAGTTTTTTTAATGTGTAAAAAATTAGGTTGATTAAGTCAATTTTAATTGATGAATTATGACATTAACAATTATCTGACATCTTATAAAATTAACTTTGTATAATAGATTAGGTTAAAAACGAAGGACACGACCTAGTCAACTTTAGGTAATAAATTAAGACATTAGCAATGACATAAAATCAACATAAATGTTGAATTAAAAAAATAACATTTTTTAATTTAATTTTCGATCAACTCATTTTTTAAAATGCGACCTATTTAGTAATAATAGAATACTTTTTTGTGTAGCTAATATCAACAACATGTTCAGCCGCCTCCCTCCTTTTCTCTCCTAGGGTTTGTCCATTTTCAAGTAAGTCGAGGGGCTTCCACTGATTTTTTCTTGTGGAAAGCCCCAATCCCTTTATTCTCTTTTATTCTCGTTAATTTCCTTTTAATAAAACCCATTTTTTTGGGTGTTTGTGTGTCTCTCCTCTTGGAGTGTGTGTTTTGTCTCTCTTTTTGGAGTGTTTTGTTATGTTTTTGTTTAGTTATGGTTGGGTTTATTTGGTGTTGGATCTGTTGAGAATGATTTTATTGATATTTTTGGTGATCTGCAAAACCTGCATCGAATCTGGGGCGGTGGTGATTATTAAAAGAGCTCACATTTCACAATCAAAGATTGTTCATCCTTCACGGGTTTACACTTTCGGCATGTATATATCTGGTATTCGGCATGTATATAGCTGGTATTCGGCATGTATATAGCTGGTATTCGGCATGTAGATAGCTGGGGTGCCTTCGGCATGTCTATAGCTGGTGTCCGGTATGTAGATAGTTGTGGTGCCGCTTCTCCAATTTCAGTTTATGCGATTTGTGTTTATGAACATTGGGCTAACAATGGTTTTTATGTGATATGATCAATTACGATGTTGCTATTTTTAGAGATGTTGGTGCAATTTGGATATCTTGGGATGTCTTTAATTTTATTTTTAGCTTCAAGAATTTTAAATTCTATGTGTTAAATGATCAGGAAATAAATCCTCTAATTATTTTTAGTATGTTATTTGTTTTACCACCTAGTTGTATTGACAGTTAGGGGTTTGTCCCAGTAGTACTATATTCAAAATAATGAAAGCTTCTTGCATTTTTCAAAAAAAAATTAAAAAATAATAACATTTTTCATAAAAAACAAGCTTATATTAACTGTAGTGTAAATTCTACTTTGTTGAATATTACGATTGCAGGTCTTGGCGACTTTTAGTTATGCAATACTAATCCTTTTAAATTAGGTAAGGTAGTTGTAAATTAATAATGACTTTAGTAATAAAATAATGTGTTAAATTTTAGTTTACTTTTTATGAACATATTGACAACATTCTATGGATTAAATCCAATTTTTTCCCTTTAAATATAGAGTGACTATCATGCTTGTATTCATTCAGTAAATACAAATTACATGACAAAAAAAATATAATTTAATTAATGTGCTATATCTGAAATATTGTGTACGTTGTTATTGTCTTATACGAAAATCTTACACATTGACAAATAATCAACTTGTATTTGATATACTTTAGACGCTATACACTATTTACCAATCATAAAACAATCTATAATTATCTAATATAGTTGTATGGTGTACAAAAAAAATCTAGAGTTATTAGTATTTACTTCATCAGTATTTGAGGAATCAAAGTCTGATAAAGTATTTACCGATGTTTCTTATTTTGAATCACTTGAACTTGACTCTTGATATGAATCAAGTTGCTCCCCCTTAACATGTGTTTCAGTATTTATATTATTATCACTGACAAATGGCTCATCAGAGTTTTTCAAAGTGATATCAGGATTTACATTATCAGACTTTGTTAGTCCACCAGGATTTAGTTGTTCAGCATATGGTACTTCATTTTTAAATCTCAATTCTTCATGACCATCCTTATCTTCTAGACCTGTAATCTTCTTATCATCAAAAGATACATGAATAGATTATATGATGACTCTTGTTCTTAGATTATAAATTATAAAGGCTTTTATTGACAGTGGATATCCATCAAAAATACCTTCATCGACTTTTAGATCAAATTTTGTAAGCTTTTTAGAATGAGTTTTAAGAACAAAACATTTACAGCAAAAAATGTGAAAGTACTTCAAATTTGGCTTTCTCCCTTTCACCATCTCAAATGGTGATTTCCCATGCTGATTTATTAAAGTTGCATTTTGTGTGAAGCAAGCAGTTTGCACAGCCTGAGCCCAAAAATAGGTTAGCAGTTTTGCTTCCTTAAGAATGGTTCTTGCAGCTTCTATTAGAGTCATGCTCTTTCTTTCAACAACTCCATTTTTTTGTGGAGTTCCAGTGGCAAAAAATTCTTGTTTGATCCCCTTGTATTTACAGAATTCTTCCATAGTGCTTCGCACACTGAGGAGCAACTGCTAGCACTCCATTTTTATAAAGCTTCGATTCACAAGGTATGGTTACGATTCCTCAGTTTTTCCTTTTTATACGTTTTTCTATATGTGCGGTATATGGTTTTTACGGAATAAATGTTATTTCACGCTTCCGCTCATCCGTAAATTCTTTCATTGGCATCAGAGCTAGGTTCTGCATATAGAGATTCATATAAAAAAATTAAGATTTTTTTATGCATGTATGGATTTATTATGATTTTTCCAAGTTTATTTGGATTTAATTATGAATTAATTTGAAATAATTTTTGCATGAGATTTTGACTACTGATCTGGGTTCTACAAGTGTTGTAGATCATCTAGGTATTTTTTCATAATTTTGTGATGTGTAGATTATTTGTTATGAATTTTTTAAAATTGTTTTAATTAAAATTCATGAAATAATTATGCATGTGAATAAATATGATTAAAATTTGCACAAGGACCCATGGCTGATCTGGTATTTTTCTGCTAATCCCTGATTTAAGAAATCATATTATTTTGATTTTTATTAATTTATTAATTAAATGTTAATTAATTTATTAATAATAAAATTAAAATAATATATTAATAAATAGTTATTAATAAGGGAGTAAAGGAAAGGTTTGTAACAGCAGTAAACGGCTGGCACAAGTGAGCAACGGAAGCTGACAGTTCGCAGAAACAAAAGAAAAAAAAACTGCTGCTGCTACAACGATCAAGTGCGGGCGCGTGAGGTGCACGCGCGAGGGGTGTCGCGCATTCCCGGAATGCGTTAAACCCTCTTGCGCATTTCCGGGATGCGTTACACCCTTTAATGGCTTAAAAGGGTTGTAACGCATTACCGGAATGCGTTACAGGGCTTGTAACGCGTCCCTGTAATGCGTTACAGCCCATCTGTCTTTTTTTAAAATTTGTTTTTTGGGAGTTTCATAACTCCGTTTTGGGCGTGCAATATATCGTTAGATTCGTTTTTTCGAGACGGATCTAATGGAGTGGTCAAATATTTTTTATATAAAAGTTTTGAACTGTTTATATTCCCGAAATTATTTTAAAGCATGTTTTAATTGTTTTAATTGTTTTTAAATGCTATAATAAATCAATACATCATTATATCAATGTGTGACATGATATTTCTTGCATACTTACTTGTTTATTTATTTTTATATATGAGATATATGCCTATGTTTACCATGCGATGATAGATTTAGGTGAACTTAAATCAAAATAAGGCGTGCTCTAGAAAATCTAGAATAGGAATCGTTTCTTGCCTTGACTATAATATTATGAATACAATCATGAGATTCTTGTGTTTATGAAACACGTAATTAAATATGAATTTTCAATTTTGAGAGAAAGGATGATTCTGTCAAAAACAGATTTCGATCTGTAAGAAAGGGGTATTAAGTGACGCCTCTTGACAATGCTCCCCCCGATCTGGGAATCATCTGATTATCGATTATTGATTTGAAATATTTAATTTAAAAGGAAGAATCTCTTTTTTATATGATTATGATTGTAACATAATATAATCCCTCTAAAAATTAAATAATATCAAGTAGTAATTGGCCAATGACACAACGAGCTTGTGTCGGTCATAGCCTTCCAACATGGTAGAAAGTAGTTCTTATTTTTAAATCATTGTCGTTTCGTGCTACAGCCGAGGGCTTTGATTTCGAAATAAGAAATACTTATCTATTACATAGAGATGTGTACATTGAATTAGAATCTAAAGGTCGTTACGTGCTGCAGCCGTGGGCCGTTGGAGACTGCTTCAATTGTACGAAATGTTGGGTTTGACTTGACTTAGAATATTGAGTCTGTGGTGCTACAGTCGTGACTCAATAATTCAAGAGGCTAAAGTTTTATTAGGAAATAACATAAGATGTAAATGACAAGAGTTGATTGCCTATTGAACACTACATGACGTTTCGTGCTACAGCCGAGGTTGTGTGATAAAATGTAGGATCCCTATTCCCACTAGCATTATGAATACTTAATTTTTCACTTAAGGGGGTTGTATAAATTAGATAAACTAGTGGGAGCCACTTATGAATAAAGACCCAATTCATATAGTGTTTTGTAATGAAATTGAATATTTGCTAAGTGTTGTTATGTGTTCATCATTTACAGATTTACTATATACGTTATGTCTTCTACACTATCACTCCGGAGTATACTAGATGCTCACAAGTTGACTGGTCCTAATTTTGCTGACTGGCTTCGAAACTTGAGAATTGTTCTCAGGGTTAAGAAGCTGGAATATGTGTTTGACTGACCTAAGCCTACTGAACTTGCTAACGATGCACATAATGATGAACATGTTGTGTATCGTAAGTGGATAGATGATGCAAATGTTGCTCAATGCATCATGCTAGCTTCCATGAACATTGAGCTACAGAAGCAGCATAAGCATATGGATGCTCACACTATCCTTATATATCTACAAGAGTTGTATGATGTGGCAGGGAGGACAACTCGATATGAGATATCGAAAGAGCTGTTCAGTTGTAGGATGTCTGAGGGATCATCTGTGAATGACCATGTACTTAAGATGATCAATTTGATTGAATGTCTTGGACAACTTGGTTTTGCCATGAATGGGGAGCTGAGCCAAGACTTGGTCTATAATTAACAATCATAAAACAATCATAAAACAATCTATAATTAACTAATATAGTTGTATGGTGTACAAAAAAAATCTAGAGTTATTAGTATTTACTTCATCAGTATTTGAGGAATCAAAGTCTGATAAAGTATTACCGATGTTTCTTATTTTGAATCACTTGAACTTGACTCTTGATATGAATCAAGTTGCTCCCCCTTAACATGTGTTTCAGTATTTATATTATTATCATTGACAAATGGCTCATCAGAGTTTTTCAAAGTGATATCAGGATTTACAATATCAGACTTTGTTAGTCCACCAGGATTTAGTTGTTCAGCATATGGTACTTTATTTTTAAATCTCAATTCTTCATGACCATCCTTATCTTCTAGACCTGTAATCTTCTTATCATCAAAAGATACATGAATAGATTATATGATGACTCTTGTTCTTAGATTATAAATTATGAAGGCTTTTATTGATAGTGGATATCCATCAAAAATACCTTCATCGGCTTTTAGATCAAATTTTGTAAGCTTTTCAGAATGAATTTTAAGAACAAAACATTTACAGCAAAAAATGTGAAAGTACTTCAAATTTGGCTTCCTCCCTTTCACCATCTCAAATGGTGATTTCCCATGCTTATTTATTAAAGTTGCATTTTGTGTGAAGCAAGCAGTTTGCACAGCCTGAGCCCAAAAATAGGTTGGCAGTTTTGCTTCCTTAAGAATGGTTCTTGCAACTTCTATTAGAGTCATGCTCTTTCTTTCAACAACTCCATTTTTTTGTGGAGTTCCAGTGGCAAAAAATTCTTGTTTGATCCCCTTGTATTTACAGAACTCTTCCGTAGTGCTTCACACACTGAGGAGCAACTGTTAGCACTCCATTTTTATAAAGCTTCGATTCACAAGGTATGGTTAAGATTCCTCAGTTTTTCCTTTTTATACGTTTTTCTATATGTGCGGTATATGGTTTTTACGGAATAAATGTTATTTCACGCTTCCGCTCATCCGTAAATTCCTTCATTGGCATCAGAGATAGGTTCTGCATATAGAGATTCATATAAAAAAATTAAGATTTTTTTATGCATGTATGGATTTATTATGATTTTTGCAAGTTTATTTGGATTTAATTATGAATTAATTCGAAATAATTTTTGCATGAGATTTTGACTACTGATCTGGGTTCTACAAGTGTTGTAGATCATCTAGGTATTTTTTTCATAATTTTGCGATGTGTAGATTATTTGTTATGAATTTTTTAAAATTGTTTTAATTAAAATTCATGAAATAATTATGCATGTGAATAAATATGATTAAAATTTGCACAAGGACCCATGGCTGATCTGGTATTTTTCTGCTACTCCCTGATTTAAGAAATCATATTATTTTGATTTTTATTAATTTATTAATTAAATGTTAATTAATTTATTAATAATAAAATTAAAATAATATATTAATTAATAGTTATTAATAAGGGAGTAAAGGAAAGGTTTGTAACAGCAGTAAACGGCTGGCACAAGTGAGCAACGGAAGCTGACAGTTCGCAGAAACAAAAGAAAAAAAAAACTGATGCTGCTACAACGGTCAAGTGCGGGCGCGTGAGGCGCACGCGCGAGGGGTGTCGCGCATTCCCGGAATGCGTTAAACCCTCTTGCGCATTTCCGGGATGCGTTACACCCTTTAATGGCTTAAAAGGGTTGTAACGCATTACCGGAATGCGTTACAGAGCTTGTAACACGTCCCTGTAATGCGTTACAACACATCTGTCTTTTTTTTTTAAATTTGTTTTTTGGGAGTTTCATAGCTCCGTTTTTGGCGTGCTATATTTCGTTGGATTCGTTTTTTCGAGACGGATCTAATGGAGTGGTCAAATATTTTTTATATAAAAGTTTTGAACTGTTTATATTCCCGAAAGTATTTTAAAGCACGTTTTAATTGTTTTAATTGCTTTTAAATGCTATAATAAATCCAAACATCATTATATCAATGTGTGACATGATATTTCTTGCATGATTACTTGTTTATTTATTTATATATATGAGATATATGCCTATGTTTACCATGCGATGATAGATTTAGGTGAACTTAAATCAAAATAAGGCGTGCTCTAGAAAATCTATAATATGAATCATTTCTTACCTTCACAATAATATTATGAATACAATCTTGAGATTCTTGTATTTATGAAACACGTAATTAAATATGAATTTTCAATTTTGAGAGAAAGGATGATTCTGTCAAAAACAGATTTCGATTTGTAAGAAAGGGGTATTAAGTGACGCCTCTTGACAATGTTCCCCCCGATCTGGGAATCATCTGATTATCGATTATTGATTTGAAATATTTAATTTAAAAGGAAGAATCTCTTTATAATATGATTATGATTGTAACATAATATAATCCCTCTAAAAATTAAATAATATAAAGTAGTAATTGGCCAATGACATAACAAGCTTGTGTCGGTCATAGCCTTCCAACATGGTAGAAAGTCGTTCTTATTTTTAAATTATTTTCATTTCGTGCTACAGCCGAGGGCTTTGATTTCGAAATAAGAAATACTTATTTATTGCATAGAGATGTGTACATTGAATTAGAATCTAAAGGTCGTTACGTGCTGCAGCTGTGGGCCGTTGGAGACTGCTTCAATTGTACGAAATGTTGGGTTAGACTTGACTTAGAATATTGAGTCTGTGGTGCTACAGCCGTGACTCAATAGTTCAAGAGGCTAAAGTTTTATTAGGGAATAACATAAGATGTAAATGACAAGAGTTGACTGCCTATTGAACATCACATGACGTTTCGTGCTACAGCCGAGGTTGTGTGATAGAATGTAGGATCCCTATTCCCACTAGCATTATGAATGCTTAATTTTTCACTTAAGGGGGTTATATAAATTAGATAAACTAGTGGGAGCCACTTATGAATAAAGACCCAATTCATATAGTGTTTTGTAATGAAATTGAATATTTTCTAAGTGTTGTTATGTGATCATCATTTATAGATTTACTATATACATTATGACTTCTGCACTATCACTCCAGAGTATACTAGATGCTCACAAGTTGACTGGTCCTAATTTTGATGACTGGCTTCGAAACTTGAGAATTGTTCTCAAGGTTGAGAAGCTGGAATATGTGTTTGACTGACCTAAGCCTACTGAACCTGCTAACGATGCACATAATGATGAACATGTTGTGTATCGTAAGTGGATAGATGATGCAAATATTGCTCAATACATCATGCTAGCTTCCATGAACATTGAGGTACAAAAGCAGCATGAGCATATGGATGCTCACACTATCCTTATATATCTACAAGATTTGTATGATGTGGCAGGGAGGACAACTCGATATGAGATATCGAAAGAGCTGTTCGGTTGTAGGATGTCTGAGGGATCATCTGTGAATGACCATGTACTTAAGATGATCAATTTGATTGAATATCTTGGACAACTTGGTTTTGCAATGGATGGGGAGCTGAGCCAAGACTTGGTCTATAATTAACAATCATAAAACAATCATAAAACAATCTATAATTAACTAATATAGTTGTATGGTGTACAAAAAAAATCTAGAGTTATTAGTATTTACTTCATCAGTATTTGAGAAATCAAAGTCTGATAAAGTATTTACCGATGTTTCTTATTTTGAATCACTTGAACTTGACTCTTGATATGAATCAAGTTGCTCCCCCTTAACATATGTTTCAGTATTTATATTATTATCATTGACAAATGGCTCATCAGAGTTTTTCAAAGTGATATCAGGATTTACATTATCAGACTTTGTTAGTCCACCAGGATTTAGTTGTTCAGCATATGGTACTTCATATTTAAATCACAATTCTTCATGACCATCCTTATCTTCTAGACCTGTAATCTTCTTATCATCAAAAGATACATGAATAGATTATATGATGACTCTTGTTCTTAGATTATAAATTATGAAGGCTTTTATTGACAGTGGATATCCATCAAAAATACCGTCATCGGCTTTTAGATCAAATTTTGTAAGCTTTTCAGAATGAGTTTTAAGAACAAAACATTTACAACAAAAAATGTGAAAGTACTTCAAATTTGGCTTTCTCCCTTTCACCATCTCAAATGGTGTTTTCCCATGCTTATTTATTAAAGTTGCATTTTGTGTGAAGCAAGCAGTTTGTACAGCCTGAGCCCAAAAATAGGTTGGCAGTTTTGCTTCCTTAAGAATGGTTCTTGCAGCTTCTATTAGAGTCATGCTCTTTCTTTCAACAACTCCATTTTTTTGTGGAGTTGTGGCAAAAAATTCTTGTTTGATCCCCTTGTATTTACAGAATTCTTCTATAGTGCTTCACACACTGAGGAGCAACTGCTAGCACTCCATTTTTATAAAGCTTCGATTTACAAGGTATGGTTACGATTCCTCAGTTTTTCCTTTTTATACATTTTTCTATATGTGCGGTATATGGTTTTTACGGAATAAATGTTATTTCATGCTTCCGCTCATCCGTAAATTCCTTCATTGGCATCAGACCTAGGTTCCGCATATAGAGATTCATATAAAAAAATTAAGATTTTTTTATGCATGTATGGATTTATTATGATTTTTGCATGTTTATTTGGATTTAATTATGAATTAATTCGAAATAATTTTTGCATGAGATTTTGACTACTGATCTGGGTTCTACAAGTGTTGTAGATCATCTAGGTATTTTTTCATAATTTTGTGATGTGTAGATTATTTGTTATGAATTTTTTAAAATTGTTTTAATTAAAATTCATGAAATAATTATGCATGTGAATAAATATGTTTAAAATTTGCACAAGGACCCATGGCTGATCTGGTATTTTTCTGCTACTGCCTGATTTAAGAAATCATATTATTTTGATTTTTATTAATTTATTAATTAAATGTTAATTAATTTATTAATAATAAAATTAAAATAATATATTAATAAATAGTTATTAATAAGGGAGTAAAGGAAAGGTTTGTAACAGCAGTAAACAGCTGGCACAAGTGAGCAACGGAAGCTGACAGTTCGCAGAAACAAAAGAAAAAAAAACTGCTGCTGCTACAACGTTCAGGTGCGGGCGCGTGAGGCGCACGCGCAGAGGGTGTCCCGCATTCCCGAAATGCGTTAAACCCTCTTGCACATTACCGGGATGCGTTACACCCTTTAATGGCTTAAAAGGGTTGTAATGCATTACCGGAATGCGTTACAGGGCTTGTAACGCATCCCTGTAATGCATTACAGCCCATCTGTCTTTTTTTAAAATTTGTTTTTTGGGAGTTTCATAACTCCGTTTTGGGCGTGCAATATATCGTTAGATTCGTTTTTTCGAGACGGATCTAATGGAGTGGTCAAATATTATTTATATAAAAGTTTTGAACTGTTTATATTCCCGAAAGTATTTTAAAGCATGTTTTAATTGTTTTAATTGTTTTTAAATGCTATAATAAATCAATACATCATTATATCAATGTGTGACATGATATTTCTTGCATACTTACTTGTTTATTTATTTTTATATATGAGATATATGCCTATGTTTACCATGCGATGATAGATTTAGGTGAACTTAAATCAAAATAAGGCGTGCTCTAGAAAATCTAGAATAGGAATCGTTTCTTGCCTTGACAATAATATTATGAATACAATCATGAGATTCTTGTGTTTATGAAACACATAATTAAATATGAATTTTCAATTTTGAGAGAAAGGATGATTCTGTCAAAAACAGATTTCGATCTATAAGAAAGGGGTATTAAGTGACGCCTCTTGACAATGCTCCCCCCATCTGGGAATCATCTGATTATCGATTATTGATTTGAAATATTTAATTTAAAAGGAAGAATCTCTTTATAATATGATTATGATTGTAACATAATATAATCCCTCTAAAAATTAAATAATATCAAGTAGTAATTGGCCAATGACACAACGAGCTTGTGTCGGTCATAGCCTTCCAACATGGTAGAAAGTAGATCTTATTTTTAAATCATTATCGTTTCGTGCTACAGCCGAGGGCTTTGATTTCGAAATAAGAAATACTTATCTATTACATAGAGATGTGTACATTGAATTAGAATCTAAAGGTCGTTACGTGCTGCAGTCGTGGGCCGTTGGAGACTGATTCAATTGTACGAAATGTTGGGTTAGACTTGACTTAGAATATTAAGTCTGTGGTGCTACAGCCGTGACTCAATAATTCAAGAGGCTAAAGTTTTATTAGGGAATAACATAAGATGTAAATGACAAGAGTTGACTGCCCATTGAACATCATATGACATTTCGTGCTACAGCCGAGGTTGTGTGATAGAATGTAGGATCCCTATTCCCACTAGCATTATGAATGCTTAATTTTTCACTTCAGGGGGTTGTATAAATTAGATAAACTAGTGGGAGCCACTTATGAATAAAGACCCAATTCATATAGTGTTTTGTAATGAAATTGAATATTTGCTAAGTGTTGTTATGTGTTCATCATTTACAGATTTACTATATACGTTATGTCTTCTGCACTATCATTCCAGAGTATACTAGATGCTCACAAGTTGACTGGTCCTAATTTTACTGACTGGCTTCGAAACTTGAGAATTGTTCTCAGGGTTGAGAAGCTGGAATATGTGTTTGACTCACCTAAGTCTACTGAACCTGCTAACGATGCATATAATGATGAACATGTTGTATATCGTAAGTGGATAGATGATGCAAATATTGCTCAATGCATCATACTAGCTTCCATGAACATTGAGCTACAGAAGCAGCATGAGCATATGGATGCTCACACTATCCTTATGTATCTACAAGAGTTGTATGATGTGGCAGGGAGGACAGCTCGATATGAGATATCGAAAGAGCTGTTCGGTTGTAGGATGTCTGAGGGATCATCTGTGAATGACCATGTACTTAAGATGATCAATTTGATTGAATGTCTTGGACAACTTGGTTTTGCCATGGATGGGGAGCTGAGCCAAGACTTGGTCTTGCAATCACTTTCGGGTTCATTTTCGCAGCTTGTTGTGAACTTTCACATGAATAAGTTGGATGTCATCCTGGCTGAACTTCACAACATTTTGAAGACCGCGGAATCGAATTTCCCCCCTAAGAAGAGCTCTGTTCT
This sequence comes from Apium graveolens, assembly GCF_009905375.1. NCBI lineage: Eukaryota > Viridiplantae > Streptophyta > Magnoliopsida > Apiales > Apiaceae > Apium > Apium graveolens. The sequence continues at coordinate 92,726,067 of NC_133652.1, forward strand.
TCTAATTGGTGAAGGTTCCAAACCTAAGAAAAGGAAGAAAAACCCTTCCAAGAAGAGGAAAGTAGGTGAAAAAAAGCCTGTTCCACCAAAAGCTGAAGACCCCAAGAGCAAAGCTGTTTGCTTCCACTGTGACAAGGTGGGGCACTGGAAGAGGAACTGCAAGGTTTACCTTATAGAATTAAAGAAGAAGAAGGGTAGTGAGACTACCGCTTCTGCTTCAGGTATGTTCATGATTGAAGTGAATATGTCATTAAATCAAATTTCTACTTGGGTATTAGATACTGCCTGTGGTTCTCACATTTGTAATTCATTGCAGGGACTAAGGAGAAGTAGGACTCTTGAGGAAGTGGAGGTGATTCTACGGATGGGAAATGGAGCAAGAGTTGTTGTTGAAGCTGTAGGATCATTTCATTTACATATGCCTATGGGCAAGACTATTATTTTAAATAATTGTTATTTTGTTCCCTCGATTATGAGGAATATTATTTCTATTCCCATGTTAGACTTGGCTGGATTTTCGTTTGTTATTCAGAATAATAAATGTTCAATTCTTAGAGATAACGTTCTTTATGGAAGTGGTTTTTTAAATAATGGTCTTTATGTATGTGACGTAGAGCATGATTTACTACAAATTGAACATACTAATAAAAGAAAAAGGGATGATGAAAATCTCACCTTTTTGTGGCACTGCAGACTTGGTCATTGCATAAGGAAGGGTTACTTGATCCTTTTGATTTTGAATCATATCCTACATGCGAGTCTAGTCTATTGGGTAAATGACCAAATTTCCATTTAGTGGACATGGAGAGACGGCTGCAGATTTTCTAGGATTGGTACACACAGATGTATGTGGACCAATGTCTACGCAAGCCATGGGTGGATTTTCATACTTCATTACTTTCATAGATGATCGATCTAGATTCGGATATGTGTATTTGATGAAACACAAGTCTGAAGCCTTTGAAAAGTTCAAATAATATAAGCATGAAGTGGAGAAACAAACCAAACATAGTATTATAACTCTTTGATCAGATCGAGGTGGTGAATACTTGAATGGAGAGTTTCTAGATTATCTCAAAGAAAATGGTATAGTCTCCCAGTGGACTCCTCCATATACTCCACAGTTGAATGGGGTATCTGAAAGGAGAAATCGAACTTTGTTAGACATGGTTCGGTCCATGATGAGCTATGCGAATCTTCCAGTATTCCTGTGGGGTTATGCATTGGAAACCTCAGCATATTTACTGAATAAGGTGCCTTCCAAATCTGTTCCTCAAACTCCATATGAGATATGGAAAGAAAGGAAACCGAGTCTTAAACACGTTAAGATTTGGGGATGTCCAGCTTATGTCAAGAAAGTTGACCCAGATAAGCTGGAATCTCGATCCGTAAAATATAGTTTTGTGGGATATCCTAAAGAGACTTTAGGGTATTACTTTTACACCGATCATAGGGTGTTTATCGCCAGATATGCTACCTTCTGGGAAAAGCAGTTTATCATTGAAGGAAACAGTGGGAGCAAAATTGAACTTGATGAAGTTCAAGAAGCACAAACTACTACGAATCAAGTGGAAACACCTATTCTGACTGAACAACCTTCTGTGGAACAGCCCATTCGTAGGTCAGGGAGAGTGTCTTGCCAACCTGAGAGGTATTATGGCCTTGTCATTAAAAATGACAATGAGTTGTTAATCATTGATAATGACGACCCTATGACCTATAATGAGGCTATGAGTAGTGTTGACTCAGAGAAATGGCAAAGTGCCATGAAATCCAAAATGGAATCTATGTATACCAACCAAGTATGGACTTTGGTTGAAGCACCTGAGGGTGTGAAGCCTATTGAGTGCAAATGGGTATACAAGAGAAAGATTGGAGCAGATGGCCAGGTGGAGACCTATAAGGCCAGGCTCTTGGCAAAAGGATTCAGACAAAGGCAAGGGATTGACTTTGATGAAACTTTTTCTCCTGTAGCCCTGTTAAAATTAATTCGGATTTTGCTTGCGATTGTTGCTTACTACGACTATGAGATCTGGAAAATGGACGTGAAAATGGCCTTCCTCAATGGGAAACTTGAAGAGGAAGTGTATATGACACAGCCAGAGGGTTTTCTTTCCAAGGGAAATGAACACCTAGTGTGTAAGCTGCTGCGAACCATATATGGTTTAAAGCAAGCTTCTCGTAGATGGAACATCCGTTTTGATGAGACAATCAAAGAGTTTGGTTTTATCAAAAACATAGATGAACCATGTGTCTACAAGAAGGTTAGTGGGAGCGCGGTAACATTTCTTGTATTATATGTGGATGACATACTTCTTATAGGAAATGATATACCGATGCTGTAATCAGTCAAAGTGTGGCTATCGAAGAACTTCACTCTGAAGGACTTGGGAGTAGCATCCTATATTCTCGGTATGAAGATCTATAGAGATAGATCTAGAAGAATGATAGGTCTTACCCAGGGTACATACATCCAGAAAGTGCTTAAAAGGTTTAGCATGGAAAACTCCAAAAGAGATCTCATACCGATGAGCCATGGAGTGTCCCTTTCCGAAAAGATGTCTCCTAAGACACCTGAGGAAAAAGAGCGTATGAGTAAGATTCCTTATGCTTCAACAATAGGATCTATCATGTACGCGATGTTATGTACTAGGCCTGATGTTGCTTATTCAGTTAGTGTGACGAGCAGATATCAGTCCGATCCAGGTGAAGACCACTGGAAAGCAGTGAAGAACATCCTTACGTACTTGCGAAGGACTAAGGATATTTTTCTTGTTTTTGGTGGTGGATCTGAGTTGAAAATAGAGGGTTATACTGACTCTAGTTTTCAATCAGAAAGTGATGAGTGCAAATGCATGTCAGGGTACGTGTTTACTCTGAATGGTGGTACGATTAGTTGGAAGAGTTCCAAACAGTCTACAACGGCTGACTCCACAACGGAAACAGAATATATAGCTACAAGTGAGGCTGTAAAAGAAGCCATTTGGATGAGGAAATTTGTTTCTGAGTTGGGAGCTGTTCCTAGCATTGAGGAGCCTATTGTGTTGTATTGTGATAACAACACAGCAATAGCACAAGCCAAGGAACCTAGGTCTCATAAAAATTCCAAACATATTTTGCGACGCTTTCATTTGATTAGGGAAATCATTGAAAGAGGAGATGTCAAGATTGAGAGAGTTGACACACATAACAACGTAGCAGACCCACTCACAAAGTCATTGTCTCAGATTCACTTTGATCGTCATAAAGAGAAGATGGGTATTAGATACCAGGGTGATTGGCTTTAGTTCAAGTGGGAGATTGAAAGTGTTTGTCCTAAATCCAATCATGTATGATGAGTTAGGAAGAACTTTCTTGTATTCCTATTTGATTTCATTGAAATTAATAAAAGACTTATTATGTTTTTATTATGGGCTTTATCTATTTAAAGTGTTTTAAATAAGATGTTCCATAGTTTAGAGTAAAGCTTCTAGAATTATAATGAGATTATAATAGTGAGATCTAGAAGATGATAACTCTAGACTTAAACAGTTCCTGATCATAGGATAACTAATCGGATGTTAGTGGATCCGCAAAGATTGGTACATACTATGCTTGCTCCCTTCAGGAGGATATCTGTTCTCATAGGCATTTGTGTGGTGACACTATAGCTAGTATGTAGGTGCTTATTAGGGAATAAGTTCACTGAACATGACTCAATAAGTTGAACAACTAATGGAGATTACTCACGTGTCAATAATTGTTTACTGAGTGATAGTTGTACAAGTGTCCTTAGACTTGAGATCGTTAAAGTTATCTTGTATATAATAAACTGTGCTTTGATTTACTCCTTTGTCTCAAGGACATCCATTAGGTCTATTCTGGGCATAGGGATTTGTGTACAGAGATAGTTAACGTCAATAGAGGATCTACCCCTTCCAGTATAGGAAGAGAATATCCTATGTTATTCTTAGTATGCGAGTTCTGGAATCTCTGGCCAGAGTGTATGAAATTAGAAAGGAGTTTCTAATTTGAATTAATATGAACTTTGCATTATGAATAAGAAATCATATGATTAAATTTGATAGGCCTGACACAAGATCCATGCCTTGTATCTAATCGGGATATTATAAGGGTAGAAGGAATTCATTGTACGGTAACTAGTCACTGACAAGTTCTTGGTATTCTAAGCAGTGAATTCATATTATCCGGATAATCGCGATATGTTGAGAAGCATCACTCACGATGTAGAATAAATATAATTAATCAGTTAATTATATTTAGTGAATTTTAGTATTCATATAAATAATTAATAAAAGTTTATTATTATTTATTTCTACTACCGGAATAATATTGAACCTACATGGTCACACCATAAAAGAATATTTTCTTTGATGAAATAATGAGAGAGAGAATTATTTTCTAAATAGTTTAGAAAAAGAAATAATGATTAAAATAGTTTTAATTATTATTAAAGCATTTTATAAAGATAAAATGTGGGGGTTAATATATATATAAAGATATATTTCATAACCCTAGGAGATCCCTATAAATAGAATGAGACGGCTCATTCTATTAACATAATTTTCGTTTTGTGAAAACCCTAGCCTCCATCTTCTTCATCTCTCTCTCTCTCTCCCAAAAACTCCATTTTTTATAAAAGCTCGGTTTTATAAAAAGGTTCATCGAAGAAGATCGTTCTTGGTGGATACCGATAGAGTGCTTCACACACTGAGGAGCAACTGCCAGCACTCCATTTTTATAAAGCTTCGATTCACGAGGTATGGTTACGATTCCTTAGTTTTTTCCTTTTTATACGTTTTTCTATATGTGTGGTATATGGTTTTTACGGAATAAATGTTATTTCACGCTTCCGCTCATCCGTAAATTCCTTCAGATATCTCTCTGACTTCTCGATAAGTCATTTGGAGTTCTTGAGTGACTTCTCTATAATACTAAATCTGTGACTTGTAGAGATCTTTGACTTAGAATATTTTTATCCAAACAGATTTATTCAACTCTAAGCTTCTTCAAATTTCTTCTGAGGCATGATCTTCTTGATCTTCTTCCAGATATAATCCTTAGGCTTGATACTGTTTAAACAAAAAGACTTCAGTCTGCTCCTTTTTCATTTTTATAGACTTTAAATGTTACAAGTACAAAACTAAGATCACGACTTAGTCTTGTTAAAGTACATGCATGTCTTGCACAACAATCTCCCCCAATTTGTGAGAAGATTGCTTAACACAAATTCATGCCTGTTAACAACACTAATCCCAAGTTAAAAAAATGGAAAATGAAATCAATACATGAAGCTTGATAGAATTACAACTTTTATACATTAGGAGATTTAAAAGTTTAATGGTTACAAGTATTAGGTAAAGACAGTTTTTGTATCCGCTTCTTCCCTAAGAACATCCTTCAAGTGATCAAGAATTTCCAATTCTTCTATAATAGGTGTTCCACTTAGAGCTTCTACAAGTTTTTGTCTTGCTACATTTGGATAACCACTGTCTAGTAAATCAATCCTAAATTTAGAGAATCCACCATCTTTGATGTTTAGAAATTTCCCATCCTTAGAGATTCCACTCATTCCTTTGGCCTTGAGCTCTTCTGATCTTTTTATGAACATCTCAATTTCTTCATCATACTTCCTCCCTCTCTCTTCAGATTCAACTTCATTTCTTTTTCTTGTTTCTTCCCTTTTAATCAACCATTCATCTATAACTGATCTCCATGCCCTTATAGCAGTATCTTTGTCCTTTAGCAAGCTTATTATTCTCTTAATTTATGTGGGAGAAAGAGAATCCATTAAATCACTGCCAATAAAGGTGAAGGACCCATCTTCATAGAAAATTCTAACTTCCTTAAGAGATACAACCCAGATTCTAACTATTTCCTCAGCAAGTTGTTGAAAATGATCTTCATCTGAGATGCACCAATTCAAAGGTAGAAAGTCAGATTGCTTGAAACAGTTCCAGATGGCCCTTTTAGTGACTTCTCCTTTTTTTGAAGGCTTGACTTTCTTAGGCTTTTCCCAACAGATTTGAGATTGACTTTTAGTGAAGGCTTGGCTAAAGGTAAGGTTTTGATTTTCTTGAGACTTGTTTGGATTATGGTGATTGGAATTTTTAGGAAAGAGTTGGCTGTTTGTTTGTACAGAAATTTTGGCTTAGAGGTTGAGAGTGGTTTGTTATTTGAGGTTGTTGATACAGAAGTTTTGGTTAGAGGTTGAGCTAGAGCTGTTTGGATTTTTAGGGTTTGTTGTGGTTCTGAACCATCATGATTCTTTTTACTTCTCCTCTCACTTCTTCTCTTCTTGTCCTCATCTTTTTTATCATCCTCCTTCTTCTTCTCTCCACCCTTGTTTCCAGATGGCTTAGTGAATTTACTTGGATTTGAGCCAGAAGGATTTCGATCATCTTTATTCTGCTCATCATCATCCTTGTCTTTTCTTAGATTATACCGTGTATTTGGCAGCATGGTGTCAGGGTTCACAACATATTTCTCCAAAATGTTTATCATCTCCACATCTTCATGTTTCTTGTTCTTTTTGTACTTTAAGTTAACTGCAATGTCATGATCAGCCTCATGTTTGAATTGACACAGAGTTTGGGAACAAGAAGATGTCTGGCTTGTTTAGTCATTGGGCATATGTAAACTACTCCTTGGTTTGGATATAGATAGGCTTATGAAAAAGCTTCTATTTGTGCCTTTTTAAGCTCTTGGAGAAGTTGAGTATCTTCTTGAATGACTGGATTTACTCTGTCAATCATCACATCAAGTTCAGATGCTCTTAAAGTTTGGAGATTTATGAGAGTCACCTGAATGCACCTGTCTACACCATCATCATTGATGTTCATGACAATCCTTTTCTCTAAAATGTTATCAATCTTCACTACCAATACCCTTAAGGAGTTGATGTTCTTGGCCAGAGCTTTCTTGCAATTCACAAAGTTGTTTTTGAGGGACACTCTTAGTGCTGCAAGAAGGTCATTGAAATCATGATCTTGATTTGGTCCTTCTACAGCCCTTTGAAGTTTTTCCTTTCCAACATCAATTTAAGCACTTGAGCTTTGACCAATTAGAACAATCTCTTTAGCCTTAGATTTAGATTGCTGAATTCTAGCCTTAATCTCCCCCTTAGTCTTGGTGACAGGCATGAGGAGGGGATTTGGAATTTTTGGCCTTACTTGTTCAGGTAGAAAAGGTAGTGGTATGTTGATTTTTCCCATGATGGCTCCCAAAGCAACAAAATTCTGCATTTGAAGGTGCTTATGAGAGTCCACCAGGGTCTGGATGTCAATTTGTTGACTCTTGATAAGAGAAGTCAAGGCTTGAACTTGTGCAGTGAGAGGAACATTTGAGTCTTGTAGTTCTGAGACTTGGGTTTGTAGAGATTGAATTTGCAGATTTATGGAAGTTGATCCAGGCTGATAAGAGCTAGTAGATGTGCCAAAGGTTTCTTCTACAGCCTATTTGATTCCTTCCATAAGCAAGGCTGAAGGTTCATATCTGCTCTGGTGAAGTTGTTCCCGCTTGACCTTAGTGTCATTTGAATGAGTGATTTGCTGTTGGACAACTGTATGAAGAGAGATAAAGGATTGTTTAAGATTTTTGACTTCCTTCTCAATTGTAGTAAGATCCATCCTTGACATTTGCTCAGCAAAGTGCTTGAATTTAGAAGTGATCTTTACTTGAGATAGTACAATCTCATCCATCTTATCCTTCACCAGCTTCCTGATTTTATCCTCATGACCAGTCATCTTGACTTTAAGAGCTTTATCAAAAAGATGAAAAGCCTTGAGTTGAGCTTTGTGCACCTCTGTAACTACATCATATACCTATTGTGGAGTCAAGGCCTTTGCATTGCTTCCAAGAATTGTAACATACTCCTCCCTGAATCTGGCCAGGACTTGATCCATTCCAACATAAAATCCTGAGAGAGCCATGCATCCACATTACCATCCTGTTCTTCATCATTCACAATCTTCTCCTTCTATTTTTCAACATCTTCATTGTAAGTGAGCATGATGGCTGTGACGCCCTCAATCTCGGGGTTAGGAAATGAGGACCCACACATTAGGGTTAAATAAACCTCCTACTGACTCAAAGCCCTAACTCTATTCACGCTCTTATCCTATTCACTTAGACTATACCTAATAGTCTAACTCAACTCTATATGAGTCGAACACTCTCGTAATATAATTTTCCAAATACCATTTATCCTAACTTGTCTCAAGGACTAGATCATGTAGCTCTGATACCAAATTTGTAACGCCCTCAATCTCGGGGTTAGGAAATGAGGACCCACACACTAATAAACTAACAATAAATAAACATAAACCCCGATTAACTATTAACAAGATCTATACAGGATTAAGTTTGAGACAAGATTACAACTACCAACCAAAATAAATATATTACAACCCAAAATATTAATGAATTCAATTTCATTCAATTCCTAAATGGAACCGACAGATAACCCATTGTATCTGAACCAACTTAAAGAATCCTTCCATCTACTATGCATGCTCACACTCACTGCTACCTGCTCTGGCATCTGGAAACCTATGACACGGTAGGGACTGCCAGGAACGCTCATGCAAGCTGAACGCCTAAGTCTGGCCATCTTCTTTCATAACTGCCATGGTTAGAGCAAAGCAAATATATATGAGCATAAAAGCTCAGCAAGTAACTACATAGCAGTTCTATAAAGCAATAATAGTAACAATAGCAAAATCTGAGGCATTCTACTTTTAAATCTCTAGGTGCCAGATTTCTATCTTTGGCTATACAAAGGTTATGAAGAAAGGTTTGGGCTTTCAAGAATCAAGGATTAAGATAGGGTGAAAGCCGACATTCATCGCAATTCAATAGCAGAAGAATCATATCATAAAGGCATAATAGCATCATGGACAAGATATATGGCATCATGGCATCATGTTGTAAACATTTATAATCAAAACAACTTCAAAAACTTCATTTTAGGACGCTACGGATTACAACCGGTGATCAGCCGCGAAGTAATCCCGAACCTCGTTGGGTTCTCAAATATAATGGGATCCCTAGAAAACATTTAAGCCTATTAATTGGTGTGAAAGGGACTTGCATCTGAGTCCAATCCACTAAATTAAGAAAATATTCTTTTGTTAAAGAGCAATTATCTTTTATAAAACTGATGCCTGGGAGAAATTACAAGGATTCTGAACAATAGGATTTAAATTATCTGTCGAGGATTGGAGTTATGGGACTCTTATCAGAAATTTAATTATCTTCTCACAAGCGGGATCATCAATAATGAGTACCAATAATTCAACAACTAAGGAAGAAAGTATTGAAAAAGAGTTATAACGATAATTAACAGATGCCATGGAGAAATTACAAGGATTCTAAACAATAGGATTTAAATTATCTGTCGAGGATTGGAGTTATGGGACTCTGATCAGAAACTGAATTATCTTCTCACAAGCGGGATCATCAATAATGAGTACCAATGATTCAACAACTAAGGAAGAAAGTATTGAAAAAGAGTTATAATGATAATCAACAGAGGTAGGAGTGTCTGATATCAAGAGTAGTACATGGCGTACATCTAGTTACAAAGTTTGGATATGGAAATAAAGGATAGTTATCAAACAAAGGTAGTTCAAGGAATTCGAATTATAAGCAATGGTCAATATAGGGAATTATTAAAGCAATACTAGAAATCAAATTCGAGGTATACAAGGGAATTAATCAACAAGGCAAAAGTATTCAAGTTAATGAAGAATTCAGGTTAATCAAAACATTCCGCAAGGAAATTCATAAAGGTTCTATTAGGATTTACGAGATCATAGGGTGACAAAGGAAATAGGAAATGTAATCGGGTATGAATCAATCAAGTGGTTGTAAACGGTCGAACATGATTCAATAACAAGTTATCACAAGAATCAATATTAGGGTTTCTCAGAAATCAATATCAAGTTTATCAAAAGTATTAAAAAGGATCACTACTTTATCATGGCATTAGCAATATCAATTCATAAGACAAGGCAGAGTTACTTGCCTTAAATTGCTTTCTTGCTTTACTGAAATTGAAACCGAACTACTGAAGCTGAACTACTGCCACCTAAGTTTCCTTTCCCTATTTTAGCCTGAATGCCTCCACTATTTGAATCTACAATCCTGAATGCCTCCGCTATCTGACTCTACAATCCAAAATATAATCCCTAATTAGATACTTATTCGCACTCGACGTTCCCTGAACGTCTAATGATTATCCCAACTCACATTAAAGCTTAACTTATATACACGAGTATAATCACAGAATATTCACATAGCACTTAGTAGTATATACTTATATACTTAACTCGTATATTCAAGCATAATCATAGAGTACTCATATAACACATAGCGAGTATATACTTGTATACTTAAATCTATATCTTAACAAAACAATCATGATCTAAATAACTCGACAACTAAACAACTATTCCTTCATTTTTAACTATAAAATTCGAACCAAAACAAATGATACCAAGCCAACAAATCAACATGCAACCACTTAACTTGAAATGCAACTAACCAAACATCTTTTAAACACCAAATCAATTTTACACAAACCAAATAATTAGACTCTAAAATCAAATTGACCAAACAACTTGAATCAACCCTTTTTAGTACCATATACCATTCGGTTTTTTCAATAAAACACAAACAATTTATCAAATATCGACATGCAAGGTTCCATTTACAATTTAAACCTATTTTAATCCATTCCAATCAAGAACACTTCTTGAAATCATTTCTTTTAAATCAAAAACCGAACCAAAACATTATTTTTGAACAAAATCTTAACATGCATAAATCCAATCATTTATTCCTTTGAAAACCGAATGAAATCCATGCTTTTAATAACCAAAACTTAACTTATTCATACTTATCTACTCACATATCCAATATAAACCAAATTATATGTCCAAATTAAACAATAACCGAATTAACAACAAAACTACTTGTAGAATCGACATGTAATCAATCAACTCAACATGCAATACTCTAAATCACAAATCCAACTTAATTAAACCCATGATCTAATCATTTAATCCATCTTCTTTCCAAACCAAACAAAATATAACTTGATTACACTTTGGACTTTACATGCAAGGAAAACAACTCGAAAAAACAAAGGTTTATATATATATCATCAAAACCCTTTTGCAAAACTCATTCATCGAACTAAAAACCAAATCTTTGAACCAAAACCCTTTGTAAACTTTGAATCAAAATCAAAACCCTCCTTTTTAATAGCAAAAGTCGAACCTATCTCCAAAATAAACCAATAAAATCACATAACTTATGTATTATACTCTCTCTTAAGGTCATACACTAAGAAATTATATTTTCTTAGATATAACCAAGAGATGTTGATGCAAAAACTTTCTTAAACACTTGCATGCAAAGAATATATGAATAGGGGATTGAAAATGATGAAGATCAATGGCAAGATCTTTAAATTCTAAGTAGATTTTGGTGTTGCATGTAGGAGAGAGAGAGTGAGAGAAAGAGAGCTCGGTGAGAGAGAGAAGAAGGGAGGGAGAGAGAGCCGAGAGAGAAGAAGGAGAGGGGAGAGATAAAAAATGATGTGAATGAAGTGGTGGTAAAAATGAAAAGCCTTTTGTTTGATTCTCCCATGTGCTTATATTAGTGGAATTGTAAAATTACCAACCTACCCTTCTCTCACTACTAGCACAAAATGCATGCAATGATGATATGGTAATTTGGTTAAGTTGAAATGAGATAGTGGGGTGGTTAATGACACAACTACCCTTCTCTTATATTGTGAGTGGAAATGCATGCAAGGGCAATTAGGTAATCTAATAATCATTAATCTAATTAATTACAAAGAATACATTTTAGAAATAAAACCATAAATCTATAAATTACAAGAGTGGCATCATAAAATAGCTTAGAATTTTAGGAATTTAATATAATCAAATTCAAAATCTATAAATAAAAATAATTTTAAAAACTATTTTTCTTAAAGAATAAAAATGCATTTATAACCTATATAAATAGCAATTAATGCACTTCTTATTTTCTAAAATTCCAAATAATATCATACAAGCATATAATCACATAATCATGCACCTTAACATAGATTCACATATCACGTATCGTAATGAAATATCCTTAATCATAAAATTTTTCTTATTCATTCTTCGTGTAATGGGTCGCATCCTAACTGGCGGCCCGACGCTGAGCGTTTTCAACTACGCTTCACAATCATTCTCTTTATACTAGCTGACACGTCAAACTGGAATATAATATTTATTTAAATATTTCCATTCTCACATAATAACACATAATTCACATAATTACACTTTACTCGCATAATTAATTCGTGAAAATTCCCAGTCGTTACATTTTACCCCCATTAAAAGGATTTTGTCCTCGGAATCTAATCTAAACAAATAGAATGGGGATATTTCTCCCATAATTTACTTTCTAATTTTCAAGATGACTCTTCTATCCTGGGATTTCTCTACAAAACTCTAACTAGAGGCACCACTTTATTTCTAAGCGCTTTTTCTTTACGATCTAGAATTTATACTGGATGCTCCTCATATGATAGATCTCGTTGAATTACACGGGTCCTAGCTCAAACACATGACTAGTATCAACATTATACTTCTTCAGAAGAGAAATGTGAAACACGTTATGAAGATGTTGCATCTGCGGAGATAACGCTAACTTATATGCTATTTTTTCAAATTTCCTTAGCACTTCGAATGCTCCAGTATATTTAGGACTCAACTTGCCATTTTTCCTGAATCTGGATAGACCTTTCCATGGAGGGATCTTTAAAAATACTTTGATTGCGGGTGCGAACATCACATCCTTTCTTGTTTTGATCTACATCTTTCTTCTGTCGATCTTGAGCAGCAATCAAACTTTTGCGAATCACATCCATTTTCTCTTTCATCTGTTGCATCAACTATGGGTTAATAATTTGCGTTCGCCAACTTCGTCCCAGTAGGTAGGGGATCTTCGATTGTTTGAATAGTCCTTTCACTTTGTTCGATGTTCTGCGGATGATATGCTGTACTCATTTTTCAATTTAGCTTCCAAATGACCATGAAATTGTCTCCAAGATCTCGAGTTAAATTTCGGATCTCTACCGGATACGATAGACACTGGAACTCTGTGACGTATCATGATTTCATCCACATACATCTTAACTAAAATTTTCCAATGAGAATTTTCTACTGATATGCAAGAAATATGCTGACTTTGTCAATTGATCAATTTTTACCCATATTGCGTCATGATTATACTTAGTCTTTGGTAAACTTACCACGAAATTCACCACGATAAACTCCCATTTCCGTTCAAGTATGACTAGTGGTTGAAGCAATCTACTCGGTCGCTGATGTTCCGCTTTTGCTTTCTGGCATGTATAGCATTTACTTATCCATTTCGTAATCTTCTTTTTTTTATTTGGCCACCAATAACTTTCTTTTAAGTCCTTTTACATTTTTATACTTCCATGGTAAATCAGTAATCTTGAGTTATGCTCTTCATGAAGAATCTCGTGTTTCAATTCCATAACACTAAAAATTTCAGATACGCGAGCAACTTGGTATATTCCTTTATTATCCTTTTGAGCCTTAATTTCTTTTCCAGACAACTTATCCTTCTCGTGGTTCATCATTTGTTCTTGATGACGTCGAATATTTTTTAGAATTTCTAGCTAAAAAGTCATTGCATACATTACCTCACTTCCCATTTCTGGAATTCGACTTCTGTTTCCAACTTCCCAAAATCCTTGATTAATTCCTCAGATGAAGTTTAACACATTCAACCCTTCTTTACGGCTTAGCGCATCTGCTACAACATTCGCCTTTCCGAGAGGATAACTGATAATACCGTCATAATCTTTGATCAATTCCAACCATCTCCTTCGCCATATAGTCAATTCTTTCTACGTAATAATATACTTTAAGATTTTGTGGTCCATAAAAATCTCACACTTTACACCATACGAATAAGGCCTCCAAATCTTAAGGGAAAATCTAATCGCTGTTAATTCTAGATCATGCGTAAGATATTTCTACTCGTGTGGCTTTAATTTCCTTGTCACAGATACTATCACTTTTCCGTGTTGCATCAACACACAACCTAGCCCTTTATACGAATGATCGATGAAGATCACAACTTACCTTTTCGTCGGGTGAAACCTACACCGATGCGGTTACCAACCTTTTCTTTAACTTTTGAAAGCTTCCTTCGCACTTATCCGTCCAAACAAATTTTTCATTCTTCCTTGTCAACTTAGTCAATGGGATAAAAATCTTAGAAAAATCTTGTACAAATCTCCTGTAATACCCTGTTAATCGAAGAGAGCTTATGACTTCTATAAGAGTCTTAGGCCTATCCCAATTCGTCACAGCTTCTATGTTAGCTGGGTCTACTTTTAATACCTTCACTATTAACTACATGTCCAAGAAATTGAACTTCCTTTAACCAAAACTCACGCTTCGAAAACTTTGCATATAACTTCTCTTTCCTCAAAATCTCCAAAGAAATCCTCAAATGTTCCATATATTCTTCCTTCATCTTGAAGTATATCAAGATATCGTCAATAAATAATACGATCACGAACTTATCCAAATATTCCTTGAATACTCTATTCCTGAGATCCATAAATGCAGCTGGCGCATTTGTCAATCCAAATGCCATCACAAGAACTCACAGTGTCCATATCTTGTTCGAAATGCCGTCTTGGGTATATCGTCCGCTCAATCTTTAGCTGATGATACCCAGATCTTAAGTCAATCTTTGAGAAACAAGTAGCTTTTTCCAATTTATCAAAGCAAGTCATCGATTCGCGGTAGAGGATACTTATTCTTATTCCTCGACTCATTCAATTCGCGATAATTGATACACAACCTCATACTTTCATCTTTCTTATTTACAAATAACATTGGGGCACCCCTCAGGGATGCACTCAGGCAAATAACTCCTTTATCCAGCAATTCCTGCAACAATGTCGCTAACTCTTTTATCTCGACAGACGCCATTCGATAGGGAGCTTTCGATATTGATTCCATTCCAGGAGCCAAATAAATCATAAACTCGACCTCTTGATCTGGAGGTAGTCCATGTAATTCATCTGGAAGCACATCGGGAAAATCTTTAACTACTGGAATATCTTCAATCCTTAAGGACTCTTTTTCTACATCCTTCACATGTGCTAAATACGCTTCACACCCATGTCGTAACAGTCTTTTCATTTGGATAGCCATTATAAACTTCTTCTCTTGCTTGTTTCCTTTGAATATCACTTCAATACCATCATTGGTCTCTAATTCCACTTTCTTGCTTCTACCTTCAATTTACACATAGTGGTTTGAAAACCAATCCATCCCTAATAGAACGTCGAATTCTCCTAACTTAAAAGGAATTAAGTCAGTGGAAAAGTGGCAACCTTCTATAATCCTATCGCAAATGGGATAGACTCTCTTGGCAGGAACTCTTTCTTGATTCGCTACTTCTCTAATCCAATTAGGTTCGAGAGGGCATGCAACACACTTTAATCTAGCAATAACACTTTCATCAATAAAGGATCTAGTTGCTCCAGAATCCATTAACACTTTAACTTCTACTGAGTTTATATCAAGCATACCTGCCACCACATCCATATTCTGCACAACATCTTTCATTGTCTGTTGAACGTTCTTGCCCTTGGTTGAGCTACTGGTGCTACAGAGGGCGATGGTCCAGTAATCCTAAACACATTCGCTTTCTGAACTGGCTCCTTACAGTTCCTTGTCATATGACCCACCTTTCCATATCTAAAATAAGTCAATTATGGCTTCCTTGCTTCACTTGGGCATTCTGTCGAATAGTGACCTTCTTGATTGTACTTAAAACAAATCACGTATTCTTGTCTCAGATTCAGAAATCTCATCTCCAACTGGTCTTGCATATAATTTGGAAAAATACTTCTCTAAAACATCTTCGTAAACTCATTCATAGGAAAACAAAGGTTTATATATATATCATCAAAACCCTTTTGCAAAACTCATTCATTTGAACCAAAAACCAAATATTTGAACCAAAACCCTTTGTAAACTTTGAATCAAAATCAAAACCCACCTTTTTAATAGCAAAAGTCGAACCTATCTCCAAAACAAACCAAGAAAATCATATAACTTATGTATTATACTCTCTCTTAAGGTCATACACTAAGAAATTGTATTTTCTTAGATATAACCAAGGGATGTTGATGCAAAAACTTTCTTAAACACTTGCATGCAAAGAATATATGAATATGGGATTGAAAATGATGAAGATCAATGGCAAGATCTTTAAATTCTATGTAGATTTTGGTGTTGCAAGTAGGAGAGAGAGATAGAGGGGGAAAGAGAGAAGAAGAAGAGAGGGAGAGAGAGCCGAGAGAGAAGAAGGAGAGGGGAGAGATGAAAAATGATGTGAATGAACTGGTGGTAAAAATGACAAGCCTTTTGTTTGATTCTCCCATGTGCTTATATTAGTGGAATTGTAAAATTACCAACCTACCCTTCTCTCACTACTAGCACAAAATGCATGCAAGGATGATATGGTAATTTGGTTAAATTGAAATGAGATAGTGGGGTGGTTAATGACACAACTACCCTTCTCTTATATTGTGAGTGGAAATGCATGCAAGGGCAATTAGGTAATATAATAATCATTAATCTAATTAATTATAAAGAATACATTTTAGAAATAAAACCATAAATCTATAAATTACAAGAGTGACATCATAAAATAGCTTAAAATTTTAGGAATTTAATAAAATTAAATTCGAAATTTATAAATAAAAATAATTTTAAAAACTATTTTTCTTAAAGAATAAAAATGCATTTATAACCTATATAAATAGCAATTAATGCACTTCTTATTTTCTAAAATTCCAAATAATA
The DNA here is from genome assembly GCF_009905375.1 of Apium graveolens. Taxonomy (NCBI): domain Eukaryota; kingdom Viridiplantae; phylum Streptophyta; class Magnoliopsida; order Apiales; family Apiaceae; genus Apium; species Apium graveolens. The sequence goes on from NC_133652.1 coordinate 92,742,998, forward strand.
TCATACAAGTATATAATCACATAATCATACACCTTAACATAGATTCACATATCACATATCGTAATAAAATATACTTAATCATTAAATTTTCCTTTTTACTAATATTCATTCTTCGCGTAACGGGTCGCATCCTGACTGACGGCCCGACGCTGAGCATTTTCAACTACGCTTCACAATCATTCTCTTTATACCAGCTGACAAGTCAAACTGGAATATAATATTTATTTAAATATTTGCATTCTCACATAATAACACATAATTCATATAATTACACTTTTCTCGCATAATTAATTCGCGAAAATTCCCAGTCGTTACAATGGCCTGATAGTGATTGCTCATATCAGAATTGAGTAGATGCTGAGAGATGTTTGCCAGTCCAGAAATCTGTTCAACTAGAAGATCATCAATGGATGTAGGTTGAGAATCAGATTCTTGCAGCCATTGTGATAGAATATGTGGTTGTTGAGGTTGTGAAGTTGAGGGTTCAGAAACACCTGTGACTGAAGTCACAGTTTTACTCACAGATTGTTCTGTGGTTATGGCTAGTTGTTGTTCCACACTAGTTCTGGGAACCTCCAATTAAATTGGAGGGGATTTGACTGGGTTACATCCATGTGCACCAGTCTCAAACCTTGTGTGTCTTGCACCACACTATCACCTAAATATGATATAATTGCCTCCCCTATAACGGGATCATTGGCAATTATACTCCTAGCATCAACTGCCAAAGCAATTTCTGTTAGGGTTTTAAGGGGAGTTGTTCCTATATGAGGAACCTCCAATTGAATTGGAGAGGATTTAGATAGCTCCCCCTCAGAATTACTACCCTCAAACCTTACAGTCTGTGAAGACTGATTTGCATATGAAAGTGCATTTAGTATCTCCATGGGGTCTTCAATAAAAACTGATGAACCCCTCATGGTTTTGATGGTGTCATCAACGTCTACCCCAACTAGTAGCCTCTCGCCATCTAAATGAAGTGTCTGGGTGGTGAGCATGGTTTCTTGAACCAAGTCACTTGATTTTTCTTGCACTTGAGAATTAGATTCAAGTGCAGTTAGAAGAGAAGAAATTTTAGAGATTAAGGAGTGTTGCTCAGATGTGAGTGTTGGCAGCTCCCCCTGAATGGATGAGGGAGCTTCAAAGGACGTGCTCTCACTGTGTGTGCCATCCTTATTCCTCCTACCATACACTTGAATTGCTTCAGGTGCAGGCTGTGCAGACTCTATACAAGGTGCATTGGGGTGAATGCTCTTTTCAATAGACACACCCTGTTGAGAGGATGCATCTAGATTCTGTTTAGTCCCCATTTTTACAACTGCACCCTGTTGGGAGGGTACATAGGTGTCTTGAGTGGTCATCTCAGATTTCTTACTCTTCTTTGGTCTTTTGACCAAGGGTGACTCAGCTTCAATTTGGTCATCACCACTCTCTTGCAAAACTGTCATAGTTACCCCCTTTCTCTTCTTTTTACTCACCTCATCCTTTTGAGAGGATGAGGTGGTTGTTTTCCTAGCTTCTACAGGTTTTGAAGGAACAGGATCAACATGGGTAGGTTCCTGTGGGTGTGCCTGTGTTTGTGCTTCCACAGGCTCAAGAACCATTGTTGCACTAGGTTAATTTCCACTACTTCTCATGTCTGGCATAGAATAAGGGTAAGTCTTAAATCTTTCAATCATGAAAAATGTTAACTTAAGACTTACTGGAACCTTATTCTTAGTAAGAAGTGGTCCAAATAAAATTTTGGATACTTGCTTACAATTGCCAATTAGTGTCCTGTTTACACCTTCTAGCATATGTATGTCATTAACTTTATAATTTAAAGCTGACATAATAAATCTAGGCAAAAAGATCTCCTTACCTCTTGACTCCAATGGCATTGTGAGTACGATGCTTAGCTCCTCCAATATGTAGTGACCTACATTAATGTGTTTGTTGAGGGCCATTGAGTAGACTAGCTTTTGGACAATACTTGAAATATTGTCAAATCCTGACTTTCTGCAAGTGAATGCCCTTATCACAAAATTAAACAGGAATGACCATTCCCTCCTCAGATACTTCTTGTTCATGCTGGCCAGATTGATCCTCTCAGAGTAATTGATGAAGTCCATGAACTCATACAGCTCATCCTGAGTTAGAGCCTCAACCAGCTTGTCAGTAGGAATGCCCAAAGACTTATTGACATCATCCTCAAGAATCTCCACCTGTTGTCCTTTAATTGTGCAGTTTATCACTATAGTTGCAGATTGATTCTCATGCACAATTGTCCTGGCTGTTACTGTGTTCCAGAAATCACCTATCACATCCTAATAAAACACAGGATTAGCAATAAGAGCACCTACAAAGTAGGTCTCAGAAAGGAACTTGACTAAGTACTGAAAAGCTTCAGGTGCTTGGTTTGAATCCAGAAATGCAAGAAAATTGGTTTCCTTGGGGATGAAGGGTACAAGATTGTTGGCTGCCATTGATATAAGTATGAAGTTTAGTGGGTAAAAGAGATTTGTAAGAAAGAAGGAAAAACGAGAGAGAAATCGGTTTTGGATTGAAAGCTAGGTCACTTGAGATCTCGAAAGTTGTAAGTATGTATATGTATCGAGAAGTCTGGGTATTTATTGTTAAAGCAAATGACTTGTCGAGAACTGAAAAATAGATGTTTGGAATTTGTCTATCAAGAAGTCATTTTAAGAAATGAAAAACATATTGAGAAGTCATTTTAAATTACACTTATAGAGAACTAAAAATTGACTTATCGACATGTCAAATAAATACCCAGTTTGTCCAAAAATGGACTGAATTAATTCCAACTTTTATTTGAATAAATTCAAAATAAAATTAAAATAAATTTGCCAAAATATTTTACCAAAATAATTTATTAAGTTAAATTATTTCAGTTCTGAGTTATTGAGAAGCCTAAAAATTATACTTGTAGAGAACTCTGTGAATTAACACTACTAGAGAACTCTACAAGGACTTATCGATAAGTCATATTTAAGCCTATCGAGAAGTCACTCGAGAAGTAAGTAAATTGACTTATCGAGAACTCACTTGAAAAGTCTTAAAATGACTTGTCGAGAAGTCAGTTAGACTTATCGAGAACTCAGTTCTCTATATACCTTTGGATTACTGAAATTCTGCCTTGTGTTAATTTTACATATTAAAGATGTAAATTAACAACTGAGCAGTTTACTTAGAATATGAAAAATTCCAAGTTAAAATTTTTGTTTTGAAAAATAAATATGCAGAGATTTTTGAAATATTTATAATTCATATTTCAGTTAATTTCCAATTATCAAATCAATTTTGATTTACTAGAAATTAATCTGCTGCAAAACATTAGCTGAGTTCTTGCCTTAGAATGAAGAATTAAGCATTCCAATTTCACCTACAAGTATAGTGAGTTGCTTCATCCAAAGGTTTAGTAAAAATGTCAGCTAATTGTTTTTCTGTTGAAATAAAGATGAGCTCAATGGTACCATTTGTAGCATGTTCTCTAATAAAGTGGTACCTTACATCAATGTGCTTTGTTCTAGAATGATTAACTGGATTAGCTACTATAGATATAACACTAGTATTGTTACATATAATAGGATTTTTGTGTAACACTAGGCCATAATCCATTAGCTGATTTCTAATCCAAAGCACACTACAACTTCCAACTGCTATGTATTCAGCCTCTGTTGTAGAAGTTGATACAGATTGTTGTTTCTTGCTATACCAGGATACAAGTCTTTGTCCAAGAAATTGACAGGTTCCACTAGTACTCTTTCTGTCAACCCTGCATCTAGCAAAATCTGCATATGTATAACCAACAGCTTCAAAACCAGTTCCATTAGGATACCATAATCCCAAGTTTGGAGTCCCCTTCAAATATCTGAAAATCCTCTTCACAGCCATCAAATGTGATTCTTTTAGATTGGCTTGAAATCTTGCACATGGACATGTTGCAAACATGATGTCTGGTCTACTTGCAGTTAAGTAAAGCAATGATCCAATCATTCCTCTATAGCTTGAAATATCTACACTCTTGCCTTTTCTATCTTCATCCAACTTTATTGTTGTAGACATAGGTGTAGAAGCAGGTGAACAATCAACCATACCAAACTTTTTCAATAAGTCCTTAACATACTTAGTTTGGCTGATGAAGATCCCATCACTTCTTTGACTCACTTGTAGTCCAAGAAAGTAACTTAGTTCCCCCATCATACTCATTTCATATTCACTCTGCATAAGCTTAGAAAATCTTTGGCAAAGCTTTTCATTTGTAGAACCAAAGATGATATCATCCACATATATCTGAACTAGGATCATATCTTCCCCATGTTTCTTGTAAAAGAGAGTTTTGTCTATAGTACCTCTAGTAAAACCATGCTTCAATATAAATTCTGACAATGTATCATACCAAGCTCTAGGTTCCTGCTTTATTCCATATAGAGTCTTGAGTAACTTATACACAAAATTTGGAAATTCTGGATTTTCAAAGCCAGGTGGTTGTTGCACATAAACTTCTTCTTCTAACTCACCATTTAAGAAGGCACTTTTCACATCCATTTGATACACTTTGAAATTTGAATGTGCAGCAAATGCTAGAAAAATCCTTATTGCTTCAAGTCTTGCAATTGGAGCAAAAGTTTCATCATAATCGATTGCTTCTTCTTGTGAGTAGCCTTTTGCAACCAACCTTGTTTTGTTTTTGGTAACTATGCCATTTTCATTCATCTTGTTCCTGAACACCCATTTTGTTCCAATAATGCTTCTATTCTTTGGTGCGGAAATTAACTTCTAAACTTTGTTCCTTTCAAACTGATTAAGCTCCTCCTGCATAGCAGATATAATCAGGATCCATTAGAGCTTCTTCAGTTTTCTTGGGTTCTATTTGAGACAGAAAGAATGCATGTAGGCACTCATTTTCAGTTGCACTTCTAGTTCTCACACCAGCAGTAAGATCACCAATAATTGTTTCTCTAGTGTGACTTCTATCCCACTTCCTTGTATGAGTTTGTTGACTTGTGCCTTCATTATTCTCTTCATTATTAGTATGACTTCTAGATCCTTCTTCTCTTTCTCCCCCTGAGTTTGTGCTATCAAATTCAGGTGTTTGAGATGAGTTCCATTCCCATGAGTTTCCTGTTCAGTAATCTCTTCATTCAACTTCTGTTGTTCATTGACTTCATCTTCATCATCAGAATCACTATCAATGTTGAGGTTTTCAAATGCAAGGGCTTCAACTTTATTTTCATCAAGGCATTCCAAGCCTAGACACTTGTCATCATCAAAAGTCACATTTGTGCTTTCTATAATCTTCTTTTGATCTATCACATAGACCTTGTAGGCAGTTCTCTCCAATGAATATCCTAGAAAAATTGCTTCAAAGACTTTTGAGTCAAATTTTCCCAAATATTCAGAGTTATCTTTCAAAATGTAACACTTGCTTCCAAACACATGAAGATGCTTTACAGTAGGCTTTCTTTTAGACATGATTGAGTAAGGTGATTTTCTATGTGCCTTGTTTATGCGATATCTGTTTTGAGTGTAACATGCAGTGTTAACAGCCTCTTCCCAGGAACTTGTTGGCAACTTGGCATCTTGCAGCATTGTTCTAGCAGCTTCAACTAATATTCTATTCTTTCTTTCAACTACTCCATTTTGTTGAGGTATTCTAGCAGCTGAGAATTCTTGAACAATACCCTTGCTTTTGCAGAATTCACTCAATGTTACATTTCTGAATTATGTTCCATTATCACTTCTCAATCTTTTTACACAATTATGATCTTCAGCTTGTTTTTCTATCTTCTTGATGTGCTCAATTCTGATGTGTAGAGTTTCATCCTTAGAGTGCATGAACTCTACCCAAGTGTATCTTGAGAAATCATCCACCATCACAAGTCCATATTTGTTCCTTGAAATTGATAAGACATTTACTGGCCCAAATAATTCCAGGTGAATAAGTTGCAATGGTGCACTTATAGAATTCACAGTTTTTGATTTGTGACTAGATCTTTTCATTTTTCCTTTTTAACAAGCTTCACAAACTTCAACTTGAGCAAACTCCAGTTTAGGCATGTCTCCTACTAACTCCTTTTTGACCAAGGTGTTAATTGCCTTGAAATTAAAGTGAGACAACTTCTTATGCCATAGCTTGCTTTGTTCTTCTAATGCCTTGGTGTAGAAGCAACAAATTCCATCCTTATTTATTGAGTTCAAGTGTGCAACAAACAAGCTTCCTTTCCTTGCTCCTTTCAGAGCAACTTCACCAGTTTTCTTGCTGATAAAAGTGCATTCTTCTTTGTTGAATAAGACTTCAAAATCTTTGTCTGCAAATTGGCTAACATTGAGAAGATTCACTTTAAGACCAGATACCAATGCTACATCATCAATAACAATATTTTTATAAATAATCTTGCCATATCCCATTGTGAATCCTTTAATGTTATCTTCAAAGGTCACCAAAGGGCCAACCTTCTCCTCAAACTGTGATAGCAGGGCCTTATCACCTATCATATGTCTGGAACATCCACTATCAATGATCCATATGACCTTCTTCACTTTGCCCTGCACACAATGAGTTTTAAGTGTGTTTAGCAACCCAAGCAGTGTTTGGTACTTTCTTCTTGTTAACTGATTTAGCAGAAGTCGAATGAGTTATTTTAGATAAAATAGAATTCAATGACTGTTGTGCATTTTCCCTGTCTGAAGTAGAACCAATTTTTGTTTCTTTAAGATCGACTCTCAGTTTGTGGCAACTCTTCATCACTTTTAAGTTGCAAGGGATACAGTCAAACTTATCACAGAATTAGTAGGGAACATTTGCATATGCTTCATTGTACTTGCATGCTCATTCAGCTGGCTTGCTAACAACCTTTTTACAAAGGTGAGTTATATTATGACGCCCTCCAAACCCGGGGTCTAGATTTGGGGGTCACTAGCCAATAAACCATAATAAAATCATCACAGTGAAATAATATAATAAATATGACCCCTTGCAAATAACTAGATCGATCACAGGTTATAGTATGGAACAGGCACTAATAAAAACCATAAGTCTAATTAGTTTTACAAATTATTCAAATTTTATTATAAACCTCCAGACTTATTCAAGCATCCCAAAATAGTCGACCTGGAAAACATACCCAACTATCTACAAGAACTCGACTTCTGATCAAACCTGGAACTCAAGCCTGCTCTGGCTTAGCTGAAAGATTAGATTGATAAATAAGTATGAGCGAATGAAATGCTCAGCGAGCAGTATAAAATGTGCTTGAAATGATAAACCACATTCTAATAATAATTGAACAACAGGATAAAATCAGTAATATTTGATCAATAATAAAAGCTTCACAAGCTATCAATAATAAACGATAATTTTTAGATTGGAATCTAACTCCGACGGACGTACTATCACATGCTGATCAACCCGTGTGATAGCACAAGGTCATGATTCATAGAAACATGTGCCCAAAACACGAGTACTCAAATAAAAAGGCAGTATATCTACCTGTGGCACAAATTGTGTCATAATATTTCATATAACACATAAAAATAGCCCTCCGCTGGACCGTCCGTCCCGGTCACTTACGCATTCATCCAATCTATAAAATATTTTGATCAAAGGAGCCGAATCAAAGGACATCCTTATCTGTATAACTCCCCATTTCTCATGGTCCAGAGCTATCTCAATAATCGATGGCAAAATAACTAGAACAATTAGTTATTCGCTAATCCCAATTCAATGTTAGATATATTCATGGTATTCGTATGACACGTATGTTAGATATATTTGATAATGTCATGACTAATATGATTTATGTTTAGTTTTCAGATCTTACTTAAACAGGACAAATCAGTACTTAACTGAAATCAGCACTTATACTGAAGTCAGAACTTAAGTCATCGGTACTTAAGGTTCAGGAGATATTTATCAGAAGATAATATCAGGACTTAAAGGAAACGTTCAGATAAGGAAGGCGGCTGATTAAAGGAAGAGAAGATCGAGACAAACGTAAGAAGAGATATGCATGAAGAAGGAATTCTATGAAGAATAGAATACTTGGAAGAAAAGATATCTGATTGATATATTTTAGGAAGCAGAATTATATTCCATATCAATTAGCGATTATCTTGTAACTGTGTAGTATATAAACACAGACATAGGGTTTACACTATAAGTGTTATCATTATCGAGAATATTATTCATTGTAACCCTAGCAGCTCTCGTGATATTTGTTCATCACTGAGAGAGGACAGTTCCATACTGTAACAGAGTTTATTGCTTTGAATAAAGTCTGTTTTCTGTTACTTGTGTTATTAGAATTCGATTTGATTGTGCTATACACTGTATTCACCCCCCTCTACAGTGTGTGTGACCTAACAAGTGGTATCAGAGCCAATCTGTTAACACACAAACAGTTTAAGATCCAAAAACAATCATGTCTGAAGTAGAAACTCCAACTAAGCCCACCAAAACTGAAGAACCTCCAAAGACACAAATCCATAGTCGATATGAGACTATTAGAGTTCCCATTCTGAAGCCATCTGAATATCCCGTATGGAAGGTGAGGATGACCATGTTTCTGGAAGCAACTGATCCAGAATATCTTGACATAATCAATGAAGGGCCTCACAAACCAACCAAGCTCGCTGTTGCAGTTGCAGGTGAAGCAGCAAAGTCAGTACCAAAGGAGAAGAGCAACTACACTGCTGAAGATATCGCTTCAATTGCTAAGGATTCTAAGGTACGACACTTACTGCATAGTGCCATTGATAATGTAATGTCAAATAGGGTAATTAACTGCAAGACTGCAAAGGAGATATGGGATGCCTTGGAAACAAGGTGTCAGGGAACTGATTCGATTAAGAAGAACAGGAAGACAATACTCACTCAAGAGTATGAACACTTTGACTCAAAGGCTAATGAGTCATTGACTGATTTATATGATAGATTTGTCAAACTCTTGAACGATTTATCATTGGTTGATAAGGAGTATGATCTTGAAGATTCAAACCTTAAATTCCTGTTAGCTCTTCCTGAAAGATGGGATTTGAAGGCAACAACTATAAGAGATAACTATAATCTTGATGAAACGACTCTTGATGAAATTTATGGGATGCTCAAGACTCATAAACTTGAGATGGAATAAAGAAGCAAGAGGAAAGGAGGAAAGTCAAGGACAGTTGCTGTTAAGGCTGAAGAAGAATCCCCCAAGGCAGCTACCTCAAGGAAAGGCAAGGGAAAAGCGCTCATCACAAAGTCTGATACTGAGTCATCAAATTCTGATAGTGATGATGACTCAGAATCTGAAAGCTTGCCTGAGACGGATGCTGATGAAGAGATGATGAAGATTTGTGCTCTTATGGTGAAAGGAATAACAAAGATTGCATACAGGAAGTTCAGGAAGGGAAAGAAGTTTTCCAGGAAAGGTGCAAGTTCTGATAAGAAGAATTTCAGAAAATCTGAAGGCAAAGGAGGGAAGTCTGACAGAGGAGATTACACAAATGTCAAATGCTACAATTGTGGTGAGAAAGGCCACATATCTCCTGATTGCACGAAAGTGAAGAGTGACAAAGGCAAGGCTCTTATCACAAAGAAGAAAAACTGGACAAATACCTCAGATTCTGAAAGTGAGGAGAATTATGCCTTGATGGCAAATGCTGATATGGCAAGTGCTGAAAGCAGTTCTGAAGCTGCTGAGTTAAATGTACCTCAAACTACTTATGCCTTTCATAATGATGATACTAATGAGTTGAGAAGATATCTTAAAACCATATTCATTAGCTATAGAGATCAAACTTTAACATGTGAAAGATTAACTTCTGAAAATCTTGCTTGTAAAGAGAGGAATGATTATTTAGAAAAAGAGTTAGTCAGGTTCCATCAAACTCAGAAAGATAGAGATGGTGCTTTCAATGTTAGGGATGAATTACTTAAAATGAATGAATCTCTAAAAACTGAGTTAGAGAAGGAAAGAGAGATTATCAGGACTTGGACTAACTTTGGCAGAACAACTCAGAATTTGTTAAGTAGTGGAAACTGGAAAGAGGGCTTAGGTTATGGAGATGATAAGAATGATAAAGGAACTGTAGAAATTAAGCCTATAGTTGTTAAACAAAAATCAAAGTTAAAACCTGTTAAGTTTGTAGCTGTAAAGTCTGATACTGAGAAATCAGAAGTTAAAAAGGAATTAACTTCTGACAAACTAAAACAGGAAAAGACAATTGAAGTAAACGTAGGCTTAATGACAAAGAAGCAGCTTAACCATATGCTGAAAGAAGTTAAGAATGCAAACAAGGTAAAATCACCTAGGAAAAATAGGAATGGAAAGGAAGGTGTGAATAAAAGCAATGATTATAAGCCTGTTCCTGATGCTCCTAGAAAAACGTGTCATAACTGTGGAAGTTCTAACCATCTGGCTTCTTTTTGCAGGAAGAATAAGAACATAAACTCCTTACCTTCAAAGTCAGGAGTTAAGAGTCAGTCTGTTAGATATAAGCCACAAAATCCTTGTTTTCATTGTGGTAGTTTATGGCATTCCATTTATACTTGTAAGGAATTTCATAGTTTGTACTATGATTATTATCAATTAAGACCTTCTTTAAAGAAAGTTAGCATTGTTCCTTCTAGTATAAGTTCTGATACAAAGTCTTATAGTGTAAATGCTGATAAGAAAAATTAACATAAACTCTGATGCTAAATCCGCTGCAAATGTTAACAAACTTAATAAGGTCACAGGATCCAAGCAAGTCTGGGTCCTTAAAACTAATCATTAGTGGTCGTTGTGATTGCAGGGCAACAGGAAAAACATCATAGTTCTGGATAGTGGATGTTCAGGACATATGACTGGAAATAAAACCATGCTATCAGACTTTGTGGAGAAGGCTGGCCCAAGTGTTTCTTATGGAGATGGCAACATTGGAAAAACATTGGGATATGGCAATATCAATCTTGGGAATGTCATCATTAAAGAAGTAGCTCTGGTCTCAGGACTTAAACATAATCTGCTGAGTGTTAGTCAATTCTGTGATAGAGGTTATCATGTGGATTTCTTTGAAGAACACTGTGAAGTTATAAGTAAATCTACAGGCAAAGTTGTTCTGCAAGGTTACAGGCGTGGTAACATTTATGAAGCCAAGCTTTCAACAAGTACTGATGGTTCTGTAATCTGTCTGATGAGTAGAGCATCAATTGAAGAAAGCTGGAAATGGAACAAGAAACTCTCTCATTTAAATTTCAACAATATAAATGAACTGGTCAAGAAAGATCTTGTGAGAGGACTACCAAAGTCAGTATTTGCTCCTGATGGCCTTGGTGATTCTTGTCAGAAGGCTAAATAAAGGAAATCTTCATTCAAGAGCAAGACTGAATCATCAATTTTTGAGCCTTATCACCTACTACATGTTGATCTATTTGGTCCAGTGAATGTTATGTCTATTGCAAAGAAGAAATATGCTATGGTCATAGTGGATGAGTTCACCAGATACACATGGGTGTATTTCTTGCACACTAAAAGTGAAACTCCATCTATCTTGGTTGATCATGTCAAGCAACTGGATATATTGGTCAAAGATTCTGTGAAGATAATAAAAAGTGATAATGGCACTGAGTTCAAGAATTTGATCATGGAAGAGTTCTACAAAGACCATGGAATTAAGCAGGAATTCTCTGCTCCTGGAACTCCACAGCAAAATGGAGTTGTTGAAAGAAAGAATAGAACTCTCATTGAAGCTGCACGAACTATGATTGATGAAGCAAAGCTACCAACATATTTTTGGGCTGAAGCTGTGCAGACTGCTTGTTTTACTCAGAATGCAACACTCATTAACAAGCATGGAAAGACACCATATGAGATGGTAAAGAAAAAGAAGCCAAATCTGAAGTATTTTCATGTACTTGGATGCAAGTGTTTTGTTCTTAAGACTCACCCTGAACAGCTATCCAAATTTGACTTAAAGGCTGATGAAGGAATTTTTGTTGGATATCCACTTTCCACAAAAGCCTTCAGAGTCTACAATTTAAGAATAAGGGTTATCATGGAATCTATCAATGTCTCTTTTGATGATAAGAAGATTACTGGACTTGAAGATTTCAATGATCATGATCAGCTGAGATTCGAAAATGAAGACTCAAATTCTGATACTGAAAATCCTAAAAGTCTAAATCCTGATAATGCAAACTCTGATGGATTAAACTCTGATGTTATTGAAACTGTGGTGACTACATCAAAGGAAGATTCCCCTGTGCAGGGGGGGCATACTGAAGATATATCCACATCTCAAGAAACATTAGAACTTACAACTGGCTCTTCAAGTTCTGATTCATCAAGTTCTGATAGTTCTGAAAACTTAAATTCTGAAGGATCCAACTCAGAGAGCATAGTTTCAGGGGGAGCATCAGAAAATGTTGATAAAGATAGCATGGATCATGGGGGAGCATCCAGTTCTAGGGAAAACCTTCCATCTACAAGGAAGTGGACTAAATCACATACACCTGACTTAATTATTGGAAATCCTGATGCAGGTGTCAGAACTAGAACAGCTACTTCACGTGAATGTCTTTACAATTCTTTTCTTTCTCAGACTGAACCAAAGAAAGTGGAAGAAGCTCTTCAAGATGTTGATTGGATGCAACCAATGCAGAAAGAGTTGAATGAATTTGAAAGAAACAAAGTCTGGACCCTAGTGCCTGTTGGGAACCACGGACTTAGGGTGTTACTACGTTTTACGATAAAGATTGCGAAAAGAGGATTACCTTGTTAATGGTTGATTCTACGCTCTTCTATTGTATTCCCAAATTCCCTTGAGCGAAGTGTGGCCTCCGTCTTCTCAAGTTATCCTCTCTTCTTGCTCCTTGGTGGCTACAATATGTTTTCACACAAATACCAAGCAAGAAGAGAATAAGAATATATATAGGCTACAATAGGGACCATGGATAATTAGGTTGGGCCTTCTAATTACATCTTGAGCCTAGCCCAATGTAATTAAATATTAATTCAATCCACTAAAGAATTAATATTTGCACTACCTTTCCTAATACCGTAATTTAATTAATTCGGTTCCAATATTATTTGCTTATCAGATTCCCCATGTTTAAAATATCATATGTCCATTAATTAAATAAATTACTGATAATTTATTTAATTAATATCTTTTATCCTTGATCATCCACTCAACCTTTATTTAATTATGCCAGAATAAATTCCACCTGCAGGGTTTCACATAATTAAATCTTTTTGAGCTTTTAAGGGGACATCATTAACCCGAATATTATCAGGACATGGATTCCTTCAATAAATAATATCCACCATGTATATAATTCCATCACCCAAAATATAATGATATAATTCAAAAGAATTATTTCATATATAAATCAAAGCATGTAAATAATATACACGTGTCAATTACTATTTTCGGATTAAGAACCTAAGCATTAATAATAACATAGAATCTTAGTTCTCCTTCTTAATCAGTATTAAGGAAACAATTCTAAATTTGATCCTGTTCAATATACACAAAGTATACTAGCATTATTTATTAGTCAATATAAACTAATCTAAATAATACTACAGCCATACTAGTGGATTGTCCAACACCACATGTGCTGTGAACCTTATTATATTATATAACCGTATTTAACAATCTAATATTCTGTATCCCATTTGATACTAGATTGTTCACAATATATAATATTAGACAATATGTAAACATTCAAATGATTCTCAAATAAACTGGCCAGAAATAAATGTACATACTTCAAATAAATATTTTCAGTATACACTAACAATCTCCCACTTATACTCAAAATATTCTATGTGTACATCAGTGTTTATTTAATCCACTATTACATAAATATCTATGTGTCCATCCATCTGACTCCTATCGCTTCCACATGCTTGTCAAAAACCTTGGTTGGCAAGCTCTTTCTGAAAGGATCTGCTCGGTTGTCTTCTGATGATATGTGAGCCACAACTATATCCCATCGCTTTACGATTCCTCGTATGAGATGATACTTACGTTCAATATGTTTAGCTGCTTTGTGGTCTCGCGGTTCCTTTGAATTTGCCACAGCACCAGTGTTATCACAATACATTGTCAAGCTCCTAGGCAAATTAGGTACCACATCTAAGTCCAAAAGGAAGTTCTTGAACCATACAGCCTCCTTGGCAGCCTCAGAGGCCGCCACATACTCGGCCTCCATGGTGGAGTCTGCAATGCATTTCTGCTTTACACTCCTCCATATAACGGCTCCACCTCCCAAAGTAAAAACATATCCCGAGGTTGATTTCCTCTTATCCCTATCTGATTGGAAATCTGAATCAGTATATCCCAAAGGAAATAGATCTAAGGCCTTGTATATTAACATATAATCCTTAGTCCTTCTCAGGTACTTGAGTATAGTTTTTACTGCACTCCAATGTTCCTGACCTGGGTTCGACTGATATCTACTAACCATGCCTACAGCAAAGCAGATGTCAGGCCTCGTACATAACATAGCATACATTAAGCTTCCACATGCTGAAGCATAAGGAAGTGCTTTCATGCTCTCTATATCCTTAGGTGTCGAAGGACACTGCTTCTTAGATAGAGCAATTCCTTGCTTAAAAGGTAAAAAACCTTTCTTGGAGTTCTGCATGTTAAAACGAGCTAATACTTCATTAATGTAGGGCTCTTGAGATAAAGCCAACATCCTTTTCTTGCGATCCCTTATAACTTTGATCCCAAGGATGTATGTCGCTTCACCTAAGTCCTTCATGTCAAATTGTTTGAACAACCATGCCTTTACTGATGACAACATCTCAACATTGTTTCCAATGAGTAAAATATCATCTACATAAAGTACTAGAAAAACCACTGCATTACCTTCACTTCTCTTATACACGCACGATTCGCTTGGACTTTGATCAAATCCATATGACTGGACTGCCTGATCAAAACGAATATTCCAGTCTCTAGAAGCTTGTTTAAGTCCATAAATAGACCTCTTAAGCTTACATACCAGATGCTCTTGGCCTTCCTTAATGAATCCTTTTGGTTGCTGCATATAGATGGTTTCTTCAAGACTTCCATTAAGAAAAGCTGTCTTGACATCCATTTGCCAAATCTCATAATCGAGATGAGCTGCTATAGATAAAAGAATACGGATTGACTTAAGCATGACTACCGGTGAAAAGGTTTCCTCATAATCGATACCTTCTTTCTGAGTATACCCTTTCGCAACAAGTCTTGCTTTCCAGGCTTTCACCTTTTTATCTAATCCCCTCTTTTTCTTGTAGATCCACTTACATCCAATAGGTTTTATACCTTTGGGTGATTCCACGAGCTCCCAGACCAGATTAGAATACATTGATTCTATCTCAGATTCCATCGCCTTTTGCCAAAGATCTGCATCTTTGTCTTGTACTGCCTCTTCGTATGTACGGGGATCATCATCATGTTCACCAGGGACCAAGTCTGAAGACTCTCCCAAAAACATGAATCTATCAGGCTGTTGAACAACCCTCCCACTACGATGAGGCACTGGTGCGGTATTAGTGACAGGTTGTACATTATGTTGTGGTTGTTCTACTTGTACTACAACTTCATGGGTATTATTTGTCCCTCCCACTAGTTCCTCTAAAATGACACTACTCATGGGTTTGTGATTCATTATATAGTCCTCCTCCAAGAATCTTGCATTGGTGCTAACAATGATATCCCGATTCTTCGGACTATAAAATAAATATCCTTTCGTTCCCATGGGGTAGCCTACAAACAACCTTACTTCTGTACGAGATTCTAACTTAGTCGCGTTCTTGTTCAGCACATGTGCTGGACAACTCCATATTCGAATATGTCTTAGACTCGGTTTATCCCCGATCCACAATTCTAAGGGGGTTTTAGGAACCGACTTAGAAGGTACTAAGTTCTGAAGATAAGCTGTTGTCTCTAAGGCATGTCCCCAAAATGACTTGGGTAAATCCGAATAACTCATCATCGATCTAACACTCTCTAAAAGAGTCCGGTTCCTTCTCTCTGCTACACCGTTCTGCTAGGGTGTGCCTGGTGCAGTTAACTGGGATTCTATCCCATTTTCTGATAAATATTCCCTAAATTCTCCAAGCAAGTATTCGCCACCACGATCTGATCGTAGTGACTTGATACTTTTATTAAGTCGCTTCTCCGTTTTAGCTTTGTACTCTTTGAACTTATCAAAGCACTCAGACTTACGGTGCAACAAATAAACGTACCCATATCTAGAATAATCATCAATGAAAGTGACGAAATATTCGTAACCACCTCTTGCTTTGATATTCATGGGTCCACATAAATCAGAGTGAACCAATTCTAACAGTTGTTTGGCTCTATTCCCTTTTGCCTTGAAAGGCCTATTAGTCATTTTACCTTCCAAGCAAGATTCACAAACTGGAAATGGCTCCACTGCCAATGAGCTTAAAGACCCGTCTACTACCAGTCTTTGAATCATCCTCAAGTTAATATGACCTAATCTCAAGTGCCAAAGATATGTTTGGTTCAAACTAGAAGGTTCCTTTCTTTTAGTAGAGTTAGAAGATGTGTTGTTCAATTCCCTAAATTGCAGTTGTAGTGCAGGTTGACTAGGATTAATTATATACAAATTGTCTTGTAATGTACCAGAACATATAATTCGTTTATTCATCATAATAGAAACATTACGATCCAAACAAATATTATAACCATCCAAAGCAAGTTTAGAAACCGAAATTAAATTCATTCTAAAAGAAGGTACATAAAGACAATTGTTCAAAACCAAAATCCTATCAGAACCAAAAGATAAATGAATAACTCCTACTGCAACTACTGCTACTTTCGTAGCATCTCCCATGAACACGTATATCTCACCATCTCTAAGCATTCTGGATAGTTGGAACCCCTGCATAGAATTACAAACATGATCAGTGGCTCCTGTATCTACACACCAAGTGCTCGTAGATATAGCCGCTATAAATTTTTCTGTAACTAGAGAAAGAGACATACCAGTATTGTTTGTCTTCTTAGGAAGAGGACAATCCTTTTTCCAGTGACCTGACTGTTTGCATCTGAAGCACTTTCCCTTAGGCTTTTTCACACCACCCTGAACTCCCATTGCCTTCACAGCTTTCTGTGTCTAAGCCTTTTTCTTCTTAATACCTTTCGGCTTAGAGGAAGAACCTTTCTCAGCCACATTCACTTGAACACTCTGCCAAAATAATCCTTCAGCTGCCTGAAGTTCTGTCAGCAGTTCCGCGAGACTATACTGCCTCTTGTTCATGTTGTAATTCAAGTGGAACTGCTCAAAACTCTTGGACAAGCTCATAAGGATAATGTCAATCTGGGTTTCCTCGTCAAGTTCAGCACCAAGGATCTCTATCTCATTCAGATGAGACATCATCTTGAGAACATGATCCCTTACAGGTGTACCTTCAGCCATCTGAGTGTTCATTAAAGCCTTCATGGCTACTTGCCTAGCAGCCCTATTCTGATCTCCAAAAAGTTCCTTGAGATTAAAGATCATATCCGAAGCATTGGCCATAGACTGATGTTGATGCTGCAAAACACCCGACATTGCTGCCAGAATGTAACATCGCGACATTTCATCAGCCTTAATCCACCGTTTATAATACTCTTTCTCATCTTCAGGAGCATCAACAGCAGGCTGTTCTGGCTTGGGTTCATAAGTGCAAAACTTATACTCCTCAGCAGTCAACACAATGTCCAAATTTCGTTTCCATTCAATATAGTTAGGTCCGGTAAGTTTATTATCCTTAAGTATGGTGAATAGTGGATTAAAGCCCATTTTATCCTGAGAATCATGCATAAAAACATCACATAAATAAGGGTGCATTAATTATTAAGATCTATTGATTCCTCTAACAATTATTAAAATTTAATGCACTAACATCTAAATACCATAAGCTTCTGGTACGCCACGATGTGTGACATGTATACCACCTAATTTTGTTTAAATGTTACTTCGGTCCTATTACTAAACAATATGCCACGTTGGGGTGGACTATATTATTTTTCATAGCTAAGTGTATACCATCATCAAATCTTAAATTATTTGAAATCTATGGAACTTGGTACGCCACGATGGGTGGCGTGTATACCTTCCAATATTCGTAATTTTGCCTTGAATAGAATACTTCAATTCAATATTCATCAATGGTTTGATTTCCAGGTAGTGGAGGAGTCACATCGGTCTCGCTTAAAACCCACAGCCTTATAAATTCGATGAACTCATTTTTGACAAAATCGCCCCAAATCAGAAATAAAGAAAATCCGTATTTTATTCCTTTTAAAAATTAATTTAAGAAGTTTGTTCTAGTAATTTCTATCACATTCTAGACACCATAAATTACATGTCACGATGGGTGACGTATATATAATTTATATTCGTCTTTATGTTAAATTACCTACAACCAATAATGGAGACCATGGGATTTAATTTCATATTAATTCCCTCTCCCACTTAGAATTTTTTTATTAAAATTGAGGAATTTTAAAATTAAATGGGGCCCTATGTTGTTATAATTATGTCTAATCATGCATTCAAAATACACACATAATTTTAGCAACATATAACATTTAATTAAAGCAATAAATAAATTTTATGTCCATGTCGTCCTAATTAAGTTAAACATGCAATTTTAAAAGAATTACACACATAATTAATGACACACATAATCAATAAATTAAAGCAATAATTAAAATTTAATGGAAAAAATTAAAATAAATTTTCCACTATTATGGCCCTTGAAAAAAAAATCCAGCTCTCAAAAAAAAATCTGCCCCAAGCGCGCCCCGACGCCCCCAGCAGCCCCAGCAGCCCCAGCAGTCCCAGCTGCCGCAGCGGCCCCAGCAGTCCCAGCAGCCCCAGCTGCCGCAGTAGCCACAGCGCGCGTGCCTGTTGCTTTTCTGTGAGTTTTGTTTTAATTTTGTTCGATCCAAACATCAACAGCAGCCCCTTGTAATCGCACAACAGAACAAAAAACTACCGGAATTGATTTCCGATCGCACATAACTATTACAAAATACCCAGAATAATTACAAAAAAAATAGATCTAATACAAAACTAATTTTGTAAAATCTATTCTAACACGATCAACCCTCGTGTAAATTACAACCACGATTAAACCACGTGAAAACCAAAACAAAAATTAACCACGATTAAACCACGTGGGATCCAAACACATAATTAAAATATACATGGCCATAATAGTGGATTAACAACCTGCATCAAAACCAATACAAGAAAAACACTATATACACGCATATATAATTACGACATGGACATTATATCATAAAACGTAGAACCCATTACCAGGCTCTTGATACCAATTGTTGGGAACCACGGACTTAGGGTGTTACTATGTTTTACGATAAAGATTGCGAAAAGAGGATTACCTTGTTAATGGTTGATTCCACGCTCTTCTATTGTATTCCCAAATTCCCTTGAGCGAAGTGTGGCCTCCGTCTTCTCAAGTTATCCTCTCTTCTTGCTCCTTGGTGGCTACAATATGTTTTCACACAAATGCCAAGCAAGAAGAGAATAAGAATATATATAGGCTACAATAGGGACCATGAATAATTAGGTTGGGCCTTCTAATTACATCTTGAGCCTAGCCCAATGTAATTAAATATTAATTCAATCCACTAAAAAATTAATATTTGCACTACCTTTCCTAATACCGTAATTTAATTAATTCGGTTCCAATATTATTTGCTTATTAAATTCCCCATGTTTAAAATATCATATGTCTATTAATTAAATAAATTACTGATAATTTATTTAATTAATATCTTTTATCCTTGATCATCCACTCAACCTTTATTTAATTATGCCAAAATAAATTCCACCTGCAGGGTTTCACATAATTAAATCTTTTTGAGCTTTCAAGGGGACATCATTAACCCGAATATTATCAGGACATGGATTCCTTCAATAAATAATATCCACCATGTATATAATTCTATCACCCAAAATATAATGATATAATTCAAAAAAATTATTTCATATATAAATCAAAGCATGTAAATAATATACACGTGTCAATTACTATTTCCGGATTAAGAACCTAAGCATTAATAATAACATAGAATCTTAGTTCTCCTTCTTAATTAGTATTAAGGGAACAATTCTAAATTTGATCCTGTTCAATATACATAAAGTATACTAGCATTATTTATTAGTCAATATAAACTAATCTAAATAATACTACATCCATACCAGTGGATTGTCCAACACCACATGTGTTGTGAACCTTATTATATTATATAACCGTATTTAACAATCTAATATTCTGTATCCCATTTGATACTAGATTGTTCACAATATATAATATTAGACAACATGTAAATATTCAAATGATTCTCAAGTAAACTGGCCAGAAATAAATGTACATACTTCAAATAAATATTTTCAGTATACACTAACAGTGCCAAGACCAAAGAACAGATCTGTTGTTGGTACAAATTGGGTATTCAGAAACAAAACTGATAGTGATGGCATAATTACAAGGAATAAAGCAAGGTTGGTTGCAAAAAGATATTCTCAACAGGAGGGAATTGATTATGATGAAACATTTGCACCAGTTGCTAGATTGGAATCCATAAGGATATTTTTGGCTTATGCTGCTCACAAAAAGTTTATTGACTTTCAAATGGATGTGAAAAGTGCTTTTCTTAATGGAGAATTGGAGGAGGAAGTATATGTGGAACAACCTCCAGGCTTTGTAGATCCCAAATATCCAGATCATGTCTACAGGCTTGATAAAGCACTTTATGGCCTTAAGCAAGCTCCAAGAGCATGGTATGAGACTTTAGCTCAGTTTCTTCTGGAAAGTGGATTTAACAGAGGAACTATAGACAAAACACTGTTCTACCTCAACCATGGAAAGGACTTACTTCTGGTTCAGATATATGTTGATGATATCATCTTTGGTTCTACAAATGACAGACTTTGCAAGAAGTTTGCCAAACTGATGCAGTCAAGATATCAAATGAGTATGATGGGGGAACTTAGCTATTTTCTGGGCCTTCAAGTCAAGCAGAATGAAGAAGGCACTTTTATTTGTCAAACAAAGTACACCAGAAATTTGCTGAAGAAATTTGGAATGCAAGATTGTTCAAGTGCATCCGCTCCCATGGCCACTGCAACAAAACTGGATAAGGATACTGGTAAATCAGTAGATATTACTGATTACAGAGGTATGATTGGATCTCTATTCTATCTAACTGCTAGTAGACCTGATATCATGTATGCTACCTGTCTTTGTGCAAGATTTCAAGCAGATCCAAGAGAACCTCACTTAACAGTTGTGAAAAGAATTTTCAAGTATCTTAAAGGAACATCTGATCTGGGATTGTGGTATCCCAGAGAATCAGATTTTAAACTAATAGGTTACTCAGATGCAGATTTTGCAGGTTGCAAAATTGACAGGAAAAGCACAAGTGGAAGCTGCCAATTTCTTGGAGGCAGATTGGTTTCTTGGTTTAGCAAGAAACAAAAGTCAATTTCCACATCAATTGCAGAAGCAAAATACATTGCTGCAGGAAGCTGTTGTGCACAAATTCTTTGGATGAAGAATCAGTTACTGGATTATGGGTTAACATATTTTAAAATCCCTATTTACTATGATAATCAAAGTGCTATTGCTATGACAGGTAATCCAGTTCAACACTCAATGACAAAGCACATCGGCATTAGGTACCACTTCATAAGGGAACATATGGATGAAGGACAATGGAATTGCACTTTGTTCCAACAGATCAACAACTAGCAGATATCTTCACAAAACCACTATGTGAAGCTACTTTTACAAGATTGGTAAATGAACTTGGAATGGTTTCAGGTTCTTTCTCTAAATTTGCTTAGCTTTTGTTTTGATGCATCAGACTTTATGATCAGTATTTACATATATTACTCTCTTTGTGTATTCTGTGCCTAATTGAAAATTGCTTAAGTACTGATTGTTGTCTGATGTGAATTTCTAAACTCTGATAGTGAAATGACTGTTTCTGTGACTATTCAATCCTATGAGGATAACTGTTATAAATGCTGACCAAGTAGTCTTTAATATACTAAATATCCCATGTTTGAAGTAATTATTTATGTGGAAATCTCTTAACACAAGCAAACTCTGATATTGAGCTTAGTTCAATTTACTTTGTGTATCTTATTACTAAGTCAAAAACTAGAATAGTGCTTCTTATCTGTTAAGTTCTGATGTTAATAAATCTGATGGATGTCCTAAGTGCTGATAAACCTCACTTATCAAAAGAAAAGGGAATAAAAATCAGGTACTCCTTTGAGATCTAGAGTACAAAATATGGAAGGGACGACCCAAGTGCATTGCTGGTATTAAGTAATATGCATCAGAAAAGCAAAAATAAATATTTTTCTTGGTGACTTTTCACACTCTATGATTACTGGAGAAATACTCTGATAATAGCATAAATTCTGATAAGCAGTCGTGACTCACTTACATTGAGAAGCCGTTGTAAAATGGAATTTCAAAAGATGTATAAAATAAGCACAACACAGTTGAGGTGGACTCATGCATGAACTCATTCAATAGTAGGCTTCAGAATAATGACAGATTTTAAGTAAAGTTCTTAGTTATGCCTTATTTCTAAGATGTCCTGAAGTGAATCAGACTTTACTCTTTGTCTGATATTTCGCTTAATGCATACACTTACACTCCATATGAATGATGAAATTTACTGTGGCGATCAATGTTATTTTCGATGAACAGTTTATGTATCAGATTGCATAAATTCTGAGGACAGGTTCTGATGGAAGTTCTGATGATTAAGTTCTGAAGAACCAAAATCAGAATTTGTGTGAAGAATTACAGAAATAGGCAGTCAACTTTTCGAGTTAAGAAATCATGTTCTGATGACTGTTAAGTTCTGATATAAGTCTAAGTGCTGATATTAAATTCTGATTCTTTACTTGACTTATTTGTGGTTAATATCTGAAACAGTCTTATTTTAAATCAGAATATGTTTGGGTGGAATATTAACAGTCAATACAATTAGGGTTAGTGGTACACGTCCATGCACAGTAATATTTACTTATTTCTTATGCGCATTAAACCCTGTTTTAAACTTCCAATGGATGTTTTTCTTCTCATCAGTCTAGGGAGACGAGGTAGAATTATTTCTACTTGTCAGCATTAAATTTTTCTTGCGTCTCCTGGCATTCTATTGCCTATATAAACCAACACTTCACTCCATTCAGTACATCTCTCATTTTCTCTCAAACTCTCAAGCTCTCAATCTCATCTATTTCTCTCTCATCACAATCATGGTGAACTACAACTTAGCTCTAAACTATGATACTTTCTCTCTCACCATGAAATGTCCAGATTGGCAGCAGGAATGGCATGTTACTGCCATTCCTGATGAGGTTTGGGACTCTGTTCCCCAAGAGGTTCTGACAGACCTCTTGTTCTTCTATATGGATTACCATCGCCATGTTGAGCGACTGGAAGAAGAACGGTTGGAAGCTCTTCGACAGCAGGAGCGAATCATTCGTCTCGCTGTTCTGTTTGTAGAAAGTAGGAAGAAGAAATAGGATTTGTAGCTTAGGACAATCTTGTAATGTTGAGCTGTAATTTAAATTTCATGAATGTATTTTCTCAATATATTAATGGAATTTTCTATTTTTGCAAGATTTTGTCTCTGAGTTGTTTGAAATTCTGATACATTTTTAAATCCTGATTTATCCATATTCTGATGACCATTTTATTACTGATACAAATCAAGTTCTGATTCTGATGTGGCAGTACCTGTTTACTTGATTTATTTTTTGGTCATTCTCTCACTTGGTGTATTTTTACAGAATATTGGTTTCGCAGTGAAAATGATTTAATAAGTGGGAACAGTTTAAATTTTAAATTAAAACTGAATTACCTTAATTAATGAGATTACTTGGTAAGTGGAACGGTTTTTCCTTGAAAAACTGCATGTGATAAGTAATGATTACTGTTTTCCCGTGCCCATTAATTATTCTTTACTGCTGCATGTCTGACAGGTGTCCAACGGTTACTTTTTCTACCGTGTATAAGTAAAAGAGAGAGAGGAGATTGTAAAATCTTTTATTTACTTTCACACTTTATGTGACACCCTTGTACCTCATCGTATTTATATGATTTAATCTAATTGAATATATACTTGTAAAAACTAAATAGGTTCAAGCGCTCAAATTTTAAATACACACAAGCATATGTATTAATATTACAAACCCATATTCTTCCTTAAGTTATACAAATAGATTCGACACAAAAATTATAAATAGCTTCCCAAAAGACTTAGCTAAGTATAGCTATATATAAGTGCTAAGAGTAGGGAGTCTGGAGCATTAGCTGGCCGACCTGTGACTTAAACCTGTATTTACCACTCCAAATTTGATATCACGCAAAAGTCTATTTCTTTGGTTAACCTGTAAAGTATTTGCATTTGATATGAGTTGCAACTCAATGAGCATAAATCATTTTAACTTTTACTCAACGGATTTAACAATATAAAAGAATAATAAAATACTTGTGCCATGTAAATGAATACATATGCTCTAATATTCCCTTGACTTTTATTATTGTAACCAATCAATCTTTTAGTATCATTCTGGAATTCACATTGTTTCACGTTATTCGCCTCAAAGGCTCATAATTCACGTTGATAGCCAAAAAGGCTAGAAATTCACATTGATAGCCACAAAGGCTACTAATTCACGTTAAAGGCTAGCTAGGCCTATCTTTGATACTATAATATTGATGGTCACAATGCATTTAATTAATCCAAATGCTTATTCATCTTTATAACATGTTAAAAATAATCCAAACTGTTTATACGAAGGTTATACGACTATAACTACTTTACAGCCAGCACAACACAGTAATTACACGGCCACATAATATAAACAGTTCACAACGTGCACAGGTAATTAACCAATATACTCAAGTAATATTCTCATGATCAAGTAATTAAAAATAAATTTGTAAAAATAATTATACTAGAATAAGGTTCCGATTTACACTCACCTAAACTGGTTTTTAACTCGAGGAAACCCACGAAATTCTTTAAATGATTTTACCAGCCCTTGAGCTCTAAACCAAACTTCTTTTTATTATGCTTTTGTAGTTGCCCCTTTGTTTTTCTTTTCTTTCTCTTTTCGTTTTCTTCTTCTTTCTTTTGGTACCCTTTCTCTTTCTTTTACTTCTTTTTTTTAAAGGTTCAGAAGGTGATGTACATGTACTAGTGTTACAGGTTTTATAAATTTACATGTGTCATTAGCTAATGAAGAGTTTAACATGACTCACCAAACTTTTGGCTATTTTTATCATATTTACTCTCAATTTGTTTATGTATACAATTTGACTAACTATGAGACTTATCCTAAAGGATCTGCGGCCAAAATAATTTCAGAATAACCAATTTAATCTAATTTACCGGCACATTTTTATTTATAAGTTATTTAATTTAGGTATCTCCTAATCAACTATTTTGACCCTGCCTTTTTCTTACCTTTTATTACCCTTATCTATTTAAATTCCTCTCCTCTTTGGCACTTATACTCACTTGACCATTCTTGTAAAATTAACTACTACATTATTAAATTCTTTTAATTAAACTTTAATCTATATAAAAATCATTTTCTCTCCATTTCTTTTCCCATAATTCGCTTAACTAAAACCTAATTTTCTAAACAGCAAATCAACTAGTATTTTACTACCATTCAATTTTTATTATTATTAACATATATGGCCACATAATTATTTTTATTAAAACAATCCATTTTTTTTAAGAAATTATTAACTAATTAATCTATTCTTCATACATTTTCCTTTTTAAATCTAATGTTAGCCTAAAATAATTTTGTAGCCAATTCCATATGCTGCCTTATCATTTATATAATATTAGATTTCAGGCCATAAACCAAGTGACCTCAAGTTGGTCACTTCACGTGCATGCCAATTTTCTAATTCTTTTTTTTACAAGTATACAAACTACAAACTTGGTTTCATTACATCCTTTTCTAATTTCTAGACCATTTTTATATTAGGCCATGACTTCTCCTCTTCTTAGAACGCTTAAATTAAATGATATATTATACCACAACCAAACTTGTTTCTAGTAATTGGTTCACAAATGAGATGCTAAAGAGCATAAGGAGTAGTCCATTTTAATTATTTTAAATCATCATTTATTTATACATCAACTTCTATTCTAATTTAATTCTAAATACATAATCTTAATAATGATCTGTAACTTTTGACATTTTAATATAATTCCTTTTACTTCAACTTGTATCCGAAAATCAAATCTAGCATAATAGTATATCAATTTAAATATTTACTTAGCAAATTTCGAATCTATGTAACTTCAATAATTACTTCCCTGATAATGTTAAGCTACCACATAAACGTTTAATAACTAATTTCATAAACTTTGTAATATACAAATATTTTGCACATTTGATACTAAATTCCATCAACTCATTATTAACAATAACAAGTAACACAATTAAGATCTTAAATAAAATATAAATGACTTATTATTAAATATTAAATGCATGCTCGTGTGTGCTTCTCGGACAGAGATGTGACACTTTATCTCTCTTTCTTTACTTCTATTCTCTCTCATCTCCTGACGTTATTTTTCATACAGACATTTTATCAAACACCTTACAGGCAACCTTAATTCTCAATTTTTCTCATGGCACCTAAGGATTTGATCATAGATGGAGCCAAGTTCGTTCCCAACAACTATGCTGTAATCTTAAATTATGATGAAGCTCCATCTGAGTTGCACTTTGTGCAAGATCTTCTAGCACACAATGAAATTGGGTATGCATTGACCCAGCCTCAAGTCATTTCCAGCCAACAAGTTCTGACGTTTTGGCGGACTGGGCATTTTGACAATGGTGGTGCTACTGGTACTCCCAGTATTATTTTCAAAGTAAATGATGTTGAGCATGTGGTAACTCCTGGAGCAGTTCGCAAAGCTCTACATTTACCAGAAGGCTGCATTTTCTCAACAGGGGAGGAACCAGTTCTACAGCAGCTCATGGCCAATTTGGGGTATGAGAAGAGTTTGGTCAAGCTTGGACAGTTGAAAAGAGCACATATCAGAAAGGAATGGAGCTTTTTCTTCGACTGCATCACTAAAGCCTTCGGGAATAAGTGTTCCAACTTTGATGCCATTCCAATCATGAGTCAGCACATCGGGTATGCTATTATTCACCAAACTCATTTTGATTTTGCAAGTGCTGTGCTAGGCTTTATTGGGGATAGGATGACAGAGGATAGAAATATAGTTTACTTTGCTAGATTCTGTCAGCTTATATATACCTTTTGTTGTGATTATGAACCCCAACCAGCCAGTTCTTTATTTCCACCTTTTAAACTTGCAAAACGTGCTTTTAATGACTTGGTAAATGCTGACCTTAAGAAAAAGGTGGTTAGACCCTTACAGATACCTCAGTCTGTAAAACAGATCTTGGTAAATGCTGATCCTCTAACCTACAGATCTGTTTACCCAGATGTGGAACCCACCACCACAACCCAGACAACTCAACAACCATCAGAACATACCACACATACACCTCACTCTACTCAACCTTCTGTCAGAACACATCTCAAAACTTCACAGATACCTCAACCATCATCATCATCAGCACATACTGTGAAGCCTTCATCTTCCAAGCCCAAGAGGACAAAGACTGTACCTCAAACACCATAGAAGAGAAAGAGGATTGTTCTGAGAGATGAATCAGACAGTGAGGAACAGGTTCCTGTATCAGAACCTGTCATGAAAGAAGCTGAGAAGGTCTCTTCT
Source organism: Apium graveolens (assembly GCF_009905375.1). Lineage (NCBI taxonomy): Eukaryota > Viridiplantae > Streptophyta > Magnoliopsida > Apiales > Apiaceae > Apium > Apium graveolens. The sequence goes on from NC_133652.1 coordinate 92,770,823, forward strand.
CAGAAGGATACTGATATTGGGGGATCTAAGCTTCTCAAAAGGCTTAGAAGAATGTCTTATGCTGAAACTCCCAACGAATCTTCATCTTCAAAGAGATACAAGAAATAGAGAGCTCACAAGCCAGTTTTAGAGAATGAGGATGAAGCAGCTACGGAAGGAGATCAGGAATCTCTGATCTCAAAAGAGCCAGAAATTGTTACAGCTACTGCTTCTACACCTCCATTGTCACCAACTCAGGAAGCTGCTACAGATAAAGCAACTACACCACCTGTGTCTCCTACTCATGAACCAGTATCTACTGCAGACCCAGGCACAAGTGCTGAATTTGATATTCACAACCTGGTTGTGCCTGAGATTCTCTACTTAGAAGCTCCAACAGCTCAAATTAATCCATCAACAACACCACTTACTAATGCTAATGAAACTCCAGAATTATCTACAACACCTTCTCTGCATCTAGATACTGATGATCAGAATATAGGTGAGCATCAGACTATGGATGTTGATCAGAACTTGGAAGCAGATCAGCACTTAGAGGATGATGTTGATACCTCAATAGCTTCTCATACTGTTCTTTTATCAGAAGATGCTGATTCTGTAAGTTCTGATGTTGTAAATGCTGATAATACTGGTGATGCTGCTATAAATACAGATGCTGATGAAGCTGGTCCTTCAGGACATGCACCTCAACAGACTGTTCCTAAATCTGAACTAGTCAAGAAGTTTGTTCAAGGAGAAGCACCAGTACCTTGGAGTGAAACTCCTAGAGGACAGGAGTGGACTAAGGAATGGAACACAGTTACTTTTATTCCATCTATAAAGATTCTTGCTGAGCATCTTGCAAAAGCTGATGAGTTCTTAGTTAATGAAGATTTCAAGACACAACTAAGAGTTACTACACTTACCACAAGGCATCTTCAAGGTTAACAGTCTGTTACTCAGGATAAGTTGAATAGGGTTCAAGAACTCTTAATGCAGCAAGATACACTTGTCAAGCTGGACAAGAAAAACTTTTTCAAACCTACCTTTGACAGAGTTGCTTACATTGAGAAGACCCAAGAGAAGCAACAGTCTCAGCTTGATGAAATTTTGAAAAATCAAGCTTCTCAGCAATCTCAACTCAATGAAATCCAATCCTCAGTGGAATTGCTTGTCTTTCTTCTCTTACCTGCTGATGCCAAAAAGGGGGAGAAAGTAATTAAGTCCAAATGCAAAACTGTTAAGACACTGAAGGGGAAGGATGATGAAAAAGATGACCAGGGAAACTCTGGAATGGGTGGAGGTCATGGTCAAGGTAGTGGTTTCTCATGAAGAAGAGCTGAAGCTACAAGTCATAGAACAAGTTCTGATACTGGAAAAAGAATTACTTCTGATACTGGTAAAAGAATAAGTTCTGATGAACTTTTGGATCTTGATGAAGAAATATCAAGACAATTATTTCTGAAGGAAAAACTTTGAGAGTCTGATGGAAGAAGCTAGACTTAAGTCAGAAAAAGTCAATTCTAAACCTAAAGCTTCTGTTGGTAAAAAGAAACTTCCTAAGGTCAAAGGAATTGTGATAAGAGAAAGGAAAAATGTTGAGACAACCAAGGCTAAATCACAATTGCAGATAGATCCAAGGTCCAAAGGAAAAGAAAAAGTTGGTGAACCTATAAAGGTTTATGTGCCTCCTGTGGATGAAGAAATTACTGTTGAAGATGCTGATCTTACTCTGACTTCAGGGAAGATTTCTAAGACAACCTCTGACATAGCTCAAGTTGACTTGATATCAGAAGATAAGGAAAAGGAAACCTCTGACATTGCTCATGTTAAACCTTCAAAGATACTCCTACCAGGATTCACCAAATCCAAACAGACTCAACCTTTGAAGACTGCATCAAGTGGTTTTGAAGCAAGATTGGTTACTGAAAAGGAAGAAAGAGATAAATTTGGATTGGGTAGTGCTGATAAAAGAAGAGTACATAACACAACCAATGATCCAACCTCCTTAAGCGAACCAGGTATTGGAGAAACTCCTAAAAGATTGAATCAACTAGAATCTGTACAGATGGTTTACCATACCTACTTGAAAGAACACATCTTGTTGTACTTCATGACAGATGGTAGGGTTTACCATATAAGGGAAAATGTTATTCCACTGAAGTATTTTGAAGAATTGGAACATGTTTTATTTTTACTTCAAGTGAATGATAGGATAACAGAAAGTGCTGCAAACTATTTAAAGACTCAAATTCAGAGACATAAAAGGCTTTATTCTGTAAAATCTGACAGCACATATCTTCCAAAGTACAGTGATCACAAGGGTGATATTGTTGAGATGAAGCCTAACTCTGCTAAGATTATAACTACCTTTCTGGGTTACAAGTCTGTAACACATAAGTCAGATCATTAAAAGATATGCTTCAGTGCGCTCAGAATGAAAATCAGGTCAATATTAGCATTTACCGATCAAATACTGACTCAAACTGATACTCAAATCAAATGACATTGTAATATAAAATAAATTAGGTCTCAAAAGTATTTTTATTGGAAGTGCAATATTTTTCTGAGTCTATACGCGTTCGTTTCGTATTAAACGGACGAACGGTTTATTAATTATGCATAAAATAAGAAATAAATGAAAATAAATCAATTAATAATAATATTAATTGATTTGTAAATACCAAAATATAATTTTTAAAAGTCTGAAAATAATTTTTTAGGAATTATTTGAATTAATTATAAATAATTTATATTTATTTAACTGTTAGATATATTTGATAATGTCATGGCTAATATAATTTATGTTTAGTTTTCAGATCTTACTTAATAGGACAAATCAGTACTTAACTGGGAATCAGTACTTATACTGGAAGTCAGGACTTAAGGATATCAGTACTTATATTATCAGGAGATAATCATCAGAAGTTGGATATCAGAACTTAAGTGCTGAAGGACGATCAGATAAAGGACAGTAGCTGATTAAAGGAAAGAAGGTCGAGATAAACATAAGAAGAGATATGCATGAAGAAGGAGTTCCGTGAAGAATGGAATACTTGGAAGAAAAGATATCTGATTTATATATTTTAGGAAGCAGAATTATATTCCATATCAATTAGCGATCATCTTGTAACTGTGTACTATATAAACACAGACATAGGGTTTACACTATATGTGTTATCATATTTGAGAAGATTATTCATTGTAACCCTAGCAGCTCTCGTGATATTTGTTCATCACTGAGAGGTAACAGTTCCATACTGTAACAGAGTTTATTGTTTCAATAAAGTTTGTTTTTTGTTACTTAAGATATTAAAGTTCGATTTGATTGTATTTTACACTGTATTCACCCCCTCTACAGTGTGTGTGACCTAACAAGTGGTATCAGAGCCCTTCTGTTAACATACATACAGTTAAAGATCCAAACACAATCATGTCTGACACAGAAACTCCAACTAAGCCTACCAAAACTGAAGAACCTCCAAAGACACAAATTCAAAGTCGGTATGAAACCATCAGAGTTCCCATACTGAGACCATCTGAATATGCCATATGGAAGGTGAGGATGACCATGTTTCTGGAAGCTACAGATCCAGAATATCTTGATAGAATCAAGGAAGGGCCTCACAAACCAACCAAGCTCGCTGTTGCAGTTGCAGGTGAAGCAGCAAAGACCGTACCAAAGGAAAAGAGTGATTATACTGCTGAAGATATCGCATCAATTGCTAAGGATGCTAAGGTACGACACTTACTGCATAGTGCCATTGATAATGTAATGTTAAACAGGGTAATTAACTGCAAGACTGCTAAGGAGATATGGGATGCTCTGGAAACAAGGTGTCAGGGAACTGATACAATTAAGAAGAACAGGAAGACAATACTCACTCAAGAGTATGAACACTTTGACTCAAAGGCTAATGAATCATTGACTGATTTATATGATAGATTTGTCAAACTCTTGAATGATCTGTCACTGGTTAATAAGGAGTATGATCTTGAAGATTCAAACCTTAAATTCCTGTTAGCTCTTCCGGAATGTTGGGATTTGAAGGCAACAACAATAAGAGACAACTACAGTCTTGATGAAACAACTCTTGATGAAATTTATGGAATGCTCAAGACTCATGAACTTGAGATGGAACAAAGAAGTAAGAGGAAAGGAGGAAAGTCTGATAGAGGAGATTATACCAATGTCAAATGCTATAACTGTGGTGAGAGAGGCCACAAATCTCCTGATTGCATGAAGGTAAAGGGTGACAAAGGCAAGGCTCTTGTCACAAAGCAGAAAAGCTGGACAGACACCTCAGACTCTGAAAGTGAGGAGAACTATGTGTTGATGGCAAATGCTGATAAAGAAAGTGCTGAGAGCAGTTCTGAAGCTGCTGAAACAAAGGTACCTCGGACTACTTATGCTTTTCATACTGATGATATTAATTAGTTGAGAAGATATTTTAAAACCATGTTTGTTAGTTATAGAGATCAAACTTTAACATGTGAAAGATTAACTTCTGAAAATCTTGCTTTTAAGAAAAGAAACGATTTCTTAGAAAAAGAGTTAGTTATGTTCCATCAAACTCAGAAGGATAGAGATGATGCTTTTTATGTTCGGGATGAAGTGCTAAAAATGAATAAATCTCTAAAAACTGAGTTAGAAAAGGAAAGAGAGATAATCAGGACTTGGACTAACTCTGGCAGAACAACTCAAAATTTGCTAAGTAGTGAAAATTGGAAAGAGGGTTTAGGTTATGGAGAGGATAAGAATGATAAAGGAACTATAGAAATTAAGCCTGTTGTTAAGCAAAAGGCAAAGTTAAAACCTGTTAAGTTTGTAACTGTAAAGTCTGATAATGAGAGATCAGAAGTTAAAGTGGAATTAACTTCTGACAAACTAAAACAGGAAAAGACTGCTGAAGTAAACATAGGCTTAATGACTAAGAAGCAGCTTAAGCATAAGCTGAAAAATGTTAAGAATGCAAACAAGGTTAAATCACCTAGGAAAAATAGGAATGGAAAGGAAGGTGTGAATAAAGGAAATGATTATAAACCTGTTCCTGATGCTCCTAGGAAAACATGTCATAACTGTGGAAGTTCTAACCATCTGGCTTCTTTTTGCAGGAAGAATAAGAACATAAACTCCTTACCTTCAAAATCAGGAGTTAAGAGTTAGTCTGTTAGATTTAAACCACAAAATCCTTGTTTTCATTATGGTAGTTTATGGCATTCCATTTATACTTGTAAGGAATATCATAGTTTGTACTATGATTATTATCAATTAAAACCTTCTTTGAAGAAAGTTTCCATTGTTTCTTCTAGTGTAAATTCTGATTCAAAGTCTGATAGTGTAAGTTCTGATAAGAAAAATGTTAACATAAACTCTGATGCTAAATCCGCTGCAAATGTTAACAAACTTGATAAGGCCAAAGGATCCAAGCAAGTCTGGGTCCTTAAAACTAATCATTAGTGCTCTTTGTGATTGCAGGGCAACAGGAAAAATATTCTAGTTCTGGACAGTGGATGTTCAGGACATATGACTGGAAATAAAGCCCTGCTATCAGACTTTGTGGAGAAAGCTGGCCTAAGTGTTTCTTATGGAGATGGCAACATTGGAAAAATATTGGGATATGGCAATATCAATCTTGGGAATGTCATCATTAAAGAAGTAGCTCTGGTCTCAGGACTTAAACACAATCTGCTGAGTATAAGTCAAATCTGTGACAGAGGTTATCATGTTGATTTCTTTGAAGAACACTGTGAAGTTGTGAGTAAATCTAAAGGCAAAGTTGTTCTGAAAGGATACAGGCGTGGTAACATTTATGAAGCTAAGCTTTCAACAAGTATTGATGGTTCTGCAATCCGTCTGATGAGTAGAGCATCAATTGAAAAAAGCTGGAATTGGCACAAGAAACTCTCTCATTTAAATTTGAACAATATAAATGAGCTGGTCAAGAAAGATCTTATGAGAGGACTGCCAAAGTCAGTATTTGCTCCCGATGGCCTTTGTGATTCTTGTCAGAAGGCCAAACAAAGAAAATCTTCATTCAAGAGCAAGACTGAATCATCAATTCTTGAGCCTTATCATCTACTATATGTTGATCTATTTGGTCCAGTAAATGTCATGTCTATGGTAAAGAAGAAATATGCATTGGTCATAGTAGATGAGTTCACTAAATACACATGGGTGTATTTCTTGCACACAAAATGTGAAACTGCATCTATCTTGATTGATCATGTCAAACATCTGGATAAATTGGTCAAAGATTCTGTGAAAACCTTAAGGAGTGATAATGGCACTGAGTTCAAGAATTTGATAATGGAAGAGTTCTGCAAAAACCATGGAATAAAGCAGGAATTTTCTGCTCCTGGAACTCCACAGCAAAATGGAGTTGTTGAAAGGAAGAATAGAACTCTCATTGAAGCTGCACGTACAATGCTTGAAGAAGCAAAGCTTCCAACCTATTTCTGGGCTGAAGCTGTGCAGACTGCTCGTTTTACTCAAAATGCAACACTCATTAACAAGCAAGGAAAAACACCATATGAGATGGTGAAGAAAAAGAAGCCAAATCTGAAGTACTTTCATGTATTTGGATGCAAGTGTTTTGTTCTCAAGACTCATCCTGAACAGCTATCCAAGTTTGATCTAAAAGTTGATGAAGGAATCTTTGTTGGATATCCACTTTACACAAAAGGCCTCAGAGTCTATAATTTGAGAACAAACATGGTCATGGAATCTATCAATGTCTCTTTTGATGACAAGAAGATTACTGATCTTGAAGATTTTATTGACCATGATCAGTTGAGATTTGAAAATGAAGACTCAAATTCTGATACTGAAAATCCTGACAGTCTAAGTCCTGATACTGTAAACTCTGATGGATTAAACTCTGATGTTATTGAAACTGTGGTGACTACACCAAAGGAAGATACACCTATACAGGAGGAGCATACTCAAGATCTTATCACATCTCAAGAAACATCAGAACATACATCTGGCTCTTCAAGTTCTGATTCGTCAAGTTCTGATAAGCCAAGTTCTTATAGTGCTGAAAATCTAAATTCTGAAGAATCCAACTCAGAGAGCATAGTTTCAGGGGGAGCATCAGAAAATGAAAATGAAGACAGAATGGATCATGGGGGAGCATCCAGTTCTAGAGAAAACCTTCCATCTGCAAGGAAGTGGACAAAATCACATACACCTGATTTGAGAATTGGAAATCCTGATGCAGGTGTCAGAACTAGAACATGTACTTCAAACGAATGTCTTTACAATTCTTTTCTCTCTCAGACTGAGCCAAAGAAAGTGGAAGAAGCTCTTCAAGATGCTGATTGGGTGCAAGCAATGCAGGAAGAGTTAAATGAATTTGAAAGAAACAAAGTCTGGACCCTAGTGCCAAGACCAAAGAATAGATCTGTTGTTGGTACAAAGTGGGTATTCAGAAACAAAACTGACAGTGATGGCATAATTACAAGGAATAAGGCAAGGCTGGTTGCAAAAGGATATTCTCAACAGGAGGGAATTGATTATGATGAAACATTTGCACCAGTTGCTAGGTTAGAAGCCATAAGAATATTTTTGGCTTATGCTACTCATAAAAAGTTTACTGTCTTTCAAATGGATGTGAAAAGTGCTTTTCTCAATGGAGAATTAGAGGAGGAAGTATATGTTGAACAACCTCCAGGCTTTGTAGATTCCAAACATCCAGATTATGTCTATAGGCTTGATAAAGCACTTTATGGACTTAAGCAAGCTCCTAGAGCATGGTATGAGACTTTAGCTCAGTTTTTTCTGGAAAGTGGATTCAACAGAGGAACAATAGACAAAACACTGTTCTACCTCAACCATGGAAAGGACTTACTTCTGGTCCAGATTTATGTTGATGATATCATTTTTGGGTCTACAAATGACAGACTTTGCAAGAAGTTTGCCAAACTGATGCAGTCAAGGTATCAGATGAGTATGATGGGGGGACTTAGCTATTTTCTGGGCCTTCAAGTCAAGCAGAATGAAGAAGGCACTTTTATTTGTCAAACAAAGTACACCAAAAACTTGCTGAAGAAATTTGGAATGCAAGATTGTTCAAGTGCATCCACTCCCATGGCCACTGCAACAAAACTGGATAAGGATACTGGTAAATCAGTAGATGTTACTGATTACAGAGGTATGATTGGCTCTCTACTCTATCTAACTGCTAGTAGACCTGATATCATGTATGCTACCTGTCTTTGTGCAAGATTTCAAGCAGATCCAAGAGAACCTCACTTAACAGCTGTGAAAAGAATTTTCAAGTATCTTAAAGGAACAGCTGATCTGGGATTGTGGTATCCTAGAGAATCAGATTTTAAACTAATAGGTTACTCAGATGCAGATTTTGCAGGTTGCAAAATTGACAGGAAAAGCACAAGTGGAAGCTGCCAATTTCTTGGAGGCAGATTGGTTTCATGGTTCAGCAAGAAACAAAAGTCAATTTCCACATCAACTGCAGAAGCAGAGTATATTGCTGCAGGAAACTGTTGTGCACAGATTCTTTGGATGAAGAATCAGTTACTGGATTATGGGTTAACATATTTCAAAATCCCTATTTACTGTGATAATCAAAGTGTTATTGCTATGACAGGTAATCCAGTTCAATACTCTATGACAAAGCACATCAGCATCAGGTACCACTTCATAAGGGAACATGTGGATGAAGGTACAGTGGAATTGCACTTTTTTCCAACAGATCAACAACTAGCAGATATCTTCACAAAACCATTGTGTGAAGCTACCTTTACAAGATTGGTAAATGAACTTGGAATGGTTTTAGGTTCTTTCTCTAAATCTGCTTAGTTTTGTTCTGTTGCATCAGACTTTATGATCAGTATTTACAGAATTTAATCTCTTTGTGTATTCTGTGCTTAATTGACAAATGTGTTTAAGTACTGACTGTTGTCTGATATATGTTTCTAAACTCTGATAAGTGATATGTCTGTTTAAGTAACTATTCAATCCTATGAGGATAACTGTGCTGGATGCTGACCTAGTAGTCTTCAATAAGCAAAGGATCCCTTGTAAGAAGTAATTATTTATGTGGAAATCTATTGACACAAGCAAATTCTGATAATTGAGCTTAGTTGAGTTTACTTTGTCTATCTTATTACTAAGTCACAAATTAGAATAATGCTACTCATCTGTTATGTTCTGATATTAGTAAATCTGCTGAATGCATTAAGTGTTGATAAACCTCACTTATCAAAAGAAAAAGCAAAAGGATCAAAGAATAAAATCAGGTACTCCTTTGAGATCTAGAGTAAAAATGTGGAAGGGACGACCCAAGTGCATTGCTGGTATTAAGTAAATATGCATTAGAAAAGCGAAATATTTTCTTGGTGACTTTTCACACTCTATGATTACTGGAGAAATACTCTGATAAAAGCATAAATTCTGATAAGCAGTCGTGACTCACTTACACTGAGAAGCCACTGTGAAATGGAATTTAAAAAGATGCATAAAATTAGCACAAAATAGTTGAGGTGGACTCAAGCATGAATTCATTCAACAGTAGGTTTCAGAATAATGACAGATCTTTAGCAAAGTTTTAGTTATGCCTTATTTCTAAGATGTACTGAAGTGAATCAAACTTTACTCTTTGTCTGACATTTAGCTTAATGCACACACTAATCACTCCATATGAATGAAGAAAATTACTGTGGTGATCTATGTTGTTTTAGAGGAACAGTCATTGTGTCACATTACACAAATTATGAGGACAGGTTCTGGGTGCATGTTCTGATGATTAAGTTCTGAAGAACATAAATCAGAACTTGTATGAGGACTTACTAAATAGGCATTCATTTTTCGAGTTACGAAATTATGTTCTGATGATTGATTAAGTTCTGATATAAGTCTAAGTTATGATATTAACGTATGATTCCTTACTTGACTTATTTGTGGATAAAATTTGGAAACAGTCTAAGTCTAAACTAGAATATGTTGAAGTGGAAGATTATTAGTCACTATGGTTAAGGTTAGTGGTACTCGTACTTGAACAGTCAACTTTTACTTGCTTCTTGTGCGCATTAAACCATGTTTTCTCTTTCCAATGAATGTTTTTCTTTTTCCAAGTCTGGGGAGACGAGGTAGAATTAATTCTACCTGTCAGCTTTTAATTTCTTTACGTCTCCTGGCATTCTCTTGCCTATATAAGCAACCACTTCACATCAGCCTTGTAACACCCCCAAATCCGGGGTCGGGGATCCGGGTTGTCACGAGTTCCATTTCCCTTAATAACACCCAATCTTAATAAATAACCAACTACTGCGTACTGTGACCCCACAATAAACACACACACCACAAGTTATAGTTTCAGAGATGAACATCCAAAAATAACACAAGTCATTTTATTCCACAATTATAAGCCATTACACCTCAAAAGGGTTTCTGAATAAATTTACATTTCTTTGCCATTATTACAATTCATAAATATACATAGGTCTGGTATATCAAAAGTTGAAAGCCTAGCCTATTGGTAATTCCTACCTCAGCTACTGCGGCATCAACGCCTCCAGAAAACTGCGGAACGTTTCCTATCCCCTCGCAAATTGGGAGCTTGGTCATGTTCATCTTGTCTATCTGATGTTGTGTGATGAAAGAAGAAAGCAAGGGTGAGCAACAAGCCCACCAAAATAATATGTATAATGATTAACAATATATGAGCATTCTCATAGTACTCATGAAAGTCTTGGTCAAAAGAAATGAACCAAGCTGATATCTTAACGCGACCAAGTCACAAAATATTCAGTATATATATACATATATATACTTTTCACAATATTTGAAATCCTCTGACATGTATAACATCCACAGAGTTCCAGTTTATAACAGTATTAAAATATCGTTGCAAGGTGATCTCATATATCTACCCTTGTCTCAACATTTTTCTGAAACCTTTGTCATTCATAAGACAATCATTAACTAGATATAAGTTTAAAAGATGAAGTTACAAGATACTCCAATATACTTATATCTTTTCCGAATACTACTTGAACTACCACCGTTCAATGTATAAATAGTTCATCCCATAGATTAAGCTACAAGACAAAACTTGTATAGAATCAATCTTTAAAATATCATCAAAATAAAATGAAGTTACGAGATACTTCATTTGATGCAAACATCATTTTGAAAACTTGACCCTGCCAACACTCAACAATCGCCCAACCGTAGCCTTTCTATCAAAGTGCTCTGGGTAGTGTTGCAGAAATATCCAATTGGATGATGAACTCATTACGGGAGTTTGCCTCGCCAGGAAGACCACTTACGATGATCAGTCGTAGTAGTGCAACCCCACCATTTTCTACATGTAGAGGAGAACCTGTCGGATTTACTTGTCAACCGAACACTGGACTCCTAAGGAATGGACCGTCTTAGCGGAACTTCTGGGCCATTTGGGCCAATATAATAAGGCTGGGCCGGCGCCACTCGACCACTTACGCCACTCCTAGTTCAGATGAAATCCATGACTCTGAAACGTAAAGCTCGTTCCCCCTTTCCCCAAGTAGAAACTTGTTGATACGGCTCCACCAAGAAGTCGTATCTAGTTGTAAAGGAGAACTCACCGATATTTCCCAGGGGATGCCTGTTAATGGATTAACTTGTTCCAAGAATTTTACTTCCCGAGTGTTGGGTAAGTAATCAAAAATTCTTTTATCAAAATAGCAACCTTGTTGCGAATATACAATACACCACAGAGCCGGATCCCTCAGGTTTTGAGCGAGTATTTAAATCCCCTTCGAAAGGAGGATCTTAAATATAAAAATGAGTTTTGGGATCCGCTCTAACTTTTAAAATCATTTTGAAGACTCGCAAAACATTTTTAAGAATGTTTGGAGTGATGCCGATTTAATAAAATAAATCAGTCCCAATATATTAAGAAATATCTGAATATTATTATTTAAATAATATTCTCATAAAGAATAATCTTTATAAAAATAATTGAAGTAGAAGTTTTAAAACTTATACTTGCAATGAATATTAAATAACCAAAGATATACTTATACGAAAGTACTATCTTTATTTGAATAATCAAAAGTGAGTTTGATGATCGACACATTATTCCTAAATAAAATAAAGAATAATAATTAGTAATTAATCGGAGTCATAAGTCCTCGAATGAATATTCAAAATAATATTCATTAATAAAATAAACGGGGTTATAAGCCCTCGAATGAATATTCAAAATAATATTCAATAATAAAATAAACGGAGTCATAAGCCCTCGAATAAATATTCAAAATAATATTCATTAATAAAATAAACGGAGTCATAAGCCCTCGAATGAATATTCAAAATAATATTCATTAATAAAATAAACGGGGTCATAAGCCCTCAAATGAATATTCAAAATAATATTCATTAATAAAATAAACGGGGTCATAAGCCCTCGAATGAATATTCAAAATAATATTCATTAATAAAATAAATGGGGTCATAAGCCCTCGAATGAATATTTAAAATAATATTCATTAATAAAATAAACGGGGTCATAAGCCCTCGAATGAATATTCAAAATAATATTCATTAATAAAATAAAGTTATCGAATAAACCTTATCCGAATAATAGTTTTGAAAACTATTCATATATATATATAGAGTAAAGTTCTATGGAGTCCACCTTTTAATTGGAGTACTCGGAGTTCATCTATGTTGTGCAAATAAAATATATTCTAAAACATGTTATCTTACAAAACATATTTCATAAATATCATTATTTCAATAAAATCATGCAAATCTCATATATTTACAAGTACAATATGTATGTTCTGCAACATGAACATTTATGTTCTGCAAACTAAACATGTTTTGTAGAATAATATATTTTGCAACGTTCTACTTGTAAAATCTATGCAATCTGCAAGATTTTCAATAAAATTGTGATATTTGTAGAATATCATTCGAAAAATAATTCGTTTTGCAACAATTTAAGCTATATTTTACTTGCAGAACATATATGGACTCCAAGGACTCCAATGAAATAGGGGACTCCATAGAATCTAACCATATATATATATGTTATACTCGGGAACATCGACTCCCGGTTTTAGAAAAATGTTCACCTTTGGGTCCCCTATACTAAGGGTATATGCAAATTACCGCTTATATCTAGCATAGGTATTATCAACTGAATCAACAGATATATGTATCAAGAATACGAAACAGGCATGCATATATACCATATCACATGCTACAATATATCGCAAGTATTTGCTAATTAACCATCATGCATATATCACAAGATAATGCATATACATATGTATACATCACAACAACAATATAACGGGTAGGAAACTTGCCTGAGTGCTCCCGGATAGACTTAAGCTTAGAGTGGGTCCGATAACCTATGAACAAAAACATAAGTCGGAATTAAACTCCGGTCGCTTAAGAAACTAGACTTTAACCAATTGAACCCTAACGTTCGCTTATGGTCACTCCTACGCTTAACGAATCACCTAAGTCGTTCGAGTACCCTTGGCTCCACCATTTTTAATAAATTAACCATTAAGAGTTTTAAGGCGATTCTTTCGTGAGTGCCTTACCAACTGCCTAATACACTTTACATAATTGTTTCATATCCCAATTAGTCATTTAAAGTCCTTAATCAAGGTTTCAAAGTAAGGCGACGGGTAATGGTTTGTTCGCGAAACGCCTTTACTTAAAACGGTCGTTTCTCATCGCTCGTAACTCGGATTTAGGCGAACGACATATCAAAACGAAGCTCGTAACATGAACTATCTAAAAATGGAAAAGGTTAGAATCTTATAGTGAGTTCACGGGTCCTGAAGTTAAGAACAAAAACAGTCTAAGGAAAATTGGGCATTACGACGTCTATAACTTAGCAATTCCCAAATTTTTACCCAATCAATTCAATATTAAACCACCACCAATACAACAATATTCAACCATAATACTACAAACTCAGTCCCCAACTCCAAGTTTTACCAATTTATCCAACCAATCAAAGACCCAATATTCAAAACCAATACAAATCCACCAAAACTACTTATAATCAAAGATCAAGCCTTAATACTAATAATGCTTCAATAAAACTTAATGGAATCATAAAATCAAAGCTAGGGTTTGAAGTTGATACCTTCCTTGGTAGGTGTTAAGTTTCTAGGAAGCCTTAGGGAGCCTTAATCTAACCTCCTACAAGCTTGATCTTTCCAAAGAAATCAAGAACACAAAGTTAGGTTTTAAAGTTTCTAAAAGTCCGATTTAAAGAACTGTAAAAATGAGGGTCTTACGTTGCTTATTTGGACGAGACTTGTGAATAAGAGTTGTAGGTCATCTCAATACCTTTCCAAAGAGCTATAGAAAACAACATTTGAGTGAGTATTGAAGGAGCTATGGCAGTTTGAAGTTGCTGCTCTGGTTTTGGCCGAGAGCAAGCTTTCAAGGGGGAGAAAGTGAAATGCTTCTTGTTTTGCCCTTTGACTAATTGTGTGGTGAATTACTTGGTTGCTTCTCTTTTATTTTAATTAACCATATTTAGAATTTATCATGGTTAAAAACACTTGGCTAATATTCCACCAATTCAAAATATCTACTAGGTCATGCTTAGGTCATCTTGATTATGTCATCCTTTTACACTTGTTTCCTTCTTATTGGTATGATGACATCATCACCCACTAACCTCTTTGATTAACCCCTAATTACTTGGCTAATGACCACTGATCTGTTATACGGTTCGCTTAACTTTCATTCTCGTTTATCGTTTGAGGGATCATACCCGGGATCTTATTACTTGGGTTCCCTTAACCTTTCTCAATATATTATATTCCTTTTATGATCCTCTCTTGTAATCCTTGAATTTAAATCCTTTTAATCATGTTATCTTATACTCAATTCTTTCGGTATCTGGTGGATTTTCGGGAAAAATCAAAGTGTTCGGATTTGGATTCTAACGATCTTTACATACACTTATTTATCATATAGAGTACTAATACGATCTCAGAATAACAATAAAAGAACCCCTACATAGTGTGGCATGAAAAGTTTTCTTATTCAGCATAATCGGCAAAAAGCACTATTCATAAGGGTTTCAAAAATTCCAAAATTTGGGGTTATTACAATCTCCCCTCCTTAAAAGGATTCCGTCCCGGAATCAGATAGAAAATGAATAGGGATACTCTCTTAGCATTGCACTTTCTAACTCTCGAGTAAATTTTCCCACATTGTGGTTCTACCACCAACTCTGACTAGTTTGATAACCCTTCTCCTAAGCACTTGTTCCTTTTCAATCCATAACCCTTCATGGTTGCTCCATATATGTTACGTCGGGTTGCATGTCTATGCGCTCATATGCACCTATTTATCTGACATCCGAATTACACTTCCTTAACATTGATACGTGGAACACGTTATAAACTTGCTACATGTTCGGAGGTAGGGCTAGCTCATATGCTAACTTCCCAATACGTCTTACTACCTCCAAGGGTCCAACAATTCGTAGGCTTAGCTTTCCTTTCTTTCCGAACCACATCCATCCTTTCCAAAGGTATACCTATAACAACACTAGGTCCCCTACTTCCTATTCTTTGTCCTTTCATGTCAAATCAACATACTTCTTATGTCCATCTTGGGCTACTACCAGCCGTCCTCTGATTAGATCTATTATATTCTTGATCCTTTGGACTACTGCGGGTCCGAGCATCTTGCGCTCCACAACTTCATCCTAACATAAGGGAGATCGACATTGTCTTCCCTCAAGGATCTCATAAGGCGACATCTCGATACCTGAAATACGATCTATTGTCGTGAGGAAAATCAATCCGCGTTAAGTGATCATTCCAAATTCTTTCAAGTTTATTGCACCGACTCTCATCATAGCTTCTAGCATTATAGCTTTTGCTTCTCACTACCCATTCTTTTCCAGTTCATAGTCGTTACTATCTTCCGTACATAATACTATACTGGTTACACTTTTGCTCGTTAGCGTTCTATAACCTTTTAATAACCACGTCAACCTTAGTATCACGAACGCGTTAGAATTGGAATACCACCGTACTGATACTACTTCCTTTAGCTGCTTCCATCTTCAAAAGCTTGGTCCTTCATATAGAAGTAAAAGAATTTATTGAGAGATCACTATGATCATGAACACTCGTTATATCGCATAGTTAGTACAGAAGGTGGCCAGCCTTTAGTACTTGACAAGCAATTAAACAACATGTGGTATCCTACTAGGCTTCTATCACACAGATAGATAGTCATTCGGCAATACCTCCCCTTCTGGAAGGGTTGTTCTTCTCAGCTTATATGAAATGAAAAGAAGAGAAAAGAACGAATTGAAGAGAATTGTGTATATGAAAAAAAAATATACTGCCACAAAATATCTGGCTTGGAACCTACCTCTGAACTATAGAGGTTTGTCATAGGAGAACAAAACATATGTGTATATATATCAAGTATTATCACATCGCATTTCACATGCCTAAATATTTTTTTGTTATTCCGTCCATCATTCTTTGGACCCATACTCTTGCTCGAGCTTATACACAATCACCCTTGAAACTCCCTCGACAACGAAAATCGAATCTGGGATTTCATTCTAGACCTCATCGTTACTAGAATCCATTTCTATACCACAACCTTCTTC
This sequence comes from Apium graveolens, assembly GCF_009905375.1. NCBI lineage: Eukaryota > Viridiplantae > Streptophyta > Magnoliopsida > Apiales > Apiaceae > Apium > Apium graveolens. The sequence goes on from NC_133652.1 coordinate 92,787,433, forward strand.
GTATGGGTAATACTACTCTTTATCGATAAGAAGGAATAAATATATCATAGGTAAATGTTCGGCTTAGTCGGTCTATCATTAATAACTTATACATCACCACGACCCGATTAGTTGTACTCAATCTCAACATCCATTCCAATACAACTCTCACAGTTGTAATCGACTCTTTACTCGCAGAATCATTGCTGCATTACTATGGTCCACCGCTGACCTACTGTCGTCATTCATTTTCCATGAAATCTTAATAGCTAACAATACAGAGTCCATACATGTCGTATAGAATTCTTCTAAGGAGGTAACATAATCACCATTCATGATTCATGAAGAACATTCCAGATCCTGACATACATACATGACATTAAGCAGATAAAATTGCAGAAGAATTTCAATCAAAGCAACGATAGCAGGTTAATACCATTCTTAATCATATGCCTTCAATAGAAGACTTAACTCAAAGGTTTGTTTAGTCCTTTTTGAAACATGGTCCTGGCTTATTCTCAATATAGGACCTTCTAGGATAGATAGCCCGCTCATGGCGATTACACAAATTAAACCTTTACCAAACTACTATTACGGTTGGGTATTGCACAGTCATCAGAAGGAATGTCAATCTTCCAAACCATAATACAACCTTCACAGCTTTAACCATCATCACTGTATTCTTTTGGCACAAGCGCCTATAATTATCTTCTTACACTTAAAGTGTCGGCCACCTCTTTGGTCTTTCCTGATAGTAATATTTCCTTACAATCAATGTCATTTTAACCACCGTCACTAAATTTTCTACCTCATTTCCAATCACTGCTTGAGTGAAGATGTTTTCCTTAAAATCTGATGAGTAAAAAAAATACCACCGTTTTTCCATAAGTCATTGCCTTAGTCTTTAGATGTGAACATTGCCATGACTGACTCTCGATCATACTTAGGATGTCTCTTATCTTGGGTCATTCTTGTTTTCACCAATCTCGACCCTCATTGGATCGATCTATACTTTCTTATGGTTCAACACGTGCCCCACCTGGAATTATTATAATTACGTCATATTTCCTTTATCAACATTTTTACTCTTGAGAATTTTGAATATTACCTTTCTCCTTGTAAAACCTCTAAGGTTATCCTTGAATCGTTCCTCATGTATTCCCTAGATACAGGGCATATCAAGATACCATTTATTAATACCAGAATCATTGTCTATATACTTCTGAAAAATTTCTCCACTGATCCTTAAAGGTTTTTGTTACCTTAATCCTTTCCAATTCATATTGTCAAAACTCATGTTGTCCCTATTAAGGGTGAAATGCCAACCTTTATGCATTCCCCTAGGATTCATTTTAAGTTATCGGGGTTTTATCCTTAATTCCACCTTTAAAAGATACTTACACTCTTCCATGGATAAATCAAGTCATATATACTTGATAGATTACCTTATTCAATCATTCTCACTTTGATAGTCTATACTTAGTTTCACAATAGCATCCTTATTCAAACTGAGGTCAATCCATATGGCCTCCAAAAGATAACAATGGTTTTTTTTCGCTTTGCTTGCCTAATTTGGTAATGTCAATAGGGATGTTCTGGGAGATATTGGTCGTGTTCAACGTGAACTTCTTCTTAATAATTCCTTATTTACTTTTGTTGCTTATCTCAACAGTCATCTCAATGTTGGGATATCTTTCATACCTGGCGTCTCCCTTTCTGGGTATCAAGCCACCGGTCTTACACTTTACATTCTTGAAGGTCACTTCCTTAATCCAATTTTCCTAATTTCTTACTTCCTTGTCTCCTCAGTCTATCCGCGTCTCATTATTTATCCTTCGAACTATCTCAAGGTTTCCTCAAATCCTCCCAACTTACAGGGGATAAAATATATGTATCTCTTATGCCTTCAACCATCAATTTTAACTCATGGTGAATCACCCTCATCCTGATGATTACATACTTTTCTATTTCTATTGCTACGAGTCTTTAGGGTTTCCTCATACCCAACTCCCTTATCATTCGTCAAACTCTATTGCCTTTATATTCCTTTCCACTTCAGTTTCTTTTTATTTTCCTTTCTCTTATCATTATTTCATGAACCAACACAACATAAGCATTGATTTCAAACATCCCGTCATTCTGGATTCGTGTTCTCAGAATGAATCTTGACAACTTTTACAACTTAGATTCATAATTTATCATACTCGTCTGCCTTTGTTCTGGCTCTAAAGCTTTTACACTATCTCCATAACCTTGGAAATTACTTTCCCGAAAACAATTGACAGAACTTTAATCGGTTTATTATAACCTCTGGCCCCGTGTCTTTCTTGGCCTTTCACCAGCGGGTGGCCTCTCTCTTAGGAGGGTAAGTGACAAAAACAGTCTTTTGTGATTCGTCAATCATTTAGAATCTCAAATGATTCCTATATTTCCTCTAGCCAGGCTCTTGCCTCGACTGGGTCAGCTTGTTCCTTGGAACTCTGAGAGCTTAGCGACTTAAAGGTCTTGAAAGAATTTCTCACCGCATTGTTTCCTCAGGGTGGTGGTTGGGGATAATAGTCTAAGTTCTGTCTAGAAAGGTCCATAAATTTTCGTATAGGAGTACGTCTCAGGTCTCCTTTCCTTACTCGACTTCTGTTTCCTTAGTCTGAACATTCCCTCCTCCTCCCCATAATCGGGGTCATCCTACATATTTTAAATCCTCATTTTCCACTTCATCATGTTATGGGTTCCTTCTATCTTGATGGTGACCTCCCTGACTATCACGTTCAGGGTTTGCTCTAAATCTTATTCCTCAAACTAGTTTTCATCTAAGATCTCATCTTTAAGCTCTTGAACATTTGGAACCCAAATTCTGTAGGAATACCTCATTATTCCCTTATCATCTTTCTCGGTATTAATCTCTTATCTATTTGTTGGCTCTCTGCCTTCATTCATCACTTTTTCTGGCACAATCAATTCTTTTCCAATAATTCGGGCTGTATTGCAATCTCAAACAGCTTTTCGGTATCGGCTCCGGTTACCTTCACTTTTATTTCTATTTTCTCAAAAACTCTTATAAACTCTCTCAAAGACATTATCATCTTGAGTCTCTCCTTTTTACTAAGGGCATCAGCCACCACATTGGCTTTCCCCGAATGATAATTAATCTCATAATCGTAATCCTTGATTAGCTCTAACCACCTCCTCTGGCGCATGTTGAGCTCTTTTTGCGTGAAAATGTACTAGAGCACTTATGGCTTAGGTAAATCTCGCACTTCTCTCCATACAAGTAGTGCCTCCAATCTTTAGGGCAAAACTATTGCCACGAGCCCAAGCTCATGGGTGGGGATATCGAATTTTATATTCCCTTAATTTTCTTGACGCGTACGCGAGTACCTTGTTGTGCTGTAAAAGAGCACCCTAATTCCTTATGCAAAGCGTCAATACAAATCACAAAATCTCCTTTTCCATTCGGCAACGCCAACATAGGAGCCGTCACCAACTTTTGCTTCAGTTCTTGAAAGCTGTTCTCGCATTTCACTGTCCATATGAACTTCTCAGTCTTATGAGTAAGCCGCGTTAAAGGGGCTACTATCTTTACGAACTTGAACGAACCTCCGGTAGTGACCGACCAATCCTACCTCTGGTAGTTTCCCTAACCAAGGTTATCAATTCGTCAGTGGTCCTTTATTCATTCTTTTCAGGATCCTCCACGGGATTCTTCTCAGCAACAATCCCTTCTAGGACAACATCCTCAACCGCTACATCCTCAATATGAACATCATCCAGTCCCGCTTTAGGACGCTCTATCGGATCCATAATCTGATCTCCAATAAGTAATAAAACATCATCGCGTTGTTGCTCCTCAACCTCAGGGTTCAGAGTCCCGCTACCATATACGATAACGAACTACGCTTCTATCACGATATTTATAAGGGTTCCCATAAGGGTTTTAACTGTCAGTACTACGTTAGGTAGTCCGACTATGAACTTGGCAAGAGTTCTTATTATCTTCGTGAACTTATTATTTTAACGTCATATCATCTCTGAGGTTTATAACGCTTAGCTCTGATACCATTTCTATAACACTCCCAAATCCGGGGTCGGGGATCCGGGTTGTCACGAGTTCCATTTCCCTTAATAACACCCAATCTTAATAAACAACCAACTACTGCGTACTGTGACCCCACAATAAACACACACACCACAAGTTATAGTCTCAGAGATGAACATCCAAAAATAACACAAGTCATTTTATTCCACAATTATAAGCCATTACACCTCAAAAGGGTTTCTGAATAAATTTACATTTCTTTGCCATTATTACAATTCATAAATATACATAGGTCTGGTATATCAAAAGTTGGGAGTTTGGTCCTGTTCATCTTGTCTATCTGATGTTGTGTGATGAAAGAAGAAAGCAAGGGTGAGCAACAAGCCCACCAAAATAATATGTATAATGATTAACAATATATGAGCATTCTCATAGTACTCATGAAAGTCTTGGTCAAAAGAAATGAACCAAGCTGATATCTTAACGCGACCAAGTCGCAAAATATTCAGTATATATATATACATATATATACTTTTCACAATATTTGAAATCCTCTGACATGTATAACATCCACAGAGTTCCAGTTTATAACAGTATTAAAATATCGTTGCAAGGTGATCTCATATATCTACCCTTGTCTCAACATTTTTCTGAAACCTTTGTCATTCATAAGACAATCATTAACTAGATATAAGTTTAAAAGATGAAGTTACAAGATACTCCAATATACTTATATCTTTTCCGAATACTACTTGAACTACCACCGTTCAATGTATAAATAGTTCATCCCATAGATTAAGCTACAAGACAAAACTTGTATAGAATCAATCTTTAAAATATCATCAAAATAATATGAAGTTACGAGATACTTCATTTGATGCAAACATCATTTTGAAAACTTGACCCTGCCAACACTCAATAATCGCCCAACCGTAGCCTTTCTATCAAAGTGCTCTGGGTAGTGTTGCAGAAATATCCAATTGGATGATGAACTCATTACGAGAGTTTGCCGCGCCAGGAAGACCACGTACGATGATCAGTCGTAGTAGTGCAACCCCACCATTTTCTACATGTAGAGGAGAACCTGTCGGATTTACTTGTCAACCGAACACTGGACTCCTAAGGAATGGACCATCTTAGCGGAACTTCCGGGCCATTTGGGCCAATATAATAAGGCTGGGCCGGCGCCACTCGACCACTTACGCCACTCCTAGTTCAGATAAAATCCATGACTCTGAAACGTAAAGCTCGTTCCCCCTTTCCCCAAGTAGAAACTTGTTGATACGGCTCCACCAAGAAGTCGTATCTAGTTGGAAAGGAGAACTCACCGATATTTCCCAGGCGATGCCTGTTAATGGATTAACTTGTTCCAAGAATTTTACTTCCCGAGTGTTGGGTAAATAATCAAAAATTCTTTTATCAAAATAGCAACCTTGTTGCGAATATACAATACACCACAAAGCCGGATCCCTCAGGTTTTGAGCGAGTATTTAAATCCCCTTCGAAAGGAGGATCTTAAATATAAAAATGAGTTTTGGGATCCGCTCTAACTTTTAAAATCATTTTGAAGACTCGCAAAACATTTTTAAGAATGTTTGGAGTGATGCCGATTTAATAAAATAAATCAGTCCCAATATATTAAGAAATATTATTATTTAAATAATATTCTCATAAAGAATAATCTTTATAAAAATAATTGAAGTAGAAGTTTTAAAACTTATACTTGCAATGAATATTAAATAACCAAAGATATACTTATACGAAAGTACTATCTTTATTTGAATAATCAAAAGTGAGTTTGATGATCGACACATTATTCCTTAATAAAATAAAGAATAATAATTAGTAATTAATCGGAGTCATAAGCCCTCGAATGAATATTCAAAATAATATTCATTAATAAAATAAACGGGGTCATAAGCCCTCGAATGAATATTCAAAATAATATTCATTAATAAAATAAACGGGGTCATAAGCCCTCGAATGAATATTCAAAATAATATTCAATAATAAAATAAACGGAGTCATAAGCCCTCGAATAAATATTCAAAATAATATTCATTAATAAAATAAACGGAGTCATAAGCCCTCGAATGAATATTCAAAATAATATTCATTAATAAAATAAACGGGGTCATAAGCCCTCGAATGAATATTCAAAATAATATTCATTAATAAAATAAACGGGGTCATAAGCCCTCGAATGAATATTCAAAATAATATTCATTAATAAAATAAACGGGGTCATAAGCCCTCGAATGAATATTCAAAATAATATTCATTAATAAAATAAACGGGGTCATAATCCCTCGAATGAATATTCAAAATAATATTCATTAATAAAATAAAGTTATCGAATAAACCTTATCCGAATAATAGTTTTGAAAACTATTCATATATATATATAAATATATATATATATTATACTCGGGAACATCGACTCCCGGTTTTAGAAAAATGTTCACCTTTGGGTCCCCTATACTAAGGGTATATGCAAATTACCGCTTATATCTAGCATAGGTATTATCAACTGAATCAACATATATATGTATCAAGAATACGAAACAGGCATGCATATATACCATATCACATGCTGCAATATATCGCAAGAATTTGCTAATTAACCATCATGCATCTATCACAAGATAATGCATATACATATGTATACATCACAACAACAATATAACGGGTAGAAAACTTGCCTGAGTGCTCCCGGATAGACTTAAGCTTAGAGTGAGTCCGATAACCTATGAACAACAACATAAGTCATAATTAAACCCCGGTCGCTTAAGAAACTAGACTTTAACCAATTGAACCCTAACGTTCGCTTATGGTCACTCCTACGCTTAACGAATCACCTAAGTCGTTCGAGTACCCTCGGCTCCACCATTTTTAATAAATTAACCATTAAGAGTTTTAAGGCGATTCTTTCGCGAGTGCCTTACCAACTACCTAATACACTTTACATAATTGTTTCATATCCCAATTAGTCATTTAAAGTCCTTAATCAAGGTTTCAAAGTAAGGCGAGGGGTAATGGTTCGTTCGCGAAATGCCTTTACTTAAAACAGTCGTTTCTCATCGCTCGTAACTCGGATTTAGGCGAACGACATATCAAAACGAAGCTCGTAACATGAAATATCTAAAAATGGAAAAGTTTAGAATCTTATAGTGAGTTCACGGGTCCTGAAGTTAAGAACAAAAACAGTCTAAGGAAAATTGGGCATTACGACGTCAATAACTTAGCAATTCCCAAATTTTTACCCAATCAATTCAATATTAAACCACCACCAATACAACAATATTCAACCATAATACTAAAAACTCAGTCCCCAACTCCAAGTTTTACCAATTTATCCAACCAATCAAAGACCCAATATTCAAAACCAATACAAATCCACCAAAACTACTTATAATCAAAGATCAAGCCTTAATACTAACAATGCTTCAATAAAACTTAATGGAATCATAAAATCAAAGCTAGGGTTTGAAGTTGATACCTTCCTTGGTAGGTGTTAAGTTGCTAGGAAGCCTTAGGGAGCCTTAATCTAACCTCCTACAAGCTTGATCTTTCCAAAGAAATCAAGAACATAAAGTTAGGTTTTAAAGTTTCTAAAAGTCCGATTTAAAGAACTGTAAAAATGAGGGTCTTACCTTGCTTATTTGGACGAGACTTATGAACAAGAGTTGTAGGCCATCTCAATACCTTTCCAACGAGCTATAGAACACAATATTTGAGTGAGTATTGAAGGATATATGGCAGTTTGAAGTTGCTACTCTGGTTTTGGCCGAGAGCAAGCTTTCAAGGGGGAGAAAGTGAAATGCTTCTTGTTTTGCCCTTTGACTAATTGTGTGGTGAATTACTTGGTTGCTTCTCTTTTATTTTAATTAACCATATTTAGAATTTACCATGGTTAAAAACACTTGGCTAATATTCCACCAATTCAAAATATCTACTAGGTCATGCTTAGGTCATCTTGATTATGTCATCCTTTTACACTTGTTTCCTTCTTATTGATATGATGACATCATCACCCACTAACCTCTTTGATTAACCCCTAATTACTTGGCTAATGACCGCTGATCTGTTATACGGTTCGCTTAACTTTCGTTCTCGTTTATCGTTTTAGGGATCATACCTGGGATCTTATTACTTGGGTTCCCTTAACCTTTCTCAATACATTATATTCCTTTTATGATCCTCTCTTATAATCCTTGAATTTAAATCCTTTTAATCATGTTACCTTATACTCAATTCTTTCGGTATCTGGTGGATTTTCGGGAAAAATCAAAGTGTTCGGATTTGGATTCTGACGATCTTTACATACACTTATTTATCATATAGAGAACTAATACGATCTCAGAATAACAATAAAAGAACCCCTACATAGTGTGGCATGAAAAGTTTTCTTATTCAGCATAATCGGCAAAAAGCACTATTCATAAGGGTTTCAAAAATTCCAAAATTTGGGGTTATTACAAGCCTTCCCATCAAATCTTTTCTCACAAACTCACCTTACCTTCAGATTTTTTTTTCAAAAACACCATGGTCAGATACAACATGTTTTTGAACTACGAAACCTTCAATATGGAGCTAAGCTGTGCCGACTGGCAGCAGGATTGGCACGTCACTGCCATTCCTGATGAGATATGGGACTCTGTCCCACAGGAGGTACTCACCCACCTCCTGTTCTTCTATATGGATTACCATCGCCATCTGGAGCGATTGGAGGAGTAAAGGCTGGAAGCTCTCCGCAGCAAGATCGAATCATTCGACTCGCCATTCTGTTTATCGAGAGTAGGAAGAAGAAATGATTTATGTTCTTCTTCCTGTTTTTCTTCATCATCAGCCTTGCCCTGCTTCTTGAGCTACGACTAAGGCTGTTGATGTTAGGTTTAGCAGCTTAGGGAAATCTTGTACAAGTACTGATGTAATTTCAATTTCATGAATGTATTCTCTTGATATATTAATGAAATTTATTTTTGTTTCAAGATTTTGTCTCTGAGATATTTTCATGCATTGTTAAATCCTGTTACATATTCATATTCTGATGACCATATAAATATTGTGTTAATTTAAGTTCTGATTTTCCTTTATCAGTACTTACTAATCTGATTTATCTTGGTCATTTTCACTTGATTTATTTTCAGAATATTAATGTTGCAGTGAAAAATAATTTGAATAAGTGGGAACAGTTTCAATTTTGAATTAAAACTGTTTCACCGTCATTAATGGAATAATTGGGTAAGTGGAACGGTTTTTTCTTGAAAAACTGCAAGTGGGTAAGTAATGATTACTGTTTTCTCGAGCCCAGTAACTATCCGTTATTACTGCATGTCTGACAGGTGTCCAACGGTAACATTTTTTTTCAGAGTATAAGTAAGAGAGAGAGAGGATTTTTTAATCTTTTATTTCCCTTCATACTTTTTCTCTCTACTTGTTTTTACTCTCTTTCTTCTTCTAACGTTGGTTTTTCATATAGACATTTTATCAAACACTTAACAGGCACTCTTAAATCTAAATTTTTCACATGTCACCTAAGGATTTAATCATTGATGGAGCTAAGTTTGTTCCAAATAACTATGCTGCAATTCTTGATCATGCTGAAGCTCCATCTGAACTGCATTTTGTGCAAGATCTTCTTGCATATAGTGAAATTGGGTATGCATTGACCCAACCTTCAGTCTTTTCAAGCCAACAAGTTCTGACATTTTGGCGGACTGGGCACTTTGATAATGGTGGTACACATGGTACTCCTAGTATTGTTTTCGAAGTGGGTGATTCTTCTTATGCAGTCACTCCTGGTATAATACGCAAGGCTCTACATCTCTCAGAAGGATGTACTTTTTCACTTCCAGAGGAATCAGCTCTTCAGGAGTTAATGGCCAGTTTGGGATATGAACAGAGTTTGGCAAAGCTTGGGCAGTTGAAACGGGCTCATATCAGAAGAGAATGGAGCTTCTTCTTCGACTGCATCACTAAAGCTTTTGGGAACAAGTGTTCAAATTTTGATGCTCTTCCTATAATGAGTCAGCACATCGGGTATGCTATTATAAACCAAACTCATTTTGATTTTGCAACTGCTATAATTGGTTTTATTGGGGATAGGATGACAGAGGATAGGAATGTTGTGTACTTTGCTAGATTCTGTCAACTTATATATACTTTTTGTACTGATGAACCTCAATTAGTCAGTTCCTCAACTCCACCTTTTAAGGTTGCAAAACGTTACTTTAATGACCTGATAAATGCTGACACTAAGAAATCAGTGGTTAGACCTTTACAGATTCCTCAATCTGTAAAACAGATCTTAGTAAATACTGATCCTGATACTTATAGATCTGTTTATTCTGATGTCCAACCAACAACAACATCCCAAACACCACAAAAACCATCAGCACCTACCACCCATTCTACTCAACCAACCCTCAGGCAATATATCAAATCCTATATCTCCACTTTACAGACAGTTCAACCCTCAACCTCAGTACCTACTGTGAAGCCTTCATCTTCCAAGCCAAAGAGGACAAAGACTGTTCCTCAAACACCTTAAAAGAGAAGGAGGATTGCCTTGAGAGATGAATCTAATACTGAGGAACATGTTCCTTCTTCAGAACCTATTATTGATGAAGCTGAGAAAGAGACTTCTCAGAAGGATTCTGGAATTGGGGGATCTAGGCTTCTCAAGAGGCTTAGAAGAATGACAGTTCCTGAAACTCCCAAGGAATCCAAATCTACAAAGAGATACAAGAAACAGAGGGCAAATAGGCCAGTTTCAGATGATGAAGAGGAAGCAGCTAAGGAAGGGGATCAGGAATCTCTGATCTCACAAGAAAAGGAATTTGCTAAAGTCACTTCTTCTCCATCAACTCCATCTCAGGAAATTGTTTCTGAAAAGGCCAACACACCATCTGTATCTCCTATTGATCCAGGCACAAGTGCTGATATTGATGTTCAAAACTTGGTTGTGCCTGAAGTAAGTCTGTTAGAAGCTCCAACAGCAAATAATCCATCAACAACACCTGTTACTGATGCTGTTCAAACTCCAAAGTTATCTACTACACCTTCTCTGCATCTAAATGCTGATGATCAGAATTTAGGTGAGCATCCGGATATGGCTGTTGATCAGAACTTTGAACCAGATCAGCAATTCGAGGATGCTGAAGCCTCCATTGCTACTCACACTGTTGTTTTATCAGAAGATAATGATTCTGTAAGTTATGATACTGTAAATGCTGGAGATACTGGTGATGCCGCTCCAACTGCAGATGCTGATGCAACAGGTCCTTCAGGACATACTCCTCAACAAACTACTCTTAAGTCTGAACTTGTTAAGAAGTTTGTTACCAGAGAAGCACCAGTGCCTTGGAGTGAAACTCCTGCAGGACAGGAGTGGACTAAGGAATGGAACTCAGTTTCCTGTGTTCCAACTGAAAAGCATCTTGCTGAGCACTTGACTAAAGCTGATGAAATGTTAAATTCTGATGATTTCAAAACCCAGCTTAGAGTCACTGCATTGAGTACTAAACATCTACAAGGTCTTCATTCAACTACTCATGCAGAGCTACACAAAATTCAGGAAGAATTTATCAAACAGGAACAAGTTCACAAGATTGATAAGAAAAAGTTCTTTCAACCTACCTTCGACAGGATTGCTTATATTGAGAAGACTCAAGATAATCAACAAGCTCAGATTGATGATATTCTGAAAAATCAAGCTTCTCAGCAATTACAACTTAATGAAATCTAAGCCTCAGTGGAATTGCTTGTCTCTCTTCTACTACCTGCTGATGCCAAAAAGGGGGAGAAAGTAATTAAGTCCAAATACAAGACTGACAAGACACTGAAAGGGAAGGATAATGAAAAGGATGATCAAGGACGCTCTGGAATGGGTAGAGGTCGTAGTCAAGGTAGAGGTTTCACATCAAGAAAAGGTGAAATCACAAGTCACAGGACAAGTTCTGATACTGGGAAAAGAATTAGTTCTGCTACTGGTAAAAGAATAAGTTCTGATGAACTTTTAGATCTTGATGAAGAAATGTCAAGACAGTTATTTCTTCAGGAAAATCCAGGAATGGACTTGGAGAGTTTAATGGAAGAAGAAGCCAGACTTAAATCAGAGAAGGTCACATTTAAATCTGAAGCTTCTGGTAAAAAGACACTTCCAAAACTCAAAGGCATTGTGATAAAAGAAAGGACAATTGCTGAAGCAACAATGGCTAAATCACAACCGCAGATAGATCCAAGATCCAAGGGTAAAGAAAAGGTTGGTGAACCTATCAAGGTTTATGTGCCTCCTGAGGATGAAGAAATTACTGATGAAAAGGATAATCTTGCTCTGACTTCAAGAAAAGTTCTTAAAACAACCTCTGACATGGCTCAAGTTGTTCAGAGTCAAGATAAAGTAAGTTCTGATATTTCAAAGAAGCAAGTAACCTCTGACAGAGCTCAAGTTAACTTGATATCAGAAGTTAGACCAGAGACACTCCTACCAGGTTTCACTAAAGCAAAACAGACTCAACCTTTGAAGACTGCTGCAAGTGGTTTTGAAGCAAGAGTAGTTACTGGAAAGGAAGCAAGAGATAAAACTGGATTGGGAAGTGCTGATGAAGGAAGAATACAGAACACTATCAATGATCCAACTTTCTTGAGTGAACCAGGTATTGGAGCAACTCCTGAGAGATTGAATCAACTAGAATCTGTACAAATGGTTTACCATACCTACTTGAAAGAACACATCTTGTTGTACTTCATGACAGATGGTAGGGTTTATCATATAAGGCAAAATGCCATTCCATTGAAGTATTTTGAAGAATTGGAGCATTTACTATTCTTACTTCAAGTGGATGACAGATTGACAGGAACTGCTGCAAACTATTTGAAGGATCAGATTCAGAGACAGAAAAGGCTTTATTCTGTTAAGTCTGACAGCACATATGTTCCAAAGTACAGAGATCACAAGGGTGATATAGTTGAAATGAAGCCCAACACTGCTAAAATTATAACTACCTTTCTAGGGTACAGGGCTGTGGAATTCAATCTTGAGTCTGATAAAGCTTATTTGATCAGACTGGATCAGGATATAAGAAAAGCAAAGATTAATGATCTCAGGGCTGCGATCTTTCAAATTGGTGAAGATAATGCAGAGCTTAAAGATGCTAAAAGGAGGATGATTGATGAACTTAGATATGCTAAGAGATGTTTGTTGAAGAACTATCTCAGAACAACTCCTGACATCAGAGAGATCAGAAGATGAAGCCAAGTCAAAGATCTACAACTGCTTAAATTCTGATATTTGTACAGACTGAAGCTGTTATCAGAAGTCAAATATTGGTAAAGCTTTAAGGACTGTAAGTTGTAGTTATCTAGTCTAATTCTCATGCATTTGTACTTAATGTTTTTGACATCATCAAATATCTGTTAAACTTGTATATTATGCTAATTTACAAGTTGGGGGAGATTGTTAGATATATTTGATAATGTCATGGCTAATATGATTTATGTTTAGTTTTCAGATCTTACTTAACAAGACAAATCAGTACTTAACTGGGAATCAGTACTTATACTGGAATACAGGACTTAAGGATATCAGTACTTATATTATCAGGAGATAATCATCAGAAGTTGGATATCAGAACTTAAGTGCTGAAGGACGATCAGATAAGGATAGTAGCTGATTAAAGGAAAGAAGATCGAGATAAACATAAGAAGAGATATGCATGAAGAAGGAGTTCCGTGAAGAATGGAATACTTGGAAGAAAAGATATCTGATTGATATATTTTAGAAAGCAGAATTATAATCCATATCAATTAGCGATCATCTTGTAACTGTGTAGTATATAAACACAGACATAGGGTTTACACTATATGTGTTATCATATTTGAGAAGATTATTCATTGTAACCCTAGCAGCTCTCGTGATATTTGTTCATCACTGAGAGGTAACAGTTCCATACTGTAACAGAGTTTATTGATATTAAAGTTCGATTTGATTGTATTTTACACTGTATTCACCCCCTCTACAGTGTGTGTGACCTAACATTAACTATTTCTAAATATAATTAATTGATTAAATGATCTTAATCAATTAATTAAATTCATAAATAATTAACTAAAATGAATTATAAATAAATAAATCAAATTAGATTTTTGAAAATAATAAAAGAAAATAATTTTAGGAATTTAAAATAATTAAGAAAATAATTTTTTTTTAGAATTAAAAATAATAAGTAAATGATTTTTAAACATAAAATAAATGATTTTTGGAATTAACAAAATGATTTTAAAATAAATTATAAAATGTAAATACCGATACAGGTTTTCAGTTTGGGTTTCTGGAAATAATAGATCAAAAGCGGGTCGGGTACAAAACTAAACGGGTTGCTAGAAAACCCGGCCGGGTGGGCAAGAACAACCCGCCGGATTTCTGGAAAACCCAGAAACCGGCAAGGTTTCCGGTGGCCGCGGCGGAAATCCGGGAACGCCCAGAACGGCCCAAACACGATTATTTCATTCGGTTTTTGCATCAAACTTAATCCAAATCACGATATAATTCACCCTGTGAACCCATAATCAACAAACAACACCGGAGTTGTGATCTCCGGTCAAAAATTCGAGTTCTCCGATGGATAAATCGGAAAAATCGAATTCGCTCGATTCTAAACCATATCGATTGTTCTACATATCAACATAAAGCTTTGACAACATACAATACATCTACATAACTCTAATCATTCACAACAGTCCATATAATTCCAGAAATCTAAAATTAAAATATCAAAACTCAAGAACACGGCTAACATGATTTTGAAATAAAACGATTCAAATTTATACATTAATCGACTCCTTGAATCACGTTAAAGCTATCTATAACATCAGAATCAATCAAAAATCATTCTAAATCAAAAACGAATTCATGACCAAGAACACAAAATTTGATTTTTCAGAATATTGAACCTCAGATCGTGATTCTGGTATCAAAAGATTGGGCTTGAAACAAGGATCGTTTTGTTGTGTAGAGCATCAACAACGGATTCCTAGAACTCTCAAAATCAATGATTCTTTGTTCTTGAAGAAATTTTACCCCCAAAATTATATTCTTGATTTTTGTTTTTAATGAAATTAAAATGAATTAAAAAGAAATAATGGGCTATTTATATTTTTACAAAAATTATACCCCAAAATAAATTAAGGGTGCTTTTATCCCCTAATTATAATAATTAGGGCCCCAAAATAATAATTACGGGGAATAATTTTAAAAATGATAAAATACAAAATTACTGTCAAAATTCCCCAAAAATTGCGAATAATTCAAAAATGCAAAGATATTGGGTATTTGAAATACGACAAATTTTATAAAAATAAAAACACAGATTTTGTGGGGTTTGACGTCCCGGTGGAGTCCCGGTCCGCTGATTTTTGAAAAACAACAACGATCCCTAAATTATCAGAAAAACCCGAAAACACCTAAAATACATTCAAACGCGCATAAATTGCAATAAAACAGGTATCTTAATAAAGATGCTAATAAATACGCGTCCCGATTACAGATAAAGTCATATAATTACAGTTTAAATGTATATTAATCAATTGAAAAAAAATTCTGGCCCGCACAGAAACACACATAACAGCTATACCATCTAATATCATGGCAATAATCACTTTAAATTTATAAAACACATAATATTTATTTATTTAACACATAATATTCACATAATTTTTCCCGGATATTACATCCTTCCCCCCTTAACAGGATTCTGTCCTCAGAATCAGCCTAGGAAAACAAGTGAGGATACTTGGATCGCATTTCGCTTTCCAACTCCCAGGTCGACTCCTCAACCTTGGGATTCCTCCACAAGACTCGCTTTAAAGACACAGACTTATTCCTAAGCACTCTTTCTTTCTTATCTAAAATCTGTACTGGTTGCTCTACAAAAGATAAATCTGGCTGAATCTCGATTGGCTCATATTCTATCACATGATTTGAATCAGGCAAATAACGCTTCAACATTGACACATGGAACACATTGTGAATATGCTGAATGTGAGGTGGTAAGGTCAACTCGTAAGCAACCTTTCCCACACGCCTCAAAATCTCAAAAGGGCCAACATAACGCGGACTCAGCTTTCCTTTTTTTCTAAATCTTGAAAAACATGTCCAAGGCGAAACCTTTAATAGCACTGCTTCACCAACTTCAAATTTCATATCCTTTCTGGTAGGATCAGCATATCTGCGTTGACAGTCTTGAGCTGCCACTAATCTTTTCCAAATGAGTTCTATTTTCTCCTTTGTCTGCTGGATCAATTATGGATCCAAAATCTTTGTCTCACCAACCTCATCCCAACATATTGGAGATCTGCATCTTCTCCCGTACAAAGCTTCGTAAGGCGGCATTCCAATACTGGCATGATAGTTGTTGTTGTAGGAGAATTCAACTAATGGCAAATATTCGCCCCAACTCCCTTCAAAATCTAGTGCACATACTCTTAGCATATCTTCAATAGTCTGAATCATCCTTTCACTTTGGCCGTCTGTCTGCGGATGATACGCGGTACTCATGTTCAGCTTCGTTCCGAGACAATCTTGAAAACTTCTCCAAAATATTGAATTAAATCGAGGATCTCTGTCTGAAACTATGGATACTAGAACTCCATGTCGGGTCACAATTTCCTTCAGATCTAACCGAACCAATTTATCCGGTGAGAATCTCTCGTAGATAGGAAGAAAATGCGTTGACTTTGTCAATCTGTCGATAATAACCCAAATAGCATCATAATTTGCCCTAGTTCTCGGTAATCCAACTACAAAATCCATCGCTATATGCTCCCACTTCCATTCTGGAATGTCTAATGGCTGTATCAGTCCACTGGGCCTTTGATGTTCCGCTTTGACTCGCTGGAAAGTGTAACACTTACTTACCCATTCTGCAATTTCCTTCTTCATGCTTGGCCACCAAAAGTTTTCTCTTAAGTCTCTGTACATCTTCGTACTTCCGGGATGAATTGAATATCTGGAGTTGTGAGCGTCTCGAAGAATTTCATCTTTCAGCTCGGCTACATTGGGTATCCATATTCTGGAAGAAAATCTTAATATTCATTTACCAACCTTTTGAGTCCATATTTCTTCTCCTGTCAAATTTTCCCATTCATGGCTCATGACTTCTTCCTGACATCTTCTTATTTTCTCTAATAGTTCTGGTTGAAAAGACATTGCACACAACACATCTGCAGACATACTTGGGGTACTGACCTCTATTTCAAGCTTCTCAAATTCCTTGATTAATTCCTCGGATGAAATTATCATGTTTAACCTTTCTTTTCTGCTGAGAGCGTCAGCCACCATATTGGCTTTACCTCGATGATAGTTGATGGTACAGTCGTAGTCTTTGATCAATTCGAGCCATCTTCTTTGCCTCATGTTTAATTCCTTCTGGGTGAAGATATACTTTAAACTCTTGTGGTCCGTGTAGATCTCGCACTTTTCTCCATACAAATAATGCCTCCATATCTTCAATGCAAACACTATAGCTGCCAATTCAAGATCATGCGTTGGATACTTCTCTTCATGTGGTTTCAGTTGTCTTGAAGCGTAGGCTATCACTTTATCATGCTGCATTAGAACACATCCCAATCCTTTGTACGACGCGTCACTGTAGATCATAAAATTTCCTTGATCATCTAGCAAGACTAACACCGGAGAAGATACTAATCTATTCTTTAATTCTTGGAAACTTTCCTCGCACTTCTCGTCCCATTCAAATTTCTGATTCTTCCTGGTGAGCTTTGTCAACGGCGTAGCTATCTTTGCAAAATCTTGCACGAATCTTCTGTAATAACCTGCCAATCCCATAAAACTTCTTACTTTCGTTGGTGTTTTTGGTCTCTCCCAGTTGATTATGGCTTCAATCTTTGCTGGATTTACTTCCACTCCTTTATTGCTAATCACGTGCCCAAGAAATCGTACTTCTTTTAACCAATATTCACACTTGGAAAACTTTGCGTACAATTTCTCCTGTCGCAATATCTCCAGAACTATCCTCAAGTGCTCCTCTTCTGTTTTAGAATAGATTAAGATGTTATCTATGAACACGATCACGAATTTATCCAAATACTTCTTGTATACTCGATTCATCAGATCCATGAAAGCTGCTGGTGCGTTGGTTAATCCAAATGCCATCACTAGAAATTCATAATGCCCATATCTGGTTCTGAATGCGGTCTTCAGAATATCTTCTGGCTTGATCTTTAGTTGATGATATCCGGATCTTAAATCAATCTTAGAAAACTATACAGCGCCTCTCAATTGGTCAAATAAATCATCGATCCTTGGTAACGGGTACTTGTTCTTAATTGCCATCTTATTCAGTTCTCGATAGTCAATACACAGTCGCATACTCCCATCTTTCTTTTTGACAAACAGTATTGGTACGCCCCACGGGGATACATTTGGTCTTATAACTCCTTTCTCCAAAAGATCTTGTAACTGAGTTTCCAACTCTTTCATCTCCACTAGTACCATCCAGTATGGAGATTTAGAAACTGGTTCAGTTCCGGGTGCCAGATAAATCACAAACTCAATTTCTCTATCGGGAGGTAATCCTGGTAGATCGTCTGGAAAGATATCTGGAAACTCATTGATGACTAAAATTGCTTCTAGTGCTGGAACTTCTTTGCTGGTGTCTATCACAAGGGCCAAATACGCCTCGCAATTCTGACGCAATAACTTCTTCACTTGAGCTATTGTTAAGAACTTCTTCTCTTGCTTATTTCCTCGAAATATCACCTTTTTCTTACTATCCGATGTCTGAAGTCTCACTTTCCTATTCTTACAATCAATCTGAGCATTATTCTCTGACAACCAATCCACCAATCCATTCCTAAGATAACATCAAATTCTCCCAACTTAAAAGGTATTAAGTTGGCATAAAAATGATGTCCTCCTATCTCAATATCACACTTCGGGCAAACTCGGTCGATGGAAACTTGATTCTTATTATCTAGTTCTATCGTTAATGCTAGTTCTAACAACTTAACTTCGCAATGCAGCTTATCGACAAAACTTTGAGAAATAAATGACCTTGTAGCTCCAGAATCAAATAAAACTTTAGCATCTATGGAGTTGACTGGAAGCGTACATGCAACCACGTCTGAACTTTGAACAGCATCCTTCATAATTATGTTGAATGTCCTGGCCTTTTCCTGGTCCTTTGCTGGTGGTCCTTCAATCCTTGGCACATTCTGAGATGGAGCACCTGTAAGCCTTGGGGTGTTGCTCGTCATACCTTGTGTTGGGCAATTCCTGGCAATATGCCCTGGATTTCCGCACTTATAACACCCAGTTCCCAAATTCTGACCTCGAGTCAGATTCTGACACACATTAGCAAAGTGTCCCTTCCTGCTGTACCTGAAACACGTCAAATTAGCATTACAATTCTGTTAGGTCACACACACTGTAGAAGGGGGTTGAATATAGTGTTTAACACAATCAAATCGAATATCAGAACTCAAGTAACAGAAAACAAATTTTATTCAACACAATAAACTCTGTCACAATATGGAACTGTCCTCTCTCAGTGATGAACAAATTATCACGAGAGCTGCTAGAGTTACAAAGAATAATAACTTCGATAATCGTAACACTTATAGTGTAAACTCTATGCCTGTGTTTATATACTACACAGTTACAAGATAATCTTCTAATTGATATGGAATATAATTCTGCTTCCTCAAATATATCAACTAGTTATCTTTTCTTCCAAGTTTTCTATTCTTCATAGAATTCCTTCTTCATGCACAATTCTTTCTGTCATAGTCTCGATCTTCTTTCCTTTCAATCAGCCGCCTGCCTTATCTGAAAGTCATCTTAAGTCCTGATATTATCTCCTGATAAATATCTTCTGAACCTTAAGTTCTGATAACTTAAGTTCTGATATCTTAAGTTATGTCTTCAGTATAAGTGCTGATTTCCAGTTAAGTATTGATCTGTCATGTTATGTAATATCTGAAAACTAAACACAAATCATATTACACATGACATTATCAAATATATCTAACAATCTCCCCCAACTTGTAAATTAGCATAATATACAAGTTCAACAGATATTTGATGATGTCAAAAACATTAAGTACAAATGCATTATAATTTGACTAGATAACTACAACTTACAGTCCTTTTAGCTTTACCAACTTTAACTTTTGATAACCGCTTCAGTCTGTATAAAATTCAAAATTTAAGTAGTTGTAGATCTTTGACTTGGCTTCAACTTTCAATTTCTTCTGATCTCTTTGATATCAGGAGTTGTCCTGAGATAGTTCTTCAATAAACATCTCTCTGCATATTCAAGTTCATTGACCATCCTCCTTTTAGCATTTATCAATTCAGCTGTATCTTTTCCAGTTTGAAAAATAGTTGCTCTGAGATCATTTATCTTAGCCTTTCTTATCTCCTGATCTAGTCTAATCAGATATGCCTTGTCAGACTCTAGATTGAATTCCACAGCCTTATAACCCAGAAAAGTAGTTATAATCCTAGTAGAGTTAGGCTTCATATCGACAATATCACCCTTGTGATCTCTGTACTTGGGACAGTATGTGATGTCAGACTTTATAGAATAAAGCTTCTTCTGTCTTTGAATTTGAGACTTTAAATACCCTGTAGCACTGTCTGTTAATCTATCTTTCACTTGAAGTAGGAATAGAACATGTTCCAGTTCTTCAAAATACTTCAGTGGTATAGCATTTTTCTTAATCTGGTATACCCTTCCATCTGTCATAAAATATAACAAGATATGTTCTTTCAAGGAGGTATGATAAACCATTTGTACAGATTCAAGTCGATTCAATCTTTCAGGAGTTGCTCCAACACCTGGTTCACTTAAGGAAGTTGGATCATTGGTAGTGTTATGTACTCTTCTTTCATCAGAACTACCCAACCCAGATTTATCTCTTGCTTCCTTTCCTGTAATAACTCTTGCTTCAAAACCACTTGTTGCAGTCTTCAAAGGTTGAGACTGTTTAGCTTTGGTGAATCCTGGTAGGAGTATCTTTGAAGGTTCGACATGAGCAATGTCAGAGGTTTCCTTTTCCTTATTTTCTGATATCAAAACAACTTGAGCTATGTCAGAGGTTGATTGCTTCACTGTTATATTAGAACTTACTAAATCTTGACTCTGAACAACATGAGCCATGTCAGAGGTTGTTTGAAAAATTTTCTTATGCATCAGAGTAAGATTAGCATCTGCTTCATCATCAATTGTTTCTTCATCCATGACTGGCAAATAAACCTTTACAGGTTCATCAACTTTTTATTTGCCCTTGGACCTTGGATCAATTTCCATTTGTGATTTGGCCTTGGTTGCCTCAGTACTTGTTCTTTCCTTTATCACAATACCCTTAGGTTTTGGAAATTTCTTTTCAACAGCAGAACCTTCAGATTTTGTCTTGACACCTTCTGCTTTGAGTCTAGCTTCTTCTTCCTTTAGACTCTCAAAGTCCATTCCTGGATTTTCTTTAAGAAATAACTGCTTTGAAATTTTTTCATCAAGTTCTAGATATCCACCAGAACTTATCCTTTTACCAGTATCAGAACTTATTCTTCTCCCAGTATCAGAACTTGTTCCTTGACTTGTAATTCTAGCTTTACTTGATGAAAGTCCTTTGCCTTGACCTTGACCTCTACCCTTATTAGAGTTTCCCTGATCATCATTTCCATCATCCTTTCCTTTCAGTGTTTGAATAGATTTGCATTTGGACTTAATCACTTTCTCCCCTTTTTGGCATCAACAGGTAATAGAAGAGACAAGAAATTCCACTGAGGATTGGATCTCATTGAGTTGACTTTGGCGAGAAGCCTGATTCTGCAGAATTTCTTCAATTTGAGCTTGTTGCTTCTCCTGAGTTTTCTCAATGTAGGTAATTCTGTCAAAGGCTGGCTTGAAAAATCTGTTATTTTCAAGTTTCACATTCATATCTTGCTGGATTAGAGCTTCCTGAATTTTGTTCACCTTGTCATGAGTTATTGAGTGTTGACCTTGAAGGTGCCTTGTACTCAATGCAGTAACTCTCAGTTGTGCCTTGAAATCATCATTTATCAGCATTTCATTAGCTTTTGCAAGATGTTCAGCAAGAATCTTTTCAGAAGGAACAAAACTAACTGAATTCCATTCTTTAGTCCACTCTTTTCCTCTAGGAGTTTCACTTCAAGGTACTGGTGTTTCCCCTGTAATAAACTTCTTGACTACCTCAGCTTTATGAACAGTTTATTGAGGTGCATTTCCTGATGGACCAGCTGCATCAGCATCTAAATTACCAGCAACTTCACCAGTAGTTTCTTCATTAGCAGCATCAGAACTTGTAGATCCTGCAGTATCAGCATCCTCTGATAGAATAGCAGTATGTGAGGCTATAGAGGCTTCAACATTTTCCTCTAAATTCTGATCTGCAGCCAGGTCTCGATCAACATTCAAAAGTGATGTTGTTGGTGGAGTGAGTTGAATTGATGGAGCTTCCAAGTACAAAACCTCGGGTACAATCAGGTTATGAATATCAATTTCAGCACTTGGACCTGGTTCTTCAGTATGTACTGGATCAACTATAGGTGACATAGAAGGTGTAGGTATCTTAGCTTGAGCATATTCTGGTTGTGAAGTTTCTGTTTGTGTAGAAGGAAGTAATTCAATAACAACTGGTTCTGTTGAGATCAGAGATTCCTGATCCCCTTCCTTAGCTGCTTCCACTACATCTGAATCTGACTCAACTATGTTCCTATGAGCTCTCTGTTTCTTTAATTTCCTCAAAGGTGGAGACACTGTAGGAGCTTTATCATCAGAATTTAATTTTCTAAGCCTTTTGAGGGGCCTAGAACTCCCAGTTACAGTATCTTTCTGAGAAGAAACCTTCTCAGCTTCTACAATAACAGTTCTGATAAAGGAACCTGTTCCTCAGTTGTTTTCTCAAATCAACAAAATTTAATCAAAACATTCATCACAAAATAAAGTTAAAAGTCGATGAAGTAAAGATTAATAAATTGTAATTTAACATGCACAGTCATATAATTTGAGAAACAAAGAACAAATCTTGCAATTTAAAGAAAATATCATTAATATATCAGATGATTACATTCGATGAAATTTATCAATTACATGCAAAAATTATAAGAGAGTCCTATTCTACGATTCCTAACATCAACAGCTTTAGTCCTAGTCTATGAAGCCCTAACGATTAATTTCTTCTACTGCTAACGAAGAGCACTACAAGACAGATGATCCGTTCTTGCTGACGAAGAGCTTCTCTCCTTTCCTCTTCCAACCTATCAAGATGGAGATGATACTCCATTGTTAAGAACAAGAGTTCTGTGTGAACCTCTTGTGGAAATGAGTTCCAAAGTTCGTCAGGAATGGCGGTGACATGTCACTCCTGTTGCCATTCATCACAACTCAACTCGATGTGAAAGGTTTCATAGTTCAGGAACATGTTGAAACGGACCATTTTTGTTGGTATAAATGAAAAGAGAGTGAGTTTGTGAAAAAAAATGAAAGATATTTTGGCTGGAATGAATGGTTGGTTTAAATAGCCAATGGAATACCAAGGGACGTGAGAACTGGTTAAACATTACAAGTAAAAATAATGACCCCTCGACTCCCTAGACTGATGTGTAATAATAACAGTCAGTAAAAGATCTAAATCCAGAGTTAATGGGCATGGGATATTATAATAATTACTGTGCGCATGCAGGTTTTCAAGACATACATGCTAACCACTAACCCATAATGATTATGACTGTTATATCTCACATTAACCAATATTCTGTAAAAATATTATCGTTCAAGTAATGACCAAAAATAAACCAAGTAAATAAATACTGTCATGACAGCATCAAAGCTTAATTTTTATCAAGGTTTAAAAGTCATCAGAATATGGCTCCTTAACTCGAAAAGTGAATGTGTATTCCTGTAATGCTTCACACAAATACTGATATGGTTTCTGCAGAACTTAATCATCAGAACTTCCATCAGAACTTGTCCTCAGAATTTATGCAATCTGACACATAAACTGTTCATCTAAAATAACATTGATCACCACAGTAATTTTCATTATTCATATGGAGTGTAAGTGTGTGCATTAAGCTAAATATCAGACAAAGAGTAAAGTCTTATTCACTTCAGTACATCTTATAAATAAGACATAACTAAGAACTTTACTTAAAATCTGTCATTATTATGAAGTCTACTTTAGAATGAGTTCATGCATGAGTCCACCTCAACTATTTTGTGCTCATTTTATGCATCTTTTGAAATTCTATTTTACAGTGGCTTCCCAGTGTAAGTGTGTCGCGACTGCTTATCAGAATGTATGATGTTATCAGAGTATTTCTCCAGTAATCATAGAGTGTGAAAAGTCACCAAGAAAATTTTATTTTGCTTTTCTAATGCATATTACTTAATACCAGCAATGCACTTGGGTCTTCCCTTCCACATTTTTTACTCTAGATCTCAAAGGAGTACCTGATTTTTATTTCTTTTCTTTTCTTTTTCTTTTCATAAGTGAGGCTTATCAGCACTTAGTACATTCACCAGATTTACTAACATCAGAACTTAACAAATAAGAAGCAATATTCTAGTTTTTGACTTAGTAATAAGATACACAAAGTGAACTTAACTAAGCTCAATATCAGAATTTACTTGTGTAAATAGATTTCCACATAAATAATTACTTCAAACATGGGATCTTTAGTATATTAAAGATTAATAGGTCAGCATCTAGCACAGTTATCCTCATTGGATTGAATAGTTACAGAAATATTCATATCACTATCGGAGTTTAGAATTTCACATCAGACAACAATCAACATTTAAGTAATTTTCAATTTAAGCACATAATACACAAAAATAGTAATATCTGTAAATACTGATCATAAAGTCTGATGTATCAGAACATAAACTAAGCAGATTTAGAGAAAGAACCTAAAACCATTCCAAGTTCATTTACCAATCTTGTAAAAGTAGCTTCACACAGTGGTTTTGTGAAGATATCTGCTAGTTATTATTCTGTTGGAACAAAATGCAATTCCACTGTACCTTCATCCATATGTTCCCTTATGAAGTGGTACCTAATGCTGATGTGCTTTGTCATTGAGTGCTGAACTGGATTACATGTCATAGCAATAGCACTTTGATTATCACTGTAAATAGGGATTTTAGAAAATTCTAACCCATAATCCAGTAACTGATTCTTCATCCAAAGAATATATGCACAACAGCTTCCTACAATAATGTATTCTGCTTCTACAGTTGATGTGGAAATTGACTTCTGTTTCTTGCTAAAGCAAGAAACCAATCTACCTCCAAGTAATTGGCAGCTTCCACTTGTGCTTTTCCTGTCAATTTTGCATCCTGCAAAATCTGCATCTAAATAACCTATTAGCTTAAAGTCTGATTCTCTAGGATACCACAATCCCAGATCAACTGTACCCTTAAGATACTTGAAAATTCTTTTCACAGCTATTAAGTGAGGTTCTCTTGGATCCGCTTGAAATCTTGCACAAAGACAAGTTGTAATAACCCCAATTTTTGAGAAATTTTGAAACCCTTATGAATAGTGTTTTTGCTGAACGAGAAAACTTTTCATGCCACGCTATGTAGGGGTTCTGTTATTGATCTTATGGGATATTATTAGTACTCTATGAAGTATATAAGTGTATGTAAAGATCGTCAGAATCCAATTCCGAACACTTTGGTTTTTCCCGGAAATCCACAAGATACGGAGAGAATTGAGTATAAGGTAACAGGATAAAAAGGATTTAAATTAAAGGATTATAATAGAGGATCATAAAAAGGAATATAATGTATTGAGAAAGGTTAAGGGAACCTAAGTAATAAGATCCAGGGTATGATCCTTCAAACGATAAACGAGAACGAAAGTTAAGCGAACCGTATAACAGATCAGCGGTCATTAGGCAAACGATTAGGAAGTTAATCAAAGGGATTAGTGGGAAGGATGTCATCCAACCAATAGAAAGAGGACAAGGAAGGGAGGATGACATCATGAGGATGACACAAGCATGACAAGGGAAGGAAGAAGGTGTGGTTGAATGAGAACCACACAAATTCAAGGGCAAGAAGGTAATTGACTAAAGCAAGCACAAAAACCAATCAACCAAGCCAAGTAAAATCATTTTCATCAAAATCAAAAGCAACCAAGGCTTTGTTCTTCATTGCTCACGGCTTTTCACTATTCAAAAGGCAAGAGAAATTCAAAATCCAAGATCCAAGCTTCCTAAATTGGTAAGATAATTCCCTAATCATCTTCATGCTTAGTTAGGACTATATCATGAGTTTAAGCCATTAATTCCTTCTCAATCTTCTTCATTTAATCAAAGAAGAAGACAATGAATAGTGTTTTCAAGTTTTTTAACTTGAACTTTTTCTTGTTTTCTTGAAGATCCAAGCATTCTTAAGACTTCTCAAAGCTTCTTAAGGCTTCCTAGCTCCACCCACCACTTCAAGGAAGGTATACCATCTCCAAACCCTAGATTCCTATATATTATAAGATGATTTTGATTAGTGGGTTGATATTGTAGCTTGTTGTTATGATTTAGAGTTTGGGATTTGGAATGGTAGTGAAATGGAATGGTAATTGTTGTGGTTTTGATTTAAAGGAACTTAAGTATGATTAAAGTTAAGTTTAGGCATAAGTATGAATGATTAAATTGAATTGGTTGGGGTTGTTATGATGTGATGAGGATGGATGTTGGTTGTATGTTGGATTTGAGGTTGGTTTGTGGTTGGTGTTGAATGGTTAAAATTGGGAAATCGCGTAAACATAGCCGTCGTAACGTCCGATTTTCTTTGGACTGTTTTTGTGCATAGCATTAGGACCCGAGAACCCCCTTCTAGATTATGACCACTGCCATGTTTAGATAGCTCATGTTACGAGCTTCGTTTTGATATGTATTTCGTTCGATTCCGATGCACGGTTTAGGAGAAACGACCGTTTCAAGTAACGGCGTTTCGCGAACGAAACTTTTTCCCTCGCCTTACTTTGAAACATAGATTAAAGACCAAAAAGGGTTAATTAATGTATGAAACATTTATGGTAAGTGTGTTAGGCAGTTGGGAAGACACTCGCGAAGGAATCGCCTTAAAACTCGTAAAGGTTAAATTATTAAAAATGGTGGAGCCGAGGGTACCCGAGTGACTTAAGCGAATCAGTGAGCGCAAAACGAGCGTTAGAGTCTAAGTTAGTTAAAGTATAGATTTACAAGTGACTTTGGTTTAATTCCAACTTACTTGTTGCTTATAGGTTACCAGACTCGTCCCGAGCCATTCGTAACCCCCAGTCGCTCAGGCAAGTATTCTATCCGTTATACTGTTGTTGTGATGTATACACTTGTATATGCATTATCTTGCGATGGATGCATGTTGGTTATTTAGCAAATTCTTGCGATATATTGTAGCATGTGAGATGGTATATATGCATGCCTGTTTCATATTCTTGAAATATATATCTGTTGGTTCAGTTGATAATACCTATGCTAGAGGATAGCGGTATCTTGCATATACCCTTAGTATAGGGACCCAAAGGTGAAAATATTTTCTAAAACCGGGAGTCGAGGATCCCGAGTAGATTTTGTATATATATGGATATGGATATATATATATATATATATTTATATATATATATATATATATATATGGTCATAGTTTTCAAAACTATTAATCGAATAAGGTTTATTCGATAACTTTAACTTTATTTTATTATTGAATATTATTTTGAATATTCATTCGAGGACTTATGACTCCTTTTATTTATTTAAATGAATATTATTTTGAATATTCATTCGAGGACTTATGACTCCTTTTATTTATTTATCTGAATATTATTTGAATATTCATTTGAGGGCTTATGACTCAGTTTATATTATTTATTGAATATTATTTGAATATTCATTTGAGGATCTATGACTCCGATTATTTGCTGAAATATATTCTTTATTTTATTAAAGAATAAGGTGTAAATAATCAAACTTATTTTCGATTATTCAAATAAAGATAATACTTTCATATAAGTATATCTTTGGTTATTTAATACTCGTTTCAAGTATAAGTTTTAAAACTTTTACTTCCATTATTTTTATAAAAGATTATTCTTTATGGGAATATTATTTAAATAATAATATTCAGTCATTTTCTAAATATTCTGGGGACTGATTTACTTCATTAAATCAGCTTTACTCCAAACACTCTTTAAAGTGTTTTCGAGTCTTCAAAATGATTTTTTTAAAAGTTAGAGCGGATCCCAAAACTCATTTTATATTTAAGATCTTCCTTTTTAAGGGGATTTAAATACTCGCTTAAAACCTGAGGGATCCGGCTCTGTGGTGTATTTTATATTCGCAACAAGGTTGCAGTTTTGGTAAATGAATTGATTACTTACCCAACGTTCGGGAAGTAAGTCCATCTATTGAGTCGGCATAAGCAACATGGGCTCAGTGGGCGTCCATGATAGTGTAAGTGGCTCAGTGGGAGTCCATCAAATGCATAAGTGGCTGAGTGGCAGTCCAGCATAAGGTCCTAATTATGACCAGGGTGATGACCAGTGGGGAATTCGTCCATCTACTAGTAGAAAAGGTTACTTATGGGTATCTTTGCCTGATCAGCAAGATATCTGGTTTATGCCAAAGGTTTTCTTTTCCTTCCAAATTCATTGGATATTGCAACTCTGTTCATACTTTACATAACAGAGGTTCCAGGAAATGTTTTAGAGATATATATATGTGGATATATATATATCGGGACTAAATAAAGTATCTCATAACTTTTTCATTCAATAATATTTCAAAGATTGAATCTATTCAAGTCTTATCTTGTGGTCTCATCAGTGGGATGAACTTTTGAAACTGGTTATAACTTGAACGGTGGTAGTTCAAGTAGTATTGGGAAAGATATAAGTATATTGGGGTATTTGGTAACCTCATCTTTTAAACTTATATCTAATTAATAATTGTCTTATGAATGACAAAGATTTTCAGAAAAACGTTGAGACAAGGTTAGATATATGAGATCACCTTGCAACGATATTTTTTATATATACAGTTATACACTGGGATTTTGTGTATATTATGCATGGAAGAGGACTTCCAAGATTTTGAAAAGTATATATGTATATATATATATATACTGAATATTTTGCGACTTCATCGCATTAAGATATCAACTTGGTTCATTTCTTTTGACCAAGACTTTCATGAGTATTATGAGTAGGCTCATATATTGTAAATCATTATACATATTATTTTGGTGGGCTTGCTGCTCACCCTTGCTTTATTTCTTCATCACACAACAACAGTTAGGAAAGATGGCCAGACTCCAGCAGACCCAGCGCAAGCGCGTGGGAAGCGTTCCGCGTCTTCCCGTTGATGTTGTAGCTGCTATAGCTGCAGAGGTAGATCTATTGTAGATCAGACCATCTACTTTTGAGAATCAATTATGTATAATTATAACTTGTGGCAGATAATGGCAATTAACTGTAAATTTATCAAGTAATCATTTTGGGTTGTAATAACTTTTAAATTGTGGATTCAAAGACTTGTACTTATTTAAATTTCATCTCTGAGACTATAACGGGTTGTGGTGTGTGTTAGTGTGGGGTCACAGCATAAGGTTAGTATTATTAATTAAGTGAAGTGATATTGTGGAAAGAAAGACCGTGACGACCCGGATCCTCGACCCCGGATCTGGGGGTGTTACAGAAATGGTATCAGAGCTAAGCGTTATAAACCTCAGAGATGATGGGACGTTAAGATAATAAGTTAACTAAGATAATAAGAACTCTTGCCAAGTTCATAGTCGGGCTACCTAACGTAGCACTGACAGTTAAAACCCTTATGGGAACCCTTATAAATATCGTGATAGGAGCGTAGTTCGTTATCGTATATGGTAGCGGGACTCTGAACCCTGATGTTGAGGAGCAACATCGCGATGATATTTTATTACTAATTGGAGATCGGATTGTGGATCCGATAGAGTGTCCTAATGCAGGACCGGATGATGTTGATATTGAGGATTTAGCGGTTGAGGATGTTGTCCTAGAAGGGATAGTTGTTGAGGAGGATCCCATGGAGGATCTTGACAGGATTGGATAAAGGACCACTGATGAATTGATGACCATGGTTTGGTCGACTACCAGAGGTAGGATTGGCCGGTCACTACCGGAGGTTCGTTCAAGTTGTAAAGATAGTAGCCCCTTTAACGCGGCTTACTCGTAAGACTGAGAAGTTCGAATGGACAGAGAAATGCGAGAACAGCTTTCAAAAAAAAAAAAAAAAAAACTGAAGCAGAGGTTGGTGATGGCCCCTATGCTGGCATTGCCGGATGGAAAAGGAGATTTTGTGAAGTGTAGTGATGCTTCACACAAGGGCTTAGGGTGCGTGCTTATGCAGCACGGTAAGGTAATCGCGTACATGTCAAGACAATTAAGGTAGTATGAAATTCGATATCCCCGCTCATGAGCTTAGGCTCGTGGCAATAGTTTACCCTAAAGATTGGAGGCACTACTCGTATGGAGAGAAGTGCGAGAATTATCTAAGCCATAAGTGCTCTAGTACATTTTCGCGTAGAAAGAGCTCAACATATGCCAGAGGAGACAGTTAGAGCTAATCAAGAATAATGATTGGGAGATTCTTTATCATTCGGGGAAAGCCAATATGGTGGCTGATGCCCTTAGTAAAAAGGAGAGACTCAAGATGATAATGTCTTTGGGAGAGTTGATAAGAGATTTTGAGAAAATGGAAATAGTAGTGAAGGTAACCGGAGCCGGTACCGAAAAGCTGTTTGAGATTGCAATAGAGACCGAATTATTGGAAAAGAGCATATTGTGCCAGAAAAAGGTGATGAATGAAGGCAGAGAGCCAACAAATAAATATGAGATTAATACTGAGAAAGATGATAAGGGAATAATGAGGTATTCCTACAGAAATTGGGTTCCAAAAGTTCAAGAGCTTAAGGATGAGAACTTAGATGAGAGCCATAGTTTGAGGAATAAGATTTAGGGCAAACCCTGAATGTGATAGTCAGGGAGGTTGCCATCAAGATAGAAGGAACCCATAACATAATGAAGTGGAAAATGAGGATTTTAACGTATAAGATAACCCCAAGTATGGGGAGTAGGAAGAAATATTTAGACGGAGAAAACAAAAGTCGAGCGAGATAAGGAGACCCGAGACGGTACTCCTATAAGGAAATTCATGGACCTGCCTAAAAAGAACTTAGACTATTATCCCTAACCACCACCTTGAGGAAACAATGCGGTAGGAAATTCTTTCATGACCTTTAAGTCGCTAAGCTCTCAGAGTTCCAAGGAACAAGCTGACCCAGTCGAGGCAAGAGCCTGGTTAAAGGAAATAGATGAATCATTTGAGATTCTAAATGATTGACGAACCACAAAAGACTATTTTGTCACTTACCCTCCTAAGAGAGAGACCACCCGTTGGTGAAAGACCAAGAAAGGCACGGAGCCAGAGGTTAGAATAAACTGATTTAAGTTCAGTCAATTGTTTTCGGGAAAGTAATTCCCAAAGATAAGGAGATAGTGTAAAAGCTTTAGAGCCAGAACAAAGACAGACGAGTATGATGAATTATGAGTCTAAGCTGTAAAAGTTGTTAAGATTCGTTCTGAAGACGCGAATCCAGAATGACGGGATATTTGAAATCAATGCTTATGTTGTGTTGGTTCATGAAAATTATAAGAGAAAGGAAAATAAAAAGGAATTGAGGTGGAAAGGAATATAAAGGCAACAGAGTTTGAGGAATGATAAGGGAGTTGGGTATGAGGAAACCCTAAAGACTCATATTAATAGAAATAGAAAAGTATATGATCGTCAGGATGAGGGTGATTCACCATAAGTTAAAATTGATGGTTGAGGGCATAAGAGATACATATATTTTATCCCCTTTAAGTTGGGAGGATTTGAGGAAACCTTGAGATAGTTTGAAGGATAAATAATGAGACGCGGATAGACTGAGGAGACAAGGAAGTAAGAAATTAGGAAAATTGGATGAAGGAAGTGACCTTCAAGAATGTGAAGTGTAAGACCGGTGGATTGATACCCAGAAAGGGAGATGCCAGGTATGAAAGATATACCAACATTGAGGTGACTGTTGAGATAAACAACAAAAGTAACTAAGGAATTATTAAGAAGAAGTTCACGTTAAACACGACCAATATCTTCCAGAACATCCTTGTTATCGTTACCAAATTAGGCAAGACAAGCGGATAACCATTTTTATCTTTTGGAGGCCATGTGGATTGACCTTAACTTGAATAAGGATGCTATTGTGAAATTCGGTATAGACTATCGAGGTGGAACTGATTGAATAAGATACCCTTATCAGGGATATATGACTTTATTTATCCATGGAAGGATGCTTGTACCTTTTTAAAGGTGGAATTAAGGATAGAACATCGGTAACTTAAAACGAATCCTAGGGGAATGCATAAAGGTTGGCATTTCACCCTTAATAGGGATAGTATGAGTTTTGACAGTATGAACTGGAAAGGATTAAGGTAATAATAACCTTTAAGGATCAGTGGAGAAATTTTCAGAAGTAAATAGACAATGGTTCTAGTATTAGTAAATGGTATTTTGATATGCACTGTATATAGGGAATACAGGAGGAACGATTGAAGGATAACCTTAGAGGTTTTATAAGGAAAAAGGTAATATTCAAAATTCTCAAGAATAGAAATGTTGATAAAGGAAATATGACGTAATTATAATAATGCCAAGTGGGGCACGTGTTGAACCACGAGAAAGTATGAATCGAACCAGTAAAGGTCGAAATTGTTCAGGACAATTAGGGCCCAGGATAAAAGATGTTCTAAGTATGATTGAGAATCAGTCTTGGCAGTGATTAGCCTCTAAAGACCGAGGCAATAACTTATGGAAAACATCTTCACTCAAGTAGTGATCGGAAATAGGGTAGAAAATTTGTGAAAGTGGTTAAAATGAAATTGACTATAAGGAAATTTTACTATCAGGAAAGGCCAAAGAGGTGGCCGACGCTTTAAATGTAAGAGAATAATTATAGGCGCTCGTGCGAGAGGAATACAGTGATGATGGTTAAAGCTGTGAAGGTTGTATTATGGTTTGGAAGATTGACATTCCTTCTGATGACTGTGCAATACCCAACCCTAATAGTAGTTGGTAAAGGTTTAATTCGTGTAATCGCCATGAGCAGGCTATCTATCTCAGAAGACACTATCTTAAGATAAGCCAGGACCATGTTTCAAAAAGGACTAGACGAACCTTTGAGTTAAGTCTTCTATTTTAGGCATATGATTAAGAATGGTATTAACCTGCTATCGTTGCTTCGATTGAAACTCTTCTGCACTTTTATTTGCTTCATGTCATGTATGTATGTCAGGATCAGGAGTGTTCTTCATGAATCAGGAGTGGTGATTATGTTACCTCCTTAGAAGGATTTGATACGACATGTATGGACTCCGTATGGTTAGCTATTAAGATTTTATGGAAAGTGAATGATGACAGTGGGTCAGTGGTGGACCATAGTAAGGCAGCAATGATTCTGCGAGTAATGAGCTGATTACAACCGTGAGAGTTGTATTGGAATGGGTGTTGAGATTGAGTACCACTAATCGGGTCGTGGTAGTGTATAAGTTATCATTGATAGACTAATTAAGTAGAGTATCTACCTAGTGAATAATCATTCTTTCTTATCAATAGAGAGTCGTATTATTATACGAGGAAGGTTGCGGTGCAAGCATAGAATTCTAGTAACGATGATGTATAGAATGAGAACCCAGATTCGATTTTCGATGTCGAGGGAGTTTCAAAGGTGATTGTGTATAAGCTCGAGGAAGAGCATGGGTCCATAGAATGATGGACGGAATAGCAAAAAAATATTTAAGCATGCAAAATGCGATGCGATAATACTTGATGTTGATATAAATACATATGTTTTGTTCTCCTATGACAAACCTCTATAGTTCAGAGGTAGGTTCCAAGCTAGATATTTTGTGGCAGTATATTTTTTTTTCATATATACAATTCTCTTCAATTCGTTCTTTTCTCTTCTTTTCATTTCATGTAAGCTGAGAAGAACAACCCTTCCAGAAGGGGAGGTATTGCCGAATGACTATCTATCTTTGTGATAGAAGCCTAGTAGGATACCGCATGTTGTTTAATTGCTTGTCAAGTACTAAAGGCTGGCCACCTCCTGTACTAACTATGCGATATAACAAGTGTTCATGATCATAGTGATCTCTCAACAAATTCCTTTACTTCTATATGATTGATCAAATTTTGGAAAATAGAAACAACTGAAAAAGGAGTAATAAAGTGGTGGTAGTATGCGGAATGGGAACACATTCGTGATACTAAGGTTGACGTGGTTATTAAAAGGTTATAGAACGCTAACGAGCAAAAGTATAACCCGTATAATATTAGGAACGGAAGGTAGTAGCGATTACGAACTGGAAAAGAATGGGTATTAAGAAGCAAAAGCTATAATGCTAGAAGCTATAATGAGAGTTTGTGCAATAGACTTGAAAGAAAATGGGAATGATCACATAACGCGGATTGAGTTATCTTACGACAATAGGTCATATGTCATTATCGAGATGTCGCCTTATGAGATCCTTGAGGGAAGACAATGTCGATCTCCCTTATGTTAGGATGAAGTTGTAGAGCGCAAGATGCTCGGACCCGCAGTAGTCCAAAGGACCAAGGATATGATAGATCTAATCAGAGGACGGCTGGTAGTAGCCCAAGATGGACATGATAAGTATGTTGATTTGACACGAAAGGATAAAGAGTACGAAATAGGGGACCTAGTAATGTTATAGGTATCCCTTGGAAAGGATTGATGAGATTCGGAAAGAAAGGAAAGCTAAGTCTACAATTTGTTGGACCCTTGGATATATTAAGACGTTTGGGAAGTTAGCATATGAGCTAGCCCTAACCCCGAACATGTAGCAGGTCGTAACGTGTTTCATGTATCAATGTTAAGGAAGTGTAATTCAGATGCCAGTCAAATAGGGGCATATGAGCGCATAGATATGTAACCCGACGTAACCTATATGGAGCAACCAGGAAGGGTTATAGAGTGAAAAGGGACAAGTGCTTAGGAGAAGGGTTATCAAACTAGTCAGAGTTTGATGGTAGAACCACAATGTGGAAAATTGACTCGAGAGTTAGAAAGTGTAATGCTAAGAAAGTATCCCCATTTGTTTTCTATCTGATTCCGGGACGGAATCCTTTTAAGGAGGGGAGACTGTAATAACCCCAATTTTTGAGAAATTTTGAAACCCTTATGAATAGTGTTTTTGCTGAACGAGAAAACTTTTCATGCCACGCTATGTAGGGGTTCTGTTATTGATCTTATGGGATATTATTAGTACTCTATGAAGTATATAAGTGTATGTAAAGATCGTCAGAATCCAATTCCGAACACTTTGGTTTTTCCCGGAAATCCACAAGATACGGAGAGAATTGAGTATAAGGTAACAGGATAAAAAGGATTTAAATTAAAGGATTATAATAGAGGATCATAAAAAGGAATATAATGTATTGAGAAAGGTTAAGGGAACCTAAGTAATAAGATCCAGGGTATGATCCTTCAAACGATAAACGAGAACGAAAGTTAAGCGAACCGTATAACAGATCAGCGGTCATTAGGCAAACGATTAGGAAGTTAATCAAAGGGATTAGTGGGAAGGATGTCATCCAACCAATAGAAAGAGGACAAGGAAGGGAGGATGACATCATGAGGATGACACAAGCATGACAAGGGAAGGAAGAAGGTGTGGTTGAATGAGAACCACACAAATTCAAGGGCAAGAAGGTAATTGACTAAAGCAAGCACAAAAACCAATCAACCAAGCCAAGTAAAATCATTTTCATCAAAATCAAAAGCAACCAAGGCTTTGTTCTTCATTGCTCACGGCTTTTCACTATTCAAAAGGCAAGAGAAATTCAAAATCCAAGATCCAAGCTTCCTAAATTGGTAAGATAATTCCCTAATCATCTTCATGCTTAGTTAGGACTATATCATGAGTTTAAGCCATTAATTCCTTCTCAATCTTCTTCATTTAATCAAAGAAGAAGATAATGAATAGTGTTTTCAAGTTTTTTAACTTGAACTTTTTCTTGTTTTCTTGAAGATCCAAGCATTCTTAAGACTTCTCAAAGCTTCTTAAGGCTTCCTAGCTCCACCCACCACTTCAAGGAAGGTATACCATCTCCAAACCCTAGATTCCTATATATTATAAGATGATTTTGATTAGTGGGTTGATATTGTAGCTTGTTGTTATGATTTAGAGTTTGGGATTTGGAATGGTAGTGAAATGGAATGGTAATTGTTGTGGTTTTGATTTAAAGGAACTTAAGTATGATTAAAGTTAAGTTTAGGCATAAGTATGAATGATTAAATTGAATTGGTTGGGGTTGTTATGATGTGATGAGGATGGATGTTGGTTGTATGTTGGATTTGAGGTTGGTTTGTGGTTGGTGTTGAATGGTTAAAATTGGGAAATCGCGTAAACATAGCCGTCGTAACGTCCGATTTTCTTTGGACTGTTTTTGTGCATAGCATTAGGACCCGAGAACCCCCTGCTAGATTATGACCACTGCCATGTTTAGATAGCTCATGTTACGAGCTTCGTTTTGATATGTAGTTCGTTCGATTCCGATGCACGGTTTAGGAGAAACGACCGTTTCAAGTAACGGCGTTTCGCGAACGAAACTTTTTCCCTCGCCTTACTTTGAAACATAGATTAAAGACCAAAAAGGGTTAATTAATGTATGAAACATTTATGGTAAGTGTGTTAGGCAGTTGGGAAGACACTCGCGAAGGAATCGCCTTAAAACTCGTAAAGGTTAAATTATTAAAAATGGTGGAGCCGAGGGTACCCGAGTGACTTAAGCGAATCAGTGAGCGCAAAACGAGCGTTAGAGTCTAAGTTAGTTAAAGTATAGATTTACAAGTGACTTTGGTTTAATTCCAACTTACTTGTTGCTTATAGGTTACCAGACTCGTCCCGAGCCATTCGTAACCCCCAGTCGCTCAGGCAAGTATTCTATCCGTTATACTGTTGTTGTGATGTATACACTTGTATATGCATTATCTTGCGATGGATGCATGTTGGTTATTTAGCAAATTCTTGCGATATATTGTAGCATGTGAGATGGTATATATGCATGCCTGTTTCATATTCTTGAAATATATATCTGTTGGTTCAGTTGATAATACCTATGCTAGAGGATAGCGGTATCTTGCATATACCCTTAGTATAGGGACCCAAAGGTGAAAATATTTTCTAAAACCGGGAGTCGAGGATCCCGAGTAGATTTTGTATATATATGGATATGGATATATATATATATATTTATATATATATATATATGGTCATAGTTTTCAAAACTATTAATCGAATAAGGTTTATTCGATAACTTTAACTTTATTTTATTATTGAATATTATTTTGAATATTCATTCGAGGACTTATGACTCCTTTTATTTATTTAAATGAATATTATTTTGAATATTCATTCGAGGACTTATGACTCCTTTTATTTATTTATCTGAATATTATTTGAATATTCATTTGAGGGCTTATGACTCAGTTTATATTATTTATTGAATATTATTTGAATATTCATTTGAGGATCTATGACTTCGATTATTTGCTGAAATATATTCTTTATTTTATTAAAGAATAAGGTGTAAATAATCAAACTTATTTTCGATTATTCAAATAAAGATAATACTTTCATATAAGTATATCTTTGGTTATTTAATACTCGTTTCAAGTATAAGTTTTAAAACTTTTACTTCCATTATTTTTATAAAAGATTATTCTTTATGGGAATATTATTTAAATAATAATATTCAGTCATTTTCTAAATATTCTGGGGACTGATTTACTTCATTAAATCAGCTTTACTCCAAACACTCTTTAAAGTGTTTTCGAGTCTTCAAAATGATTTTTTTAAAAGTTAGAGCGGATCCCAAAACTCATTTTATATTTAAGATCTTCCTTTTTAAGGGGATTTAAATACTCGCTTAAAACCTGAGGGATCCGGCTCTGTGGTGTATTTTATATTCGCAACAAGGTTGCAGTTTTGGTAAATGAATTGATTACTTACCCAACGTTCGGGAAGTAAGTCCATCTATTGAGTCGGCATAAGCAACATGGGCTCAGTGGGCGTCCATGATAGTGTAAGTGGCTCAGTGGGAGTCCATCAAATGCATAAGTGGCTGAGTGGCAGTCCAGCATAAGGTCCTAATTATGACCAGGGTGATGACCAGTGGGGAATTCGTCCATCTACTAGTAGAAAAGGTTACTTATGGGTATCTTTGCCTGATCAGCAAGATATCTGGTTTATGCCAAAGGTTTTCTTTTCCTTCCAAATTCATTGGATATTGCAACTCTGTTCATACTTTACATAACAGAGGTTCCAGGAAATGTTTTAGAGATATATATATGTGGATATATATATATCGGGACTAAATAAAGTATCTCATAACTTTTTCATTCAATAATATTTCAAAGATTGAATCTATTCAAGTCTTATCTTGTGGTCTCATCAGTGGGATGAACTTTTGAAACTGGTTATAACTTGAACGGTGGTAGTTCAAGTAGTATTGGGAAAGATATAAGTATATTGGGGTATTTGGTAACCTCATCTTTTAAACTTATATCTAATTAATAATTGTCTTATGAATGACAAAGATTTTCAGAAAAACGTTGAGACAAGGTTAGATATATGAGATCACCTTGCAACGATATTTTTTATATATACAGTTATACACTGGGATTTTGTGTATATTATGCATGGAAGAGGACTTCCAAGATTTTGAAAAGTATATATGTATATATATATATATACTGAATATTTTGCGACTTCATCGCATTAAGATATCAACTTGGTTCATTTCTTTTGACCAAGACTTTCATGAGTATTATGAGTAGGCTCATATATTGTAAATCATTATACATATTATTTTGGTGGGCTTGCTGCTCACCCTTGCTTTATTTCTTCATCACACAACAACAGTTAGGAAAGATGGCCAGACTCCAGCAGACCCAGCGCAAGCGCGTGGGAAGCGTTCCGCGTCTTCCCGTTGATGTTGTAGCTGCTATAGCTGCAGAGGTAGATCTATTGTAGATCAGACCATCTACTTTTGAGAATCAATTATGTATAATTATAACTTGTGGCAGATAATGGCAATTAACTGTAAATTTATCAAGTAATCATTTTGGGTTGTAATAACTTTTAAATTGTGGATTCAAAGACTTGTACTTATTTAAATTTCATCTCTGAGACTATAACGGGTTGCGGTGTGTGTTAGTGTGGGGTCACAGCATAAGGTTAGTATTATTAATTAAGTGAAGTGATATTGTGGAAAGAAAGACCGTGACGACCCGGATCCTCGACCCCGGATCTGGGGGTGTTACACAAGTAGCATACATGATATCTGGTCTACTTGCAGTTAGATAGAGTAGAGAGCCAATCATACATCTGTAATCAGTAATATCTACTGATTTACCAGTATCCTTATCCAACTTAGTTGCAGTGGCTATAGGAGTGGATGCACTTGAACAATCCTGCATTCCAAATTTCTTCAACAAATTTCTGGTGTACTTAGATTGACAAATAAAAGTTCCTTCTTCATTCTACTTGACTTGAAGGCCCAGAAAATAGTTAAGTTCTCCCATCATACTCATTTGATATCTTGAATGCATCAGTTTGGCAAACTTCTTACAAAGTCTGTCATTTGTAGAACCAAAAATGATATCATCAACATATATTTACACCAAAAGTAAGTCATTTCCATGGTTGAGATAGAACAGTGTTTTGTCAATAGTTCCTCCGTTAAATCCACTTTCCAGAAGAAACTGAGCATGTCTCATATCATGCTCTTGGAGCTTGCTTAAGGCCATAAAGTGCTTTATCAAGCCTGTAGACATGATTTGGAAATTTAGAATCTACAAGGTCTGGAGGTTGTTCAACGGATACTTCCTCTTCCAATTCTCCATTAAGAAAAGCACTTTTCACATCCATTTGAAAGACTTTAAACTTCTTGTGAGCAACATAAGCCAAAAATATTCTTATGGCTTCCAATCTAGCAACTGGTGCAAATGTTTCATCATAATCAATTCCCTCCTATTGAGAGTATCCTTTTGCAACCAGCCTTGCTTTGTTCCTTGTAATTATGCCATCACTGTCAGTTTTGTTTCTGAACACCCATTTTGT
The DNA here is from genome assembly GCF_009905375.1 of Apium graveolens. Taxonomy (NCBI): domain Eukaryota; kingdom Viridiplantae; phylum Streptophyta; class Magnoliopsida; order Apiales; family Apiaceae; genus Apium; species Apium graveolens. The sequence continues at coordinate 92,827,721 of NC_133652.1, forward strand.
ACCAACAACTGATCTGTTCCTTGGTCTTGGCACTAGGGTCCAGACTTTATTTCTTTCAAATTCATTTAACTCTTCTTGCATTGCTTGCACCCAATCAGCATCTTGAAGAGCTTCTTCCACTTTCTTTGGTTCAGTCTGAGAAAGAAAAGAATGATAAAGACATTCATTTGATGTAGTTGTTCTAGTTCTGACACCCGCATCAGGATTTCCAATAATTAAGTCAGGTGTATGTGCTTTAGTCCACTTCCTTGCAGATGGAAGGTTTTCTCTAGAACTGGATGCTCCCCCATGATCCATACTGTCTCCATCAACATTTTCTGATGCTCCCCCTGAAATTATGCTCTCTGAGTTGGATCCTTCATTATTTGAGTTTCCAGAAATATCAGAACATGAGTTTCCAAAATTATCAGAACTTGGCCCATCAGAACTTGAAGAGCCTGTTGTAGGTTCTGATGCTTCTTGAGATGTGGTTGGATCTTCAGTATGCTCCCCCTGCACAGGTGCATTCTCCTTAGGCGTACTCACCACAGTTTCAATAACATCAGAGTTTAATCCATCAGAGTTTGCAGTATCAGGATTTACAGAATCAGAATTTAAAACTTTATTTTCGAATCTCAGCTGATCATGATCATTGAAATCTTCAAGTCCAGTAATCTTCTTATCATCAAAAGAGATATTGATAGATTCCATGACAACCCTTGTTCTTAAATTGTAGACTCTGAAGGCTTTTGTAGAAAGTGGATATCCAACAAAAATTCCTTCATCAGCTTTTAGTTCAAATTTGGATAGCTGTTCGGGATGAGTCTTAAGAACAAAACACTTGCATCCAAATACATGAAAATACTTCAGATTTGGCTTCTTTTTCTTTATCATCTCATATGGTGTTTTTCCATGCTTGTTGATAAGTGTTGAATTCTGAGTAAAACAATCAGTCTGCACAGCTTCAGCCCAAAAGTAGGTTGGCAACTTTGCTTCATCAAGCATAGTTCGTACAGCTTCAATAAGAGTTCTATTCTTTCTTTCAACAACTCCATTTTGTTGTGGAGTTCCAGGAGCAGAAAATTTCTGCTTTATTCCATGGTCTTTGCAGAACTCTTCCATGATCAAATTCTTGAACTCAGTGCCATTATCACTTCTTATAATCTTCACAGAATCTTTGACCAATTTATCCAGTTGCTTGACATGATCAATCAAGATAGATGTAGTTTCACTTTTTATGTGCAAGAAATACACCCATATGTATCTGGTGAACTCATCCACTATGACCATAGCATATTTCTTGTTTACAATAGACATGACATTAACTGGACCAAATAGATCAACATGTAGTAGGTGATAAGGCTCAAGAATTGATGATTCAGTCTTGCTCTTGAATGAAGATTTTCTTTGTTTTGCCTTCTAACATGAATCACAAAGGCCATCTGGAGTAAATACTGATTTTGGCAGTCCTCTCACAAGATCTTTCTTGACTAGTTCATTTATATTGTTAAAATTTAAATGAGAGAGTTTCTTGTGCCAATCCCAGCTTTCTTCAATTGATGCTCTACTTAACAGACAGATTGCAGAACCATCGGTACTTGTTGAAAGCTTGGCTTCATAAATGTTACCATGCATGTATCCTTTCAGAACAACTTTGCCTATAGATTTGCTTACAACTTCACAGTGTTCTTCAAAGAAATCCACATGCTAACCTCTGTCACAGATTTGACTCACACTCAACAGATTGTGTTTAAGTCCTGAGACCAGAGCTACTTTTTCAATGATGACATTCCCAAGATTGATATTACCATATCCCAGAGTTTTTCCAATGTTTCCATCTCCATAAGAAACACCTGGGCCAGCTTTCTCCATAAAGTCTGATAGCAGGGCTTTATTTCCAGTCATATGTCCTGAACATTCACTGTCCAGAACTAGGATGTTCTTCATGTTGCCCTTTAAGTCAGCAGTATCAGAACTGCTATCAGCATTTGCCATCAAGGCATAGTTTTCCTCATCCTCAGAATCTGAAGCATCTGACCAGCTTTTCTTCTTTGTGACAAGAGCCTTTCCTTTGTCATTTTTCCCTTTTCTATAATCTGGAGTTTTAGATATATTTGATAATGTCATGTCTAATATGATTCATATTTAGTTTTCAGATCTTACTTAAATAGGACAAATCAGTACTTAACTGAAATCAGCACTTATACTGAAGTCAGAACTTAAGTCGTCAGTACTTAAGGTTCAGGAGATATTTATCAGAAGATAATATCAGGATTTGAAGGAAACGTTCAGATAATAAGGAAGGCAGCTGATTTACAGGAAGAGAAGATCGAGACAACCATAAGAAGAGATATGCATGAAGAAGGAATTCTATGAAGAATAGAATACTTGGAAGAAAAGATATCTGATTGATATATTTTAGGAAGCAGAATTATATTCCATATCAATTAGCGATTATCTTGTAACTGTGTAGTATATAAACACAGACATAGGGTTTACACTATAAGTGTTATTATAATCGAGAAGATTATTCATTGTAACCCTAGCAGCTCTCGTGATATTTGTTCATCATTGAGAGAGGACAGTTCCATACTGTAACAGAGTTTATTATTTTGAATAAAGTTTGCTTTCTGTTAGTTGAGTTATTAACATTCGATTTGATTGTGCTATACACTGTATTCACCCCCCTCTACAGTGTGTGTGACCTAACAAGTGGTATCAGAGCCTATCTGTTAACACACAAACAGTTTAAGATCCAAAAATAATCATGTCTGAAGTAGAAACTACAACTAAGCCCACCAAAACTGAAGAACCTCCAAAGACACAAATCCAAAGCCGATATGAGACTATTAGAGTTCCCATATTGAGACCATCTGAATATCCCATATGGAAGGTGAGGATGACCATGTTTCTGGAAGCTACAGATCCAGAATATCTTGATAGAATCAAGGAAGGGCCTCACAAACCAACCAAGCTCACTGTTGCAGTTGCAAGTGAAGCAGCAAAGTCAATACCAAAGGAAAAGAGTGATTACACTGCTGAAGATATCGCATCAATTGCTAAGGATGCTAAGGTACGACACTTACTGCATAGTGCCATTGATAATGTAAAGTCAAACAGGGTAATAAACTGCAAGACTACAAAGGAGATATGGGATGCCTTGGAAACAAGATGTCAGGGATTTGATACGATTAAGAAGAACAGGAAGAAAATACTCACTCAAGAGTATGAACACTTTGACTCAAAGGCTAATGAGTCATTGACTGATTTATATGATAGATTTGTCAAACTCTTGAATGATTTGTCACTGGTTGATAAGGAGTATGATCTTGAATATTTAAACCTTAAATTCCTGTTGGCTCTTCCTGAAATCTGGGATTTAAAGGCAACAACAATAAGAGACAACTATAATCTTGATGAAACAACTCTTGATGAAATTTATGGGATGCTCAAGACTCAGAACAAAGAAGCAAGAGGAAAGGAGGAAAGTCAAGGATAGTTGCTCTTAAGGCTGAAGAAGAATCCCCCAAGGCAGCTACCTCAAGGAACGGCAAGGGTAAAGCTCTCTTCACAAAGTCTGATACTGAGTCATCAAGTTCTGAAAGTGATGATGACTCAGAATCTGAAAGCTTGCCTGAGACGGATGCTGATGAAGAGATGATGAAGCTGTGTGCTCTTATGGTGAAAGGAATCACAAAGATTGCATACAAGAAGTTCAGGAAGGGAAAGAAGTTTTCCAGGAAAGGTGCAAGTTCTGATAAGAAGAATTTCAGAAAATCTGAGGGCAAAGGAGGAAAGTCTGACAGAGGAGATTATACAAATGTCAAATGCTACAACTGTGGTGAGAAAGGCCACATATCTCCTGATTGCAAGAAAATGAAGAGTGACAAAGGCAAGGCTCTTGTCACAAAGAACAAAAGCTGGACAGACACCTCAGATTCTGAAAGTGAGGAAAATTATGCCTTGATGGTAAATGCTGATATGGCAAGTGCTGAAAGCAGTTCTGAAGCTGCTGAGTTAAAGGTACCTCAAACTACTTATGCCTTTCATACTGATGATATTAATGAGTTGAGAAGATATCATAAAACCATGTTCATTGGCTATAGAGATCAAACTTTAACATGTGAAAGATTAACTTCTGAAAATCTTGTTTGCAAAAAGAGGAATGATTATTTAGAAAAAGAGTTAGTAATATTCCATCAAACTCAGAAAGATAGAGATGATGATTTCTATGTTAGAGATGAAGTGCTTAAAATGAATGAATCTCTAAAAGCTGAGTTAGAAAAGGAAAGTGAGATTATTAGGACTTGGACTAACTCTGGCAGAATAACTCAGAATTTGTTAAGTAGTGAAAACTGGAAAGAGGGCTTAGGTTATGGAGAGGATAAGAATGATAAAGGAACTATAGATATTAAGCCTATAGTTGTTAAACAAAAGCCAAAGATAAAACCTGTTAAGTTTGTAGCTGTAAAGTCTGATACTGAGAAATCAGAAGTTAAAAAGGAATCAACTTCTGACAAACTAAAACATGAAAAGACGACTGAAGTAAATGTAGGCTTAATGAAAAAGAAGCAGCTTAAGCATAAGCTGGAAGATGTTAAGAATACAAACAAGGTAAAATCACCTAGGAAAAATAGGAATGGAAAGGAAGGTGTGAATAAAAGCAATGATTATAAGTCTGTTCCTAATGCTCCTAGAAAAACATGTCATAACTGTGGAAGTCCTAATCATTTGGCTTCTTTTTGCAGGAAAAATATGAATATAAACTCCTTACCCTCAAAGTCAGGAGTTAAGAGTCAGTCTGTTAGATATAAGCCACAAAATCCTTGTTTTCATTGTGGTAGTTTATGGCATTCCATTTATACTTGTAAGGAATATCATAGTCTGTACTATGATTATTATCAAATAAAACCTTCTTTAAAGAAAGTTAGCATTGTTCCTTCTAGTGTAAGTTCTGATTCAAAGTCTGATAGTGTAAATTCTGATAAGAAAAATGTTAACATAAACTCTGATGCTAAATCCGCTGCAAATGTTAACAAACTTAATAAGGCCAAAGGATCCAAGCAAGTCTGGGTCCTTAAAACTAATCATTAGTGGTCTTCGTGATTGCAGGGCAACAGGAAAAACATCCTAGTTCTGGACAGTGGATGTTCAGGACATATGACAGGAAATAAAGCCCTGCTATCAGACTTTGTGGAGAAGGCTGGCCCAAGTGTTTCTTATGGAGATGGCAACATTGGTAAAACATTGGGATATGGCAATATCAATCTCGGGAATATCATCATTAAAGAAGTAGCTCTGGTCTCAGGACTTAAACACAATCTGCTGAGTGTCAGTCAAATCTGTGACAGAGGTTATCATGTGGATTTCTTTGAAGAACACTGTGAAGTTGTAAGTAAATCTACAGGCAAAGTTGTTCTGAAAGGATACATGCGTGGTAACATTTATGAAGTCAAGCTTTCAACAAGTACTGATGGTTCTGCAATCTGTCTGATGAGTAGAGCATCAATTGAAGAAAGCTGGAATTGGCACAAGAAACTCTCTCATTTAAATTTCAACAATATAAATGAACTAGTCAAGAAAAATCTTGTGAGAGGACTGCCAAAGTCAGTATTTGCTCCTGATGGCCTTTGTGATTCTTGTCAAAAGGCTAAACAAAGGAAATCCTCATTAAAGAGCAAGACTGAATCATCAATTCTTGAGCCTTATTACCTTCTACATGTTGATCTATTTGGTCCAGTAAATGTCATGTCTATTGCAAAGAAGATATATGCTATGGTCATAGTGAATGAGTTCACCAGATACACATGGGTGTATTTCTTGCACACAAAAAGTGAAACTGCATCTATCTTGATTGATCATGTCAGGCAACTGGATAAATTGGTCAAAGATTCTGTGAAAATAATAAAAAGTGATAATGGTACTGAGTTCAAGAATTTGATAATGGAAGGGTTCTGCAAAAACCATGGAATCAAGCAGGAATTTTCTGCTCCTGGAACTCCACAGCAAAATGGAGTTGTTGAAAGAAAGAATAGAACTCTCATTGAAGCTGCACGTACAATGCTTGATGAAGCAAAGCTTCCAACCTATTTCTGGGCTGAAGCTGTGCAGACTGCTTGTTTTACTCAGAATGCAACACTCATTAACAAGCAAGGAAAGACACCATATGAGATGGTGAAGAATAAGAAGCCAAATCTGAAGTATTTTCACGTATTTGGATGCAAGTGTCTTGTTTTTAAGACTCATCCTGAACAGCTATCCAAATTTGATCTAAAAGCTGATGAAGGAATCTTTGTTGGATATCTACTTTCCACAAAAGCCTTCAGAGTCTATAACTTGATAACAAGAGTGGTCATGGAATCTATCAATGTCTCCTCTGATGATAAGAAGATTACTGGACTTGAAGATTTTATTGATCATGATCAGTTGAGATTTGAAAATGAAGACTTAAATTCTGATGCTGAAAATCCTGACAGTCTAAATCCTGATACTGCAAACTCTGATGGATTAAACTCTGATGTTATTGAAACTGTGGTGACTACGCCAAAGGAAGATGCACCTATGCAGGGGGAGCATACTCAAGATACAACTACATCTCAAGAAGCATCAGAACATACATCTGGCTCTTCAAGTTCTGATTCATCAAGTTCTGATAAGCGAAGTTCTGATAGTTCTGAGAACTTAAATTCTGAAGGATCCAACTCAGAGAGCATAGTTTCAGGGGGAGCATCAGAAAATGTTGATGAAGATAGCATGGATCATGGGGAAGCATCCAGTTCTAGAGAAAACCTTCCATCTGCAAGGAAGTGGACTAAATCACATACACCTGACTTAATTATTGGAAATCCTGATGCAGGTAATCCAGTTCAACACTCAATGACAAAGCACATCAGCATTAGGTATCACTTCATAAGGGAATATGTGGATGAAGGTACAATGGAATTGCACTTTGTTCCAACAGATCAACAACTAGCAGATATCTTCACAAAACCACTATGTGAAGCTACTTTTACAAGATTGGTAAATGAACTTGGAATGGTTTCAGGTTCTTTCTCTAAATCTGCTTAGTTTTGTTCTGATGCATCGGACTTTATGATCAGTATTTACAGAAATTACTCTCTTTGTGTATTATGTGCTTAATTGAAAATTGCCTAAGTACTGATTGTTGTCTGATATTTATTTTTAAACTCTGATAGTGATATGACTGTTTATGTGCCTATTCAATCCTATGAGGATAACTGTGCTAAATGCTGACCTAGTAGTCTTTAACATACTAGAGATCCCATGTTAGCAGTATTTATTTATGTGGAAATCTATTGACATAAGCAAATTCTGATATTGAGCTTAGTCACGTTTACTTTGTCTATCTTATTACTAAGTCAAAAACTAGAATAATGCTTCTCATCTGTTAAGTTCTGATGTTAGTAAATCTGATGAATGTACTAAGTACTGATAAACCTCACTCATCAAAAGAAAAAGTAAATGAAAAAGAAGTTAAAATCAGGTACTCCTTCGAGGTCTAGAGTAAAAATGTGGAAGGGACGACCCAAGTGCATTGCTGGTATTAAGTAATATGCATCAGAAAAGCAAATAATTATTTTTCTTGGTGACTTTTTACACTCTATGACTACTGGAGAAATACTCTGTTAATAGCATAAATTCTGATAAGCAGTCGTGACTCACTTACACAAAGAAGCCACTGTAAAATGGAATTTCAAAAGATGCATAAAATAAGCACAAAACATTTGAGGTGGACTCATGCATGAACTCATTCAATAGTAGGCTTCAGAATAATGACAGATTTTAAGCACAGTTTTAGTTATGCCTTATTTCTAAGATGTACTAAAGTGAATCAGACTTTACTCTTTGTCTAATATTTTGCTTACTGCACACACTTACACTCCATATGAATGATGAAAATTACTGTGGCGTTCAATATTGTTTTAGATGAATAGTTTATGTGTCAGATTGCATAAATTCTGAGGACAGGTTCTGATGGAAGTTCTAATGATTAAGTTCTGAAGAACCGAAATCAGAATTTTTATGAAGAATCACAGAGATAGGCATTCATTTTTTGAGTTGAGAAATCATGTTATGATGACTGTTAAGTTCTGATATAAGTCTAAGTTCTGATATTAAATTCTGATCCTTTACTTGGCTTATTTATGGTTACAATCTGAAATAGTCTCCTTTTCAATCAGAATATGTTTGGGTGGAATATTAACAGTCAATCTAATTAGGGTTAGTAGAACACGTACATGCACAGTAATTTTTTTTTCTTGTTTGTTGTGCGCATTAAACCCTGTTTTACTTTTCCAATGACTGTTTTTCTTCTTCCCAGTCTAGGGAGATGAGGTAGAATTATTTCTACCTATCAGCATTAAATTTCCTTGCGTCTTCTGGCATTCTCTTGCCTATATAAACCAACACCTCAAATCAGCCTACACATCATTTCTTTTCTCACACACTCACTCTCCTTTCATTCATACCAACACAAACATGGTCAACTACAATATGTTTTTGAACTATGAAACCTTCAACATGGAGTTGAGCTGTGACGACTGGTAGCAGGAATGGCACGTAACTGTCATTCCTGATGAGATTTGGGACTCGGTTCCCCGGGAGGTTCTCACACACCTCATGTTCTTTTACATGGACTACCATCGCCATCTGGAGCGATTGGAAGAAGAAAGGCTGGATGCTCTCCGCCAACAAGAGCGAATCATTCGACTCGCTATTCTTTTTGTAGAGAGTCGGAAGAAGAAATAATTTATTTTCTTCTTCCTGTTTTTCTTCATCGTCAGCTTTGTCCGGCTTTTTAGCCAAGGACAAAAGCTGTTGATGTTAGGTTTAGTAGCTTAGGACAATCTTGTAATGCTCTGATATAATTTTAATTTCATGGATGTATTCTCTTAATATATTAATGGAATTTCTTATTCTTGCAAGATTCTGTTCTGAGATGTTTGCAATTTTACTGCACTTTTAAATCCTGATATATCAATATTTTGATGACCATTTTAATTATTGATTTAAATTAAGTTCTAATTTTAAAATATCAGTACTTGTTTACTTGCTTTATTTTGGTCATTCTCACACTCGAAATTTTTACAGAATATTGGTTTTGCAGTGAAAATTATTGAATAAGTGGGAACAGTTTAAATTTTGAATTAAAACTGACTTACCTCAATTACTGGGATTATTGGGTAAGTGGAACGGTTTTTCCTTGAAAAACTGCATGTGATATGTAATAACCCCAATTTTTGGGAAATTTTTGAAACCCTTATGAATAGTGTTTTTGCTGAATGAGAAAACTTTTCATGCCACACTATGTAGGGGTTCTGATATGGATATTCTGAGATTTTATTAGTACTTTATATGGGATATAAGTGTATGTAAAGATCGTCAGAATCCAAATCCGAACACTTTGATTTTTCTCGGAAATACACTAGATACGGAAAGATTTGAGAAAAAGGTAACAGGATAAAAAGGATTTAAATTAAAGGATTATAGGAGAGGATCATAAAAGGAATATAATATATTGAGAAAGGTTAAGGGAACCTAAGTAATAAGATCCCGGGTATGATCCTTCAAACGATAAACGAAAACGAAAGTTAAGCGAACCGTATAACAGATCAGCGGTCATTAGGCAAACAATTAGGAAGTTAATCAAAGGGATTAGAGAGGATGATGTCACCCAACCAATGAGAAGAGGACAAGGAGGGGAGGATGACATCATGAGGATGACACAAGCATGACATGGGAAGGAAGGAGATGTGGTGGCTTTTTAACCACACAAAATCAAGGGCAACTAGGTAATTTACTAAAACAAACACAAAAATCAAACCAACCAAGCCAAGCAAATCATTTTTCATCAAAATCAAAAAGAAACCAAGGCATTGTTCTTCATGCTCTCGGCCAAAACAGAACCAGAACACTAAAACTGCTGTATCTCCTTCATTTCTCACTCAAATATTGTGTTCTATAGCTCATTGGAAAGGTATTGAGATGGCCTACAACTCTTGTTCACAAGTCTCGTCCAAATAATCATGGTAAGATCCTCATTTTTACAGTTCTTTAAATCGGACTTTTAGAAACTTCAAAGCCTAACTTTGTGTTCTTGATTTCTTTGGAAAGATCAAGCTTGTAGGAGGCTCCCTAAGGCTTCCTAGCAACTTAACACCTCCCAAGGAAGGTATAAACTTCAAACCCTATCCTTTACTTTATTTGTTAGTAAGTTTAATGGTTGGTGTTGTGAAATGAGAAGCATGGATTGTGATTATTAGTAGTTTGGTTTGATTTGGAAGTGTTTTTGGTAATTGAAGCTTGATTATAGTTCATAGGTCGTGATTGTGGTTGTTTGAGTTGAAAACCTTGGATATTATGGACTGATGTGGTATGGTTTAGGTGAAGTTTTGTTGTATTGATGGTTATGAGTTGGTTGGTGGTTAATTGGAGTAGTTTAAACATTGGTAATCGCGTAAACATAGCCGTCGTAACGTCCGATTTTCTTTGGACTGTTTTTGTGCATAACATTAGGACCCGAGAACCCCCTGCTAGATTATGACCACTGCCATGTTTAGATAGCTCATGTTACGAGCTTCGTTTTGATATGTAGTTCGTTCGATTCCGATGCACGGTTTAGGAGAAACGACCGTTTCAAGTAACGGCGTTTCGCGAACGAAACTTTTCCCCTCGTCTTACTTTGAAACATAGGTTAAAGACCAAAAAGGGTTAATTAATGCATGAAACATTTATGGTAAGTGTGTTAGGCAGTTGGTAAGACACTCGCGAAGGAATCGCCTTAAAACTCGTAAAGGTTAAATTATTAAAAATGGTGGAGCCGAGGGTACTCGAGTGACTTAAGAGAATCAGTAAGCGCAAAACGAGCGTTAGAGTCTGAGTTGGTTAGAGTATAGATTTACAAGTGACTTTGGTTTAATTCCAACTTACTTGTTGTTTATAGGTTACCAGACTCGTCCCGAGCCATTCGTAACCCCCAGTCGCTCAGGCAAGTTTTCTACCCGATATACTGTTGTTGTGATGTAAATATATGTATATGCATTATCTTGTGATAGTGCATGATTGTTATTAGCAAATTTTGCGATATATTGGAGCATGCTGATATGGTATATATGCATGTCTGTTTCGTAATCTGGTTATCTATCTGTTGATTTCAATGCTTATAGTTGCATAATACCTATGCTAGAAATAAGCAAGTAGTTGCGTATACCCTTAGTATAGGGGATAAAAGGTGAACATATTTCTAAACCGGGAGTCGATGTTCCCGAGTATATTATATATATATATATTTATATATATATGGATATAGTTTTTAAAACTATGGATCGAATAAGGTTTATTCGATACCTTTATTTTACTTAATTGAATATTAATTTGAGTATTCATTCGAGGGCTTATGACTCAGTTTATTTTATTATTTGAATATTATTTGAATATTCATTCGAGGGCTTATGACTCAGTTTATATTATTATTGAATATTACTTGGATATTCATTTGAGGATGTATGACTCCTTTATTTTATGAATATTATTTATAGTATTCATTCGAGGTATTATGACTCCGCTTATTACTTAATAATATTCTTTATTGTATTAAAGAATAAGGTGTCGATAATCAAACTTACTTTTGATTATTCAAATAAAGATATTACTTTCGTATAAGTATATCTTTGATTATTTGCTATTCATTTCAAGTATAAGTTTTAATACTTCTACTTCAATTATTTTATAAAGATTATTTTTTATGGGAATATTATTTAAATAATAATATTCAGACATTTTCTAAATATTCTGGGGACTGATTTACTTCATTAAATCAGCTTCACTCCAAACACTCTTTAAAGTGTTTTCGAGTCTTCAAAATGATTTTTAAAAGTCAGAGCGGATCCCAAAACTCATTTTTATATTTAAGATCCTCCTTTCGAAGGGGATTTAAATACTCGCTCAAAACCTGAGGGATCCGGCTCTGTGGTGTGTTTTATATTCGCAACAAGGTTGCTGTTTTGATAAATGAATTGATTACTTACCCAACACTCGGGAAGTAAAATTCTTGGAACAAGTTAATCCATTAACAGGCATCGCCTGGGAAATATCGGTGAGTTCTCCTTTCCAAATAGATACGACTTCTTGGTGGAGCCGTATCAACAAGTTTCTACTTGGGGAAAGTGGGGACAAGCTTTACGTTTCAGAGTCATGGATTTCATCTGAACTAGGAGTGACGTAAGTGGCCGAGTAGCGCCGGCCCAGCCTTATTATATTGGCCCAAATGGCCTGGAAGTTCCGCTAAGGCGGTCCATTCCTTAGGAGTTCAGTGTTCGGTTGACAAGTAAATCCGACAGGTTCTCCTCTACATGTAGAAAATGGTGGGGTTGTACTACTACGACTGATCATCATAAGTGGTCTTCCTGGCGCGGCAAACTCCCGTAATGAGTTCATCATCCAATTGGATAATTTCTGCAACACTACCCAGAGCACTTCGATAGAAAGGCTACGGTTGGGCGATTGTTGAGTGTTGGCAGGGTCAAGTTTTCAAAATGATGTTTACATCAAATGAAGTATCTCGTAACTTCATTTTATTTTGATAATATTTTAAAGATTTAATCTATTCAAATCTTGCCTTATAGTCTCATCTATGTGATGAACTTTTGAAGCTAATTATAACTTGAACGGTGGTAGTTCAAGTAGTATTTGGGAAAGATATAAGTATATTGGGGTATCTTGTAACTTCATCTTTTAAACTTATATCTAATTAATAATTGTATTATGAATGACAAAGATTTTCAGAAAAATGTTGAGACAAGGTTAGATATATGAGATCACCTTGCAACGATAATTTTTTTTTATACAGTTATACACTGGGACTTTGTGTATATTGTGCATGGAAGAGGACTTCCAATATTTTGAAAAGTATATATGTATATATATATACTGAATATTTTGCGACTTCATCGCATTAAGATATCAACTTGGTTCATTTCTTTTGACCAAGACTTTCATGAGTACTATGAGAAGGCTCATATATTGTTAATCATTATACATATTATTTTGGTGGGCTTGCTGCTCACCCTTGCTTTCTTCTTTTATCACACAACATCAGATAGACAAGATGAACCGGACCAAGCTCCCGATTCGCAAGAGGTTAGGAGACGTTCCGCAGTTTTCTAGAAGCACTGATGCCGCCATAGCTGAGGTAGGAACTACCAATAGGCTAGGCTTTCAACTTTTGATGTATCAGATTATGTATATTTATGAATTGTAATAATGGCAAAGAAATGTAAATTTATTCAGAAACCTGTTTAAGGTGTATTGGCATATAATTGTGGAATAAAACGACTTGTGATTATTTTTGGATATTCATCTCTGAGACTATAACTTGTGGTGTGTGTGTTTATTGTGGGGTCACAGTACAGAGTAGTTGATTATTTATTAAGATTGGGTGTTGTTAAGGAAAATGGAACTCGTGACAACCCGGATCCCCGACCCCGGATTTGGGGGTGTTACAGAAATGGTATCAGAGCCAAGCGTTATAAACCTCAGAGATGATGGGACGTTAAGATAATAAGTTCACTAAGATAATAAGAACTCTTGCCAAGTTCATAGTCGGACTACCTAACGTAGTACTGACAGTTAAAACCCTTATGGGAACCCTTATAAATGTAGCGATAGAAGCGTAGTTCGTTATCGTATACGGTAGCGGGACTCCGAACCCTGAAGTTGAGGAACATCAACGCGATGATGTTTTATTACTAATTGGAGATCAGATTGTGGATCCAATAGAGCGTCCTAACGCAGGACCGGATGGTGTTGATATTGAGGATGTAGCGGTTGAGGATGTTGTCCTAGAAGGGATAGTTGCTGAGGAGGATCCCATGGAGGATCCTGACGAGATTGGATAAAGGACCACTGATGAATTGATGACCCTGGTTGGGTCGACTACCAGAGGTAGGATTGGCCGGTCACTACCAGAGGTTCGTTCAAGTTTGTAAAGATAGTAGCCCCTTTAACGCGGCTTACTCGTAAGACTGAGAAGTTCGAATGGACAGAGAAATGCGAGAACAACTTTTAAGAACCGAAGCAAAGGTTGGTGACGTTCCCTATGTTGGCGTTGCCGGATGGAAAATGAGATTTTGTGATTTGTAAGTGACGCTTCGCATAAGGAATTAGGGTGCTTCTTATATAGCACAGCAAGATAATCGCGTCTGCGTCAAGACAATTAAGGGAATTTAAAATTCGATATCCCCACCCATGAGCTTGGGCTCGTGGCAATAGTTTTGCCCTAAAGATTTGAGGCACTACTTGTATGGAGAGAAGTGTGAGATTCACAAACCATAGGAGCTCTAGTACATTCTTACGTAGAAAGAGCTCAACATACGCCAGAGGAGGCGGTTAGAGCTAATCAAGAATTATGATTGAGAGATTCTTTATCATTCGGGGAAAGCCAATATGGTGGCTGATGCCCTTAGTAAAAAGGAGAGACTCAAGATGATAATGTTTTTTGGAGAGTTTATAAGAGATTTTGAGAAAATGGAAATAGTAGTGAAGGTAACCGGAGCCGGTACCGAAAAGCTGTTTGAGATAGCAATACAGCCCGAAGTATTGGAAAAGAACATATTGTGCCAGTAAAAGTGATGAATGAAGGCAGAGAGCCAACAAATAGGTATGAGATTAATACCGAGAGTGATGATAAGGGAATAATGAGGTATTCTTATAGAATTTGGGTTCCAAAGGTTTAAGAGCTTAAAGATGAAATCTTAGATGAAAGCTAGTTTGAGGAATAAGAGTTAGAGCAAACCCTGAACGTGATAGTCAGGGAGGTTGCCACCAAGACAAAAGGAACCCATAACATGATGAAGTGGAAAATGAGGATTTAAATTATGTAAGATGACCCCAATTATGGGGAGTAGGAAGAAATATTTAGACTGAGGAAATAAAAGTCGAGTAAGGACAGGAGACCCGAGATGGTACCCCTATACGGCAATTCATGGACCTGTCTAAAGAGAACTTAGACTATTATCCCCAACCACCACCCTGAGGAGACAGTGCGGTGGGAAATTCTTTCATGACCTTTAAGTCGCTAAGCTCTCAGAGTTCCAAGGAACAAGCTGACCCAGTCGAGGCAAGAGCCTGGCTAAAGGAAATAGATGAATCATTTGAGATTCTAAATGATTGATGAACCACAAAAGACTGTTTTGTCACTTACCCTCCTAAGAGAGAGACCACCCGCTGGTGAAAGGCCAAGGAAGGCACGGAGCAAGAGATTATAATAAACTGATTTAAGTTCAGTCAATTGTTTTCAGGAAAGTACTTCTCAAGGTTATGGAGATAGTGTAAAAGCTTAAGAGCCAGAACAAAGGCAGACGAGTATGATGAATTATGAATCTAAGTTGTAAAAGTTATCAAGATTCATTCTGAAGACACGAATCCAGAATGATGGGATGTTTGAAATCAATGCTTATGTTGTGTTGGTTCATGAAATAACGATAAGAGAAAGGAATATAAAGGCAAGAGAGTTTGAGGAATGATAAGGGAGTTGGGTATGAGGAAACCCTAAAGACTCGTAGAAATAGAAATAGAAAAGTAGGTAATCGTCCGGATGAGAGTGATTCACCATGAGTTAAATTGATGGTTGAAGGTATAAGAGATACATATATTTTATCCCCTGTAAGTTGGGAAGATTCGAGGAAACCTTGAGATAATTCGAAGGATAAATAATGAGACGCGGATAGACTGAGGAGACAAGAAAGTAAGGAATTAAGAAAATTGGGTGAAGGAAGTGACCTTCAAGAAGGTAAAGTGTAAGACCGGTGGCATGATACCCAGAAAGGGAGACGCCAGATATGAAAGATATCCCAACATTGAGATGACTGTTGAGATAAACAACAAAAGTAAATAAGGAATTATTAAGAAGAAGTTCACGTTGAACATGACCAATATCTTCCAGAACATCCATGTTATCATTACCAAATCAAGAAAGAAAAGTGGATGACCATTGTTATCTTTTGGAGGCCATATGGATTGACCTCAATTTGAATAAGGATGCTATTATGAAGTTAGGTATAGACTATCGAGGTGGGAATGATTGAATAAGACACCCTTATCAGGGATATATGACTTGATTTATCCATGAAAGGATGCAGGTACCTTTTAAAGGTGGAATTAAGGATAGAACATCGATAACTTAAAATGAATCCTAGGGGAATGCATAAAGGTTGGAATTTCACCCTTAATAGGGACAGTATGAGTTTTGACAGTATGATTTGGAAAGGGTTAATGTAGCAACAACCTTTAAGAATCAGTGGAGAAATTTTTCAGAAGTATATAGACAATGGTTCTAGTAATAGTAAATGGTATTTTAATATGCCCTGTATCTAGGGAATACAGGAGAAACGATTGAAGGATAACCTTAGAGGTTTTACAAGGAGAAAGGTAATATTCAAAATTTTCAAGAATAGAAATGTTGATTAAGGAAATATGACGTAATTATAATGTTGCCAAGTGGGGCACGTGTTAAACCACGAGAAAGTATGGATCGAACCAGTAATGGTCGAAATTATTCAGGGTAATTAGGACTTAAGATAAAAGATGTTCTAATTATGATTGAGAGTCAGTCATGACAGTGATTAACCTCTAAAGACTGAGGCAATAACTTATGGAAAAATGGTGATTTTTTTTTTACTCATCAGATTTTAAGGAAAGCATTTTCACATAAGCTGTGATTGAAATAAGGTAGAAAATTTATTTGGAGAAGGTTAAAGTGACATTGACTGTAAGGAAATTTTACTATCAGGAAAGGCCAAAGAGGTGGCCGACACTTTAAAGGTAAGAGGATAATTATAGGCGCTTGTGCCAAAAGAATACAGTGATGATGGTTAAAACTGTGAAGGTTGTAATATGGTTTGGAAGATTGACATTCCTTCTGATGACTGTGCAATACCCAGCCGTAATAGTAGTTGGTAAAGGTTTAATTCGTGTAATCGCCATGAGTGGGCTATCTATCTTAGAAGGTACTATCTTGAGAATGAGCCTGGACCATGTTTCAAAAGGACTAAACGAACCTTTGAGATCAGGAGTGTTCTTCATGAATCAGAAATGGTGATTATGTTACCTCCTTAGAAGGATTTGATACGACATGTATGGACTCCGTATGGTTAGCTATTAAGATTTCATGGAAAATGAATGATGACAGTGGGTCAGTGGTGGACCATAGTAAGGCAGCAATGATTCTGCGAGTAACGAGCTGATTACAACCGTGAGAGTTATATTGGAATGGATGTTGAGATTGAGTACCACTAAACGGGTCGTGGTAGTGTATAAGTTATCATTGATAGACTAATTAAGTAGAGTATCTACCTATTGAATATTTATTCCCTCTTATGAAAAGAGAGTCGTATTACTATATGAGGAAGGTTGCGGTGCAAGCATAGAACTCTAGTAACGGTGATGTCTAAAATGAGATCCCAGGTTCGATTTTCGAAATCGAGGGAGTTTCAAAGGTGATTGTGTATAAGCTCGAGGAAGAGCATGGGTCCATAGAATGATGGACGGAATAAAAATATTTAGGCATGGGAAATACGATGCTATAATACTTGATGCTGATATAAATACGTATATGTTTTGTTCTCCTATGACAAACCTCTATAGTTCAGAGGTAGGTTCCAAGCCAGATATTTTGTGGCAGTATATTTTTTTTATATATACAATTCTCTTCAGTTCGTTCTTTTCTCTTCTTTTCATTTCATGTAAGTTGAGAAGAACAACCCTTCCAGAAGGGGAGGTATTGCCGAATGACTGTCTATCTGTGTGATAGAAGCCTAGTAGGATACCAACTATTGTTTAATTGCTTGTCAAGTACTAAAGGCTGGCCACCTTCTGTACTAACTATGCGAGATAACAAGTGTTCATGATCATAGTGATCTCTCAATAAATTCTTTTACTTCTAAATGAAGGATTAAGCTTTCAAAAATAGAAACAGCTGAAAAAGGAGTAGTAAAGTTATGGTGGTATTCAGAATGGGAACACATTCGTAATACTAAGGTTGACGTGGTTATTAAAAGGTTATAGAACGCTAACGAGCAAAAGTATAACCAGTATAATATTAGGAACGGAAGGTAGTAGCGATTACGAACTCGAAAAGAATGGGTATTGAGAAGCAAAAGCTCTAATGCTAAACGCTATAATGAGAGTCTGTGCAATAGACTTGAAAAAATTTGGAATGATCACTTAACGCGGATTTAGTTATATCACGACAATAGATCATATGTCATTATCGAGGTGTCACCTTATGAGATCCTTGAGGGAAGATAATGTCGATCTCCCTTATGTTAGGATGAAGTTGTAGAGCGCAAGATGCTCGGACCCGCAGTAGTCCAAAGGACCAGGGATATAATAGATCTAATCAGAGGACGGCTGGTAGTAACCCAAGATGGACATAAGAGGTATGCTGATTTGACTCAAAAAGGACAAAGAGTATGAAATAGGGGGCCTAGTAATGTTATAGGTATCCCCTTGGAAACCCTTGAAAAAGGATTGATGAGGTTCGGAAAGAAAGGAAAGCTAAGTCTACAATTTGTTGGACCCTTGGATATATTAAGACGTTTGGGAAGTTAGCATATGAGCTAGCCCTACCCCCGAACCTGTAGCAAGTTCATAACGTGTTCCACGTATCAATGTTAAGGAAGTGTAATTCGGATGCCAGACAAATAGGGGCATATGAGCGCATAGACATGCAACCAGACGTAACCTATATGGAGCAACCAGGAAGGGTATAGAGTAAAAAGGAACGAGTGCTTAGGAGAAGGGTTATCAAACTAGTAAGAGTTTGATGGTAGAACCACAATGTGGGAAAATTTACTCGAGAGTTAGAAAGTGCAATGCTAAGAGAGTATCCCTATTCATTTTCTATCTGATTCCGGGACGGAATCCTTTTAAGGAGGGGAGACTGTAATAACCCCAATTTTTGGGAAATTTTTGAAACCCTTATGAATAGTGTTTTTGCTGAATGAGAAAACTTTTCATGCCACACTATGTAGGGGTTCTGATATGGATATTCTGAGATTTTATTAGTACTTTATATGGGATATAAGTGTATGTAAAGATCGTCAGAATCCAAATCCGAACACTTTGATTTTTCTCGGAAATACACTAGATACGGAAAGATTTGAGAAAAAGGTAACAGGATAAAAAGGATTTAAATTAAAGGATTATAGGAGAGGATCATAAAAGGAATATAATATATTGAGAAAGGTTAAGGGAACCTAAGTAATAAGATCCCGGGTATGATCCTTCAAACGATAAACGAAAACGAAAGTTAAGCGAACCGTATAACAGATCAGCGGTCATTAGGCAAACAATTAGGAAGTTAATCAAAGGGATTAGAGAGGATGATGTCACCCAACCAATGAGAAGAGGACAAGGAGGGGAGGATGACATCATGAGGATGACACAAGCATGACATGGGAAGGAAGGAGATGTGGTGGCTTTTTAACCACACAAAATCAAGGGCAACTAGGTAATTTACTAAAACAAACACAAAAATCAAACCAACCAAGCCAAGCAAATCATTTTTCATCAAAATCAAAAAGAAACCAAGGCATTGTTCTTCATGCTCTCGGCCAAAACAGAACCAGAACACTAAAACTGCTGTATCTCCTTCATTTCTCACTCAAATATTGTGTTCTATAGCTCATTGGAAAGGTATTGAGATGGCCTACAACTCTTGTTCACAAGTCTCGTCCAAATAATCATGGTAAGATCCTCATTTTTACAGTTCTTTAAATCGGACTTTTAGAAACTTCAAAGCCTAACTTTGTGTTCTTGATTTCTTTGGAAAGATCAAGCTTGTAGGAGGCTCCCTAAGGCTTCCTAGCAACTTAACACCTCCCAAGGAAGGTATAAACTTCAAACCCTAGCCTTTACTTTATTTGTTAGTAAGTTTAATGGTTGGTGTTGTGAAATGAGAAGCATGGATTGTGATTATTAGTAGTTTGGTTTGATTTGGAAGTGTTTTTGGTAATTGAAGCTTGATTATAGTTCATAGGTCGTGATTGTGGTTGTTTGAGTTGAAAACCTTGGATATTATGGACTTATGTGGTATGGTTTAGGTGAAGTTTTGTTGTATTGATGGTTATGAGTTGGTTGGTGGTTAATTGGAGTAGTTTAAACATTGGTAATCGCGTAAACATAGTCGTCGTAACGTCCGATTTTCTTTGGACTGTTTTTGTGCATAACATTAGGACCCGAGAACCCCCTGCTAGATTATGACCACTGCCATGTTTAGATAGCTCATGTTACGAGCTTCGTTTTGATATGTAGTTCGTTCGATTCCGATGCACGGTTTAGGAGAAACGACCGTTTCAAGTAACGGCGTTTCGCGAACGAAACTTTTCCCCTCGCCTTACTTTGAAACATAGGTTAAAGACCAAAAAGGGTTAATTAATGCATGAAACATTTATGGTAAGTGTGTTAGGCAGTTGGTAAGACACTCGCGAAGGAATCGCCTTAAAACTCGTAAAGGTTAAATTATTAAAAATGGTGGAGCCGAGGGTACTCGAGTGACTTAAGAGAATCAGTAAGCGCAAAACGAGCGTTAGAGTCTGAGTTGGTTAGAGTATAGATTTACAAGTGACTTTGGTTTAATTCCAACTTACTTGTTGTTTATAGGTTACCAGACTCGTCCCGAGCCATTCGTAACCCCCAGTCGCTCAGGCAAGTTTTCTACCCGATATACTGTTGTTGTGATGTAAATATATGTATATGCATTATCTTGTGATAGTGCATGATTGTTATTAGCAAATTTTGCGATATATTGGAGCATGCTGATATGGTATATATGCATGTCTGTTTCGTAATCTGGTTATCTATCTGTTGATTTCAATGCTTATAGTTGCATAATACCTATGCTAGAAATAAGCAAGTAGTTGCGTATACCCTTAGTATAGGGGATAAAAGGTGAACATATTTCTAAACCGGGAGTCGATGTTCCCGAGTATATTATATATATATATATTTATATATATATGGATATAGTTTTTAAAACTATGGATCGAATAAGGTTTATTCGATACCTTTATTTTACTTAATTGAATATTAATTTGAGTATTCATTCGAGGGCTTATGACTCAGTTTATTTTATTATTTGAATATTATTTGAATATTCATTCGAGGGCTTATGACTCAGTTTATATTATTATTGAATATTACTTGGATATTCATTTGAGGATGTATGACTCCTTTATTTTATGAATATTATTTATAGTATTCATTCGAGGTATTATGACTCCGCTTATTACTTAATAATATTCTTTATTGTATTAAAGAATAAGGTGTCGATAATCAAACTTACTTTTGATTATTCAAATAAAGATATTACTTTCGTATAAGTATATCTTTGATTATTTGCTATTCATTTCAAGTATAAGTTTTAATACTTCTACTTCAATTATTTTATAAAGATTATTCTTTATGGGAATATTATTTAAATAATAATATTCAGACATTTTCTAAATATTCTGGGGACTGATTTACTTCATTAAATCAGCTTCACTCCAAACACTCTTTAAAGTGTTTTCGAGTCTTCAAAATGATTTTTAAAAGTCAGAGCGGATCCCAAAACTCATTTTTATATTTAAGATCCTCCTTTCGAAGGGGATTTAAATACTCGCTCAAAACCTGAGGGATCCGGCTCTGTGGTGTGTTTTATATTCGCAACAAGGTTGCTGTTTTGATAAATGAATTGATTACTTACCCAACACTCGGGAAGTAAAATTCTTGGAACAAGTTAATCCATTAACAGGCATCGCCTGGGAAATATCGGTGAGTTCTCCTTTCCAAATAGATACGACTTCTTGGTGGAGCCGTATCAACAAGTTTCTACTTGGGGAAAGTGGGGACAAGCTTTACGTTTCAGAGTCATGGATTTCATCTGAACTAGGAGTGACGTAAGTGGCCGAGTAGCGCCGGCCCAGCCTTATTATATTGGCCCAAATGGCCTGGAAGTTCCGCTAAGGCGGTCCATTCCTTAGGAGTTCAGTGTTCGGTTGACAAGTAAATCCGACAGGTTCTCCTCTACATGTAGAAAATGGTGGGGTTGTACTACTACGACTGATCATCGTAAGTGGTCTTCCTGGCGCGGCAAACTCCCGTAATGAGTTCATCATCCAATTGGATAATTTCTGCAACACTACCCAGAGCACTTCGATAGAAAGGCTACGGTTGGGCGATTGTTGAGTGTTGGCAGGGTCAAGTTTTCAAAATGATGTTTACATCAAATGAAGTATCTCGTAACTTCATTTTATTTTGATAATATTTTAAAGATTTAATCTATTCAAATCTTGCCTTATAGTCTCATCTATGTGATGAACTTTTGAAGCTAATTATAACTTGAACGGTGGTAGTTCAAGTAGTATTTGGGAAAGATATAAGTATATTGGGGTATCTTGTAACTTCATCTTTTAAACTTATATCTAATTAATAATTGTATTATGAATGACAAAGATTTTCAGAAAAATGTTGAGACAAGGTTAGATATATGAGATCACCTTGCAACGATAATTTTTTTTTATACAGTTATACACTGGGACTTTGTGTATATTGTGCATGGAAGAGGACTTCCAATATTTTGAAAAGTATATATGTATATATATATACTGAATATTTTGCGACTTCATCGCATTAAGATATCAACTTGGTTCATTTCTTTTGACCAAGACTTTCATGAGTACTATGAGAAGGCTCATATATTGTTAATCATTATACATATTATTTTGGTGGGCTTGCTGCTCACCCTTGCTTTCTTCTTTTATCACACAACATCAGATAGACAAGATGAACCGGACCAAGCTCCCGATTCGCAAGAGGTTAGGAGACGTTCCGCAGTTTTCTAGAAGCACTGATGCCGCCATAGCTGAGGTAGGAACTACCAATAGGCTAGGCTTTCAACTTTTGATGTATCAGATTATGTATATTTATGAATTGTAATAATGGCAAAGAAATGTAAATTTATTCAGAAACCTGTTTAAGGTGTATTGGCATATAATTGTGGAATAAAACGACTTGTGATTATTTTTGGATATTCATCTCTGAGACTATAACTTGTGGTGTGTGTGTTTATTGTGGGGTCACAGTACAGAGTAGTTGATTATTTATTAAGATTGGGTGTTGTTAAGGAAAATGGAACTCGTGACAACCCGGATCCCCGACCCTGGATTTGGGGGTGTTACATGATAAGTAATGATTGCTGTTTTCCCGTGCCCATTAACTATTCATTATTGCTGCATGTCTGACAGGTGTCCAACGGTTATATTTTTTTACCAAGTATAAGTAAGAGAGAGAGAAGATTAGACAATCTTTTATTTACTTTTACAGTTTATCTCTCTTTCTTTGCTTTTACTCTTTCTCATCTCCTGACGTTGGTTTTTCATACAGACATTTTATCAAACACCTTACAGGCAATCTTCATTTTCAATTTTTTTCTCATGGCACCTAAGGATTTGATCATCGATGGAGCTAAGTCCGTTCCAAATAACTATGCTGCAATTCTCAATCATGATGAAGCTCCGTCTGAGTTACATTTTGTGCAAGATCTTCTTGCACACAGTGAAATTGGGTATGCATTGACCCAGCCTTCAGACTTTTCAAGCCAACAAGTTCTGACATTTTGGCGGACTGGGCATTTTGATAATGGTGGTGCTAATGGTACTCCCAGCATTGTTTTTGAAGTGGACAATTCTGAACATGTGGTAACTTCTGGAACAGTTCGCAAGGCCTTACATTTACCAGAAGGCTGCATTTTCTCAACACCGGAGGAACCATTACTACAGCAGCTCATGGCAAGTTCGGGGTATGAGAGGAGTTTGGCTAAGCTTGGATAGTTGAAACGAGCACACATCAGAAAAGAATGGAGCTTCTTCTTCGACTACATCACTAAAGCCTTCGGGAATAAGTGTTCTAACTTTGATGCCATTCCTATAATGAGTCAGCACATCGGGTATGCTATTATTAACCAAACTCATTTTGATTTTGCAAGTACTATGATAGGTTTTATTGGGGATAGGATGACAGAGGATAGGAATGTTGTCTACTTTGCTAGATTTTGTCAGCTTATATATAATTTATGTTGTACTGATGAACCCCAACCTACCACTGACTTATACCCACCCTTTAAAATTGCTAAACGAGCTTTTAATGACTTGGTAAATGCTGACCTTAAGAAAACGGTGGTTAGACCTTTACAGATTCCTCAGTCTGTAAAACAGATCCTAGTAAATGTTGATCCTCAAACCTATAGATCTGTTTATCCTGATGTACAACCTACCACCACATCTCAAACACCACACCCACCATCAGAACAAACCATAGATACATCTATACCTCAACCCTCCCTCAGAACATATCTTAAAACATATCTCACACCTTCACAGACAGCTAACCCTTCATCCTCAGCACCTACTGTGAAGCCTTCATCTTCTAAGCCCAAGCGGACAAAAACTGTTCCTCGGACACCACAGAAGAGAAGGAGGATTGTTCTGAGAGATGAGTCTGATAATGAGGAACAGGTTTCTGCATCAGAACCTGTTGTTACAGAAGCTGAGAAGATTCCTTCTCAGAAGGATTCTGGAATTGGGGGATCTAAGCTTCTCAAAAGGCTTAGAAGAATGACTTCTGCTGAACCTCCCAAGGAATCCCCACCTTCAAAGAGATACAAGAAACAGAGAGCTAAAAGGCCAGCTTCAGATGATGAGGAAGCAGCAGCTAAGGAAGGAGATCAGGAATCTCTGATCTCCAAAGAACCAGAATTTGCTGAAGCTACTGCATCTCCTTCTTCATTGTCTCCAACTCAGGAAGCTGCTACAGACAAGGCAAACACATCATCTGTATCTCCTGTACATGAAACTGTATCTCCTGTAGACCCAGGCACAAGTGCTGAAATCGATATTCAAAATTTGGTTGTGCCTGAGGTTCTCTACTTAGAAGCTCCAACAACAATTAATCCATCAACAACACCTGTTCCTGATGATACTCAAACTCCAGAATTGTCTACTACACCTTCTCTGCATCTAGATGTTGATGATCAGAATATAGGTGAGCATCAGGATATGGCTGTTGATCAGAACTTGGACACAGATCAGCACTTAGATGATGATGTTGAAGCCTCGATTGCTTCTCATACTGTTGTTTTATCAGAAGATACTGATTTTGTCAGTTCTGATGCTGCAAATGCTAATAATACTGGTGATGCTGCTCCAAATGCAGATGCTGATGAAGCTGGTCCTTCAGGATATGCACCTCCACAAACTGTTTCTAAATCTGAACTAGTCAAGAAGTTTGTATGAGGAGAAGCACAGTACCTTGGAGTGAAACTCCTAGAGGACAGGAGTGGACTAAGGAATGGAACTCAGTTACCTTTGTTCCATCTGAAAAGATTCTTGCTGAGCACTTGGCAAAAGCTGATGAAATGTTAATTTCTGATGATTTCAAGACACAGCTTCGAGTCACTGCATTGAGTAATAGACATCTGCAAGGTCTCCATTCAATAACTCATGCAGAGTTACGTCAAGTTAAGGAAGAATTGCTCAAGCAAGATATGACTAGGAAACTTGATAAGAAAAAATTCTTCCAACCTACCTTTGACAGAGTTGCTTACATTGAGAAGACCCAAGAAAAGCAACAGTCTCAGATTGCTAATATTTTGAAACATCAAGCTTCTCAGCAATCTCAACTCGATGAAATCCAAGCCTCAGTGGAATTGCTTGTCTCTCTTCTCTTACCTGCTGATGCCAAAAAGGGGGAGAAAGTAATTAAGTCCAAATGCAAAACTGATCAGACACTGAAGAGGAAGGATGATAAAAAAGATGACCGGGGAAACTCTGGATGGGTGGAGATCATGGTCAAGGTAGAAATTTCTCATCAAGAAGAGCTGAAATTACAAGTCACAGGACAAGTTCTGATACTGGAAAAAGAATTACTTCTGCTATTGGTAAAAGGATAAGTTCTGATGAACTTTTGGAAAGTCTGATGGAAGAAGAAGCTAGACTTAAGTCAGAAAAAGTCAAATCTAAATCTGAAACTTCTGTTTGGTAAAAAGAAACTTCCAAAAGTCAAAGGCATTGTGATAAAAGAAAGAACAAATCCTGAAGCAACCAAGGCTAAATCACAATTGCAGATAGATCCAAGATCTAAGGGCAAAGAGAAAATTGGTGAACCTATCAAGGTTTATGTGCCTCCTGTGGATGAAGAAATTACTATTAAAGATGCTGATCTTGCTCTGACTTCAAGAAAAATTTCTAAGACAACCTCTGACATGGCTCAAGTTGTTCAGAGTAAAGATAGAGTTAGTTCTGATATCTCAAAGAAGCAAGTAACCTCTGACATAGCTCAAGTTAACTTGATATCAGAAGATAAATCAAAGGAAACCTCTGACATTGCTCATGTTAAACCTTTAAAGATACTCCTACCAGGATTCACCAAAGCCAAACAGACTCAACCTTTGAAGACTGCTGTAAGTGGTTTTGAAGCAAGAGTGGTTACTGGAAAGGAAGCAAGAGATAAAATTGGATTGGGAAGTGCTGATGAAAGAAGAATACAGAACACAACCAATGATCCAACTTCCTTAAGTGAACCAGGTATTGGAACAACTCCTGAAAGATTGAATCTACTAGAATCTGTGCAGATGGTTTACCATACCTACTTGAAAGAACACATCTTGTTGTACTTCATGACAGATCGTAGGGTTTATCATATAAGGGAAAATGCCATTCCACTGAAGTATTATGAAGAATTGGAACATGTAGTATTCTTACTTCAAGTGAATGATAAAATAACAGAAAGTGCTGCAAACTATTTGAAGATCAGATTCAGAGACAGAAAAGGCTTTATTCTGTTAAGTCTGACAGCACATATCTTCCAAAGTACAGAGATCACAAGGGTGATATTGTTGAGATGAAGCCTAACTGTGCTAAAATTATAACTACCTTTCTGGGTTACAGGGCTGTGGAATTCAATCTTGAGTCTGACAAGGCGTATTTGATCAGACTGGATCAGGACATAAAGAAAGCTAAAATTAATGATCTCAGGGCTGCAATCTTTCAAACTGGTGAAGATTCTGCAGAACTTAAAGATGCTAAAAGGAGGATGATTGATAAAATCAGATATGCTGAGAGATGTTTGTTAAAGAACTATCTCAGAACAACTCCTGAAATTAGAGAGATCAGAAGATGAAGCCAAGTCAAGTTCTACAACTGCTCAAATTCTGATATGAATACAGACTGAAGTTGTTATTAGAAGTTAAAGTTGGTAAAGCTTTAAGGACTGTAAGTTATAGTTATCTAGTCAAATTCTCATGCATTTGTACTTAATGTTTTTGACATCATCAAATATCTGTTAACTTGTATATTATGCTAATTTACAAGTTGGGGGAGATTGTTAGATATATTTGATAATGTCATGTCTAATATGACACATGTTTAGTTTTCAGATCTTACTTAAACAGGACAAATCAGTACTTAACTGAAATCAGCACTTATATTGAAGTCAGAACTTAAGTCGTCAGTACTAAAGGTTCAGAAGATATTTATCAGAAGATAATATCAGGACTTGAAGGAAACGTTCAGATAATAAGGAAGGCAGCTGATTTACAGGAAGAGAAGATCGAGACAAACATAAGAAGAGATATGCATGAAGAAGGAATTCTATGAAGAATAGAATACTTGGAAGAAAAGATATCTGATTGATATATTTTAGGAAGCACAATTATATTCCATATCAATTAGCGATTATCTTGTAATTGTGTAGTATATAAACACTGACATAGGGTTTACACTATATATAAGTGTTATTATAATCGAGAAGATTATTCATTGTAACTCTAGCAGCTCTCGTGATATTTGTTCATCGCTGAGAGAGGACAGTTCCATACTGTAACATAGTTTATTGTTTTGAATAAAGTTTGTTTTCTGTTACTTGAGTTATTAACGTTCGATTTGATTATGCTATACACTGTATTCACCCCCCTCTACAGTGTGTGTGACCTAACATGGAGATATGTGGCCTTTCTCACCACAGTTGTAGCATTTAACATTTGAGTAATCTCCTCTGTCAGATTTTCTGAAACCTTTCTTTTCAGAACTTGCACCTTTCCTGGAAAACTTCTTTCCTCTCCTGAATTTTATGTACGCAATATTTGTGATCCCTTTCACCATAAGAGCACACAGCTTCATCATCTCCTCATCATGGTCCATCTCAGGTATACTTTCAGTTTCTGAGTCATCATCACTATCAGAACTTGATGACTCAGTCTCCGACTTTGTGATGAGAGCTTTTTCCTTGCCTTTTCTTGAGGCATCTACTTTGGGACTTTCCTCCTCAGCCACAAAGGCAATTGTTCTTGACTTTCTTCCATTCCTCTTGCTTCTTTGTTCCATCTCAAGTTCATGAGACTTAAGCATCCCATAAATTTCATCAAGAGTTGTTTCATCAAGATTACAGTTGTCTCTTATTATTGTGGCCTTCAAATTCCATCTTTCAGGAAGAGCTAACAGGAAATTAAGATTTGAATCTTCAATATCATACTCTTTGTCAACTAGTGACAGATCATTCAAGAGTTTGACAAATCTGTCATATAAATCAGTCAATGACTCATCAGGCTTTGAGTCAAAGTGCTCATACTCTTGAGTGAGTATTATCTTCCTATTCTTCTTGATTGAATCAGTTCCCTGACACCTTGTTTCCAAAGCATCCCATATATCTTTTGCAATCTTGCAGTTAATTACCCTGTTTGACATGACATTGTCTATGGCACTATGCAGCAAGTGTCTTACCTTTGCATCCTTTGCAATTGATGAGATATCTTCAGCAGTATAATCACTTTTCTCCTTTGGTACAGACTTTGTTGGCTGACCTGCAACTTCCACAGAGAGTTTGGTTGTCATATGTGGTCCTTCATAAATCATGTCGAGATATTCTCGATCTGTAGCTTCCAGAAACATAGCCATCTTCAATTTCCATATGGAATACTCAGAAGGTTTCAACATGGGAACTCTTATAGTCTCATATCGACTATGAGTTACGGTTTTTGGAGGATCTTCGGTTTTGGTGAGCTTGGTTGGAGTTTCTTTTTCAGACATGATTGATTTTGGATCTTAAACTGTTTGTGTGTTAACCAGAAGGCTCTGATACCACTTGTTAGGTCACACACACTGTAGAAGGGGGTTGAATATAGTGTTTAGCACAATCAAATCGAATATAAGAAATCAAGTAACAGAAAACAGATTTTATTCAACACAATAAACTATGTTACAATATGGAACTGTCCTCTCTCAGTGATGAACAAATTATCACGAGAACTGCTAAAATTACAAAGAATAATAACTTCGATAATCATAACACTTATAGTGTAAACTCTATGCCTGTGTTTATATACTACACAGTTACAAGATAATATTCTAATTGATATGGAATATAATTCTGCTTCCTAAAATATATCAACTAGTTATCTTTTCTTCCAAGTTTTCTATTCTTCATAGAATTCCTTCTTCATGCATAATTCTTTCTGTCTTAGTCTCGATCTTCTGTCCTTTCAATCAGCCGCCTGCCTTATCTGAAAGTCATCTTAAGTCCTGATATTATCTCCTGATAAATATCTTCTGAACCTTAAGTTCTGATATCGTAAGTTCTGTCTTCAGTATAAGTGCTGATTTCCAGCTAAGTATTGATCTGTCCTGTTATGTAAGATCTGAAAACTAAACACAAATCATATTACACATGACATTATCAAATATATCTAACAAATTCCCAAAGTGCTTTCTACCACAAAACTGGCAATCCGGTATTGGTGGACGATTGGGCCTCAGCTGATTTGAATTCTGAAAACGGTTGCCTTGTCCTTCATTTCCTGATTGTGGTCTTCTGAATCCCATATTCCTATTACCCTGAAATTCTGGCCTTTTGTTGAAACGGCCCTGAAGATTACCCTGCTGCTGACCTCCTTCTGAGGTTTCTATTTTCCTTTCTTCCCATCCTTTCCTTTCTGAGACATGTCACTTTTACTTTCAATCACCATTGCTTTCTGAACCACCGCACCTATATGAAGTCAACTCAAACATGGCCACCCTATTCTTAATCCAAAATTTTAATCCTTGTTCAAATCTTCTGGCTTTCTTTTCATCTGTGTCAACCTGATCTGGTACAAACCTCGCTAACTCAGTAAACTTAGCTTCATATTCAGCGACAGTAAGATCTCCCTGGGTTAGGTTCAAGAACTTAATCTCCATTTGGTTCTTCATGTACCTCGGGAAATACTTCTCCAGGAACAACTTTGTAAACCTTTCCCAAGTTATAAACTCACCTCCTTCCAATGTTCGCGTGGATTTGCACCAATAGTTCGCCTCGCCCTTCAGAAAGTAGCTTGCAAACTTGGTCTTCTGTTCAATTCCTGCTCCGACCAATTCAAAAGCCTTTTCCATCTCCTTGAGCCATGCATTGGCTTTCACGGGATCAGCACTTCCCTTGAACTCAGGTGGCTTCACGGCTTGAAGCTGCTTAAAAGTCACTGAAGGTGGTGCTGCTGCTTGCTGCTGTTGCTGTCACTGCAATTGTTGCTGCTGCTGCAATTGTTGCTGCTGCTTAAGATGTAACATCTGTTGTTGCATCAGTCCCAACATCTGGATAATCGCTGGATCCATCCGACTCTCGGTACGATCCTCTCCTGAATTATTCCTTCTCTTTGTTGCCATTATTCTGGTAAGAAAACAAGCAACTTATATAATAATATGTCAAGCATTGTTTCAAATATGTAGCAATTCCTTAGCATATCAAAATTCTCAAACATTATCTCTTCTCAAAATATCATAATCTTGCTACCATATTAACACAAGCGACATGATTATCACATAATCCTGCTTATTATCTTGAGAATAACAACACAAAGAAAATTTATGAAAATTATCCAAACCTTTTAAACCCTTGCTCAAAATATAAAATAAACCAACAAACAGTGGATAGGGTTTCAACACAACCTCCCATCCTCTTTTCCAACACTTCTTACCATTCTCAAAACTAACACAATAGCAAGACAATAACACAAGGCCTAAGGCTAAACGCAAAACAGGAAACCTAAACAACTTAACGATAACTCATCCCAATAACCTAAAAGTAACCCTATAAGAGCTAAACTACACGCGCCTATCTTATGTGATCTTCCTATGACTCATCTATGACAATCCTAAGCCTGTTTCAGTGACTATAACATGTAGCTCTGATACCAACCTGTGACGCCCTCCAAACCCGGGGTCTAGATTTGGGGGTCACTAGCCAATAAACCAAAATAAAATAATCACAGCGGAATAATATAATAGATATGACCCCTTGCAAACAACTGGATCGATCACAGGTTATAGTATGGAACAGGCACTAATACAAACCATAAGTCTAATTAGTTTTACAAATTATTCAAATTTTATTACAAACCTCCAGACTTATTCAAGCGTCCCAAAACAGTCTACCTGGAAAACACACCCAACTATCTACAAGCACTCGACTTCTGATCAACCTGGAACTCAAGCCTGCTCTGGCTTAGCTGAAAGATTAGATTGATAAACAAGTGTAATAACCCCAATTTTTTGGAATTTTTGAAACCCTTATGAATAGTGTTTTGCTGATTATGCTGAATAAGAAAACTTTTCATGCCACACTATGTAGGGGCTCTTTTATTGATCTTCTGGGATATTATTAGTACTCTATATGATAAATAAGTGTATGTAAAGATCGTCGGAATCCAAATTCGAACACTTTGATTTTTCCCGAAAATCTATCAGATACAGAAAGAATTGAGTATAAGGTAACAGAATAAAAATGATTTAAATTCAAGGATTAAAATAGAGGATCATGAAAGGAATATAATGTATTGAGAAAGGTTAAAGAAACCTAAGTAATAAGATCCCGGGTATGATCCCTCAAACGATAAGCGAAAACGAAAGTTAAGCGAACCGTATAACTGATCAGCGGTCATTAGGCAAACAATTAAGAGTTAATCAAGGAGGTTAGGGATGATGATGTCATCAAACCAACAAGAAGAGGACAAGTGTGGAGGGTGACATCACATGATGACCAAAGCATGACATAAGGGAAAGAAGTGTGGTTGATTTATAACCACACAATTTTTTTTCATGGTTAAAAATGATTAAAACAAAACAAAAGTCAACCAACCAAGGCAAATCAAAACAAATCACAAAAAACACAAAAGCTCTTCCCTTTTCTTCATCAAGCTCTCGGCCAAAATAAACACAGAAACTTCAAACTACCATATCTCCTTCAATAATCACTCAAATGTTGTGTTATATAGCTCGTTGGAAAGGTATTGAGATGGCCTACAACTCTTGTTCACAAATATCGTCCAAATAAGCATGGTAAGACCATCATTTTTACAGTTCTTTCAATCGGACTTTTAGAAACTTTAAAGCCTAACTTTGTGTTCTTGATTTCTTTGGAAAGATCAAGCTTGTAGGAGTCTCCATAAGGCTTCCTAGTAACTTTCCACCCTCCAAGAAATGTATAAATCTTCACACCCTTTATTAATAAGTTTGAATGTTGAAGTTTGGAGATGATTTGGATGGATGAGTAGTAATTTGAATGATAAGCATGATTCGAGCTTAATTGTTAAGTAGTTTAGTTAAATTTGGAGATGTTATAATATATGATTGGATTGAGATTCTTGAGCTTATTATGACTGAAATAAGTAGAATTGATGTGTATCTTGAGTTGTTGTTGATTGGTAGTTGGATTGATATGATTTGGAATGGTAAAAATTTGGGAAATCGCGTAAACATAGCCGTCGTAATGTCCGATTTACTTTAGACTGTTTTTGCTCTTAACATCAGGATCCGAGAACTCCCTGTTAGGTTTTGACCATTGCCATGATTAGATATTTCATGTTACGAGCTTCGTTTCGATATGTGGTTCGTTTGAATCCGATGTACGGTTTAGGAGAAACGACCGTTTTATGTAACGGCGTTTCGCGACCGAACTATTACCCCTCGCCTTACTTTAAAACCTTGGTTAAGGACTTTAAATGACTATTTGGGGTATGAAACATTTATGTAAAGTGGATTAGTCAGTTGGTAAGGTGCTCGCGAAAGAATCACCTTAAAACTCTTAATGGCTAATTTATTAAAAATGGTGGAGCCGAGGGTACTCGAGCGACTTAAGTGAATCGTTAAGCGCGAAAGCGAACGTTAGGACTCTAAATGGTTAAAGTCTAGTTTCTTAAGCAACCGGGGTTTAATTCCGACTTATGTTGTTGTTCATAGGTTATCGGACCCACTCTAAGCTTAAGTCTATCCGGGAGCACTCAGGCAAGTTTTCTACCCGTTATACTGTTGTTGTGATGTATATATGTATATGCATTATCTTGTGATAAGTGCATGATTGTTATTAGTAAATTTTTGCGATATATTGGAGCATGTTGATATGATATATATGCATGCCTGTTTCGTATTCTTGATTTATATATCTGTTGGTTCAAATGCTTATTACTTGCATAATACCTATGCTAGAGATAAGCAGTAGTTGCGTATACCCTGAGTGTAGGGACCCAAAGGTGAACCCTTTTCTAAAATCGGGAGTAGATGTTCCCGAGTATATTATATATATATTTATATATATATATATATTGATGTAGTTTTCAAAACTATTAATCGAATAAGGTTTATTCGATAACTTTATATTATTTAACAAATATTATTTCGAATATTCATTCGGGGGCTTATGACTCCTTTTATTTTATTTAATGAATATTATTTCGAATATTCATTCGAGGGCTTATGACTCAGTTTATTTTATTAACTGAATATTATTTGAATATTCATTCGGGGACTTATGACTCAGTTTATATTATTTAATGAATATTATTTGAATATCCATTTGAGGACCTATGACTCCGATTATTTACTGAAATATATTCTTTATTTTATTAAAGAATAAGGTGTCGATAATCAAACTTATTTTTGATTATTCAAATAAAGATAGTACTTTCGTATAAGTATATCTTTGGTTATTTAATACTCATTTCAAGTATAAGTTTTACAACTTCTACTTCAATTATTTGTATAAAGATTATTCTTCATGGGAATATTATTTAAATAATTATTGGTATCTACTAGTAGAAAAGGTTACTTATTGGTATCTTTGCCTGATCAGCAAGATATCAGGTTTATGCCAAGGTTTTCTCCTTTCCCAAATTCATTGGATATTGCAACTCTGTTTATAATTTTCATAACAGAGGTTTTCAAGGAGTGTATGAAATGTATATATATATAGGTGTATATATATATCGGGACTTAATGAAGTATCTCGTAACTTCATTATTTATAATGATATTTCAAGGATTGAATCTATTCAAGTCTTATCTTGTAGTCTCATCTGGGTGATGAACTTTTGAAACTGATTATAACTTGAACGGTGGTAGTTCAAGCAGTATTCGGATATAAGTATATTGGAGTATCTTGTAACTTCATATTTTAAACTTATATCTAGTAAATGATTATCTTCTGCATGTCAAAGATTTTCGGAAAAACGTTGAGACAAGGTTAGATATAGGAGATCACCTTGCAACGATATTTTATACAGTTATAAACTGGAACTCTGTGTATATTATACATGTCAGAGGATTTCAAAGATTGTGAAAAGTATATATGTATATATATACTGAATATTTTGCGACTTGGTCGCGTTAAGATATCAGCTTGGTTCATTTCTTCTTGACCAAAACTTTCATGAGTACTATGAGAATGCTCATATATTGTTAATTATTATACATATTATTTCGGTGGGCTTGTTGCTCACCCTTGTTTTCTTCTTTCATCACACAACATCAGATAGACAAGATGAACAGGACCAAGCTCCCAATTCGTGAGCGGATAGGAAATGTTCCGCAGTTTCCTATAGGCGTTGATGTCGTTGTAGCTGAGGTAGGAACTACCAATAGGCTAGGCTTTCAACTTTTGATGTACCAGACTTATGTATCTCTATCAATTGTAATAATGGCAAAGAAATGTAAATTTATTCAGAAACCCTTTTAAGGTGTAATAGCATATAATTTTGGAATAAAATGACTCGTGTTATTTTTTGATATTCATCTCTGAGACTATAACTTGTGGTGTGTGTGTTTATTATGGGGTCACAGTACAGAGTAGTTGATTGTTTATTAAGATTGGGTGTTATTAAGGGAAATGGAACTCGTGACAACCCGGATCCCCGACCCCGGATTTGGGGGTGTTACAGAAATGGTATCAAAGCTAAGCGTTATAAACCTCAGAGATGATATGACGTTAAAATAATAAGTTCACTAAGATAATAAGAACTCTTGCCAAGTTCATAGTAGGGCTACCTAACATAGTACTGACAGTTAAAACCCTTATGGGAACCCTTATAAATATCGTGATAGAAGCGTAGTTCGTTATCGTAGATGGTAGCGGGACTCCGAACCCTGAGGTTGAGGAGCAAAAGCGATGTTTTATTACTAATTGGAGATCGGATTGTGGATCCGATAGAGCGTCCTAACGCAGGACCGGATGATGTTCATATTGAGGATGTAGTGGTTGAGGATGTTGTCCTAGATGGGATTGTTGCTGAGGAGGATCTCGTGGAGGATCCTAACAAGAATGAATAAAGGACCACTGAGGAATTGATGACCATGGTTAGGGCGACTACCAGAGGTAGGATTGGCCGGTCACTACCAGAGGTTCGTTCAAGTTTGTAAAGATAGTAGCCCCTTTAACGCGGCTTACTCATAAGACTGAGAAGTTCAAATGGACAGAGAAATGCGAGAACAACTTTTAAGAACTGAAGCAATGATTGGTGACGGCCCCTATGATGGCATTGCCGGATGGAAAAGGAGATTTTGTGATCTGTAGTGACGCTTCGCATAAGGAATTAAGGTGCTTCTTATACAGCACATCAAGGTAATCGTGTACGCGTTAAGACAATTAAGGGAATATAAAATTCGATATCCCCACCCATGAGCTTGGGCTCGTGGCAATAGTTTTACCCTAAAGATTGGAGGCACTACTTGTATGGAGAGAAGTGCGAGATTTACCTAAGCCATAAGTGCTCTAGTACATTTTCACGCAGAAAGAGCTCAACATGCGCCAAATGAGGTGGTTAGAGCTAATCAAGGATTACGATTATGAGATTCTTTATCATTCGGGGAAAGCCAATATGGTGGCTGATGCCCTTAGTAAAAAGGAGAGACTCAAGATGATAATGTCTTTGAGAGAGTTTATAAAAGGTTTTGAGAAAATGGAAATAGAAGTGAAGGTAACCGGAGCCGGTACCGAAAAGCTGTTTGAGATTGCAATACAGCCCGAATTATTGGAAAAGAACAGATTGTGCCAGAAAAAGTGATGAATGAAGGCAGAGAGCCAACAAATAGATACGAAATTAATACTGAGAAAGATGATAAGGGAATAATGAGGTATTCCTACAGAATTTGGGTTCCAAATGTTCAAGAGCTTAAAGATGAGATCTTAGATGAAAGCTAGTTTGAGGAATAAGATTTAGAGCAAACCCTGAACGTGATAGTCAGGGAGGTCGCCATCAAGATAGAAGGAACCCATAACATGATGAAGTGGAAAATGAGGATTTAAAATATGTAGGAGGACCCCGATTATGGGGAGGAGGAGGGAATGTTCAGACTAAGGAAACAGAAGTCGAGTAAGGAAAGGAGACCCGAGACGGTACTCCTATACGAAAATTTATGGACCTTTCTAGATAGAACTTAGACTATTATCCCCAACCACCACCCTGATGAAACAATGCGGTGAGAAATTCTTTCAGGACCTTTAAGTCGCTAAGCCCTTAGAGTTCCAAGGAACAAGCTGACCCAGTCGAGGCAAGAGCCTGGCTAAAGGAAATATAGGAATCATTTGAGATTCTAAATGATGGACGAATCACAAAAGACTATTTTTGTCACTTACCCTCCTAAGAGAAGGGCCACCACTTGTGAAAGACCAAGAAAGGCACGAAGTCAGAGGTTAGAATAAACTGATTAAAGTTCAGTCAATTGTTTTTGGGAAAGTAATTCCCAAGGTTATGGAGATAGTGTAAAAGCTTTAGAGTCAGAACAAAGGCGGACGAGTATGATAAAATATGAAGCTAAGTTGTAAAAGTTGTCAAGATTCGTTCTGATGACAAGAATCCCAGAACGATGTGATGCTTGAAGTCAATGATTAGTGGGTTCATGAAATAATGATAAGAGAAAGGA
Organism: Apium graveolens; assembly: GCF_009905375.1. Taxonomy (NCBI): domain Eukaryota; kingdom Viridiplantae; phylum Streptophyta; class Magnoliopsida; order Apiales; family Apiaceae; genus Apium; species Apium graveolens. Next base: position 92,864,970 of record NC_133652.1, read on the forward strand.
AAATAAAAAGAAACTGAAGTGGAAAGGAATATAAAGGCAATAGAGTTTGAGGAATGATAAGGGAGTTGGTTATGAGGAAACCCTAAAGACTCGTAGTAATAGAAATAGAAAAGTATGTAATCGTCAGGATGAGGGTGATTCACCATGAGTTAAAGTTGATGATTGAAGGAATAAGAGATACATATATTTTATCCCCTGTAAGTTGGGAGGATTTGAGGAAACCTTGAGATAGTTCGAAGAATAAATATTGAGACGCGGATAGACTGAGAAGACAAGGAAGTAAGAAATTAGGAAAATTGGATGAAGGAAGTGACCTTCAAGAATGTGAAGTGTAAGACCGGTGGCTTTATACCCAGGAAGGGAGACGCCAGGTATGAGAGATATCCCAACATTGAGATGACTGTTGAGATAAACAACAAAAGTAAATACGGAATTATTAAGAAGAAGTTCACGTTGAACACGACCCATATCTTCCAGAACATCCTTGTTATCGTTACCAAATCAAGCAAGAAAAGTAGATAACCGTAGTTATCTTTTGGAGGCCATATTGATTGACCTCATTTTGAATACAGATGTTATTGTGAAATTAGGTATATACTATCGAGGTGGTAATGATTGAATAAGACACCCTTATCAAGGATATATGACTTGATTTATCCATGGAAGGATGCATGTACCTTTTTAAAGGTGGCATTAAAGATAGAACATCGGTAACTTAAAATGAATCCTAGGGGAATGCATAAAAGTTGGCATTTCACACTTAATAGGGATAGTACGAGTTTTGACAGTATGAATTGGAAAGGATTAAGGTAATAACAACCTTTAAGTATCAGTGGGGAAATTTTTCAGAAACATATAGACAATGGTTCTAGTATTAGTAAAGGGTATTTCGATATGCCCTGTATCTAGGGAATACAGGAGGAACGATTCAAGGATAACCTTAGAGGTTTTACAAGGAGAAAGGTAATATTCAAAATTCTCAAGAGTAAAAATGTTGATAAAGGAAATATGACGTAATTATAATGATGTCAAGTGGGGCACGTGTTAAACCACGAGAAAGTATGGATCGAACCAGTAAAGGTCGAAATTGTACAGGGCCATTAGGGCCTAAGATAAAAGATGTTCTAAATATGATTGAGAGTCAGTCGTGGCAATGTTCACATCTAATGACTAAGGCAATGACTTATGGAAAAAAAATGGTGATTTTTTTTCTTCTCACCAGGACTTAAGAAAAGCATTTTCACATAAGCAGTGATTGAAATGAGGTAGAAAATTTAGTTGGAGGTGGTTAAAATGACATTAATTGTAAGGAAATTTTACTATCAGGAAAGGCCAAAGAGGTGGCCGACACTTTAAATGTAAGAGGATAATTATAGGCGCTCGTGCGAGAGGAATACAGTGATGATGGTTGAAGCCGGGAAGGTTGTATTACGGTTCGGAAGATTGAAATTCCTTCTGATGACTGTGCAATACTCAACCGTAATAGTAGTTGGGTAAAGGTTTAATTCGTGTAATCGCCATGAGCGGGCTATCTATCTTAGAAGATACTATCTTGAGATAAGCCAGGACCATGTTTCAAGAAGGACTAAACGAACCTTTGAGTTAAGTCTTCTATTGAAGGCATATGATTAAGAAGGGTATTAACCTGCTATCGTTGCTTTGATTGAAACTCTTCTGTAATTTTATCTGCTTCATGTCATGAATGTACGCCAGGATCTGGAGTATTCTTCATGAATTACGAATGGTGATTATGTTAACTCCTTAGAAGAATTCGATAAGGTAGGTATGGACTTTGTATGGTTAGATATGAAGATTTCATGGAAAATGAATGACTACAGTAGGTCAGTGGTAGACCATAGAAATGCTCCAATGAGTCTATGAATAATGAGACAATGACAACTGTGAGAGTTGTACTGTAATGAATGTTGAGATTGAGTACCACTAATCGGGTCATGGTGATGTATAAGTTATCATTGAATAGACTAATTAAGTAGATTATTTATCTATTGAATATTTATTCCTCCTTATCAATAGAGGGTCGTATGACTATACGAGGAAGGTTGCAATGCAAGCATAGAATTCTAGTAACGATGATGTCTAAAATGAGATCCCAGATTCGATTTTCAATGTCGAGGGAGTTTCAAAGGTGATTGTGTATAAGCTCGAGGAAGAGCATGGGTCCATAGAATGATGGACGGAATAGCAAAAATTTAAAAGCATGTGAAATGCGATGTGATAATACTTGATGTTGATATATATACGTATATGATTTGTTCTCCTATGACAAACCTCTATAGTTCAGAGGTAGATTCCAAGCCAGATATTTTGTGGCAGTATATTTTATATATATACAATTCTCTTCAGTTCATTCTTTTCTCTCCTTTTCATTTCATATAAGCTGAGAAGAACAACCCTTCCAGAAGGGGAGGTATTGTCGAATGACTATCTATCTGTGTGATAGAAGCCTAGTAGGATACCATCTATTATTTAATTGCTTGTCAAGTACTAAAGGCTGGCCACCTTCTGTACTTACTATGCGATATAACAAGTGTTCATGATCATAGTGATCTCTCAATAAATTCTTTTACTTCTATATGAAGGACCAAGCTTTCGAAGATGGAAGCAGCTAAAGGAAGTAGTATCAGTACGGTGGTATTCCGATTCTAACGCGTTCGTGATACTAAGGTTGACGTGGTTATTAAAAGGTTATAGAACGCTAACGAGCAAAAGTGTAACCAGTATAGTATTATGTACGGAAGATAGTAATGACTACAAACTGGAAAAGAATGGGTATTGAGAAGCAAAAGCCATAGTGCTAGAAGCTATGATGAGAGTCTGTGCAATAGACTTGAATGAATTTAGAATGATCACTTAACGCGGATTGAGTTTTCTTATGAAAATAAATCATATGTCATTATCAAGATGTCGCCTTATAAGATCCTTGAGGGAAGACAATGTCGATCTCCCTTATGATATGATGATGTTGCAGAGCGCAAGATGCTTAGACCAGCAGTGGTCCAAAGGACCAAGGATATAATAGATTTAATTAGAGGACGGCTGGTAGTAGCCCAAGATGGGCACACGAAGTATGTTGATTTGATATGAAAGGACAAGGAATAGGAAGTAGGGGACCTAGTGCTGTTATAGGTATTCCCTTGGAAAGGATGGATGAAGTTCGGAAAGAAAAGAAAGCTAAGCCCACGAATTGTTGGACCCTTTGAGGTATTAAGACGTACTGGGAAGTTAGCATATGAGCTAGCCCTACCTCCGAACATGTAGCAAGTTCATAACGTGTTCCACGTATCAATATTAAGGAAATATAATTCGGATGTCAGACAAATAAGGGCATATGAGCGCATAGACATGCAACACGACGTAACCTATATGGAGCAACCAGGAAGGGTTATAGATTGAAAAAGGAACAAGTGCTTAGGAGAAGGGTTATCAAACTATTCAGAGTTTGATGGAAGAACCACAATGTGGGAAAATTTACTTGAGAATTAGAAAGTGCAATGCTAAGAAAGTATCACTATTCATTTTCTATCTGATTCCGGGACGGAATCCTTTTAAGGAGGGGAGACTGTAATAACCCCAATTTTTTGGAATTTTTGAAACCCTTATGAATAGTGTTTTGCTGATTATGCTGAATAAGAAAACTTTTCATGCCACACTATGTAGGGGCTCTTTTATTGATCTTCTGGGATATTATTAGTACTCTATATGATAAATAAGTGTATGTAAAGATCGTCAGAATCCAAATTCGAATACTTTGATTATTCCCGAAAATCTACCAGATACAGAAAGAATTGAGTATAAGGTAACAGAATAAAAATGATTTAAATTCAAGGATTAAAATAGAGGATCATGAAAGGAATATAATGTATTGAGAAAGGTTAAAGAAACCTAAGTAATAAGATCCCGGTATGATCACTCAAACGATAAGCGAAAACGAAAGTTAAGCGAACCGTATAACTAATCAGCGGTCATTAGGCAAGCAATTAAGAGTTAATCAAGGAGGTTAGGGATGATGATGTCATCAAACCAACAAAAAGAGGACAAGTGTGGAGGGTGACATCACATGATGACCAAAGCATGACATAAGGGAAAGAAGTGTGGTTGATTTATAACCACACAATTTTTTTTTCATGGTTAAAAATGATTAAAACAAAACAAAAGTCAACCAACCAAGGCAAATCAAAACAAATCACAAAAAACACAAAAGCTCTTCCCTTTTCTTCATCAAGCTCTCGGCCAAAATAAACACAGAAACTTCAAACTGCCATATCTCCTTCAATAATCACTCAAATATTGTTTTCTATAGCTCGTTGGAAAGGTATTGAGATGGCCTACAACTCTTGTTCACAAGTCTCGTCCAAATAAGCATGGTAAGACCCTCATTTTTACAGTTATTTTAATCGGACTTTTAGAAACTTTAAAGCCTAACTTTGTGTTCTTGATTTCTTTGGAAAGATCAAGCTTGTAGGAGGCTCCATAAGGCTTCCTAGTAACTTTCCACCCTCCAAGAAAGGTATAAATCTTCACACCCTTTAGTAATAAGTTTGAATGTTGAAGTTTGGAGATGGTTTGGATGGATGAGTAGTAATTTGAATGATAAGCATGATTCGAGCTTAATTGTTAAGTAGTTTAGTTGAATTTGGAGATGTTATAATATATGATTCGATTGAGATTCTTGAGCTTATTATGACTGAAATCAGTAGCATTGATGTGTATCTTGAGTTGTTGTTGATTGGTAGTTGGATTGATATGATTTGGAATGGTAAAAATTTGGGAAATCGCGTAAACATAGTCGTCGTAATGTCCGATTTACTTTAGACTGTTTTTACTCTTAACATCAGGACCCGAGAACTCCCTGTTAGGTTTTGACCATTGCCATGATTAGATATTTCATGTTACGAACTTCGTTTCGATATGTGGTTCGTTTGAATCCGATGTACGGTTTAGGAGAAACGACCGTTTTATGTAACGGCGTTTCGCGACCGAACTATTACCCCTCGCCTTACTTTGAAACCTTGGTTAAGGACTTTAAATGACTATTTGGGGTATGAAACATTTATGTAAAGTGGATTAGGCAGTTGGTAAGGTGCTCGCGAAAGAATCGCCTTAAAAATCTTAATGGCTAATTTATTAAAAATGGTGGAGCCGAGGGTACTCGAGCGACTTAAGTGAATCATTAAGCGCGAAAGCGAACGTTAGGACTCTAAATGGTTAAAGTCTAGTTTCTTAAGCGACCGGGGTTTAATTCTGACTTATGTTGTTGTTCATAGGTTATCGGACCCACTCTAAGCTTAAGTCTATCCGGGAGCACTCAGGCAAGTTTTCTACCCGTTATACTGTTGTTGTGATGTATATATGTATATGCATTATCTTGTGATAAGTGCATGATTGTTATTAGCAAATTCTTGCGATATATTGGAGCATGTGTATATGATATATATGCATGCCTGTTTCGTATTCTTGATTTATATATCTGTTGGTTCAAATGCTTATTAGTTGCATAATACATATGCTAGAGATAAGCAGTAGTTGCGTATACCCTGAGTGTAGGGGACCCAAAGGTGAACCCTTTTCTAAAACCGGGAGTAGATGTTCCCGAGTATATTATATATATATTTATATATATATATATTGATATAGTTTTCAAAACTATTAATCGAATAAGGTTTATTCGATAACTTTATATTATTTAATAAATATTATTTCGAATATTCATTCGGGGGCTTATGACTCCTTTTATTTTATTTAATGAATATTATTTCAAATATTCATTCGAGGGCTTATGACTCAGTTTATTTTATTAACTGAATATTATTTGAATATTCATTCGGGGACTTATGACTCAGTTTATATTATTTAATGAATATTATTTGAATATCCATTTGAGGACCTATGACTCCGATTATTTACTGAAATATATTCTTTATTTTATTAAAGAATAAGGTGTCGATAATCAAACTTATTTTTGATTATTCAAATAAAGATAGTACTTTCGTATAAGTATATCTTTGGTTATTTAATACTCATTTCAAGTATAAGTTTTACAACTTCTACTTCAATTATTTGTATAAAGATTATTCTTTATGGGAATATTATTTAAATAATAATATTCAGATATTTTCTAATATATTGGGACTGATTTACTTTATTAAATCAGCATTACTCCAAACACTCTTTAAAGTGTTTTCGAGTCTTTAAAATGATTTTTAAAAGTTAGAGCGGATCCCAAAACTCATTTTTTATATATTTAAGATCTTCCTTTTAAAGGGAATTTAAATGCTCGCTCAAAACCAGAGGGATCCGGCTCTGTGGTGTATTTTATATTCGCAACAAGGTTGCGGTTTTGGTAAATGAATTGATTACTTACCCAACGTTCGGGAAGTAAGTCCATCTATTTGAGTCGGCATAAGCAACATGGGCTCAGTGGGCATCCATGAAAGTGTAAGTGGCTCAGTGGGAGTCCATCAAATGCGTAAGTGGCTGAGTGGCAGTCTAGCATAAGGTCCTATTGCGACCAGGGTGATGACCAGTGGGGAATTCGTCCGTCTACTAGTAGAAAAGGTTACTTATTGGTATCTTTGCCTGATCAGCAAGATATCAGGTTTATGCCAAGGTTTTCTCCTTTCCAAAATTCATTGGATATTGCAACTCTGTTTATAATTTTCATAACAGAGGTTTTCAAGGAGTGTATGAAATATATATATATAGGTGTATATATATATATATCGGGACTTAATGAAGTATCTCATAACTTCATTATTTATAATGATATTTCAAGGATTGAATCTATTCAAGTCTTATCTTGTAGTCTCATCTGGGTGATGAACTTTTGAAACTGATTATAACTTGAACAGTGGTAGTTCAAGCAGTATTCAGATATAAGTATATTGGAGTATCTTGTAACTTCATATTTTAAACTTATATCTAGTAAATGATTATCTTGTGCATGTCAAAGATTTTCGGAAAAACGTTGAGACAAGGTTAGATATAGGAGATCACCTTGCAACGATATTTTATACAGTTATAAACTGGAACTCTGTGTATATTATACATGTCAGAGTATTTCAAAGATTGTGAAAAGTATATATGTATATATATACTGAATATTTTGCGACTTGGTCGCGTTAAGATATCAGCTTGGTTCATTTCTTCTTGACCAAGACTTTCATGAGTACTATGAGAATGCTCATATATTGTTAATTATTATACATATTCTTTCAGTGGGCTTGTTGTTCACCCTTGTTTTCTTCTTTCATCACACAACATCAGATAGACAAGATGAACAGGACCAAGCTCCCAATTCGCGAGCGGATAGGAAATATTCCGCAGTTTCCTATAGGCGTTGATGTCGCTGTAGCTGAGGTAGGAACTACCAATAGGCTAGGCTTTCAACTTTTGATGTACCAGACTTATGTATCTCTATCAATTGTAATAATGGCAAAGAAATGTAAATTTATTCAGAAACCCTTTTAAGGTGTAATAGCATATAATTTTGGAATAAAATGACTCGTGTTATTTTTGGATATTCATCTCTGAGACTATAACTTGTGGTGTGTGTGTTTATTATGGGGTCACAGTACAGAGTAGTTGATTTTTTATTAAGATTGGGTGTTATTAAGGGAAATGGAACTCGTGACAACCCGGATCCCCGACCCCGGATTTGGGAGTGTTATAACAAGTATGAGCGAAAGAAATGCTCGACAAGCAGTATAAAATGTGCTTGAAATGATAAACCACATTCTGATAATAATTGAACAGCATGATAAAATCAGTAATATTTTATCAATAATAAAAGCTTCACAAGCTATCAACAATAAACGATAATTTTTAGATTGGAATCTAACTCCGACGGACGTACTATCACATGTTGATCATCCCGTGTGATAGCACAAGGTCATGATTCATAGAAACATATCCCCAAAACATGAGTACTCGAATAAAAAGGCAGTATATCTGCCTGTGGCACAAATTATGTCATAATCTTTCATATAACACATAAAAATAGCCCTCCGCTGGACCGTCCATCCCGGTCACTTACGCATTCATCCAATCCATAAAACATTTTGATCAAAGGAGCTGAATCAAAGGACATCATTATCTGTATAACTCCCCATTTCTCATGGTCCAGAGCTATCTCAACAATCGATGGCAAAATAACTAGAACAATTAGTTATTCGCTAATCCCAATCAATGTTCCACTGTATAGAGTAATTTATAGCGAAATATAAAACGTTTAACTATTCTTAACTTAGAATAGTATGGGTATTGAAAGAATAAAGTTCAGAGTCAATATCACTTGAATGATAAGTGAAGATATAAATATTTGCATAATAAGATTCAAAATAAACGTCACTTGAACGATAAGTGAAGTTAGGGGTACTTGCCTGGTATGCTCGATAATTTCTTAGTATATCTCTGCTTATAGCTGCTGGCTACTATCTCCGTCTAACACTTGACCGCACTCCTTGCTACTCGATTCTATAAATAAAAGGACTATCTTAATTGACAGAACCAAACTCAATCGACGTAACTATACGTCTTGACATCTACCCGATCGTTTATAACTAAGCATGGCATTTTAAAACTGTAAAAAGATAGCATACATATCATATAGCACGTTTTCATGGTATTCGTATGACACGTAATCACATATTTCATGTAACACATAAGTCAGATCATTAAATGATATGCTTCAGTGCGCTCAGAATGAAAATCAGGTCAATATTAGCATTTACCGATCAAATACTAACTCAAACTGATACTCAAATCAAATGACATTGTAATATAAAATAAATTAGGTCTCAAAAGTATTTTTATTGGAAGCGCAATATTTTTCTGAGTCTGTACGCGTTCGTTTCGTATTAAACGGACGAACGGTTTATTTATTATGAATAAAATAAGAAATAAATGGAAATAAAGCAATTAATAATAATATTAATTGATTTGTAAATACCAAAATAAAATTTTTAAAAGTCTTAAAATAATTTTTTAGGAGTTATTTGAATTAATTATAAATAATTTATATTTATTTAACAATTTATAAATATAATTAATTGATTAAATGATTTTAATCAATTAATTAAATTTATAAATAATTAACTAAAATGAATTATAAATAATTAAATTATATTATATTTTTGAAAATAATAAAAGAAAATAATTTTAGGAATTTAAAATAATTAAGAAAATATTTCTTTTTAGAATTAAAAATAATAAGTAAATGATTTTTAAACATAAAATAATTGATTTTTGTAATTAAGAAAATGATTTTAAAATAAATTATAAAATGTAAATACAGATACAGGTTTTCAGTTTGGGTTTCTGGAAATAATAGATCAAAAGCGGGTCGGGTACAACACTAAACGAGTTGCCAGAAAACCCGGCCGGGTCGCCAAGAACAACCCGCCGGATTTCTGGAAAACCCAGAAACCAGCGAGGTTTCCGGTGGCCGCGGCGGAAATCCGGCAACGCCCAGAACGGCCCAAACGCGATTGTTTCAATCGGTTTTTGCATCAAACTTAATCCAAATCACGATACAATTCACCCTGTGAACCCAGAATCAACAAACAACACCGAAGTTGTGATCTCCGGTCAAAAACTCGAGTTCTCCAATGGATAAATCGGAAAAATTGAATTCGCTCAATTCTAAACCATATCGACTGTTCTACATATCAACATAAAGCTTTGACAACATACAATCCATCTAAATAACTCTAATCATTCATAACAGTCCATATAATTCCAGAAATCTAAAATTAAAATATCAAAACTCAAGAACACGGCTAACATGATTTCGAAATAAAACGATGCAAATTTATACATTAATCGACTCCTTGAATCACGTTAAAGCTATCTATAACATCAGAATCAATCAAAAATCATTCTAAATCAAAAACGAATTCATGACCAAGAACACAAAATTTGATATTTCAGAATATTGGACCTCATATCGTGATTCTGGTATCAAAAGATCGGGCTTGAAACAAGGATCGTTTTGGTGTGTAGAGCATCAACAACGGATTCCTAGTTATATTCTTGATTTTTGTTTTTAATGAAATTAAAATGAATTAAAAAGAAATAATGGGCTATTTATATTTTTACAAAAATTATACCCCAAAATAAATTAAGGGTGTTTTTATCCCTTAATTATAATAATAAGGGCCCCAAAATAATAATTACGAGGAATAATTTTAAAAATGATAAAATACAAAATTACTGTCAAAATTCCCCAAAAATTGCGAATAATTCAAAAATGCAAAGATACTGGGTATTTGAAATACGAAAAAAATTATAAAAATAAAAAAAAAACAGAATTTGTGGGGTTTGACGTCCCGGTGGGGTCCCGGACCGCTGATTTTTGAAAAACAACAACGATCCCTAAATTACCAGAAAAACCCAAAAACACCTAAAATACATTCAAACGTGCATAAATTGAAATAGAACAGGTATCTTAATAAAGATGCTAATAAATACGCGTCCCGATTACAGATAAAGTCATATAATTGCAGTTTAAATGTATATTAATCAATCAAAAAAAAATTTGGCCCGCACAGAAACACACATAACAGCTATACCATCTAATATCATGGCAATAATCACTTTAAATTTATAAAACATATAATATTCATTTATTTAACACATAATATTCATATAATTTTTTTCGGATATTACATAGATGATTTGCAGAGCCACATTTTTCACACTTCTTTCTTGGAGCATCTACAAAATAAGAAAAATTATTGCTTTTATTTATCCCAATTTTCCCATTTCTATTTTTCTTCTTCTTTCTTGCATCTTCAGTCTTGATTTCTTTGACAGGTGTCTTGGAGCTTTGTTTATCCATGAGCTTCTCTTCAGCTTTGGAAGATGGAGTTGCTTCTGCATCTTTCTTGTCTCTATCTTCATTAGCAATTTCTTGTTGCTTGATAATCAACTATTCCTCACTGAAATTTACTTCACATGCCTTGAACATAGGTGAAACAACCTTTTTCATAATGGTTGGAACATTTTCAGCTTCTGTTGCTTTCCCTTTGTCACCTATATTCTTCTTCTTACTGTTCAAGGCATCATAATCAAGACCAATGGCAATGTTTGCACATGGTTTGTTTTTCTCATGATATTGTCCAATTAACTCAGATGCATTCTTGAAGAATTTCAATCTAACTTCATTCTTTTCCAGCTTCTCCCTTAGCACTGCTTCAATTTCACTTGCACACATAACCTTGTTCTTTAGATATGCATTTTCTTGTCTTACAGTTTCAAGCTCTACCAACAACAATTCAGTTTCTTATTTCTCACTTTCAAACTTCTCATTTATCTTTGTCAATCTGCTAACTTCTTCATTAGTTGCAACCATACTTTTATGAATGTGAAACATTTATGTGCTCATCTTTTCTACAGTTTCCTTATATTGACTCACATTTAAATCAATGGTAGTGAGAGTTGGTACCTGTGATTTTGATGAGGATGATTCTCCTTGCTCCAAGACCATTAAAGCATAGTTTCCAACTTCCTCATCTTCATCATCATCAGAATCATCCTAACTTTTTCCTTCTGCAATATAAGTTTTGCTTTGCTGTTTTTTCAGAAGAGCTTCATACTTTGCTTCCAGTTCAAGATAAGCTTTGTCTTTCTTTGCTTTCTTGGGTTTCCTACATTCTGTAGCAAAATGGCCTAGTTCATCACAGTTGAAGCACCTTATCTTAGATCTGTCAACAGATCCTATTTTGTAACTATTCTTGCTATCAGAAGTGTACTTCCCTTTTCCTTTCCAGTTGATGTCTTTGTTGAAAAACTGTCCTTTGCCCTTGAAGTATCTTGGCTTCTTTACTCTAATGTTAGAGAATTTTCTAGCCAAATAGGCCATTGACTGATCTAGCTCATCCAGTTCATCAAGAGTGTAGAACTCATCTTCTTCCAATTCCAGAATGACTTGTTCCTGTGAATCATTTGTTATGTGCTCACTTGGTAAGGCAACTGGAGTTTGAGATCTTGGATCATCATTAGATGTTTGGCTTTTATTTACAATTAAAGCACTTGAGCCATCTACAACATGTCCTTGACCAGATCTCAATGATTTTCTTTGAATCATTTCTACTTCACATGTTTTAAGAATTCCATATAGAACTTCCAGTGTTATTTAACTCAAGTCTCTCCCTTCCCAAATTGCTGAGATTTTCTGTTCCAAATGATCAGGGAGAGAAGCAAGAACTTTAATTTCACTTCTTCAGCTTCATAGTTTTTTTCATGGAGCTGCAAGTCATTTATCAACTTATTAAATTTTTCAAACACATCAGTTATACTTTCTTTTGGCTTGGCCATGAAACCCTCATACTGTGAAATCAGTATCCTTCTTTGATTAGATCTAACTTCCTCAGTTCCTTCACATAGTATTTCAATCTTTTCCCAGATTTTCTTGGCAGTGTCACAGTTAACAATGTTGTTGTACATCACATTGTCAAGTGACTCTATCAATATTAGCTGCAAGCCACTATCAAGGGAAACTTTCTCCTTTTTAGGCTCAGTGTACTCAGAAGGGTCTTTTGGAGCATAATGAGCTGGAATGACCATATCACCATCTGTTGATTCTTTAACTCTAACCATAGGAGTGAAGGGCCCATTCTTGAGAATCTGAATATAGAGTGGATTGGCCATTATGATAAACAACAACATTTTCTTTTTCCAAAGAGTGTAGTTAGTTTTATCAAATGTAGGAATTTTGATGCTACTGATTTTCTGTGTATTTATTCTTCCAAGATCTTGTATCTGTTTACTTTCATATTTTGCTTGATACCACTTGTTAGGAAATGAATAACACACAGAGGGGGGGTGAATATGTTTTTCTATTTTTAAGCTTTTCTTGACCTTTTTATGGTTGAACAAAGTAAATTAAATCTTGTAGTTAAATGTGTTACTGCAGAAATTAAACATGTAATAGTAAATAACACAAATCTTTTCAAACTCACTTAATTTTATATTAAAATTAAGAATGTTTTGCTACAAAATTCCTAGGCTCTTTGTTGATAAAGAGCTTAGCTTCTTCTTGAGAGTGTTACAAGATTTTCTTAATCTAAAATGTTACAACAGACCAAAGGACCAGTGTTAACTTTATAAATCAGTTAACTACTGGTTTACATAGTGTGCAATAAGATATGCTATTAACTTTAGTAAACTGTCACTTGTCATTTCCATTTTAGGAAAAATGTATCTTCTATTTCTGGCTTAGCATATCTTAGCATCCCATGTTTACTTTGATCTTTCTTTATCAGTTAATCTTCACCATTGATCTTGCACATCCTTCAAGCTGCTTTTTGTAGACTTGTCAATCCAGCTGTTTGGATTGTTTGTTGATTGTAGATCTTGGATATTGAACTGGTATGCAATTTTGTACTTTGAGATTTTACTTCGAGATACTCTATAGTTAATTTGACTTCCAGAGGTCTCTGAGTTCTCTATAAGAGAATTTGGCTTGTTGAGATCTCTAGTCTTCATATCTTCACTTTGACTTATCGATATCTCTGAGTTATCTAGTGGTTTATTGACTTATCGATAACTCAGAGTTCTCTAGTCAAATTTGACTTATCAATAACTCAGAGTTCTCTAGTGAATTTTGGCTTATCGGTATCTCTGAGTTCTCTAGTGGAATTTGACTTATCGATTACTCAGATTACTCTAATGGATGTTGACTTATCAATAACTCTGTGTTCTTTAGTGAAGAAATGAATTGTCGAAATCTCCAATCTTCATGTCTTCAATTTGGCTTGTCGATATCTCTCTGACTTCTCGATAAGTCATTTGGAGTTCTCAAGTGACTTCTCTATAACACTAAATCTATGACTTGTAGAGATCTTTGACTTAGAATATTTTTATCTAAACAGATTTATTCAACTCTAAACTTCTTCAAAATTCTTCTGAGGCATGATCTTATTGATCTTCTTCCAGATGGAATCCTTAGGCTTAATACTGTTTAAACAAAAAGACTCAAGTCTGCTCCTTTTTCATTTTTACAGACTTTAAATATTACAAGTACAAATGCAAACTAAGATTACAATACAACTTACTTATGGTTGTCAATTTGACTTAGTCTTGTTAAAGTACAGGCATGTCTTGCATAACATTACTCGTCAACAATTACAAGTGCATATTTCTTCTTAGCTATAGACATTATATTGATTGGACCAAAAAGATCAATATGTGATAAATGACATAGTTTAAGAATTGAGGATTCGGTCTTACTCTTGAAAGATGATTTCCTTAATTTGGCCTTCTGGCAAGAATCACATAGACCATCAAGAGTAAAAATTGTACCGGGAAATCCTCTTACAAGATCTTTCTTCACAAGTTCATTAATGTTGTTGAAGTTCAAATAGGAAAGTCTTTTATTCCAGTTCCAGTTGTCTTCCATAATTGCTCTACTCAATATTGCAGAGTTATCAGTATTTGTGGAGACCTTGGCTTCATATAAGTTCTCATGTTTGTATCCAGTCATTGTAACATTTCCATCTGAGTTGTTGATAATTTAACAATGTTCTTAATAGAATTCCACATGGTAACCTGTGTCACAGATTTGACTCATACTGATCAGATTTTCAATTATGACATTCCCAAGTTTGATGTTGTCATAGCCTATGTATTTCCTATGTTGCCATCTCCATAATAAACACTTGGGCCAGCCTTCTCCATAAACTCTGATAGCATGGCTTTATTTCCAGTCATATGTCTTGAACATCCACTGTCTAGGACTAGAGAATTTTTCCCGTTACCCTGCGATTGGAGAAGCCATTGATTAGAGTTTTTAAGGATCTAGACTTGTTTTGATCCTTTGGTCTTTTAACTTTGTTAACATTTGCAGCAGAAGTATTTACATCAGAGTTTATGATAACATTCTTAATATCAGAGTTTACACATGCATAAATAATTTTTGTCTTATTTAAAGAGGGTTTCAGGTCGAAATAATCATAATAAAAACAATGATACTCTTTATATGTGTAAATGAAATGCCAAACACTACCAAAATGAAAATAAGGATTATGTGGTTTATATTTAACTGTTCTATTCCTAAGCTTTGATTTAGGAGGAACAGTATGTATCCCTTTATTCTTCATGCAAGCAACAACAAGATGATTAGTACTACCACAGTTTAAACAAGCCTCTCTAGGTGCATTAGGAATGGGTTTATACTTATTATTCTTATTGACACCTACTTTTCCAATTCTGTACTTTCTAGGATATTTTTTCTTATTTTTCATTTTCACTTCCTTCAACTTTTGCTTAAGCCGTTTCTGAGTCATTAAATCAATATTTGCTAATATAGTCTATATTTGATCACACTTATCAGTATTTAAGTTTGACTTAGATGCTAATGTTGAACCTTTTTCATTTACTGACTTAACACCATCATCACTTAAATTAAATTTAACTGGTTTTAACTGAGACTTATTCAGTTTTTCCTTATTATCAGTATTTGTTGGTTTGACCTTCTCAGTTACTTTTTCATTAAATTCATCAGAATTAGATTTATTTGTATAACCTAATCCTGATCCCCAATAGCCGCTTTCTGTTAAACCATGAGTTGATTTTCCTGAAATAGTCCAAAGTTTAATAACTTCTATTTCTTTAGCTGATTCATTTTCCAGATAAGCATTCTTTTCTAACCATTTATCTTTAACATAAACAACATCATCTCTTTCTTTTTGAGTTTCTATCATGAAAACTAACTCAACTTCTAGATGATTATTTCTTTTCTTTAATATAGAGATTTCAATTACGATCCTATCATTTTCAAGTGATTGATCCCTATAACTAACATGCAAAGTTTTAAGAAGTAGCCTTAATTCATAGATTCATCTGTATCAAAAGCAATGGTAGTTTGAGGTACCTTTATCTCAGTAGTCTCAAGTTCACTATTAGCATTTGCCATGAGAGCGTAATTTGTACCCTCATCCGATTCTGATGTATCATCCTAATTCTTCTTATTTGTGATCAATGCTTCCTTCTTCTCAGCTTTTGGCTTTCTGCAGCCAGCTACAAAGTGTCCAACTCTAACACTTGAGCTTTGACTTGTCAGTTTTCCCAGACATTGACTCCTTCTCATCATTCTTCATGTAATTCCTTCTATTAGAGTTTGAGGAACTAGAGCCTTTTCTGGAAAACCTTTTTCCTTTCTTTAAGTCCTTGTAGGCCATCTTTTTTAAGCTTTTTATAGAGAGAGCAACCATCTGTAGGATATCTTCATCATTACCATGATCACTTTCAGTGTCTGAGTAATTATGAGAGTTTGAGTCATCATCAATATTTGATGACTCAGTATCAGAATTTACAATCATGACATTTCCTTTAGAGTGGCTTTTTATTCCAGTCTTCTCTCTTGGTTTTTCTTCAACCTTCAGTGCAACTTGCCTTACTCTAGGTCATTTCCTCTTGCTCCTTTACTCCATCCCTAGTTCATGAGTTTTCAGCATCCCATAAATCTCATCCAGAGATGTATCCTCAAGATCATAATTATCCCTGATTGATGTGACTTTCAAGTCCCACATTTCAGGGAGTGATAGAAGAAACTTCAAGATTGAATCTTCTGGATCATACTATTTGTCAACAAGTGACAAATTATTCAACAATTTATGAAATCTGTCATAGATTTCTGTCAAAGACTTATCAGCTTTTGAGTCAAAGTGCTTATACTTCTAAGCGAGTATTGTCCTTATATTCTTCTTGATAGCAGTTGTGCCTTGACACTTGACCTCTAAAGTGTCCCAAATTTCCTTGGTTTTTTATATCCAATCACCCGATTGGACATCATACTGTATATACTGCTATGCAAAAGATGTCTGACTTTTGCATCTTTCTTAATAGATGAAAGATCCTCAGGAGTATAGTCATTTTTGTCCTTATCAATGATCTTTTCCTCTTGACCAGGAAATGCAACAACCAGTTTCATGGGCCTGTGAGAATCATAATAAATCATGTTCAGATATTTAGGATCTGTTACTTCCAGACACATAGTTATCTTAACTTTCCAGATAGGAGATTCATTAATTTTCAAGATTGGAACCTTGATAGCCTCATATCTTCTCATATTGTGGTTGATTTGGTTTGTGGCTAGTGGTGGTGGGGGATTATGTTGAGTTTCTTTGTCTGTCATTATTGATTGTTTTATAGATCTTAAATTGTTTGTGTATCAACAAGAAGCTTTGATACCAATTGTTAGACCTTTAATGAACTATAGAGGGGGGTGAATACAGTTATAACAATCAATTCAAAATAAGTACTCCCTTAAGAGGTACTAGGTTATGTGTATGATAAAACAATGCTTGAAACTTAAAGTGTTAACCTAATATGTGCTTATATACTGCACAGTTACACAATCAAACAGTTGATATGATATACATGAATAAGGAATCCTAATACATATCCAACTATTGATTGCTACAATTAAGTAAAATCATACACCGGTATATCTCTGCAAAATAAAGTCTTCTAGAAAGAATCAATTACTTCCTCGAAATTAGTTTTGACAAATGCTGATGGATAAATGCTGATATTAAACTCTGATCTGTCAAATACTGATAGCTTCATAAACTCTGATATCTTTCAGTCAGTAAACTCTGATTAAAAACTCTGATAGTTCTAAACACTGATATCATCAATTATATCTAACATTAATGATGATGATAATTATGATAAAAAAATATCTTTAATTCATAAGATGTCAATATAATCAAATCTTTATACTCATGGATTAAAATCTGGATATTGAACCTAAATGCTTGTTGCATCCTCAGGAATGCAATGTAACCATTGAATGAGCCACTAAACAACTGATGTCATGTTCTTCCCGACCATCTTATTTTTTAACACAACTAGAAATGTCCTTCATTGAGTTCAATAATTGCAGTAGACTTAGATCTCATTTTCTTTTTCCAGCAGACTGACATGGAATACAGGATGGGTATCACTAGTAGGTGGTAAATTAAGCTTGTGATCTATCTGACCCATCTTTTCAACCACTAATATGGTCCATAAACTTATAAGAAAGTTTGAGGTACTTTCTGACAGCAAAAGAGACTTGTATATAGGGTTGTAGCCTTAGAAAAACCCAATCTTCCACTTTTAGTGTTGCCTCAGTACTTTTTTTATATGTATATTGCTTATATTTGCTCTATATAGTCAGGATATCATCCTTCAAAAGATGATTCATTGCTTCTCTTTTCATTAGGGAATTCTCAAGTGCTTCTACTGGTAATTAGTGGTTGGTTGGTAAACACAACTGCCTAGGTAGAGTTCCATACAATGCTTCATGAGGTCACATTTTAAAGGCACGATTATAAGTGAAATTATACCACCATTCTGGAAGGGGAAGCCATTTGTCCTAACTCTTTGGTCTTTGACTAATCATAGCCCTAAAATAATGTTCTCGACATTTATTTAATATATTTATCTGACCATCATTTTATGGATGGTAAGAGGTACTGATGTGAAGCTTGGTACCAGCTAAAGTAAACAACTCATTTTGAAAGCTACCCGTAACTATTTTATACCTATCATATACAATGGAGTGTGGCATACCAAGTAATTTATAAATATTATCAAGAAATAGTTGAAATACTCATGCTTCTGTGAAATAGTGAGATTATTCATGAAAATGGCCCACTTTAGTGAACCTATCTACTACCACCATTATGCAATCTTTGCCACCAGACTTTGGAAATCCTTTTATGAAATCAATTGAGATGTCTTGTCATACCTGTGAGGGAATGGTAAGAGGTTGGAGCAATCCTGCTAAAAACTGATTACCAGTCTTGATTCTTTGGGATATATCACAATATTGCACATCAGATACCACCCTTGCTTCATCCCCTAGCAGTAAAAGAATTTTATCATTTTCTTAACGGTGGCAGCATCTTGGACAAATTTTCCACCCGCGGGAGTAACATAGAGCTCCCAAATGATATATTTTCTTAAAGTCCCTATACTACCAATATAGATCATTTCATCAATTTTTAGAAAACCTTTATTGTGCTAATGGTTTGCATAAGCTTGTTCGTTTTTAATAACCCATTCATATAACATCCTTCAATAAGCCTAAATGTACACTTGATATCTCTTTGATGTGGCATTATGGCTGATCTTCATGAAGTCTTGTTAATACATAAGCTACCTAGTTTCTACTCCCTTCTTATAGACAATTTTTTAGTTCAATGTCATTAACTTAACTAGTCACTTTTGAAGCAACATAGTTGATAATTTTTACACTAACAAGTACTTTGGACTTTGATGATTAGTCTTTAAAATAAATTGAGTATCCTGCAATTAGGCCGAATAGTTACATATGCTGTTTGTTAGCGTTTGTGCCCTAGAGACAACACTATGATGTTTTAGTTTAAGACATTAGGATTATTAATGTTTATGTTCTATCGATTATTCCCTTTATAATTTATTAATTATTAATTTACTGTGATATAAATGTTAGATTAATAAATGTCCTTGGAATATGATATGCAATTTTATATGTCTAAGTACGTGACTTAGAAATGGGATTATGAGAATATTATCAATATTCCTAATGGTCCCTAGTCGAGTATTATTATTAAGGGACAATAATAAGGCATTAAGACTAGTGTGTTTGTTGACTGATGATCACATCTCATTGATCATAGGTATAGTAATACTAAAGTCAAAGACACGGGCAGATGTATATGTACATGGTGCTGGACAGACCCGATGTGAGATTCTACATGTCTTTTGTGTCATAACTAATTCTCACAGTGATAATGATTTAATGGTCCTTAGACCTGAAGTCATTATATTTCTATACGAGAATTAATATACATTGATTCCATTAAAAGTTATCCTTGACCGGGTAATGATAAAAGTGGACATTGGGTATATTATGAATCGTATGAGAAATATGAATGATCTAGAAGGGATTTAACCCTCCTATTTTAGGAGTGATATTATTGGCCTCTTGTGTGAGCTAGACTACGAAATGCGTGGCCACGCTTAAATGTTGATTTGATATGTTAGTCTACTCATTGATCAAGGAAACCTGGATTAAACATTGATGAGGATGACACATTACATGCCTCTAGTTTAATCTATAATATGTGGTTAAAGGGATTATATTACATTGTACATTATTCATGAAATGTTTAATCGATCACCGATTCAATTATTATTACTTGGGTCACAATGATGTATTACTAGATGCCGGTCATTGTTTATGATTTTAAATTAGATTTAAAATTCGTTGGCAATGTAATAATAACCTATAAGGTCACACACAAAGAATACTTGAAGGATTATTTAATTTATATTGGATTTAAATTAAATTAAAATAATTTGAATTATTTATAATATTAATTAAGTTTGACTTAATTAATTAGATAAATAATGATATTCAAATTTACTAATATTAATTATGAAATTTATTTGTTAAATAATTAAGTGAGACTTAATTATAATATAAATAGGAATTTCAAATTAATAATAACTCCTAATTAGTTAAGAGTTATAATTCGTTTTTCTACTCTCTATATAATATCTCTTGTGTTGCTGATTTTTTTTATATGCAAGACTTTTACTAAAACCCTAGCCACCAAGAGAGAAGATGGAGAGAGCAAGAAGAAACGAGTTTGTGCTAGTACACATCCAATCCTTGAGTTAAAGCATTCGTGTGGATACCGATAGAGCGTAGATCGCGAGAGCGGGATGCGTGGTGATTGAACAAGCTTTGGATCTCCATTAGTCAACCAATTGATAAAGCTTTTTAAGGTAAACAATATGATCTACGAATTAAATATATGTTTTTTGCATGGATCCTGCGGCGGGTTTCGAAAATTCTGCTTTTTTATATTTTTAATTACTGTTTTCGTTGCGTTTATGTGATCGAAACCCTTCAATGGCATCAGAGCTACTTGCGAAAAGTATTTAATTCGTTTATATGTTTACTGGTTTTATGATGATAACATGTATACAATATTCAATGACTGTTATGTATGCGATTTTGTATATTTTACATGTTGTTATGTTTATATATGCGTATATATGTATATATTTTGAATATATGATATTCATGAGGGTTGTATAATCATATGATGATTATATAATCTGTATATATACGGATATATACATGTTTTATATTTGTTCTTATTATATGAATCATATTTGATACGATTCTGAATCGGATGCAGCGGATTTGCTGAAATCTGGGTCTGTTGTCCGATTTTGGCGAACGAATATGCTATTTCATATGGAATCGAGCATCTGAACAAAACTGATAGATAAAGCTATCATCGACTGATCTGTAAGGCGTTTGACGTCGTTTATACCCTGTAATTTGCGATTTAATGTTATCAGATTTAATTTCAAATTTTCTGATTTTTGCTATATTTGATTTTTATGATTAGATCATGATGGGTATGATATGTTAAGATCATATTATGTGTTTTAGTATGTTCTTATGTGTTAATTGAGCATGGTGGATGGTTATGGCTTATGACCTTAGGTTAATGGTTTTGGTTTTCTAAATATGGCTTGCATGTCATTTGATCTTGTAATTATTAAATCTCGAATGTAACTCGAGTTCTTATTGTAAGTACATTAGATTAGTTTTTATTTTTCATTCGTGTAATGTACATGAAGATATGAAGATTTTAAGATCAAGGAAGGGTAATCTCACATGGAGGTCATCCAAGGAAGCAATACAAGAAAGAAAACATGTAATAGTTAGCCTGTATTTATTTTTCACCTTAGATTGACCTAGATCTTTGTCATTAGCTTGATGAAGATCAAATAGGATAAAGCCATAACCAACCACGTTTGAGCATATGATGAATGTATGTGTAGAGTAGTTTATAAAGATGCATGCTTAATTAGATTAAGGATGTATGTATTAGATACGACACCCATGTCATGCTTTCTAAACAAGATAAAATCTGTAACGACTCAAGATTTTAAAATGAACAAATGATTATGAGATTCTCGTGTTTATGAAACACGAAATAAAATACCAATTTTCTTTGTTTCTGACATGGGGCGATTTTGTCAAAAGCGAGTTCATTGAACTTGTAAGGTTGTGGGTTTTAAGCGAGACCTTTGTGACTCCATCACTACCTGGAAATCAAACCATTGATGAATATTGATTTGAAGTATTTTATTCAAGGAAAAATTGGGAATCTCTTTATGATGGGATCATGATCGTTTTAAAATTAACAAAACCCTAAAGTTAATATTAAGTTGATCGGATGCCTTCCAATAAGTCTAATGTGTTAACCCTAGATCGATAAGGAGTGGGTTCGCCAAAGCGAAGTACTCCCATCTATCGTGGGAGATGTGTTGAAGTATATTGATACTTTTGACTATTGGGTTTGACTTAACTAAGTTACCACAATAGAATTGTGAACTTAGAGGCATAGAGTTTGGCGAGATTTATTAGATAAATATGAACAAATGTTGTTCCACCAAGCTATCCAAGAGTTATATTGTTGATATAATTGACAAATGTTGTCTACCTAAATAATCATGTTTTAGAAGAAAAGCCAAAGTTGACCTAACGCATGATGAAATATGGATCTTGGCTCACTAGAAAGGATATAGAAGATGTTCTTTCCGAATTAATAGTTAGGGCTATTGATTTGATAAAAATAGTGGGAGATATATATTGTGTATATATATATATGAATAATCACTTGAACATAATATAATGATCATCTCTAAACTAAGTAATTTTATGCACTTTAATATTGTAGATATCAAATGACAAATCACACAAATAACTTCTCTATGTAATAGTCCTTGAGAAGGACAAGCTGACATTAAATAATTTCCAATCCAAAATTGACATGAGAACTTGAGGATTGTCCTCGGGTTCAAGGATGTCACTCAAACCCCTCCCTTATTTCTTCTAGCTGAGAATTATAACGACTCGTATATTTTTAATATCTAAATGTGTAATTATTGAGTGATTAAATAAATAAAATGTGTGTATGGGTTATGTCGGCCATGTATTGTTTTATTATTAGTTATGGGTGGTTAGTGGTTTACGAGGATTATTTGTATAATTGTTTGTTGAGGTGTATTGTCTTGTTGTTACTTGTAAACGTGGTTTTAGGGCAGATTTATTTGCATAAATATTTGGAATGTCTCTAAAATTGCTTTTATGGTTTCATAATTACAATAATTATTTTTGGGATTTTATAAAATTTAGAAATTAATATTTCATTAATTGTTTATCCATGTATGATTTTCTGAGTGCATTTATTGTAAAATCCGTATTTAATTCTAGAATTCTTTAAAAATTATGAAACTCATATTTATTTAAGTTTGGAATATTCCGAGAATTTTAAAATTATTTTGGGAATTTTTAGGATTAATTTCACCCGCGCGTGGATTCGTTTAATTGATAAAAGCGGGTACAAATTGCATTTCAAAAATTGTTTTAAAATTACGAAATTTACGTTTTTATTAACTTCGGGATATTTATAATATTTTGAGACTGTTTCCGTAATTTTCTGAAATCGTTTTAAGTGCACCAAGGTTCATAGATATCGAAACATGGAATAAAATAAAAGGCTTTCAGGCAGAATAAAGACACGTGTTAAGCTTCCAGTACTTGGTAGGATTGGTGTATTGATGTGATTGGCTGTTATTTGATAAAAAAAAGAAGAAGAGAGAGACAGCAAAAACAGGGATAAACTCGTGCGAGCTCACCCTGTTGTCTCCCTCTTCCCCTATATTCATCTCTCATCTCTCTCGAGTTAATCTCGATCTCTCCTTTTTCTCTGGGTGTTTTATCCCCGTGAATAAGCTGTGGTTTTTACTGTTGTTTCTTCTTCCCCCTCATGTGGTTGTTTCCTGTGGTTGCGCCACCGTCTGTAACTCTGTTCGTCGCCTTGAAATTCCGGCTGCCATCTTCGTTATCAGGTGGTTGGCTCCGATTTCACTGCTGCTTGACTATATATACATATGTTTTGTGTGTATATTAGTTGAATGCGTTGTTGCCTATTGGTTTTATTTCGTACCTGGCCGTTGTTTCTTTTTTCGGCCACGCACGTGTGCGTGAGCCGGGGGCTGGTACAAATTTCAGACTTTTGAACTGATTTCTTTTGATGAAAATTAATTCGATGATTCTTGTAATATTATTCGAATTATTTTGGGAAAATTCGAATGAATATTGTGATAATTATTCGAATTATCGAAATTGTAATTATTTGAAATTTTATTTATCGGCGAAACCCGTGATTGGAATCCGAATTGGGTACCTCCAGGTTTTACCGCCGTTGGCGATGAGCCTCGGCGAGCCGACGGTGGACTGTGATGACGCGATTCTGAGTCCTAATATTTTAAAATAAATAAAAATTAGTTTTATATTTTTATTCTGGATCGAGTTAGTTAATTCGTGAATATTGTAATGAAATGGTTAAAGTGATTGTGATTATTAAGATTGTATCGAAAGTTTGGTTGCATAATTGATTGCAGTTGTTGTTGAGTGGTTGGGATTATAAATGGTGGTTGTTGGATTAATTGTTTGGATTGATTGATTGTTGTGATTGACGTCGGATTTTTGTTCGACGGATAGTCCGATAAACAAAGGAGACGCTGTCCAAATTTTGGGAGCCTATCCTGTAAATTATCGGGGGATATCCGACGAGTGTATATAGTTATATACCTATAAATAAATGATGTATGTGCCTACTTGTATATTGTAATAATTGGTTAATAACCTTATTTTTACGAAAGGTATCTGCGTGTTGTAAGAATATATCTTATAAGTTATAACTGACAACCCTGTTTTCTAAAGGGACAAGTATATGCGATTTCTGAAAATGAATATCGAGCCAAGTTTTGAGTACGTGAACCCTGATTGGTATGTGTATTATATTATTATGTATAATTACGAGTCGGGATTTGATTTCGAAGGGTAGATGTGTTATTGAAGATATGTCAAGCATACCTGGATGTCTAACGTAGGATATTTCGACCCTATAGGTTCTAGTCGGGAAACCAAAAGTGGATATTGGACTAAAGATAACCTAGTGGACAGTCGACAAACTCAGTAGGGTTTTAACCGAATAACCTGAGTATTGAAGTCGAACCCAAGGTGATCTAGTGGTTAAATGATAAAGCCTGAGCGTCCGAGTCGGATCAGAGTCGATCAATGATAGTTGTAAAGCTCTGCAAGGCAAGTACCCCTGACCATTCTTTTATGGTTCAGTACGTATGAATAGCTAAATGTTTTATTCTCGTAATGGAACAGAAATGTTTTAAATTGCGTATCCCATGTACTTTTAAATCACTGTTTTCAAATTGTTTTGGGGAAAAGTAACTTCAAAAGGTACCTATCTCAAATGAAATGATTTACAAACTGGATTTTATATGTGTGCTGGTTAAATAAATGATTTTGAAATGAGATAGGTACAAGTGTTTTGAAAACTGGATAAAACGATCAGATATGGGATACATAGGGGCCAGAGTAGGCCTATTGAGGTGGCGTAAGAGGCTAATTCGGTTGCGCGCAATATATAACCGATTAGTCTAGCAGGTCAGAGACCTAGCTAGTCTCTGAGTTCTAGAACAGGTAAATAGGATGGCAGTTCGAGCCATCCAGTGTGGATAGCCTGATCAGCTGTCTTCACATATCCGTAAGTATCTGATTTGGCTTTGCGATTCTCATAACGGAGCAAGTAAGTTATACAGTGGATTGGAAATGAAAATGGCATGCTAGAATTAAACTCCGGTATTTATACACAACACACTAATGATGATATTGTTTTACAGAGCATGCTAGTTTTGAATATCCAGTTTACGTAGGTTTTTACTTGATGTGCAGCAAATTATAATTTCTGTTTCGATAATCGTTTTCTCATAAATTGTTTTATTCGTTATTCATATAGCGGTACTGCTAAGCAAGCAATTGCTCATCCTTGCAGAATGTTTTATAAATGTATTGTAAATGCCTAAGGGATTCTTCCGCGGTTGTCAGGGTAGAGTTCCAGTGCCTTTCATGCCAGGCTCCTCTGAGGTAGTTGTGCTGGACCAATGATGGTATGTTGAGTTGCTGCGTTAGGTTAGTTATGCCAGGATTGTTTGTAATTAGTTGGGTTGTAATGGTGGTAACCTAAGTCATACTTAAACCTGAAAAAGGTCTCGGTAAAGGGGTCATTGTATGTATTATTAACAAATAGGATTGTTATTATTGTTGTTGGTGACGTCAACTCCTGACCCCGGGTTGAGGCCGTCACAAGAATGAAACATGTGCTGAACAAAATGCTTACCAGAAGCAAATTGATTATGCAAGTGATGTTTCATGTATCATGCTTATAATTATGAGTGCTGAGCTTTAGAAGCAACAAGAGCGTAATGATGCTTATGATATGATTGAGCACCTTCAAAAGATGTTTGAAGGATAGGCTCGTCAGAAAGATTTGACAATAATAAGACACTATACTTTTGCATTAAGGGGAGAATCAGATCCGGTTGGACCACATGTTCTAAAGGTGATAGGCATATGTACCTTGATATTTTGGGTTTCAAGAATAGTCTAGAGACTCAAATTGATTTGATCAAAAATCTTTGAACAACTTTTATTCTTTGTTTGTTAAGAACAAAAAGAATGAGATAGACAGAACACTCACTGAGTTGTTAAGCATGTTTAGAACTGCTGAAAATAACACGGTAAAGGCATGAATTACGTCCATATTGATGATGTACAAATGGAATGCAAATGGGAAAGGAAAGTGGATAGGTAAGGTGAAGATTTGATCTTATTCGGTACCAAGCCAAAGTCCAATCCCAAAGGGCTTTTGAATCCTGATAGTGGTGTTGCTAAATGAGATGACTGTCATTTTTGTGGAAATAACCGGATGATTGGAAGTTAAATTGTCGAGCTTGTTTGGAAGATCTAAAGAAGAAAACTAGCAATGGTCAAGCTTCAGGTATCGGGTTAGAATTGGAGCAAAAGTTATTGCTCTAGTTGAAGAAACTCGATACCTAATTTTTCCCATATAGGCGAGATTGAGAACTTGATAAATTGTTATTACGTGCCTGCCTTTAGGGGATACATTAAATCAATTTCTTGTCAGGACAAGAAAGGTTTTCATTTTAATTAAATAAACAATAGTTGTTCATTTTATTTTAATGATAAAGCCTATAATGTTGCACAATTAGTTAACAATTTATATGTTCTAAGATGACTCAAATCAAACATTACCTCTACCATTGTCGTTAAGCCATATTAATGAGAAACGCATATGTGGTCGAATGCGTATGATGGTAAGGGGTGGCTTATACTACTTTATAATATTTACTGATGATTTCAGTAGATATGGATATGTGGTTCTTATGAAGAACAAATCCGATTCTTTTGAAATGTTCAAAGAGTATAAGGACGAAGTTGAAAAATAAACAAGGGAAAAGTATAAAAGTTTTACGATCAGATCGTGGAGGAGTATACTTAAACCTCGATTTCAAGAGTTTCTTGAAGGAGTGTGATAGTGTATCATAACTTACTCCTTCTGGAACACCTCAATGGAATAGAGATTCTGAGAGGAGAAACCGTACCTTGTTGGACATAGTGCAATCGATGATGAGTCAAGCGGATCTTCCATTCAGTTTCTAGGGTTATGCTCTAGAAATGGCTGCATATACACTTAACCAAGTTCCGACTAAAGCGGTTCAAAATACTTCGTATGAGATATAGAGTGATAAATGCCATAGCATGTCATTTATTAAAATTTGGGGACGTGAAGCGTTTGTAAAATGTTTAGCCTCTGACAAGCTTGGACCAAAATTAGATAGATGCTATTTTGTGGGATACCCAAGTGAGACTAGGGTATAGTTTTATAATACTTTCGAGAACAAAGTGTTTGTTGCTCGGGCCGCTGTATTTCTTGAGGGAGAACTACTTTCTAAGAAAATTAGTGGAAGGATAATACATCTCGATGAAGATCGAGATCCACATGATAACATAGAACCAAAGTTGGAATAAGATCAGGTTGTACATCAAAATGTTGAAAGTAATCATGTTTAGGAAACACAGGTTATTCGTAGATCTAGTAGGATTCACCATGAGTCCGGGAGAAATTATAGATTTCATTTGACTCAAGATGGTGATGTGATGCTTACGGATAAGGATAAGCCTCACACCTACCAAGATGCTATGAACAGTCCAGACTCTGAGAGATGCCCGGAGGCCAAGAAATCCACGATGAAATCCATGTATCAAAATAAAGTATTGACTTTAGTTAATCCACTCGAAGGGGTAAAACCTATAGGGTACAAGTGGGTTTTCAAGAAGAAAACTGACATGGATGGTAAAGTACAGACCTATAAGGTGCGACTAGTGGCAAAAAGTTTTAAACAAAATCATGGTATAGACTATGATGAGACTTTTTCACTAGTTACTATGGTCAAGTCCATCAGGATTTTGTTAGCAATAGTTGTTTACTTTAACTATGAGATTTGGCAAATGGATGTCAAAACTGCTTTCTTATATGGGAGCCTTGAAGAGGATGTATATATGATACAACCTGAGGGTTTTGTCGATCCAAAGTTTGCTAAGATAGTTTGTAATTGCTTCTATCTATTTATAGATTGAAGCAAGCCTCAAGGAGAATGAATATTCATTTTGATAAAACAGTCAAAGTGTTTGGCTTTATTCAAAACGAAGATGAACCATGTGTTTGCAAGAAGGTTAGTGGGAGCCATGTGACATTCCTAGTATTATATGTAGATGACATATAACAAATAAGGAATGGCATACCTTCTCTACAGGTTGTTAAGACTTGGTTGAGAAATAGTTTCTTGGTGAAAGACTTTGGCGATGCTAACTATATATTAGGGATCAAGATCTATAGAGATAGATTGAAAAGATTAATCGACCTAGTCGGAGTACATACATTGATAAAATATTGCATCATTTTAGGATGTAGGAGATAAAGAAATGATATGTTTCGATGTCTCATGGGATAGTGATCTTAAAAGATAATTGTCCCCTAAATCATTATATGATAAGGGCCGTTTGAGAAAGCTCTAGCAATTGGATCTATAATGTGTACCGTGATATGTATTTATCCTGATATTTCGTATGCTTTGAGCATGACGAGAAGATACTAGTCTAATTCAGGTGAGGGTCACTGGATTATTTTCAAGAATATTCTTAGGTACTTAAATAGCACTAAAGATTTATTTTTGGTGTATGGAGAAGATAGGGAACTGGTTGTAAAGGGTTACACTGATACTAGTTTCTGAACCTAATTTTTGGACAGACAAGGATGATTACGAGTTTATGTATGTTTTGTGTTTTTTCTAAATATAATTGATGTTAGCTTGAATAGTTCACAGCAAGAACATTGATGATTCTATGGAAGCCGAATATATTGATATATTTTTTGAAACAACCATGGAGACTGTTTAGGCATGTCCTTAGGCAATATCGCCTTATTAATAAGATTAATGATTAAGGAGATATAAATGTAAAGTGCATAGTAATGATAGTATTGCAGACCCACTGACTAAGGCTTTATCACTGCAGAAGCACGATGGTCATACTAGTTCCATGAGTATTAGATACATGGGTGATTAGCTCTAGTGCAAGTGGGAGATTGTTAGCTTTTGTGCCCTAGAGACAACACTATGATGTTTTAGTTTAAGACATTAGGATTATTAATGTTTATGTTCTATCGATTATTCCCTTTATAATTTATTAATTCTTAATTTACTGCGATATAAATGTTAGATTAATAAATGTCCTTGGAATATGATATGCAATTTTATATGTCTAAGTACGTGACTTAGAAATGGGATTATGAGAACAGTATCAATATTCCTAATGGTCCCTAGTCGAGTATTATTATTAAGGGACAATAATAATGCATTAAGACTAGTGTGTTTGTTGACTGATGATCACATCTTATTGATTATAGGTATAGTAATACTAAAGTCAAAGACACAGGCAAATGTATATGTACATGGTGTTGGACAGACCCGATGTGAGATTCTACATGTCTGTTGTGTCATAAGTAATTCTCACAGTGATAATGATTTAATGGTCCTTAGACCTGAAGTCATTATATTTCTATACGAGAATTAATATACATTGATTTCATTAAAAGTTATCCTTGACCGGGTAATGATAAAAGTGGACATTGGGTATATTATGAATCGTATGAGAAATATGAATGATCTAGAAGGGATTTAACCCTCCTATTTTAGGAGTGATATTATTGGCCTCTTGTGTGAGCTAGACTACGAAATGTGTGGCCACGCTTAAATGTTGATTTGATATGATAGTCTACTCATTGATCAAGGAAACCTGGATTAAACATTGATGAGGATGACACATTACATGCCTCTAGTTTAATCTATAATATGTGGTTAAAGGGATTATATTACATTGTACATTATTCATGAAAGGTTTAATCGATCATCGATTCAATTATTATTACTTGGGTAACAATGATGTATTACTAGATGCCGGTCATTGTTTACGATTTTAAATTAGATTTAAAATTCGTTGGCAATGTAATAATAACCTCTAAGGTCTCACAAAAAGAATACTTGAAGGATTATTTAATTTATATTGGATTTAAATTAAATTAAAGTAATTTGAATTATTTATAATATTAATTAAGTTTGACTTAATTAATTAGATAAATAATGATATTCAAATTTACTAATATTAATTATGAAATTTATTTGTTAAATAATTAAGTGAGACTTAATTATAATACAGATAGGAATTTTGAATTAAAATAACTCCTAATTAGTTAAGAGTTATAATTCGTTTTTTACTCTCTATATAATATCTCTTGTGTGTCTGATTTTTTTATATGCGGGACTTTTACTAAAACACTAGCCACCAAGAGAGAAGATGGAGAGAGCAAGAAGAAATGAGTTTGTGCTAGTACACATCCAATCCTTGAGTTCAAGCATTTGTGTGGATACCGATAGAGCGTAGATCGCGAGAGCGGGATGCGTGGGGATTGGACAAGCTTTGGATCTCCATTAGTCAACCAATTGGTAAAGCTTTTTAAGGTAAACAATCTGATCTACGAATTAAATATATATTTTTCGCATGGATCTTGCGGTGGGTTTTGAAAATTCTGCTTTTTTTAAGTTTTTAATTACTGTTTCCGTTGCGTTTATGTGCTCGAAACCCAACACTGTTGACGGGATTAACATAGTTGTTAATCATATAAGTTATAATTTACCATATGCTAATTAATTTGGGGTTGCGCAAGTACATGTGGGGAGAGACTCTGAATATTGTTTGCCAAATTCTGAATAGAGTCCATATGAAACAAATAGACAAGACACCTTATGAATTATGGAGAAAACGTAAGACTAGTTTGAATTATCTTCGTGTGTGGAGGTGTCTTGCTAAGGTGCTTGTCCCTGAACACAAGAAAAAGAAACTGGGACCTAGAACTGTTGACTGTATCTTTCTAGACTATCTTGAAACCACTGTTAGTGTTTGTGCCCTAGAGACAACACTGTGATAATGATGTAATGGTCCTTAGACTTGGATCATTATAATTTTATATGAGAATTAATATACTTTAATTACATTAAAAGTTAATTTTGACCGAGTAATGATAAAAGTGTATTTCGGGTATATTATGAATCATATGAGAAATATGAATGATCTAGAAAGGATTTAACCCTCCTAATTTATAGAATGATATTATTGACCTCTTGTGTGAGCTAGAGTATGAAATGTGTGGCCACGCTCAAATGTTGATTTTATACGATAGTCTACTCATTGATCAAGAAAACTTGGATTATACTATGACGATGATGACACATTACATGCCTCTGTTTTAATCTATAATATGTGGTTAAAGAAATTATATTATATTGTACATAATTCACGAAAGGTTTAATCATCACCGATTCAATTATTATTACTTGGGTAGCAATGATGTATTACTTGATGCCGCTCATTGTTTACGATTTTAAATTAGATTTAAAATTTGTTGCCAACGTAATAATAATCTATAGGGTCACACACAAAGAATGCTTGAAGAATTATTTAATTTAAATTGGATTTAAAAATTAAATTAATTTGAATTATTTATAATATTAATTAAGTATGACTTAATTAATTAGATAAATAATGATATTTGAATTTACTAATATTAATTATGAAATTCAGTTGTTAAATAATTAAGTGCGACTTAATTATTATATAAATAAGAATTTTGAATTAATAATAACTCCTAATAAGGTAAGAGTTATAATTCATTTTTCAACTCTCTACATAATATCTCTTGTGTGGATGATTTTGTATGCAAGACTTTTATTCAAAACCCTAGCCACCGAGAGAGAAGATGGAGAGAGAAAGAAGAATCAATTTTGTGATAGTACACATTCAATCCTTGCGTTGAAGCATTCGTGTGAATACCGATAGAGTATAGATCACGAGAGCATGATGCGTGGTGATTGAACAAGTTTTGAATCTCCATTAGTCAACTAATTTGTAAAGCTTCTTAAGGTAAAAAATCTAATCTACAAATTCAATATCTTTTTCGTATGGATCCTGCGTGGGGTTTCGAAAATTCTGGTTTTTACACATTTTTAATTACAGCTTCCGTTGCGTTCTATGCCTCGAAACCCTTCAACCACAACTTCTATGAGATTTTTTGTCTGAAAATCTAACATAGATGGTATTGTGACGAATATGATAAGTGACTTTCTTGATACAACTTTCTTTAAGGAAGTGTTTCGGGTATACCTCAAGGTAATTATAATGATGATCTTACTTGCACATCGAGATTTTTTCCTAATCATGCGGAAAAAATTACAAATGTGGGGCAAATCCTGGTAGGAGCTATACTCCTAACGATGTAGGGGAACCTAGAAGAAGTAAGTGTGTAAAGGTAGTCAAGGACTATAGAAGTGATTTTATCACTTACAATGTCAAGGATGAACCTTTAACTTTCTGTCAGGCCATGGATTATTCAGAGTCAAGGCACTGGAAAGGCGTTGTAAATAGTAAAATTGACTAAATTATTTCCAATAGAACATGGGAGTTAGTTGATCTCCCTCATGGATGCTCTACTATAGGAGGCAAATGGATCTTTAAGATGAAGCTAAACCCTGATGCCGCAATAGATAAGTACAAGGTTAGTCTGGTAGGAACACTACACCATATATGGCCTACCGCAACGCCCCCTCTAAAGAATGTTACATAATATATTACCCTTGATATGATACTCATGAGCTAATCTAATATTGTGATTTTTATGTTATCTTAGCCAAAAACCTGATGTTACATTAGGTAGAAAGTGTTACAGCTTGCAACATTCTTGTCAACGTTTTACCTTAGAGTATTAAAACATAAATATAATATTTTTAAGTTTAAATATTAACTTAAAATCATTTTTCAATAATCTAAGGTGATATACAAATTTAATAAATGAGATACATAATATACGAATTTTTTATAAAAAAAATTAAAAAGTTGAATTTGTTAAGTAATAAACTAAAAAAATTAAAATAAGGACATTAAAAGCATAAAAAGTTAAAATAGTATAAATTACCCTCATTTTGATATGAGCGCTAATATACAACTATGCAAGTTTTAAAAATAAAAAATAATAATAATATGAATTATAAAATTTAGAATAAACATATAAGTAAATAAATTTTTTCAAAATAATAAGTTAAATTTATAATAATAAAATATAAATATATGTATATTAATGTACAATCAGAGCGGGGCAACATTTGGGCTTAAGCGGGTAAAATTTGGGCAAACGGCCGCCCAAATTTTCAGACCTTTTGAAATTTTCAGACACTACTAAAACTTTCTCATCCATTCAATACTTTCATTTCCTATCTCTCTTTTGCAGTTCCTCTCTCACCCTCAACATTTTAATTATGATTTAGATTTCAATTGTAGCTCAATTTGAAGGGTCGATGATTTGGTTATTCGGCCGAGACTTTGTGTTGGATATATTTGAGATGTCATGTCTAATATGTTTCATGTTTAGTTTTTCAGATCTTAAAAAACAGGAAATATCAGTACTTACTGGAATCAGTACTTACTGGAAGTCAGAACTTAAGGTCATATCAGAACTTAAGGTTATGTCAGAACTTAAGTGCGGGAGGACTTACAGTTAAGAAAGGAAGCTGATTTACAGGATAGAAGATCGAGACTAAAACAAAAGAAGATATGCATGGAAAGAGTTAGAAGATAAGAAGACTTGTATAAGATATCTGATTGATATATTTTAGGAGACAGAATTATATTCCATATCAATTAGAAGTTATCTTATAACTGTGTACTATATAAACACAGACATAGGTTTATACTATATGCGTTATCATTATCGAGAAGATCATACATTTTAACCTAGCAGCTCTTAGTGAAATTTGTTCATCACTGAGAGAGAACGGTTACATTGTAACAGAGTTTATTATATTGAATATATCTGTTTACTGTTACTTGTGTTCGAAATTGATTTGATTGTATTAAATATTGTATTCAACCCCCTTTTACAGTGTTGTGTGACCTAACAATTGGTATCAGAGCTTATCTGTAAACACACATACATTAAAGATCCAAACAATCATGTCTGAAGAAGAACAAACTCCAACCAAGCCCACTAAAATTGAAGAAACTCAAAAGACTCAAACCCACAGTCGATATGAGACTATTAGGGTTCCCATACTGAGACCTTCTGAGCATCCCATATGGAAAGTGAAGATGGCTATGTTTCTGGAAGCTACAGATCCAGAATACCTTGACAGAATTAATGAAGGACCACATAAGCCAACCAAGCTCTCTGTTGTAGTTGCAGATCAACCAGCAAAGACCATACCAAAGGAGAAAAGTGAGTATACAGCTGAAGATATCTCATCCATTGCCAAGGATGCAAAGGTAAGGCATTTGTTGCATAGTACCATTGATAATGTCATGTCAAACAGGGTAATTCATTGCAAGACTGCAAAGGAGATATGGGATTCTTTGGAGACAAGATGCCAGGGAACTGATGCAATCAAGAAGAACAGGAGGACTATACTCACTCAAGAGTATGAGCACTTTGACTCAAAAGCTGATGAGTCATTAACTGACTTATATGACAGGTTTGTCAAACTCTTGAATGATCTGTCACTGGTAGACAAGGAATATGATCTTGAAGATTCAAATCTAAAATTCCTCTTAGCTCTTCCTGAAAGTTGGGATTTGAAGTCTACTACGATAAGAGACAACTATGCTCCTTATGAAACTACTTTTGATGAAATTTATGGTATGCTCAAGACTTATGAACTTGAGATGGATCAAAGGAGCAAGAGAGATGGGAGAAAGTCAAGGACAGTTGCTCTTAAAGCTGAGAAGGAATCCCCCAAGGTGGTTGTCTCAAAGAAAGGCAAAGGAAAGGCTTTCATCATAAAGTCTGATTCAGAATCATCAAGTTCAGATGATGATGATTCAGAAACTGAAAGTTTACCTGAAATAGATGCTGATGAAGAGATGATGAAATTATGTGCTCTTATGGTGAAGGGTATCACAACGATAGCCTATAGGAAATTCAGAAGGGGAAAGAAGTTTTCCAAGAAAGGTGGAAGTTCTGATAAGAAAGGGTTCAGAAAGTATGAAGGCAAAAGTGCAAAGTCTGACAGAGGAGACAACTCATATGTCAAATAGTACAATTGTGGTGAAAGAGGCCACGTATCTCCTGACTGTAAGAAAGGAAAGAGTGACAAAGGCAAGGCACTTATCACAAAGAAGAAAAGCTGGACAGACTCTTCAGATTCTGAAGATGAGGTGAATTATGCTTTAATGGCAAATGCTGATGGCAGCCCTGAAACTGCTGAATTGAAGGTACCTCAAACAACTTATGATTTTCATACTGATGATATTACTGAGTTGAGATTATATCTTAAAACAATGTTTATTAGTTACAGAGATCAAACTTTAACATGTGAAAGATTAACTTCTGAAAATCTTGCTTATAAAAAAAGGAATGACTATTTGGAAAAAGAGTTAGTTATGTTCCATCAAACTCAGAAAGAAAGAGATGATGATTTTTATGTTAGAGATGAATTGCTAAAATTGAATCAATCTCTAAAAACTGAGTTAGAAAAAGAAAGAGAGATTATCAGGACTTGGACTAACTCTAGCAGAACAACTCAGAACTTATTAAGTAGTGGAAACTGGAAAGAGGGCTTAGGTTATATAGATGATAAAAGTGAAAAAGGAACTGAACAAATTAAGCCAATTGTTGTTAAACAGACTGCTAAGCCAAAGGTAAATCCTGTTAAGTTTGTAGCTAAAACTGTAAAGTCTGATTCTGAAAAGATGAAAGAGTATGTGACAGAAGTTAAGGAAAAGTCAACTTCAGACAAATTAGAATAGGATAAACCAGCTGAAGTTAACATAGGCTTAATGACTAAGAAGCAGCTTAAGCATAAGCTAAAAGAAATAAGGAATGTCAATAAGGTAAAGGCAGCTAGGAAAAATAGGAATAAAAAGGAAGGTATGAATAAAAGCAATAATTATATGCCTGTTCCTAATGCTCCTAGAAAGAAATGGTATAAATGTGGAAACTCTAACCATCTTGCTTCTTTTTGCAGGAAGAATAAGAATATAAACTCTTTACCTCCTAAGTCAGGAGTTAAGAGTCAGTCTGTTAGGTTTAAGCCACAAAATCCTTATTTTCATTATGGTAGTTTATGGCATTCCATTTATACTTGTAAGGAATATCATAGTTTGTACTATGATTATTATCAAATAAAACCTTCTTTGAAGAAAGTTACTTTAATTCCTTCTAGTGTAAAGTCTGATGCAAAGTCTGATTTAAGTTCTGATAAACAGCATGTTAGCATAAACTCTGATATTAAATCTGCTGCAAATGCTAACAAATTTAAAAAGGCCAAAGGATCCAAGCAAGTCTGGATCCTTAAAACTAACCATTAGTGGTCTTTTTGATTGCAGGGCAACAGGAAAAACATCCTAGTATTGGATAGTGGATGTTCAGGACATATGACTGGAAATAAAGCCCTGCTCTCAGAAATTGTGGAGAAAGCTGGCCCAGGAGTTTCTTATGGAGAAGGCAACATGGGAAAAATTCTGGGATATGGCAATATTAATCTTGGGAATGTCATCATTGAAATAGTAGCTCTTGTCTCAGGACTTAAACACAATCTGCTAAGTGTGAGTCAAATCTGTGACAGAGGTTATCATGTGGATTTCTTTGAAGAACACTGTGAAGTTGTAAGCAATTCTACAGGCAAAGTGGTTCTGAAAGGTTACAGGCATGGTAACATATATGAAGCCAGACTTTCAACAAGTACTGATGGTTCTGTAATCTGTCTGTTGAGTAGAGCATCAATTGAAGAAAGATGGAATTGGCACAAAAGACTCTCTCATTTAAATTTCAACAATATAAATGAGCTTGTAAAGAAAGATCTTGTGACAGGACTGCCAAAATTAGTATTTGCTCCTGATGGCGTTTGTGATTCATGTCAAAAGGCAAAACAAAGAAAATATTCTTTCAAGAGCAAAACTGAGTCATCAATTCTTGAGCCTTATCGCCTACTGCATGTTGATCTATTTGGTCGAGTCAATGTCATGTCTATTGCAAAGAAGAAATATGTTATGGTTATAGTGGATGAGTTCACAAGGTACACTTGGGTGTACATCTTGCACAAGAAGAATGAAACTACATCTACTCTAACTGATCATGTCAGACAGCTGGATAAGTTGGTCAAAGATTCTGTTAAAATTATAAGAAGTGATAATGGCACTGAGTTCAAGAGTTCAATCATGGAAGAGTTCTGCAAAGAGCATGGAATCAAACAGGAATTTTCTGCACCTGGAACTCCACAGCAAAATGGAGTTGTAGAAAGAAAGAACAGGACTCTCATTGAAGCTGCACGAACTATGATTGATGAAGTAAAGCTGCCAACCTACTTTTGGGCTGAAGCTGTGCAGACTGCTTGTTTTACACAGAATGCTACACTCACAAACAAGCATGGAAAAACACCATATGAGATGGTGAAGAAAAAGAAGCCAAGTCTGAAATACATTCATGTATTTGGTTGCAAGCGTTTTGTTCTTAAGACTCATCCTGAATAGCTGTCAAAATTTGATTTAAAAGCTGATGAAGGAATTTTTGTTGGATATCCACTTTCCACAAAAGCCTTCAGAGTCTACAATTTAAGAACAAGAGTTGTCATGGAATCTATCAATGTATCTTTTAATGATAAGAATATTACTAGACTTGAAGATTTCAATGATCATGATCAGTTGAGATTTGAAAATGAAGACTTAAATTCTAATTCTGCAAATTCTGATGACTTAAAATTTGATCCTGTAAGTTCTGACGGGTTAAGTTCTGATGTCATTGAAACTGTGGTAACAACTCCAAAGGAAAATGCACCTGTCCAGGGGGAGCAAGCTGGAAATCCTACCACATCTCAAGACTCTCAAGAAGCATCAGAACCGGTCACTGGCTCTTCAAGTTCTGATTCATCTAGTTCTGATGAGCCAAATTCTGACAATTCTGGAAACTCTGATACTTCAAATCCTGAAGGATCCAAGTCAAATTCTGAAGTCTCAGAGAGCATAACTACAGGGGGGAGCATCAGAAAATGCTGTTGAGACAGCATGGTCTGAAGTCTCAGAGAGCATAACTACAGGGGGGAGCATCAGAAAATGCTGATGGAGACAGCATGGATCATGGGGGAGGATCCAGTTCTAAAAGTCAAATTTAATCTGCAAGGAAGTGGACCAAATCACATACACCTGACTTAATAATTGGAGATCCTGAAGCAGGTGTCAGAACTAGAACTGCAACATCAAATGAATGTCTCTATCATTCTTTTCTATCTCAGACTGAAACAAAGAAAGTGGAAGAAGCTCTTTAAGATGCTGATTGGGTGCAAGCAATGCAGGAAGAGTTAAATGAATTTGAAAGAAATAAAGTATGGACCCTAGTGCCAAGACCAAAGAACAGATCCATTATTGGCACAAAATGGGTGTTCAGAAATAAAATTGACAGTGATGGCATAATTACAAGGAATAAAGCAAGGCCGGTTGCTAAAGGCTACTCTCAACAGGAGGGTATTGATTATGATGAAACATTTGCATTAGTTGCTAGATTGGAAGCCATAAGAATCTTTTTGGCTTATGCTGCTCACAAAAAGTTTAAAGTCTTTCAAATGGATGTGAAAAGTGCTTTTCTTAATGGAGAATTGGAAGAAGAGGTCTATGTTGAACAATCTCCAGGCTTTGTAGATTCAAAATTTCCAAATCATGTCTACATGCTTGACAAAGCACTTTATGGCCTTAAGCAAGCTCCTAGAGCATGGTATGAGACTTTAGCTCAATTCCTTCTGGAAAGTGGATTTCACAGAGGTACAATTGATAAAACATTGTTCTACCTCAACCATGGAAATGATCTACTTTTGGTACAGATATATGTTGATGATATCATATTTAGTTCTACAAATGCCAAGTTCTACAAATGCCAAACTCTGTGAAAGGTTTGAAAAACTAATGCAATCAAGATATCAAATGAGTATGATGGGAGAACTCAGCTATTTTTTGGGACTTCAAGTCAAGCAAAATGAAGAAGGTACTTTTATCTGTCAATCCAAGTACACCAGAAATTTACCGAAGAAATTTGGAATGCAAGATTGTTCAACTGCATCCACTCCCATGGCCACTGCAACCAAGTTAGATAAAGATACTGGTTCATCAGTAGATATTACTAACTACAGAGGTATGATTGGCTCTTTACTCTATTTAACTGCAAGTAGACCTGATATCATGTATGCTACCTGTCTTTGTGCAAGATTTCAGGCTGATCCAAGAGAACCTCACTTAATAGCTGTGAAAAGAATTCTCAAGTACCTCAAGGGTACAGCTGATCTAGGATTGTGGTATCCTAGAGAATCAGATTTTAAGCTAATAGGTTACTCAGATGCAGATTTTGCAGGATGCAAAATAGACAGGAAAAGCACTAGTGGAACCTGCCAATTTCTTGGAGGCAGATTGGTTTCTTGGTTTAGCAAGAAACAAAAGTCAATTTCCACATCAACTGCAGAAGCAGAATATATTGCTGCAGGAAGCTGTTGTGCACAGATTCTTTGGATGAAGAATCAGTTACTGGATTATGGGTTAGAATTTTCTAAAATACCTATTTACTGTGATAATCAAAGTGTTATTGCTATGACAGGTAATCCAGTTCAACACTCAATGACAAAGCACATCAGCATTAAGTACCATTTCATAAGGGAACATGTGATGGAAGGTACAGTGGAATTGCATTTTGTTCCAACAGATCAATAACTAGCAGATATCTTCACAAAACCACTATGTGAAGCTACTTTTACAAGACTGGTAAATGAACTTGGAATGGTTTCAGGTTCTTTCTCTAAATCTGCTTAGTTTTTGTTCTCATGCATCAGACTTTATGATCAGTGTTTACAGATTGTCTTATCTTCGTGTAATCTATGCTTAAATTGAAATTCATTAAATGCTGATTGTTATCTGATGTGGATCTATATACTCTGATAAGTATTTTGAATGATCTGTGATAATTCAATCCAATGAGGATAACTGTGCCAGATGCTGACCTAGTAGTCTTTAACATACTAGAAATCCTATGTTTGAATTAGTTGTTTATGTGGAAACTCATTAACACAAGCAAATTATGATATTGAGCTTAGTCAAGTTTACTTTGTGTATCTTAGTACGAAGTCAAAAACTAGATTCTTGCTTCTTATCTGTCAAATTCTGATGTCAGTAAATCTTAAGGATGAACTAAATGCTGATAAGCCTCACTTATCAAAAGAAAAGAAAAGAAAAATCAGGTACTCCTTTGAGATCTAGAGTAAATATGTAAAAGGGAAGACCCAAGTGCATTTCTGGTATTAAGTAATATACATTAGAAAAGCAAATAAATTTTTCTTGGTGACTTTTCACATTCTCTGATTACTGGAGAAATACTCTGATAATAGCATAAATTCTGATAAGCAGTTGTGACTCACTTACACTGAGAAGCCACTGTAAAAAGGAATTTCAAAAGATGCATAAATTGAGCACAATCAGTTGAGGTGGACTCCTGCATAAATTTGTTCTATAGTAGACTTCATGATTGATGACAGATTTTAAGCACTTTTCTTAGTTATGCCTTATTTCTAAGATGTACTGAAGTTTATCAGACTTCAATCTTTATTTGATATTCTGCTGAATGCATACACTTTCACTCCATATGAATGATGAAAATTATTGTGGTGATTAAGTTGTTTCTGACAAACAGTTAAGTGTCATATGCATAAATTCTGAGGACAAGTTCTGATGGAAGTTCTGATGATTAAACTCTGAAGAAAACAAGTCAGTATTTGTATGAAGAATTACAGAAACAAACATTCACTTTTTGAGTACAGAAGCCATATTCTGATGACCATTAAGTTCTGATAATAGTCAAGTTCTGATGTAAATCCTGATGGAAACTCTGATGCTTACGTGGCATTATTTATTTACTTGACTTATTTGTGGTAAATACTGAACGGTCATATTTAATCAGAATATAATTAGGTGAGATAAAAATAGTCATAATCATTAAGGGTTAGTGGTAAATGTGTTTGTCTTGAAAAACTGCATGTGCACAGTAATTATTACTTATTTCCCGTTCCCATTAACTCCTGCTTTCATTTTTTACTGATTTTTATTATTACACATCGGTCTAGGGAGACGAGGCATCATTGTTTCTACTCTTAATCGTTAAACAATCCTCGAGTCTCTTGGTATTCCATTGGCTATTTAAACCGACATTTCATCTCAGCCAAATCATCTTCCATTCTCACACAAACTCATTCTCTCTCTTTTAATTCTCATCATTTTTCTTTTTCATAAACAAAAATGGTTCTTTTCAACATGTTTATGAACTATGAAAATTTCTATGTAGAGTTTAGTTGTGATGACTGGCAACAGGAATGGCATGTCACCGCCATTCCTGAAGAGATCTGGAACTTGGTTCCACAAGAGGTTCACACAAACCTCTTGTTCTTTTTGATGGACTATCAGCTCCATCTTGCTCATTTGGAAGAAGAACGGAGAGAGGCTCTTCTTCAGCAAGAACGGATCATCCGTCTTGCAGTGCTCTTTGTCAGCAGCAGGAGGAACTAGTCGATAGGTTTTCTTCTAGGACTAAGGCTGTTGATGTTCACGATCTTAAACTAGGCTTATCTTGTAATCTTTTGCATGAAATATATAAATTTCATAAGATGTACTCTTTGGATATTTTAATGAAATTTCCTTTGATTGCAAGATTTCATCTCTGTTTCTCTCATATTATGTGAATGTGAATGTTCTTATTGTAGTTTGTTAATCTTTACTTCATCTATTTGAACTATATCGCTTGATGAATGTTTTGATTAAAATTATGGTCAATAATAAATTATGATGATTTGAGACAAAATTGAAGCACGGGTTCCTACTTCAGAACCTGTGATAGTTG
Organism: Apium graveolens; assembly: GCF_009905375.1. Lineage (NCBI taxonomy): Eukaryota > Viridiplantae > Streptophyta > Magnoliopsida > Apiales > Apiaceae > Apium > Apium graveolens. Next base: position 92,907,455 of record NC_133652.1, read on the forward strand.
AAGCTGAGAATGTCAATTTTCAGAAAGAAACAGAAGCTGAAGGGTCAATCCCTCAGGTAAATGCTGAAACTCAAAGTTCTGATACTTTGAAGAGGAAAAGAACTGTAAACTCTACTGAAAAGGCAACTCCTTCATTGGCAAGGAGCCAATTATCATTGAAGCCTTTCAGCTAAAGCTCAAGACACTGTTCCTAATACAGTGATCACTCCTACTGTTTCTCCGGTAAGAGAGACAATAGTTGAAGGTTCAGGATTACGTCCTGAAATTGATATCACTAGGCTGCACATTCCAACTTTTCTTTATTTGGAAGATCCTACGGCAGCTCAGCCATCTACAGTCAACTCTCCAATCTTAGATGCTGAGATACCATCTACACCAGTTCTGGAGATAAATTCTGATGCTCAGAATTTAGATGATGTCATTCCTGAATCTCCAATTGCTTCACACACTGTAGTGCTGTCAGAACATAATGAGTCTTCCTCAAGTTCTGAAGACAGTGTTTCTGTTGAGACTCCAGCTCCCATTCTGGGCAAGGAAACATCGGTAAAGAAATTTGTTGAATAGGATGCACCTATTCCTTGGGAGGATACTCACAGAGGTGTGGAGTGGACCAAGAAGTAGAATGAATTATATTTTATTCCAAGCACCAAAATTCTGACAGAGCATGTGTCAAAAGCTGATGAGTTATTGTCAAATTCTGATTTCAAGATTCAACTCAAGGTTACAGTTATGAGTACAAGAAGCCTTCATGGTCTACATTCTACTACTCATGCTAAGGTTGATACACTGAAGTAAAATGCTGATAAGCTAGATCTACAGATCAAGCTTGACAAGAATAGATATATCAGACCTACTCTTGAGAAAGTTGAAGCCATTGAGAAGATTCAAGAGAAGCAACAGGCCCAAATTACTGAGGTCCTACAAAATCAAGCTTCTCAGAATGCTCAATTCGATGAGATCCAATCTTCAGTTGAACTTATTCTCTCTCTCTTACTTCCTGATGATTCCAAAAAAGGAGGAGAAGGTAGTTAAGTCCAAATGCTCACCTACTTAAATACTGAAGAAGAAGGATGACAAAGGTGATGACCAGGGAAACTCTGATAAGAACAGAGGTCAAGGAAAAGTTCAAGGAAAATCTTCACCAGAAGGAATTTCTGATGTTAGCAAATCTTCTACACAGAAAAAAGTCAAGTTCTGATGATGTGAATGTTAAGAGTCTGAAGTCAAGTTTTTATAAGCAAAGTCGGATGTCAAGTTCTGATATCCTGATTCAGTCAGGATCTAAAGACTCTCAGAAGTTTTTACAAACTCTGAAGCTAAAGGGGAAGCAGACTACTGTTTATTACAAAGATCCTAAAATCCAGACACTTGATGAGGAGATAGCTAGAAGATTATTTCTGAAACAAAATCCAGGAATGGATTTGGAAACTCTCAAGGAGGAAGAAGCTAGATTTGCAGCTGAGAAGACAAATCTAAAGTCTAAAGCTTCTGATGCAAAGAAACCTCCAAGACCTAAGGAAAAAGGAATTGTGATCAAGAAAAAGTCAAATTCTGAGGCTTCAAAGTCCAAGACTAGATCACAAACTGAGATTGATCCCAAGTCAAAAGGAAAAGAAAAGGTTGGTGACCTTTAAAGATTCAAAAAAAGATAAGTTATTATGTTCCTGTCTATCAAGCTACAATGCATGATGATGATTTGATAGAAGATGAAACTGTTCAAATTCTGAAAAGAAGAAAGTTAATTGAAGAATCTAAAACAACCTATGACACTGCTCAAGTTGTTCAAAATGAAGAACAGCAAGCTACAGAAGAAACAACAAATTCTGATCAAGCTATCAAGACATCAACCACTGACAATGATCAAGTTGATTTGAAAAAGATGACAATTGCTGATAAGAAGAAGCTGTTATGGAAGAAAGCTACTCCAGTTGAACCAAAATCCAATCTTATGATTAATCAACTCGCAACATTTGGGTTGAGAGCCAAGCAACCTAGAGATAGAGCTGGATTAGGTTCTGATGAAGAAAAGATACAAACAAGAGTAGAAGTTACTCTAAGAGATCCTTTCATGTTGACAGACAAACCATATGAATAAATCAAATAAAAGCACCTTGACAAAGTGTTGTCTGCTCAAATTCTGATAGATGCTCATGATAAAAATGTTCTAAAAGAGAAATTGATCTTATTTCTTAATGATGGAAGAACTTACAGACTAGCTGATACTGATGTGCTAAAAAAGTCGGTCGGAGAGCTTCAACATATTCACTATCTTCTGGAAGTAAAATCTGATATTACAAGAAGATGGTCAGAATACATTTTGAAGGCTATAAGAGATCTTCTCAGAATCTCTGGTACAAAAGCTTCTTAGTATATTCCAATGATTATTGATGGTGATGAAAGAGAAATTCCTATACTGAAGAACTCTGCTAAGGTGGAAGTTATTCTGAAAGGAAGATGCTTATGTTATAATGAAGACTATTCACATCCTAGAGTTATCAGACTTGGTGATGGACTTGAAAGAACATCAATTCAAGCTCTCAGAACAGCCATTATTCAAATTGGTGACAGTAAAGATGAAGAACTGATGCAGGTCAAAGCACAGTTAGTTGAAGTTTTGAGAAAAGCTGAAGATAAGCTGGTAAAAGATTTTGTTAAGAATCATTATGGATTCAGATTGATCCAGTGATGATGGTAAAGCTGTATGTTTTGTAAGTTGTAGTTAATAGTCTTATTAAACTCTCATTGCATTTGAACTTAAATGTTTTTGACATCATCAAACCTATTAACTTGTATATTTTTGCATAATTTACAAGTTGGGGGAGATTGTTAGATATATTTGAGATGTCATGTCTAATATGTTTCATGTTTAGTTTTTCAGATCTTAAAAAACAGGAAATATCAGTACTTACGGGAATCAGTACTTACTGGAAGTCAGAACTTAAGGTCATATCAGAACTTAAGGTTATGTCAGAACTTAAGTGCGGGAGGACTTACAGTTAAGGAAGGAAGCTAATTTACAGGATAGAAGATCGAGACTAAAATAAAAGAAGATATGCATGGAAAGAGTTAGAAGATAAGAAGACTTGTATAAGATATCTGATTGATATATTTTAGGAGACAGAATTATATTCCATATCAATTAGAGGTTATCTTGTAACTGTGTACTATATAAACACAGACATGGGTTTACACTATATGTGTTATCATTATCGATAAGATCATACATTGTAACCTAGCAGCTCTTAGTGATATTTGTTCATCACTGAGAGAGAACAGTTCCATTGTAACAGAGTTTATTATATTGAATATATCTGTTTACTGTTACTTGTGTTCGAAATTGATTTGATTGTATTAAACACTGTATTCAACCCCCTTCTACAGTGTTGTGTGACTTAACACTTTGATTTTTCAAATTAGGGCTTGTTCATAATATAGGTTTCTTTAATTTGGGTTCAATTTCTTAGATATATTCGTTTGAAAGACAACTAATCTATCTCTATCTTTATTTTTAGGGCTTAATCCCTCGGGACTTTGCATTCAGGGCTTTAATTTTAGGTAATACCCACTTTCTTTCTTTTTTTTCTTTTTTTATTTTAGGGTTAAGTTTTTTAAGATTTGTGGACTCGGATTTTTCATTTTTCATTAAAATCAGTATGTAAATTTTTTATTAACTTGTCGTCTTTTGGTAAAATCATGATTACTTTTATTTTTCTGATGGAGCATCTCTGAGTCATCTTCGCTCTATATGAATTTGAAGGTAATTTTAATACTTAGTTGATTAAATATGATATGTGATTACAACTATGTATATATTGAAGGTATACATATGTAATTATGGGCTTGCTTGTTTTCAGTTTTGTTCTTTATTTTTGGTGGTTACTGGTAATAATTTTTGCCCTAGTTTGTGGAGGGTGGGGTGGATGGAGAAGAAGCACATCAGGTGGTCATGTGTGTGTAAGATTTTGAATTAGTATACTGTTTGCTTTATTTTTGTGTACATTTTATCTAATGCCCTGTCTTGAAAAGGAGCAGAATACACTATATATGTCTAGTTTAGTTTGGTTATGTCTAGTTTAGTTTGATTTGGTTTTGTTTTATATATGTTTGTGTAGAATTTTTATTTTTGGTATATTTGGTGATGCCTCTTCATTATATTGTTTGAATTTTATATAAAATTTCAAGAATGTTCAAAGTCATAATAACTAAACACAATAAGGTATTTGGTAAATTTATTTCCTATGTTTACGATTGGAATTTTCATTTACTTGAATCACTTACATTAGAAGTAGTCTAGAAGATTAAAGTTGTACAGTTAAAGGAGCTGAATGTAATTCTGATTTGAAAGGAACAAAGTATCTTTTTGAAGAAATTTATGTTCTCTCCTTGCCCATATTTAAATAACCTCGAGTTGTTTTATGTTACCATTTCAACATCATTCCTAAACTTGGTAGATCAGTGAACTTGCTAATACCTGTTTTTATGTATAAATATTATATTGCTAGCATTTAGGCACGTCCTTACTTCCCGGAACCATTAGTGTCTTTTAGAAAATCTTTTTTATTGCAATAGGTCATTCTCAATGGCAATGTGATTAGTTACTTACCTGAAATATATGTATCAAATTTGGATGTACATCACAGGAAATACACAATAATTTTGTATAAAAATATAAGTAGTCTTTTCCTGGAGATTAAAATTATAGCATTCCCCTTTTAACTTGGCATCTTTTTTAACAAGATCTTTGTGCTGAAATGGCATCATATGATCTGAAATAACCGTGGTCCAGAATCTAGTCTATCGATCCTAGAATTAAATGAAAGAGGGTATATCATCTTTTATAGCATAGAATAGCTAGTTTGGACTGCTAAAGTTTAACATAATTTTAATTTGTAATATTGTCTATTATACTTATAAGAGCGGTTAAAAATAGATTAACGATAGAAAGCTAGTAAGGTCATGGAGCATTAGGATTTTTTTCCTGAAACCCCTGATAGTGTTTAGGGCTAGTGATCAATTCTTTTTATAATATACTATATATTCAATCAAGATTTCTTCCAAATATACATGTAAGTACGTATATTTGTATGCTTTTATAATAGTCAAGTAGCATATATCTGTATGCTTTTATAAATGTCCAGTAGCAATCCTAACAAGTTCGAAAACTACACTTCTCATCTCTGATCTCCTGTAATGTCTTGTACCCAATTATGCTGCAGTGTTTACAGTCATGAAGGAAGTTTAAATTTGCACAACATTACTACGGTTAGTGTTCTAGCGGTTGCAGACCTTACTACCTATGATACAATAAAAAAGTCAGTCATGAACTTGAGTTTTATGTTGCTTTTGGTAATATTGATCATCAGGGCTGTGTGAACCATATTATATCAAATCTGAAAAGAGTCATGGAGATCAATTATATTGACAAAATTTTGATACCTGTTAAAATTCTATTTCAAAAGTCTGCTTGTCCATCATATGCAGTTGTTGCAGTTTTTTGCTACTAAAGATCTGTCAATCTGGAAATATACATCTCGGTTCCAAAACCAAAAAAATATTGCAGCAAGGCGAGAGAAACTGATGAAGGCAATGATGGCCCTTGATGACTTTATCGAGGAAAAAATGAGACATTTTCATGCACGATATAGCAGAGGCCCAGAAGCTCAGGTTAATTTTAAAACACACTGAAATAATACTGTAACATAAGCTACAAAACCCCTATTATCAGAGTGTCAAACTTGTGATGAGTATTAACTTCAAATAATTTATTGATTGGTATGTTTGTTATCCAATAGGTACAAAGTATTGGAATTTATAGTGAAGAACGTGCTTAGCCAAATCGATGTAGCGGAATTTCTGGTTGCATTTGCTGGAATTCAAGACTCCATTCCCCAAATTTCCAGAGACCAAAGAATGCTGAAAGGTTCAGTTTATCTTTCTCTTAAGCCCCAAAAATTTTGTTGAAAGAAGAGTATTTTGAGAATGCATGTCAAACTTATCTCTAAATATAGAATTTAAGGGAAGTTAACAGAGTAACAAACTTGTAGGAGTAACATGCTAAAATCATGTGATCAGTTTGTTAGCTTGAGAAATGGAACTTCAGTAGTTAGTACTGCTTGTAATATACTGAAACTATTTATTAGTTTTACTTTATTCATTGCAGGAGTTATGTTTATACAGTGATTGTGAACTCAATAACTACGTTGTTAGATTCATCTCTTAATTCTAAAAAAGCAGCTCTTATACCATGTGCATGACATTTATTTTTTCTTATATATATTCTTTAAATTTATTGTTCATATGTTCATTATTACTATATTCTACCTGCAGTTCAGAATTTATCTTAAATTGAAATTCATATTCATGACCTTTCATCTTTCTGTTGTTTTCAAATGCAGTAAAGATGCAAAGTGCAATGCTAACAGCAGTAGTGGGAAACATCCAACATGTATGTCTATCTTTGTCATTGCTTATATGTCATGACTTTGAGAATTTTTGATAAATTTATAAAAACGCCCAAATTGGTGATAACTATTAACATCAAGTTAGGGCTAATGCGGCTGCCCATGGTAAATTTGGCACAAAGTAAAAAAAGTCGAAAGGATCAAGAAGGTGCAGCAGAATTTTAGCATTTCTTTTTAAAAAACTTGGAGAAGCCAACCCATACACGGAATTGATATCTAAGAGTTGTGTGCAATTGTTGCAAGTGAAAATGAAGATGTTACACCTTTAACAGGAGGCCGTAGCTTCTAGTTCCACTATTGTTTAGGTTTATAAGTGTATAATGCTATTTATTAAGTCGTGAACTTGGTACATGTGGCCGTCGTTCTTGTAGACATTTGATTGATGATTTGTTGAAGTAGTTTAACTTAGTTTTCTATGGTTGGTAATCAGTTTGGATGATTAGATGGTTTGTAAAAATTGTATTGTTGTGTTAATGATTTGTTTTTTTGTGAATGCATATATTTAAATAGTACATTTTCAATTTTTACTTGAAAAAGTGTAATAACCCCAATTTTTGGAATTTTTGAAACCCTTATGAATAGTGTTTTGCTGATTATGCTGAATAAGAAAACTTTTCATGCCACACTGTGTAGGGGTTCTTTTATTGATCTTCTGGGATATTATTAGTACTCTATGTGGTATATAAGTGTATGTAAAGATCGTCAGAATCCAAATCCGAAAACTTTGATTTTTCCCGAAAATCCACCAGATACAGAAAGAATTGAGTATAAGGTAACAGGATAAAAAGGATTTAAATTCAAGGATTATAAGAGAGGATCATAAAAAGGAATTTAATGTATTGAGAAAGGTTAAGGGAACCCAAGTAATGAGATCCCGGGTATGATCCCTCAAACAATAAACGAGAACGAAAGTTAAGCGAACTGTATAACAGATCAGCGGTCATTAGCCAAGTGATTAGGAGTTAATCAAAGAGTTAGTGGAGGGTGATGTCATCTCACCAACATGAAGAGGACAAGTGTGGGATGATGATATAAGGGGATGACTTAAGCATGACAAAAAAGGAGAGATTAGTTGGTTGATTGTGAACCATTCATTCTTTACCATGGTAAAAAGTTAATTAAACAAACAAAAGGATGTCAACCAAGCAAAGCAAATCAAAAACACAAAACACAAAGTTGACCTTAATTATCCAACAAGAAGCTCTCGGCCTTTTGTCCATTTCAAAGAAAGAAAAATTCAAATTCAAGTTCCAAGCTTTGTTAATTGGTGAGGTAATTATCCAAGGTTCCTTATGTATAGATATAGCTATTCTATGAATCTAAGCTTCCATTTCCTTCACAATCTCTTCCAATAATTCAAGGAAGAAGATGGTGAATAGTAACTTTCAAAAAATAACTTTAGTTTTCTTGAATTTTTATGAAAGTTTAAGGTTATACAAGCAAGGATCAAGGTTCTTTTAGGCATTCAAAGCTCTTGTGTTGTGTTAAGAAGCTTCAAGAAGGTATAAACTCCAAACCCTAGCTTTAGTTTTGAGTATTTAGGAATGGTTATGATTGATATAGTATATGTGAAGTGTTAGGTCACACACACTGTAGAGGGGGTGAATACAGTGTATAGTACACTCAAATCGAACTTTAAGAACTTAAGTAACAAAAAACAAGCTTTATTGAAACAATAAACTCTGTTACAGTATGGAACTGTTACCTCTCAGTGATGAACAAATATCACGAGAGCTGCTAGGGTTACAATGAATAATCTTTTCTAATAATGATAACACTTATAGTGTAAACCCTATGTCTGTGTTTATATACTACACAGTTACAAGATAATCACTAATTGATATGGAATATAATTCTGCTTCCTAAAATATATCAATCAGATATCTTTTCTTCCAAGTATTCCATTCTTCACGGAATTCCTTCTTCATGCATATCTCTTCTTATGTTTATCTCAATCTTCTTTCCTTTAATCAGCTACTGTCCTTATCTGATTATCCTTCAGCACTTAAGTTCTGATATCTATCTTCTGATGATTATCTCCTGATAACATACGTACTGATATCCTTAAGTCCTGACTTCCAGTATAAGTACTGATCAACAGTTAAGTACTGATTTATCCTGTTCAGTAAGATCTGAAAGCTAAACATAAAATATATTAGCCATGACATTATCAAATATATCTAACAATCTCCCCCAACTTGTAAATTAACATAATATACAAGTTTAACAGATATTTGATGATGTCAAAAACATTAAGTACAAATGCATGAGAATTAGACTAGATAACTACAACTTACAGTCCTTAAAGTTTTTACCAATTTCAACTTCTGATAACAACTTCAGTCTGTATAAATATCAGAATTTAAGCAGTTGTAGATCTTCGACTTGGCTTCATCATTTTCTGATCTCTCTGATGTCAGGAGTTGTTCTGAGATAGTTCTTCAACAAACATTTCTCAGCATATCTTAGTTCATCAATCATTCTCCTTTTAACATCTTTAAGCTCTGCAGTATCTTCACCAGTTTGAAAGATTGCAGCTCTGAGATCATTGATCTTTGCTTTTCTCAACTCCTGATCTAGTCTTATAACATAAGCTTTGTCAGACTCTAGATTGAATTCAAGTCCCTTAATACCAAGATACGTTCTGATCTGTGCAGTATTAGGCTTCATATCAACAATATCACCATTGTGATCTCTGTACTTTGGAACATATATGCTGTCAGACTTAACAGAATAAAGCCTTTTCTGTCTCTGAATCTGTTCTTTTAAGTAGTTTGCAGCAGTCCCTGTTATTCTGTCATCCACTTGAAGTAAGAAAAGTACATGCTCCAATTCTTCAAAATACTTCAATGGAATGGCATTTTGTCTTATATGATAAACCCTACCATCTGTCATGAAATACAACATGATGTTTTCTTTCAAGTAGGTATGGTAAACCATCTGTACAGATTCCAGTTGATTCAATCTCTCAGGAGTTGCTCCAATACCTGGTTCACTCAAGGAAGTTGGATCATTGGTAGTGTTGTGTACTATTCTTTCATCAGCACTTCCCAATCCAGTTTTATCTCTAGCTTCCTTTCCAGTAACTACTCTTGCTTCAAAACCACTTGCAGTAGTCTTCAAAGATTGAGTCTGTTTTGCTTTAGTGAATCCTGGTAGGAGTGTCTTTGATCTATTTTCTGATATCAAGTTAACTTGAGCTCTGTCAGAGGTTACTTGCTTCTTCTGAATATCAGAACTTACAATTTCTTGACTCTGAACAACTTGAGCCATGTCAGAGGTTGTTTTAAGAACTTTTCTTGAAGTCAGAGCAAGATCATCCTTTTTATCAGTAATTTCTTCTTCCTCAGGAGGTACATAAGCCTTGATAGGTTCACCAACCTTTTCTTTACCCTTGGATCTTGGATCTATCTGTGGTTGTGATCTAGCCAATGTTGCTTCAGTATGTGTCCTTTCTTTGATCACAATGCCTTTAAGTTTTGGAAGTGACTTTTTACCAGAAGCTTCAGATTTAGATGTGACTTTCTCTGATTTAAGTCTGGCTTCTTCTTCCTTTAAACTTTCCAAGTCCATTCTTGGATTTTCTTGAAGAAATAACTGTCTTGACATTTCCTCATCAAGATCTAGAAGTTCATCAGAACTTATCCTTTTACCAGCACCAGAACTTATTCTTTTCCCAGTATCAGAACTTGTCCTGTGATTAGCTTGTCTTGATGTAAACCTTCTACCTTGACTATGACCGCTACCCATTCCAGAGTATCCTTGATCATCATTTCCATCATCCTTTCCTTGCAGTGTCTTGTTAGTTTTGCATTTGGACTTAATTACCTTCTCCCCCTTTTTGGCATCAGCAGGTAGTAAAAGAGCGATAAGTAATTCCACTGAGGATTGGATTTCAGTAAGTTGAGATTGCTGAGAAGCTTGATTTGTCAGAATGTCATCAATCTGAGCTTGTTGTTTCTCTTGAGTTTTCTCAATATAAGCAATCCTGTCAATGGTAGGTTGAAAGAACTTTTTCTTATCAATTTTCCAAACTTGTTCTTGTTTGATAAAGTTCTCCTGAATCTTGTGTAGCTCTGCATGAGTAGTTGAATGAAGACCTTGTAGATGTTTAGTGCTCAATGCAGTGACTCTAAGCTGGGTTTTAAAATCATCAGAATTTAACATTTCATCAGCTTTAGTCAAGTGCTCAGCAAGATGTAATGCATTTGGAACACATGAAACTAAGTTCCATTCCTTAGTCCACTCCTGACCTGCAGGAGTTTCACTCCAAGGTACTGGTGCATCCCTGATAACAAACTCCTTTACCAGTTCAGACTTAGGAAGAGTTGGTTGAGGAGTATGTCCTGAAGGACCTGCTTCATCAGCATCTACAGTTGGAGCAGCATCACCAGTATCTCCAGCATTTGCAGCATCAGAACTTAAAGAATTAGTATCTTCTGATAAGACAACAGTGTGAGTAGCAATGGAGGCTTCAGCATCCTCTAATTGCTGATCTGATACTAAGTTCTGATCAAAAGCCATATCCTGATGCTCACCTAAAGTCTGATCATCAGCATCTTGATGCAGAGAAGGTGTTGTTGATAACTCTGGAGTTTGAACAGCATCAGTAACAGGTGTTGTGAAAGAATTATTTGCTGTTGGAGCTTCTAAAAGAAATACTTCAGACACAACCGAGTGTTGAACCTCAATATCAGCACTTGTGCCTGGATCAACAAGAGACACAGATGGTGAGTTAGCCTTGTCCGATACAGCTACCTGAGATGGAGTTAATGGAGAAGAAGTGACTGGAGCAAATTCTTTGTCTTGTGAGATCAGAGATTCCTGATCTCCTTCCTTAGCTGCTTCCTCTTCATTATCTGAAACTGGCCTTTGTGCCCTCTGTTTCTTGTACTTCCTTGTTGATGTGGATTCCTTGGAAGTTTCAGGAACTATCATTCGTCTAAGCCTCTTGAGAAGCCTAGAACCCCCAATTTCAGAATCCTTCTGAGAAACCTCTTTCTCAGCTTCAGAAAAAACAGGTTCTCGAGAAGAAACCTGTTCCTCAGAATCAGATTCATCTCTCAATACAATCCTCCTTCTCTTTTGAGATGTGTGAAGAATAGTTTTTGTCCTCTTTGGCTTGGAGGATGAGGGTTGAACAGTCTGTGAAGTAGAGAGATAGGATTTGAGATAATTCCTGAGGGTAGGTTGAGTAGAATGAGTGGTAGGTGCTGAGGTTGATGGATTTTGGGTGGTTGGAGTTGGTTGGACATCACAGTAAACAGATCTAGAAGTATCAGGATCAGCATTTACTAGGATCTGTTTTACAGACTGAGGAATCTGTAATGGTCTAACCACTTTTTTCTTAGTATCAGCATTTACCAGATCATTAAAATATCGTTTTGCAACTCTAAAAGGTGGGGTTGAGGAACTGACTAATTGAGGTTCATCAGTACAAAAAGTGTAAATAAGTTGACAGAATCTTGCGAAATAAACAACATCTCGATCCTCTGTCATCCTATCCCCAATAAAACCAATTAAAGCAGTTGCAAAATCAAAATGAGGTTGATGAATAATAGCATACCCTATGTGTTGACTCAGAATTGGGATAGCATCAAAATTCGAACATTTGTTCCCAAAAGCTTTGGTGATGCAGTCAAAGAAGAAACTCCATTCTCTTCTGATATTAGCCCTTTTTAACTGCCCAAGCTTTGCCAAACTCTTTTTATATCCCAAATCAGCCATTAACTCCTGAAGTGCTGATTCCTCTGGAGTTGAAAAAGTACAATTTTCTGGGAGATGTAGAGCTTTGCGTATTGTACCAGGAGTGACTACATAAGATGAATCACCCACTTCAAAAACAATACTGGGAGTGCCATGTTTACCACCATCATCAAAGTGCCCAGTCCGCCAAAATGTCAGAACTTGTCGACTCGAAAAGACTTCAGGCTGTGTTAATGCGTACCCAATCTCACTGTGTGCAAGAAGATCTTGCACAAAATGCAATTCAGATGGAGCTTCAGCATGATCAAGAATTGCAGCATAGTTGTTTGGAACAAACTTAGCTCCATCAATGATTAAATCCTTTGGTGCCATGTGAAAAATATTGAGATTTAAGTATACCTGTTAGGTGTTTGAGATAATGTCTGTATGAAAAACCAACGTGAGAAAGAAAGAGAAGGAGAGTAAAAGTAAGCAGAGAGATAAAGTATAAAGAAAATAAAAGATTAAAGAAATCTTCTCTCTGTTGTACTTATACTCTGAACAAAAATGTTGCCGTTGGACACCTGTCAGACATGCAGTAGTAACGGACAGTAACTGGGCTCGAGAAAACAGGAATCATTACTTACCCAGTTGCCTAGTTTCAAGGAAAAACCGTTCCATTTATCAAGAGAAACAGTTTTAATTCAAAATTTAAACCGTTAGCACTGATTGAATTATTTTTCACTGCATCATTGAAATTCTGAAAATACATCACATGAAAATGACCAAGATAAATTAGATATGTAAGTGCTGAAAATGAATCAGAACTTAATATAAAACAAAAGTTATATGGTCATCAGAATATCAATCAGGATTTATCAACACAAGATAAAATAACTCAGAGACAAAATCTTGAAGTAAAAACAATTTTCATTAATATATCAAGACAATACATTTATGAAATGGAAATTACATCAATACTTATACAAGATTTTCCCTAAGCTTCTAATCCTAACATCAACAGCCTTAGTCCTAGCTAAGAAGCCTGACAAAGCTGATGATGAAGAAAAACAGGAAGAAGACGAGATTAAGTCATCTTCTTCTTCCTACTCTCGACAAACAAAATGGCGAGTCGGATGATTCGCTCTTGCTGACGGAGAGCTTCCAGCCTTTCCTCCTCCAATCACTCCAGATGGCGATGGTAGTCCATATAGAAGAACAGGAGGCGTGTCAGTACCTCCTGCAGGACAGAGTCCCATATCTCCTCAGGAATGGTTGTGACATGCCATTCCTGCTGCCACTCGGCACAACTTAGCTCCATATTGAAGGTTTGGTAGTTCAAAAACATGTTGTATCTGACCATTGTGTTTTTGAAAGAAAAAGGAGGATAAGTGTGTGAGAAGAATGTGATGGAAAGACTGATGTGAAGTGGTTGCTTATATAGGCAAGAGAATGCCAGGAGACGCAAAGAAATTGAATGCTGACAGGTAGAATTAATTTTACCTCGTCTCCCTAGACTTTGAAAAAGATAACAGTCATTGGAAAGAGGAATCATGTTTTAAACGCACAAGAAACAAGAAACAGTGGACTGTTCAAGGACGAATACCATTAATCCTAATCATAGTGACTATTAATCTTCCACTTCAACATATTCTAATTCGAACTGAGACTGTTATCAAATTTTATTCACAGATAAGCCAAGTAAAGGATTAGACTGAGAAATCAGAACTTAGACCTATACCAGAACTTAACAGTCATCAGAACATAATTTCTTAACTCGAAAAAGGAATGCCCAACTTAGTAAATGCTCATACAAGTTCTGAGTTATAGACTTCAGAACTTAATCATTAGAACATGTAACTAGTACTTGTCCTCAGAATTAGTGCAATGTGACACAATGACTGTTTATCTAAAATAACATAGACCACCACAGAAATTTTCATCATTCAGATGGAGTGATTAGTGTGTGCATTAAGCTAAATAACAGATAAAGAGTAAAGTCTGATTTACTTCAGTACATCTTAGAAATAAGGCATAACTAAAATTTTGCTAAAGAGCTGTCATTGTCCTGAAACCTACTAATGAATGAGTTTATGCTTGAGTCCACCTCAACTGTTTTGTGCTAATTTTATGCATCTTTTGCAATTCTATTTTACAGTGGCTTCTCAGTGTAAGTGAGTCACGGCTGCTTATCAGAATTTACGCTGCTATTAGAGTATTTCTCCAGTAATCATAGAGTGTGAAAAGTAACCAAGAAAATATTTTGCTTTTCTAATGCATATTTACTTAATACCAGCAATGCACTTGGGTCGTCCCTTCCACATTTTACTCTAGATCTCAAAGGAGTACCTGATTTTATTATTATTATTATTATTATTTTTATTTATTTTTTGCTTTTTCTTTTGATAAGTGAGGTTTATCAGCACTTAGTACATTTAGCAGTTTTACTAGTATCAGAACTTAACAGATGAGTAACATTATTCTAATTTGTGACTTAGTAATAAGATAAACAAAGTAAACTCAACTAAGCTCAATTGTCAGAATTTGCTAGTGTCATAAGATTTCCACTGAAATAATTACTTCTTACATGGAATCATTTGTTTATTGAAGACTATTAGGTCAGTATCTAGCACAGTTATCCTCATAGGATTGAATAGTTACTTGAACAGACATATCACTTATCAGAGTTTAGAAACATATATCAGACAACAATCAGTACTTAAACGCGTATTTCAATTAATCACAGAATAAACAAAGAGATTATTTGGAAAACTTGAGGTGTTGGGGCTGTTGTAGTGATGTATGGATGGAGTTTGGTTGTATGGTTGAACTGTGGTTGGTTTGTGGTTGATTTGGAGTAGGATAAAAATTGGTAATCGCGTAAACATCGTCGTCATAATGTCCGATTTACTTTAGACTGTTTTTGTACTTAACATCAGGACCCGAGGACTCACTGTTAGGTTTTGACCATTGCCATGATTAGATAGTTCATGTTACGAGCTTCGTTTTGATATGTGGTTCGTTTGAATCCGACGTACGGTTTAGGAGAAACGACCGTTTTAAGTAACGGCGTTTTGTGAACGAACCATTACCCCTCGCCTTACTTTGAAACCTTGGTTAAGGACTTTAAATGACTAATTGGGATATGAAACAATTATGTTAAGTGGATTAGGCATTTGGTAAGGTACTCGCGAAAGAATTGCCTTAACACTCTTAATAGTTAATTTATTAAAAATGGTGGAGCCGAGGGTACTCGAACGACTTAGGTGATTCGTTAAGCGTAGGAGTGACCATAAGCGAACGTTAGGGTTCAATTGGTTAAAGTCTAGTTTCTTAAGCGACCGGGGTTTAATTCCAACTTATGTTGTTGTTCATAGGTTATCGGACCCACTCTAAGCTTAAGTCTATCCGGGAGAGCACTCAGGCAAGTTTTCTACCCATTATACTGTTGTTGTGATGTATATATGTACATGCATTATCTTGTGATAAGTGCATGATTATTATTAGCAAAGTCTTGCGATATATTGGAGCATGTGATATGATATTTATATGCATGCCTGTTTTGTAATCTTAATATCTAATTGTTGATTCAAATGCTTATAAGTTGCATAATACCTATGCTAGAGATAAGCAGTAGTTGCGTATACCCTTAGTATAGGGGACCCAAAGGTGAACATTTTTCTAAACCGGGAGTCGATGTTCCCAAGTATAATATATATATATATTTATATATATATATTGATATAGTTTTCAAAACTATTAATCGAATAAAGTTTATTCGATAACTTTATTTTATTTAATGAATATTAGTTTGAATATTCATTCGAGGACATATGACTCCGTTTATTTTATTAATGAATATTACTTTGAATATTCATTCGAGGACATATGACTCCGTTTATTTAATTAATGAATATTACTTTGAATATTCATTTGAGGACTTATGACTCCGATTATTTACTAAGTAATATTCTTTGTTTTATTAAAGAATAATGTTTCGATAATCAAACTTGTTTTTGATTATTCAAATAAAGATAGTACTTTGTTAGGTCACACACACACTGTAGAGGGGGTGAATACAGTGTATAATACAATCAAATCAAACTTTAATATATTAAGTAACAGATAACAAACTTTATTGAAACAATAAACTCTGTTACAGTATGGAACTGTTACCTCTCAGTGATGAACAAATATCACGAGAGCTGCTAGGGTTACAATGAATAATCTTCTTGAATATATGATAACACTTATAGTGTAAACCCTATGTCTGTGTTTATATACTACACAGTTACAAGATAATCGCTAATTGATATGGAATATAATTCTGCTTCCTAAAATATATCAATCAGATATCTTTTCTTCTAAGTATTCCATTCTTCACGGAATTCCTTCTTCATGCATATCTCTTCTTATGTTTATCTCGATCTTCTTTCCTTTAATCAGCTACTGTCCTTCTCTGATCATCCTTCAGCACTTAAGTTCTGATATCTAACTTCTGATAATTATCTCCTGATAATATAAGTACTGATATCCTTAAGTCCTGACTTCCAGTATAAGTATTGATCAACAGTTAAGTACTGATTTATCCTGTTAAGTAAGATCTGAAATCTAAACATAAATTATATTAGCCATGACATTATCAAATATATCTAACAATCTCCCCCAACTTGTAAATTAGCATAATATACAAGTTTAACAGATATTTGATGATGTCAAAAACATTAAGTACAAATGCATGAGAATTAGACTAGATAACTATAACTTACAGTCCTTAAAGCTTTACCAATATTCAACTGCTGATAACAACTTCAGTCTGTACAAATATCAGAATTTAAGCAGTTGTAGATCTTTGACTTGGCTTCATCATCTGATCTCTCTGATGTCAGGAGTTGTTCTGAGATAGTTCTTCAACAAACATTTCTCAGCATATCTGAGTTCATCAATCATTCCCCTTTTGGCATCTTTAAGCTCTGCAGTATCTTCACCAGTTTGAAAGATTGCAGCTCTGAGATCATTGATCTTTGCTTTTCTCAACTCCTGATCTAGTCTTATGACATAGGCTTTGTCAGACTCCAGATTGAATTCAAGTCCCTTAATACCAAGATATGTTCTGATCTGTGCAGTATTAGGCTTCATATCAACAATATCACCATTGTGATCTCTGTACTTTGGAACATATGTGCTGTCAGACTTAACAGAATAAAGCCTTTTCTGTCTCTGAATCTGTTCTTTTAAGTAGTTTGCAGCAGTCCCTGTTATTCTGTCATCCACTTGAAGTAAGAAAAGTACATGCTCCAATTCTTCAAAATACTTCAATGGAATGGCATTTTGTCTTATATGATAAACCCTACCATCCGTCATGAAATACAACATGATGTATTTTTTCAAGTAGGTATGGTAAACCATCTGTACAGATTCCAGTTGATTCAATCTCTCAGGAGTTGCTCCAATACCTGGTTCACTCAAGAAAGTTGGATCATTGGTAGTGTTGTGTACTCTTCTTTCATCAGCACTTCCCAATCCAGTTTTATCTCTTGCTTCCTTTCCAGTAACTACTCTAGCTTCAAAACCACTTGCAGTAGTCTTCAAATGTTGAGTCTGTTTTGCTTTAGTGAATCCTGGTAGGAGTGTCTTTGATCTATCTTCTGATATCAAGTTAACTTGAGCTATGTGAGAGGTTACTTGCTTCTTCTGAATATCAGAACTTACAATTTCTTGACTCTGAACAACTTGAGCCATGTCAGAGGTTGTTTTAAGAACTTTTCTTGAAGTCAGAGCAAGATCATCCTTTTCATCAGTAATTTCTTCATCCTCAGGAGGTACATAAACCTTGATAGGTTCACCAACCTTTTCTTTACCCTTGGATCTTGGATCTATCTGTGGTTGTGATCTAGCCAATGCTGCTTCAGTATGTGTCCTTTCTTTGATCAAAATGCCTTTGAGTTTTGGAAGTGGCTTTTTACCAAAAGCTTCAGATTTAGATGTGACTTTCTCTGATTTAAGTCTGGCTTCTTCTTCCTTTAAACTTTCCAAGTCCATTCCTGGATTTTCCTGAAGAATCTTGACATTTCCTCATCAAGATCTAAAAGTTCATCAGAACTTATCCTTTTACCAGCAGCAGAACTTATTCTTTTCTCAGTATCAGAACTTGTCATGTGACTAGCTTGTCTTGATGTGAATCCTCTACCTTGACTATGACCTCTACCCATTCCAGAGCTTCCTTGATCATCTTTTTCATTATCCTTTCCTGTCAGTGTTTTGTCAGTCTTGCATTTGGACTTAATCACTTTCTCCCCCTTTTTGGTATCAGCAGGTAGTAGAAGAGTAAGCAATTCCATTGAGGATTGGATTTCAGTTAGTTGTGATTGCTGAGAAGCTTGATTTTTCAGAATTTCATCAATCTGAGCTTGTTGATTATCTTGAGTCTTCTCAATATAAACAATCTTGTCAATGGTAGGTTGGAAGAACTTTTTCTTATCAATTTTCCAAACTTGTTCCTGTTTGATAAAGTTCTCTTGAATCTTGTGTAGCTCTGCATGAGTAGTTGAATGAAGACCTTGTAAATGTTTAGTACTCAATGCAGTGACTCTAAGCTGAGTTTTGAAATCATCAGAATTTAACATTTCATCAGCTTTAGTCAAGTGCTCAGCAAGATGCTTGTCAGTTGGAACACATGAAACTGAGTTCCATTCCTTAGTCCACTCTTGACCTGCAGGAGTTTCACTCCAAGGTACTGGTGCTTCTCCGGTAACAAACTTCTTAACCAGTTCAGACTTTAGAATAGTCTGTTGAGGAGCATGTCCTGAAGGACCTGCTGCATCAGCATCTGCAGTTGGAGCAGCATCACCAGTATCTCCAGCATTTGCAGCATCAGAACTTAAAGAATCAGTATCTTCTGATAAGACAACAGTGTGAGTAGCAATGGAGGCTTCAGCATCCTCTAATTGCTGATCTTGTTCTAAGTTCTGATCAACAGCCATATCCTGATGCTCACCTAAATTCTGATCATCAGCATCTTGATGCAGAGAAGGTGTTGTTGATAACTCTGGAGTTTGAACAGCATCAGTAATAGGTGTTGTGGAAGGAATATATGTTGTTGGAGCTTCTAACCACTTACAGACTGAGGAATCTGTAATGGTCTAACCACTTTTTTCTTAGTATCAGCATTTACCAGATCATTAAAGTATCGGTTTGCAACTCTAAAAGGTGGGGTTGAGGAACTGACTAATTGAGGTTTATCAGTACAAAAAGTATATATAAGTTGACAGAATCTAGCAAAATAGACAACATTTCTATCCTCTGTCATCCTATCCCCAATAAAACCAATTATTCCAGTTGCAAAATTAAAATGAGTTTGATGGATAATAGCATTCCCTATGTGCTAACTCAGAATTGGGATAACATCAAAATTCGAATATTTGTTCCCAAAAGCTTTGGTGATGCAGTCAAAGAAGAAACTCCATTCTCTTCTGATATTAGCCCTTTTTAACTGCCCAAGCTTTGCCAAACTCTTTTCATATCCCAAATCAGCCATTAACTCCTGAAGTGCTGATTCCTCTGGAGTTGAAAAAGTGGAGTGCCATGTTTACCACCATCATCAAAGTGCCCAGTCCGCCAAAACGTCAGAACTTGTTGACTCGAAAAGACTTCAGGCTGAGTTAATGCATACCCAATTTCACTGTGTACAAGAAGATCTTGCACAAAATGCAATTCAGATGGAGCTTCAGCATGATCAAGAATTGCAGCATAGTTGTTTGGAACAAACTTAGCTCCATCAATGATTAAATCCTTAGGTGCCATGTGAAAAATTGAGATTCAAAAGTGCCTGTTAGGTGTTTGATAAGATGTCTGTATGAAAAACCAACGTGAGAAGAAAGAGAGTAAAAGTAAGTAAAGAGAAAAAATACGAAGAAAATAAAGGATTAAAGAAATCCTCTCTCTGTTGTACTTATACTCTGAACAAAAATGTTACCGTTGGACACCTGTCAGACATGCAGTAATAATGGATAGTTACTGGGCTCGAGAAAACAGGAATCATTACTTACCCAGTTGCCTGTTTTCAAGGAAAAACCGTTCCACTTACCCAGATATTCCATTAATCAAAGTGAAACAGTTTTAATTCAAAATTGAAACCGTTCCCACTGAGTTAATTATTTTTCACTGCATCATTAATATTCTGAAAGTAAATCACGTAAAAATGACCAAGATAAATTAGATGAGTAAGTGCTGATAAAAAAAATCAGAACTTAAATTAAAACAGAATTTATATGGTCATCAGAATATCAATCAGGATTTATCAATGCATTACCAAATATCTTAGAGACAAAATCTTGAAGCAAAAACAAATTTCATTAATATATCAAGAGAATACATTTATGAAATGGAAATTACATCAGTACTTATACAAGATTTCCCTAAGCTACTAAACCTAACATCAACAGCTTTAGTCCTAGCTAAGAAGCCTGAAAAAGCTGATGATGAAGAAAAACAAGAAGAAGAAAAGATTAAATCATTTCTTCTTCTTCCTACTCTCGACAAACAGAATGGCGAGTCTGATGATTCGCTCTTGCTGGCGGAGAGCTGCCAGTCTTTCCTCCTCCAATCGCTCCAGATGGCGATGGTAATCCATATAGAAGAACAAGAGGTGGGTCAGTACCTCCTGTGGGACAGAGTCCCATATCTCCTCAGGAATGGCTGTGACATGCCATTCCTGCTGCCAATCGGCACAGCTTAGCTCTATATTGAAGTTTTGGTAGTTCAAAAACATGTTGAATCTGACCATTGTGTTTTTGAAAGAAAAAGTATGAAGGTAAGTGTGTGAGAAAGAATTTGATGGGAAGGCTGATGTGAAGTGGTTGCTTATATAGGCAAGAGAATGCCAGGAGACGTAAAAGTATTTAATGCTGACAGGTAGAATTAATTCTACCTCGTCTCCCTAGACTTTGAAAAAGAATAACATTCATTGGAAAGAGGAAACATGGTTTAAAGCGCACAAGAAACAAGTAACAGTGGACTGTTCAAGTACGAATACCATTAATCCTAATCATAGTGACTATTAATCTTCCACTTCAACATATTCAAGTATTAACTGAGACTGTTATCAAATTTTATTCACAGATAAGTCAAGTAAAACATTAGACTGTAATATCAGAACTTAGACTTATATCAGAACTTAGCAGTCATCAGTACATAATTTCTTAACTCGAAAAAGGAATGCCTATCTTAGTAAGTCATCATACAAGTTCTGAGTTATACTCTTCAGAACTTAATCATCAGAATATGCAACCAGAGCTTATCCTCAGAGTTTGTGCAAAATGACACAATGACTGTTTATCTAAAATAACATAGACCTCCACAGAAATTTTCATCATTCAGATGGAGTGATTAGTGTGTGCATTAAGCTAAATAACAGACAAAGAGTAAAGTCTAATTCACTTCAGTACATCTTAGAAATAAGGCATAACTAAAATTTTGCTAAAGAGCTGTCATTGTCCTGAAACCTATTGATGAATGAGTTCATGCTTGAGTCCACCTCAACTATTTTATGCTAATTTTATGCATCTTTTGAAATTCTATTTTACAGTGGCTTCTCAGTGTAAGTGAGTCACGACTGCTTATCAGAATTTATGCTATTATCAGAGTATTTCTCCAGTAATCATAGAGTGTGAAAAGTCACCAAGAAAATATTTTGCTTTTCTAATGCATATTTACTTAATACCAGCAATGCACTTGGGTCGTCCCTTCCACATTTTTACTCTAGATCTCAAAGGAGTACCTGATTTTATTCTTTGATCTTTTTGCTTTTTCTTTTGATAAGTGAGGTTTATCAGCACTTAGTACATTCAGCAGTTTTACTAGTATCAGAACTTAACAGATGAGTAGCATTATTCTAATTTGTGACTTAGTAATAAGATATACAAAGTAAACTTAACTAAGCTCAATTATCAGAATTTGCTAGTGTCATAAGATTTCCACTGAAATAATTACTTCTTACATGGAATTATTTGTTTATTGAAGACTACTAGGTCAGTATCTAGCACAGTTATCCTCATAGGATTGAATAGGTACTAGAACAGATATATCGCTTATCAGAGTTTAGAAACATTTATCAGACAACAGTCAGTACTTAAAGACATTTATCAATTAAGCACAGAATATACAATGAGATTAATTCTATAAATACTGAGCATAAAGTTTGATAACACAGAACAAGTCTAAGCAGATTTGGAGAAAGAACCTGAAACCATTCCAAGTTTATTTACCAATCTTATAAAAGTAGCTTCACACAGTGGTTTTGTGAAGATATCTGCCAGTTGTTGATCTGTGGGAACAAAATGCAATTCCACTGTACCTTCATCCACATGTTCCCTGATGAAGTGGTACCTGATGCTGATGTGCTTTGTCATTGAGTGTTGAACTGGATTACCTGTCATAGCAATAGCACTTTGATTATCACAGTAAATAGGGATTTTGAAATATGTTAGCCCATAATCCAGTAACTGATTCTTCATCCAAAGAATCTGTGCACAACAGCTTCCTGCAGCAATATACTCTGCTTCTGCAGTTGATGTGGAAATTGACTTTTGTTTCTTGTTGTACCAAGAAACCAATCTGCCTCCAAGAAATTGGCAGCTTCCACTTGTGCTTTTCCTGTCAATTTTGCAACCTGCAAAATCTGCATCTGAGTAACCTATTAGTTTAAAATCTGATTCTCTAGGATACCATAATCCCAGAGCAGCTGTTCCTTTAAGATACTTAAAGATTCTTTTTACAGCTGTTAAGTGAGGTTCTCTTGGAACTGCTTGAAATCTTGCACAAAGACAGGAAGCATACATGATATCAGGTCTACTAGCAGTTAGATAGAGTAGAGAGCCAATCATACCTCTGTAGTCAGTAATATCTATTGATTTACCGGTATCCTTATCCAGTTTTGTAGCAGTGGCCATTGGAGTGGATGCACTTGAACAATCTTGCATTCCAAATTTCTTCAGCAAGTTTCTGGTGTACTTGGTTTGACAAATAAAAGTTCCTTCCTCATTCTGCTTGACTTGAAGGCCCAGAAAATAGCTAAGTTCCCCCATCATACTCATCTGATATCTTGACTGCATTAGCTTGGCAAACTTCTTGCAAAGTTTGTCATTTGTAGATCTAAAAATGATATCATCAACATAAATCTGGACCAGAAGTAAGTCCTTTCCATGGTTAAGGTAGAACAGTGTTTTGTCTATTGTCCCTCTGTTGAATCCACTTTCCAGAAGAAACTGCGCTAAAGTCTCATACCATGCTCTAGGAGCTTGCTTAAGTCCATAAAGTGCTTTATCAAGCCTGTAGACATAATCTGGATGTTTGGTATCTACAAAACCTGGAGGTTGTTCAACATATACCTCTTCCTCCAATTCTCCATTGAGAAAAGCACTTTTCACATCCATTTGAAAGACAGTAAACTTTTTGTGAGCAGCATAAGCCAAAAATATCCTTATGGCTTCTAATCTAGCAACTAGTGTAAATGTTTCATCATAATCAATTCCCTCCTGTTGAGAATATCCTTTTGCAACCAGCCTTGCCTTATTCCTTATAATTATGCCATCACTGTCAGTTTTGTTTCTGAATACCCACTTTGTACCAACAACAGATCTATTCTTTGGTCTTGGCACTAGGGTCCAGACTTTGTTTCTTTCAAATTCATTCAACTCTTCCTGCATTGCTTGCACCCAATCAGCATCTTGAAGAGCTTCTTCCACTTTCTTTGGCTCAGTCTGAGAGAGAAAAGAATTGTAAAGACATTCATTTGAAGTACCTGTTCTAGTTCTGACACCTGCATCAGGATTTCCAATTATCAAATCAGGTGTATGTGATTTTGTCCACTTCCTTGCAGATGGAAGGTTTTCTCTAGAACTGGATGCTCCCCCATGATCCATGCTATCTCCATTTTCATTTTCTGATGCTCCCCCTGAAACTATGCTCTCTGAGTTGGATTCTTCAGTATTTAGATTTTTAGCACTATCAGAACTTGGCTTATCAGAACTTGACGAATCAGAACTTGAAGAATCAGAACTTGAAGAGCCAGATGCATGTTCTGATGTTTCTTGAGATGTGGTAGGATCTTGAGTATGCTCCCCCTGCATAGGTGCATCTTCCTTTGACGTAGTCACCACAGTTTTAATAACATCAGAGTTTAATCCATCAGAGTTTACAGTATCAGGACTTAGACTGTCAGGATTTTCAGTATCAGAATTTGAGTCTTCATTTTCAAATCTCAGCTGATCATGGTCAATGAAATCTTCAAGACCAGTAATCTTCTTGTCATCAAAAGAGACATTGATAGATTCCATGACCACTTTTGTTCTCAAATTATAGACTCTGAAGGCTTTTGTGGAAAGTGGATATCCAACAAAGATTCCTTCATCAGCTTTTAGATCAAACTTTGATAGCTGTTCAGGATGAGTCTTGAGAACAAAACACTTGCATCCAAATACATGAAAATATTTTAGATTTGGCTTCTTTTTCTTCACCATCTCATATGGTGTTTTTCCATGCTTGTTAATGAGTGTTGCATTTTGAGTAAAATAAGCAGTCTGCACAGCTTCAGCCCAGAAATAGGTTGGAAGCTTTGCTTCTTCAAGCATTGTACGTGCAGCTTCAATGAGAGTTCTATTCTTCCTTTCAACAACTCCATTTTGCTGTGGAGTTCCAGGAGCAGAAAATTCCTGCTTTATTCCATGGCTTTTGCAGAACTCTTCCATTATCAAATTCTTGAACTCAGTGCCATTATCACTCCTTAAAATTTTCACAGAATCTTTGACCATTTTATCCAGCTGTTTGACATGATCAATCAAGATAGATGCAGTTTCACTTTTTGTGTGCAAGAAATACACCCATGTGTATCTGGTGAACTCATCCACTATGACCAACGCATACTTCTTCTTTGTAATTGACATGACATTTACTGGACCAAATAGATCAACATGTATTAGATGATAAGGCTCAAGAATTGATGATTCAGTCTTGCTCTTGAATGAAGATTTTCTTTGTTTGGCTTTCTGACATGAATCACAAAGACCATCAGGAGCAAATACTGTGTTTGGCAATCCTCTCACAAGATTTTTCTTGACCAGTTCATTTATATTGTTGAAATTTAAATGAGAGAGTTTCTTATGCCAATTCCAGCTTTCTTCAATTGATGCTCTACTCTCATCAGACAGATTGCAGAACCATCAGTACTTGTTGAAAGCTTAGCTTCATAAATGTTACCACGCCTGTATCCTTTCAGAACAACTTTGCCTTTAGATTTACTCACTATTTCACAGTGTTCTTCAAAGAAATCAACATGATAACCTCTGTCACAGATTTGACTTATACTCAGTAGGTTGTGTTTAAGTCCTGAGACCAGAGCTACTTGTTTAATTATGACATTTCCAAGATTGATATTGCCATATCCCAATATTTTTCCAATGTTTCCATCTCCATAAGAAACACTTGGGCCAGCTTTCTCCACAAAGTCTGATAGCAGGGCCTTATTTCCAGTCATATGTCCTGAACATCCACTGTCCAGAACTAGAATATTTTTCCTGTTGCCCTGCAATCACAAAGACCACTAATTATTAGTTTTAAGGACCCAGACTTGCTTGGATCCTTTGGCCTTATTAAGTTTGTTAACATTTGCAGCGGATTTAGCATCAGAGTTTATGTTAACATTTTTCTTATCAGAACTTACACTATCAGACTTTGAATCAGAATTTACACTAGAAGGAACAATGGAAACTTTCTTCAAAGAAGGTTTTATTTGATAATAATCATAGTACAAACTATGATATTCCTTACAAGTATAAATGGAATGCCATAAACTACCACAATGAAAACAAGTATTTTGTGGTTTGTATCTAACAGACTGACTCTTAACTCCTGATTTTGAAGGTAAGGAGTTAATATTCTTATTCTTCCTGCAAAAAGAAGCCAGATGGTTAGAACTTCCACAGTTATGACATGTTTTCCTAGGAGCATCAGGAATAGGTTTATAATCATTGCTTTTATTCACACCTTCCTTTCCATTCTTATTTTTCCTAGGTGATTTTACCTTGTTTGCATTCTTAACATCTTTCAGCTTATGTTTAAGCTGCTTCTTTGTCATTAAGCCTATGTTCACTTCAGCTGTCTTTTCCTGTTTTAGTTTGTCAGAAGTTAATTCCTCTTTAACTTCTGATTTCTCATTTTCAGACTTTACAGTTACAAACTTAACAGGTTTAAACTTTGGCTTTTGCTTAACGACAGGCTTAATTTCTTTAGTTCCTTTATCATTCTTATCTTCTCCATAACCTAAGCCCTCTTTCCAGTTTCCACTACTTAGCAAATTTTGAGTTGTTTTGCCAGAGTTAGTCCAAGTCCTGATAATCTCTCTTTCCTTTTCTAACTCAGTTTTTAGAGATTCATTTAATTTTAGCACTTCATTCCTAACATAAAAAGCATCATCTCTATCCTTCTGAGTTTGATGGAACATGACTAACTCTTTTTCTAATAAATCATTCCTTTTCTTAAATGCAAGATTTTCATAAGTTAATCTTTCATATGTTAAAGTTTGATCTCTATAGCTAACAAACATGGTTTTAAGATATCTTCTCAACTCATTAATATCATCAGTATGAAAAGCATAAGTAGTCTGAGGTACCTTTGTTTCAGCAGCTTCAGAACTGCTCTCAGCACTTTCTTTATCAGCATTTGCCATCAATGTATAGTTCTCCTCACTTTCAGAGTCTGAGGTGTCTGTCCAGCTTTTCTGCTTTGTGACAAGAGCCTTGCCTTTGTCACCCTTTACCTTCTTGCAGTCAGGAGATATGTGGCCTTTCTCACCACAGTTATAGCATTTAACATTGGTGTAATCTCCTCTGTCAGACTTTCCTCCTCTGCCTTCAGATCTTCTGAAATTCTTCTTATCAGAACTTATGCCTTTCCTGGAAAACTTCTTTCCCTTCCTGAACTTCATGTATGCAATCTTTGTGATTTCTTTCACCATAAGAGCACACAGCTTCATCATCTCCTCATCAGCATCAATCTCAGGCAAGCTTTCAGAATCTGAGTCATCATCACTCTCAGAACTTGATGACTCTGTATCAGACTTTATGAAAAGAGCTTTACCCTTGTCTTTCTTTGAGGAAGCTGCTTTGGGGAATTCTTCTTCAGCCTTAAGAGCAACTGTCCTTGACTTTCCTCCTTTCCTCTTGCTTCTTTGTTCCATCTCCAGCTCATGAGTCTTGAGCATTCCATAGATTTCGTCAAGAGTTGTTTCATCAAGATTGTAGTTGTCTCTTATTGTCGTTGCCTTCAAATCCCAGCATTCAGGAAGAGCTAACATGAACTTAAGGTTTGATTCTTCAGTATCATACTCTTTATCAACCAATGACAAATCATTCAAAAGTTTGACAAATCTATCATATAAATCATTCAATGACTCATTAGCCTTTGAGTCAAAGTGTTCATACTCTTGAGTGAGTATTGTCTTCCTGTTCTTCTTAATTGTGTCAGTTCCCTGACACCTTGTTTCCAGAGCATCACATATCTCCTTAGCAGTCTTGCAGTTGATTACCCTGTTTGACATTACATTATCAATGGCACTATGCAGTAAGTGTCGTACCTTAGCATCCTTAGCAATTGATGCTATGTCTTCAGCAGTATAATCACTCTTCTCCTTTGGTACGGTCTTTGCTGCTTCACCTGCAACTGCAACAGCAAGCTTGGTTGGTTTGTGAGGGCCTTCCTTGATTCTATCAAGGTATTCTGGATCTATTGCTTCCAGGAACATGGTCATCCTTACCTTCCATATGGGATATTCAGATGGTCTGAGTATGGGGACTCTGATGGTCTCATACCGACTCTGAATTTGTGTCTTTGGTGGTTCCTCAGTTGTGGTAGGCTTAGTTGGAGTTTCTATGTCCGACATGATTGTGTTTGGATCTTTAACTGTATGTATGTTAACAGAGTAGCTCTGATACCAATTGTTAGGTCACACACACACTGTAGAGGGGGTGAATACAGTGTATAGTACACTCAAATCGAACTTTAAGAACTTAAGTAACAGAAAACAAGCTTTATTGAAATAATAAACTCTGTTACAGTATGGAACTGTTACCTCTCAGTGATGAACAAATATCACGAGAGCTGCTAGGGTTACAATGAATAATCTTTTCTAATAATGATAACACTTATAGTGTAAACCCTATGTCTGTGTTTATATACTACGCAGTTACAAGATAATCGCTAATTGATATGGAATATAATTCTGCTTCCTAAAATATATCAATCAGATATCTTTTCTTCCAAGTATTCCATTCTTCACGGAATTCCTTCTTCATGCATATCTCTTCTTATGTTTATCTCAATCTTCTTTCCTTTAATCAGCTACTGTCCTTATCTGATTATCCTTCAGCACTTAAGTTCTGATATCTATCTTCTGATGATTATCTCCTGATAACATACGTACTGATATCCTTAAGTCCTGACTTCCAGTATAAGTACTGATCAACAGTTAAGTACTGATTTATCCTGTTCAGTAAGATCTGAAAGCTAAACATAAAACATATTAGCCATGACATTATCAAATATATCTAACATGAAGCATGATGCTTGTTTGTTTAAAGTTTGGTTGAGTTTGTAGAGATTTTGATGGTTGAATCTTGGTTATTAGTTAATGAACCTTAGTATGGTTAGTAGCTTTTGTTGTGATTGAATGAGTTGGTTAAAACATGAAGTAATGGACTGATGTGGTGAGGTTTGGAGGGATTTTGGGTTGTAATGTTGATTGTGGGTTGATTGTGGATTGATTTGGAGTTGTACAAATTTGGTAATCGCGTAAACATAGCCGTCGTAATGTCCGATTATCCTAGACTGTTTTTGTTCATAAAATCAGGACCCGAGAAATCACTGTTAGGTTTTGATCATTGCCATTATTAGATAGTTCATGTTACGAGTTTCGTTTTGATATGTGGTACGCTTGAATCCGATGTACGGTTTAGGAGAAACGGCCGTTTTAAGTAACAGCGTTTCGCGAACGAACCATTTCCCCTCGCCTTACTTTGAAACCTTGGTTAAGGACCTTAAATGACTAATTGGGATATGAAACAATTATGTTAAGTGGATTAGGCAGTTGGTAGGGTACTCGCAAAAGAATCGTCTTAAAACCCTTAATGGTTAATTTATTAAAAATGGTGGAGCCGAGGGTACTTGAACGACTTATGTGATTTGTTAAGCGTAGAAATGACCGTAAGCAAACGTTAGGGTTCAATTGGTTAAAGTCTAGTTTCTTAAGTGACCGTGGTTTAATTCCGGCTTATATTTTTGTTCATAGGTTACCGGACCCACTCTAAGCTTAAGTCTACCCCGGAGCACTCAGGCAAGTTTTCTACCCGTTATACTGTTGTTGTGATGTATACATATGTATATGCATTATCTTGTGATAGATGCATGATGGTTAATTAGCAAATCTTACAATATATTGGAGCATGTGATATGGTATATATGCATGCCTGTTTCGTAATCTTGATATATATATATATATATATGTTGATTCAAATGCTTATTAGTTGCATAATACCTATGTTAGAGATAAGCAGTAATTGCGTATACCCTTAGTATAGGGGACCCAAAGGTGAACATTTTCTAAAACCGGGAGTCGATGTTCCCGAGTATACTATATATATTTATATATATATATAGTTTTCAAAACTATGAATCGAATAAGGTTTATTCGATAACTTTATTTTTATTAATGAATATTATTTTGAATATTCATTCAAGGGCTTATGACTCCGTTTATTCATATTAATGAATATTATTTTGAATATTCATTTGAGGACATATGACTCCGTTTATTTTATTTAATGAATATTATTTTTGAATATTCATTCGAGGACTTATGACTCCGCTTATTTACTAAATAATATTCTTTATTTTATTAAAGAATAATGTTTCGATAATCAAACTTATTTTCGATTATTCAAATAAAGATCATACTTTCGTATAAGTATATCTTTGGTTATTTATTATTCATTTCAAGTATAAGTTTTAAAACTTCTACTTCAATTATTTTTATAAGGATTATCCTTGTGGGAATATTATTTAAATAATAATATTCAGATATTTTCTAATATATCGGGACTGATTTATTTTATTAAATCAGCATTACTCCAAACATTCTTAAAAATGTTTTTGAGTCTTCAAAATAATTTTAAAAGTTAGAGCGGATCCCAAAACTCATTTTCAAATTTAAGATCTTCCTTTCGAAGGGGATTTAAATACTCGCTCAAAAATCTGAGGGATCCGGCTCCGTGATGTATTCTTATATTCGCAACAAGGTTGCTGTTTTAATAAAAGAGTTTTTGATTACTTACCCAACACTCGGGAAGTAAAATTCTTGAAATAAGTTAATCCATTAACAGGCATCACCTGGGAAATATCGGTGAGTTTTTCTTTCCAACTAGATGCGACTTCTTGGTGGAGTCGTATCAACAAGTTCCTACTTGGGGAAAGGGGAGACGAGCTTTACGTTCCAGAGTCATGGATTTCATCTGAACTAGGAGTGGCGTAAGTGGTCGAGTGGCGCCGGCCCAGCCTTATTATATTGGCCCAAATGGCCCGGAAGTTCCGCTAAGACGGTCCATTCCTTAGGAGTCCAGTGTTCGGTTGACAAGTAAATCCGACAGGTTCTCCTCTACATGTAGAAAATGGTGGGGTAGCACTACTACGACTGATCATCGTAAGTGGTCTTCCTGGCGCGGCAAACTCCCGTAATGAGTTCATCATCCAATTGGATATTTCTGCAACACTACCCAGAGCACTTCGATAGAAAGGCTACGGTTGGGCGATTGTTGAGTGTTGGCAGGGTCGAGTTTTCAAAATGATGTTTGCATCAAATGAAGTATCTCGTAACTTCATTTTATTTTGATGATATTTTAAAGATTGATTCTATACAAGTTTTGTCTTGTAGCTTAATCTATGGGATGAACTATTTATACATTGAACGGTGGTAGTTCAAGTAGTATTCAGAAAAGATATAAGTATATTGGAGTATCTTGTAACTTCATCTTTTAAACTTATATCTAGTAAATGATTATCTTGTGCATGTCAAAGATTTTCAGAAAAACGTTGAGACAGGGTTAGATATATGAGATCACCTTGCAATGATATTTTTATACAGTTATAAACTGGAACTCTGTGTACATTATACATGTCAGAGGATTTCAAAGATTGTGAAAAGTATATATGTATATATATACTGAATATTTTGTGACTTGGTCGCGTTAAGATATCAGCTTAATTCATTTCTTCTTGACCAAGACTTTCATGAGTACTATGAGAATGCTCATATATTGTTAATTATTATACATATTATTTCGGTGGGCTTGTTGCTCACCCTTGCTTTCTTCTTTCATCACACAACAACAGATAGAAAAGATGAACAGGACCAAGCTTCCAATTCGCAAGCGGTTAGGAAACGTTCCGCAGTTTTTTGGAAGCGTTGATGCCGCTATAGCTGAGGTAGAAATTACCAATAGGCTAGACTTTCAACTTCTGATGTACCAGGCTTATATATCTATATGAATTGTAATAATGGCAAAAAAATGTAAATTTATTCAGAAACCCTTTTAAGGTGTAACGGTTTATAATTGTGGAATAAAATGACTTGTGTTATTTTTGGTATTCATCTCTGAGACTATAACTTGTGGTGTGTGTGTGTGTGTATTGTGGGGCCACAATACTCAGTAGTTGGTTGACTGTTAAGATTAAGTATTGATAAGGGAAATGGAACTCGTGACAACCTGAATCCCCGACCCCGGATTTGGGGGTGTTACAAAAAGTGTTGCATTAGCTTCATAAAGTGTTATAGTAAGTTGTGTAAATATTTCAGTAGCTTACATACAAACGTTACAGTAGATACTAAAAGTGTTAGCCTAGGTACAAAAGTGATACCAATATTGGGGCCCACATGCCACATCAGCATTATGGGGCCCACATACTATATCAGCATTCCAGGGCCCACATACTATGTCAGCATTCTGGGACCACATGCCACATCAGCAGTCACGTCAACCTGCCATGTCATCACCGTGACACGTCAGTTTGCCATGTCAGCAAAATGTGGGACCCACACTGGGTCCCACTTTTTTAAAAAACAATTGTGACGCTCTAAGGTAACATGAATTTATGTTACAAAATGTCTGATTTATGTTACCTTAGGTTCCCTAAGATAACTTAGGTGTTTATGTTATAGTAGGGGGTTAATATGTTACCTTTGGTACACTAAGGTATCATCGAAAATTGTAACACATGGTTTATGTTACCTTAGGGCTTTGGTAACATTTTAGGGGCCATATTATAACATTTTGTTTGTTACCGAAGGCTGTTTTTTTGTGTAGTGGAAGGTGTTGAATATTTTAATACATACTATCTTGTTTCCCGAATGACAACTGTTAGGTATGAAATACACACAGTGGAGGGGGTGAATGTGGGTTTCTTGATTTTTCTGAAAAAAAATCAAATAAATCAAGTTAAATGTTTTAGGCTTAGTGAACTCAACAGCTAAAGTATGTTTATAGTGATAATAAATTAATTATGAAGAACACAAAAAATAATTATCAAAACTCACTTGATCTTATTCAAAATCAACTAGGTTGTGCTACAAATCTAAGTTCTTGAATATTAAGAACTTAACTTCTACTTGAGAGAATACAAAAAGATCTAGCCTATTTTTTGTTACATTCTAGACAAAGGTCCCGTGACATGCTTTATAGAACATCATTCACAGTTTACATGAATAGCACTAAAATATACTAACATAATTTTTAAAGTTCTTTTGTCCATTTCTATTCTAGGCAATACAGATCTGCATACAATCTTTCAGAACTGCTACAATTATAACGCCCTCCAGACCCGGGGTATAAGTCTGGGGGTTACTAGCTAATCACCAAACCTGTAACAATCTGATTAACAATTAATAAAGAAATGAAACTAAACCCCTTTAACACTAACCAGGATCTTTTTAGGTTGAAGTATGAAAACAAGAACCACTAACTACTTTATTACAAAACCAAATTTAAAATCTCACAAGCTCTCTTTATTACAAACCATTGTCTAATTCATTTTAAACTAAGTTCAGCTTTTATTCAAACACGCACACTCTCTATCAACACTCCACCTGTTCGGGCAACTAAAAGCTTTCTTCCTGGATTGGGATCAACACCTTGGGTATGAGAGGATCCCGAGGCTTGACCCCCTTCTTTACCACTCGAGTCCTGATGGGTTTCATATTCCTTCTTAACTGAAAATAATAAGGTGAATAACAACAAAAAGGGTGAGCCAAAAATTGCTCAACAAGTCCACAAAATATAAACAGTGTTAAAGCATTTTAAATGAATCCGTAATTTCGGGTATATCTGCAAAGATATAACCCCCACGAGAATAGAAAGAAGGTCATTACTGGCGAGTACAAATGAACTAAACTGGACACAAGTTCGCTTCTATATTCTGCTGATCAGTCAGAATATAATGCAGATCTATATCTCAATATATAGATCCAGTTGGGTACCCAGGCACTACGGCCCATGTCGAGGCACCGGTCCTCAGGATTAAGACACACTCAATCCCAAAAATATCATTATCAAGTCCATCGCTTAGCAACCGGAATAATCGGTATGCTTTGATATATTCTAAACACCAGAATATATCAATCTCAATGTATCATCAATGGAATATGAATCAAGAATCCAAAGAAACGGAGAAATCAAGAATCGAAATGAAATATGAATAAAGGAATAGCAAGTGTGTATCAGTGATTAAGAACAAGAATCAAAAGAGTGCAAATGTGATAAGTATTTGAAGAAATGTCACTATTCTGAAAGTAGAATAGGGGAAAAACTTGCCTTATGTGCGACTCACTGCAAATATGTCACCTTCGTCTAATACCGACTCAACCTGCCTTGCTGGCTTAGCTTCTGTTAGAGAAATAGACTGAATAAGTCATTTCGTACTTCAATTGCATCTTGAATCGACTTCACACCGTTCCTAACATCTACCCATGCGCTTATGACTGACTCATGTATTACTTATTAGAAAATAAGACTCCATTAACCACGTAATACACATAAGCACATAAGCACACAATCATTTTTATAGTTAAAATAATTTTTAGAACCAAAATCGATTCGCTGATCGCTCAACTGATCTATATCTGACTCGTTTCCCATTTTTTCAGAATTTTCGGACTTGTCTCGGCACGCATTTCGACTGATAATCAAACAAGTAACAAAATCAACTAATTTCTAGAAGAAATTAAGCTTTAATATTATTTTAAATGGAAAGAATTCATTTTTCTGAGTCAACAGGCTTTTGTTTCACTCGAATCGGACTAACGGTCTAATTATTATCAATTAAACACTGATAATTCAATTTATTATTCATTATAAACAATTATTACTAATTTTTAAAACTCAATAATAATTTTTAAATAATTATTTAAGAAAAATCAGAATTAAAAATGATTTTTCCATAATTTTTGGAATTAAAATAAATTTATTATGATTTATTGAAAATTATTTGATTAATTATCAAAATAATTAATCATTTTTAAATAATTAATAACTAATAAATAAATAATAAATAATTGAGAAAATAATTAAATCTGATATTTAGAAAATAACTCAGAATTATTTATAATATAAATCAATTAATTAAATAATTAATTAATCAATTTATAAAATAAATAAATCTGATTTTTAAAATTAATAAAAATAAAATAAAAATTAAAATTCCAGAAACAGTGTTCAGAAATCAACCATTTGACAAAACAGATCAAAATCGGGTTGACAAACGGGTCAACCGGGTCACAATCCGGGTCATGAAGAACATGATCGGATTTTTCCAGAATCCGGCAACTTCACCGGATTCCGGTGAGTCGAATACAGTCCCAAATCAGCACCATTTGATACGGTTTTTGGGTGCTTTTCATTGCAAATCAACACAACAATCTAATCACGATCAAAACATCCCGAAATCATCTCTGGTTCATCTTTTCCGATCAAAATCAACATGAACTCCGGCCAAAAATCGAATTTACAGAATTGAACATGAAATTGAACGTTTAATAGTGCAAATCATAGCTAATAACATTTACAATCAAAGCCCTAACATTACCAGAATCAAATATTCACAGAAATTACGGAGTTATGATTTGAAAATCTGACATAAACCCTATAAATCGAATTCATCGATTTGAGTATCGTTTGTTCAATTAATTAGTACCAATCGATTGCTTTCAACACAGAGAGACTATATCAGCCATCAAAATCATTCAACAACCCCTAGAACTAAAATCCCCAAATCACAGTTATGAACCCTAGAATCGAAATCAAAAATATACTGATTTAAACATGAAATTGATGATACAAACCGAAAGAACAACTCAAGAGCTTCGTTTTGAGTACTTACATGACTGTAATCGATGCCGGAAACTGATCGGAATCACTGCTCGAATTTTTGACCCGAATTACAAACCCTAACCCGACTGCAGAGAATTTTGTATATTTTTCTGATTTTTAATTAATAATTATGATTAATTAAATAAAAATTAGGCTATCTATAGTAGTAAAAATAATACTCCTAAATAAAATTAAGGGGCTAATTATACATCTAATAAAAATATTTGGCCCTAATTTTTATAATTTTTGAGTATTAAAATTTAATTAATAAATATTTTATATATGCAATATATATGCCAAAATTTCCCAAAAATTGTGAATAATGCAAAAATGCAAAGAAATAATATAAATGAAAGTCATATAAGTTTATAAAAATAAAAATGTGATTTTTATGGGGGTTTTAACACCCAATGGGGCCCGGAAAAGTCATTTTTCGTAAAACGAGAAAATTTATAAAATGTCTAGATGTTCAGAATAATGCGATGGTAAAAGCCGTTTGATGAAAAATAAGGCCTATTATTTTATTTGAAATACTGACTTTAAAATCATGGTTTGGGTCGTAAAACGTTTGAAATGAAAGCGATGAATGCAAAATAAAACATCTGAAAAATATCCTAAAAATACAGAAATGACACAGAATGCACATAACACGTAACAATTAGGGTTTGACAGATAATCAAACATAAATGACACATCAACACACCTTATTTATTATAAATATGATATAATACAAACGTAAATTTCCCAGACGTTACAACAATCCTTTGTCCAGTTCATCTTAACCCTTGATATTTGCACTCTTCAAACTGTATTTGTAGACTTTCCATCTTAATGATAAAATGGTTTGTTGACTTATAATTTGGAATCTTCATGATAATTGCATCCTGAAATGAAACTGTTATCGAGATCTTCTAAGTATAAAAGCCTTGTCGATATCTCCACGTCGCGATATAAAATGACTTGTCGATAACTCTGTATCGCGATATAAGATGACTTGTCAATAACTCCAAATCGCGATTAAAATGACTTGTCTATAACTCCACTTCACGATATGGAATGACTTGTCGATATTTCCATATTGCGATATAAAAAGACTTGTCGATAACTCCTCATCTCTGTATGACTTTGCGATAGATATCTCTGTAGCTTTTAGGGACTTCTCTATAGCTTCCATCTCTTTATGACTTCACTAAAAGCTTGGACAGTTCTTGATATGACTTCTCGATAGGCTTGAACATTTTTTGATATGCCTTCTCGATATTCCTTGATTCGTGACTTCTCGACATTTGACTTAGAACATTTTTCAATCTACAATATTATTCTTCTTCAAGCTATGTATCTTCATTTTGAGGAATGATCAGGCTTGATCTTCTTCCAGAGATTTATTCCCTAGCTTGATGGTTGTTCATAGAAAAATATTCCAGTCTAATCTTCTAATCATTTTTACAGAGTCAAGGAATACATTTACATATTACACAAACTATTACAAGTCAACTAATTCTTAGGATTGTTAATATGACTTAGTCTTATAATATTAAGGCATGTCTTGCACAACAACAACAATCAGAATCCTTATCGCATTGGCTTCCGTACATGGTCTTACCATTCATCAAATAAATATAAAGATAGTTTTTTTCATGGCGACCTTGAAGAAGAGATTTATATGGATTAGTTTGAGGAATTTGTTGCTTCTGATAACGAGAAGAAAGTATGTAAACTAGTGAAGTCCATCTATGACCTTAAACAAGCCGCTATAGTATGGTATAAAAATTTTAAAGGAACTATTTTAGACTTCAAGGTTTTAGTTAATAAAAGTGACAAGTGCGTTAAGTATAAAGTTATAGGAAATAAATTTGTGATTGTGTGCCTATATGTCGATGATATTTATTGTTTAGAACCAATATTGAGATTATTAATACGATAAAAAGTTTCTTGAAAAGGCACTATGAAATGTAGGATGTGGGTGAAGCTAGTGTGATTCCTGGGATCAAGTTGACTCAGTCAACTGATGGAATTACATTGACATAGTCTCATTATATAGAGAAATCTACACTCAAGAAGTATGATTATTTAAATTGTAGAATTGTTAGTACAACATATGATTCTAAAGTTACACTTGTCAAGAATAGTTCAAGTTTTTTTGTGTCTCAGTTATGGTAATATCATATTATTAGGATTTTACATTATCTTGCTAATGTGACTAGACCAGATAGTTTTTATTCAGTGTCTAAGTTAGCTAGATGTACAAGCTATCCAAACAAGACTCATTAGGAGGCTCTAGATAGAGTTATTAGATATCTCAATGGAACTATTCCCCTTGATTTGCATTACCAGGGGGTACGCGACGGGTATAGTGATGCAACTTGGATATGTAATAAATCTGGTTCCAGTGGAGTGACTGGATGTGTGTCTACCCTTGCGGATGGAACAATGTCCTAGAATCCAGAGCATCACTAACTCCATAAGCTAGGGCAAGGGAGTGGATCCAATAAGGAATGAAAGCCCTGTTATTTTGTCAACCTTGAACTTGAACCTTCCTATTATATTTTGTATGTGAGGCACAATGATCATGATCATATAGACAAGGTCTGGAACTTAGAGAAAAGGCGGTTGTTTCATTCTTTTAGACAAACTTTAATTACTCGGTCTACTTTTGAGGCTGAGCTGTGTGCATTGGATGCCATAAGACGCATGCCGAATGGTTACATGGACTGATTTAGCGCCCGAAATTCAGGATAATATAGGTCATATAAATATTTGTGACTTAATTACACGAAGATTTAATGATTTATATTTCTTTGCAGAAAAATGGTCAACATATAATAATAGGCACCCGTGTGACCATATATAATTTTCTTGCCACCCGATTGCATTCCGTTATTTTCATTAACGGGCGTTAAGGGTTTAGAATTAAAAGAATTAATTGTAGTAAAATGATCTAAATTGTAATTTTTTTTGCACGAAAATGGTCAACCTATGATAATAAACACCCATATGATTCAACAACCACACCTCGACATTATTCATAAACAAATACAATAAAAAAATATCGCTGATTATGATTTTAGAATTTGTACACGATTCTTGTAATTTTTAACGCAATAAGGTCTTCAAGTGCTATCACAATAATTTTTTTAAGATGAGCTCATACATGATCTCATTTAGAAGTCTCGAAGACGTCAGATCATATTATTAGAATTTTCACTACTGTTTAAAACCCCACCATATTAATATGTATGACTCAACAACTACATTTCCAAATTTTGCTCATGAACGGGACATATAGATTAAAAAGGTGAGGTTTTAAATTGTATTGAAAATTATTTTCGAGACTTCTAAATTAAATTTTGTCTGAGCTCATCTTAATTTTTTTTAATATGATAGCACTTGAAGATTTTATTGCGTTAAAAGTTATAAGAATCATGTACAAATTCTAAAATTATACTCCACGAGAATTTTTTATTGTATCTGTATACGAATATCAAGGTTTAGTTATTGAGTCATTTGAGTGTTTATTATCATAGATTGGCCATTTTATTCCATAAAAACTATAATTTAGGCCATTGTACTGTAATTAAATCTTTTAATTCTAAAAACTCTAACGTCTATTAAAGAAAAGTAACAAAAATGCAATCGGATGACAAAAAAATTAGACATGAGTCACACATGTGTCTATCATTATATGTTGATCATTTTTGTGCAAAAAAGTTATCACTCGGGCCATCTTAGTGCAATTAAATCAATATTTGTTATTGGCGGGATTCGAACGTAGAAATTTTGGTAGTGTACTTTTTTACTATTTAGACCTAATAGTGCTGATCATTTGATAAAAAAGATCTGACAGTCATGATTGAGGAATACCAAAATAAATCAAAATAAGGGGTATCAAATTATACCCTTTTTCGATTATTTTAGTTAAATTTGGGTAGTGTAAAATAATAAAATAAATATTTTTTATTGGTGAGATTCGAAACTAGGTACTTGGGTAGTGTATTTATTTAGTATTTAAATTAAATGATCCTGATCATTTAATTAAGAAGATCTAACGGTGATGATTGTGGATAACCAAACCAAATCAAAATAAGGAGTATCATAAATATCACATTCTGGTTATTAAAGTTTTTATCAAAGTAAGTAGTGCCAAATATACCTCATTCTGATTATTATAGTTGAACTTGGGTAGTCTATAATAATATAAATATTTGTTATTGATGGGATTCGAAACTAGGTACTTGGGTAATATATTTTGTAGTATTTATATCTAATGATCCTGATCATTTGATTAAGAAAATCTAACAGTCATGATTGTGGATAACCAAATCAAAAATAAAGGATATTGCATTATATCCCATTCTGGTTATTAAAATTTTGTATAGATAGATACAATACAAGACTATGCTATAAATTAGTCATTATTATATTATTGTGTATAAATATTTACATAATATAATATACTCTTTAAAATTATTTAGAGAATTGTTAAATAAATATTTATATCTTAATATTTTATACAAAATAACCTAAAGTAATAATCATACTTATTATATATATTATTATATTAGCGCGTTGCTTAAAAATACTTAATATTTTTAACATTATCCTAAATTATCTTAGTAAGTCTTAACTCAAAGGCATGATTGGCAATTTGAATAGGTGGATTATTTCAGAAATTATATATTTACTAATGACAGACAATAAATATGAAAATAACAGTATTTAATAATAAAGTAGTTAACTATTAGTATACAATTAAAATAATTTTATTAATATGAAATAAAAATAAATCATAATTAGCGCTTACATTTATAATTATAAAATAATATAATGCAATAATAAAAAGATAATGCACTCATTTCACATTGGATAAATTTGCTCAAATAAGCTCTTTTACTATATTAGTATGAAAAAGAAAGAGATCACTCATTTCAAATGGAGAGAAAAGAGATCACTAATTTTAAATGGAGCTCAGTGTCCCTTGTACACACGTCAAATGAATGTATTTAGAGAGAACATTGTTCATTGTTAAAGATAAACATAGTTCAAATATCGACACTACTTTTGATAAGAGACGTGCTATATGATATATTATGAAGAGTTGAGATTTCAGCTGAAAAGAAAGCATATGTTAACTTTCTTACTCCCGGTGAAGTCAGATCAACTCCGAGACCAACTGATGTGCTAGTTTACAGTTGGAATGGAGGAAAACATGCCTGTGTTGATATAACAAGAGCTTCTCCTTTGAGTGAATTTGAAAATGGACTATTTGTAGTTGATTAGGCGGCTACAAAGCCAGCCGAGATAAAGGTGCGTAAGCAGAGTCAGACATGCAAAGATAAGCTACACTGTTCATGCCTTTTGCTTTTGACCAATTTGAATTCATAGCATCTGATGCTCTTGCCTTAAAAAGTGCAGAATTAATGTTGTGACTGCAAGCTCGTATGATAGGATTTTCTATTAACCGAGGTATTACGATACATTTTGTAGCTAACTTATCTTGTACACTTGCATAAAATTTCTTTATAGTTTAAAAAAACAGAAATAGTGAATATTATTGTAATAAAAATAATTTTAAATATACTCTCTTTTTGTCTCAGCCTCCTTCTCTCTTTCTCAAATATAACCGTCGTCGAGACTTTCACCGATTTTCTCCAGTGAAAAGCCCCATTATCTTTATTTTCTTTCATTATTTTTACCTTTGTTATTAGATTTTGATTTCTATCATTTTTTTCAAAAATAATTCTTAGATCACAAATCATCGGATTATCCATATTTTCTATCTTCTTCAATCAAGCGTGTGGTTCTTTTCCAAGGGGTCCGGGTTCTCTTGTTTTTGTGATTTGCTTTGTGTATCTAAGTCTTGCTTTTATTTCGTAATTTTAATTTGATTGTAATTTCTCCTTAGTGAGAGTTTTGGTATTTCTCTCCTTTGTTTGTGAGAGTATGATTTTTGATTTAATGATAAAAGTTTTTATGGGATTGCAATTATGGTCGATAGCTCAAACAAAATTAGTTTCGACAAAATGTGATGAAGCGGGTACATGTAAATATATCATTTTCAGCAAATTGTGTGATTATTTCTCCAAAATAGATGGATTAATCAGCTATTATTTCTGTTTTATATTTGTTCGACGCGTCTATCTTTATAAATGTCGTATACCTTTAAATTATTAAATTAATTTCTTACTCAAAAAAACAAGGGAAAATTAATTTTTTTTGTCACTCACCTATTTTTTTCTTTAGAAACCTACCACTGAATAATAAAACCTCGTATAATTAGAACTATACTAATTATTCAGTTAGTAACTAAGTACTTCTTTGAAAACAATTAAAAGACGTTAATTTTTAGTCTAGCATGTGAGTAGCTTGACACGTGGATGATTACATGTAATTTATAATTTTTAGTAATTAAATTAAAAGACAGAATAAAACCCTCAGAAACACATAACAAAAACAAAACCCTTGATCAAAAACCCTTCTTTCCCTGATCATACAAAACCCATCTTTCAAAGATGCAAAACAATCACGATTAACATTCTTTTTCATCAAAACAAGCACGATTACGGTATGAATAAGTCATAATCTTGCATTATCTCGTTACTATGTCATGTAATCTATATCATATTCACTTGTTCTAATCAATTTCTCAACTAATTTTTTTGGAGGTTAAATGGACACAATCAAGCTCAAGATATATAACGGGGGAGAGTTCAAACATATGAGGCTGAGGTTTAGGAGAAACATGGGAAGGCAGCAGAAGCTAAAAAAGCACAATCTGAGGCTGCAAAAGCACATTCCTTGAGAAATAAATAAAATTTGAGGAAACAGAAAACAACACAGGTATGATAGCTAAGTAACAAATATTTGTCATCTGTCATTTATGATTAACTAGCCTTAATGTGTAGATTTGTGATGTTTTTTGTAGACTACAATACAAGGTTTAGGAGAGAAAGCACATCCAAAAAAGAGGGGCAGACCAATGTAAAACAGGACTGATAATCAAACCAAGTCAAATGATAATCAGCCTTCAGCAGAGACAACTCAAAAGAAAAGGAGGGGAAGACCTCCAAAGGCCTCAACCACTCAATTTCAGACCGATCAGCTAGTATGGGAGTGTTAATTGGAGATGATGGACATACATACTTGTCCTCGTCAACAAGTACAATTAGATTGACTAGTTCACAACCATGAATTCCAACTCAAGGTACGGAGGAGGTACAAAGGCAAGCAACTTTAAGTCAACCATTAGCACTTCATTCTCCATTAAAGAAATGTGGAAAACGAGTTTACACAAGGAGTAAACTGAAGAAGCAAAACTGATGGAATATGTAATGGAAGCACCTTTTAATTTTTTTAAAACTAGACATTTGCTATGAGACTATGTAATTTATTTTGGTATGAGATTTTTGTTACCATAATTGCGAATGAAACTATGAGACTATATAATTTTATATGCTGTCACACTATGTAATTGCTTTGGATATGAAATTATGAAGTTTTAATCAGTCTGTTTTTCTATCAGATTCTTATCAATACTAGACAAGAGTATTGTACTAATATATAACTTTATTAGTGGTAACAAACAACAATCAACAAACTCATGTTCAAAACAACATCATCATATAATCAATACTTCATTGTTAACAACATTGCAGTCTTATACAAGTTTCAGAAAATAAGTTACATCATGTACTTGCTAGTAGCTTAACTAAGGTACATGTTAACATGACAAATAGCTCAATAATGGTAGCTCTGTTCCACAACATGGCTTCATTCTTGGATTGCAACATTATCTTTAAACAAGCGATTTGTCTTTGAACACTCTAGTGACGCCTCTAAGCTCTTTATTTTTTCCTCCAATACGGCCTTCTCAATCTCTAAGCCTTCAA
Organism: Apium graveolens; assembly: GCF_009905375.1. Classification (NCBI taxonomy): domain Eukaryota; kingdom Viridiplantae; phylum Streptophyta; class Magnoliopsida; order Apiales; family Apiaceae; genus Apium; species Apium graveolens. Next base: position 92,950,949 of record NC_133652.1, read on the forward strand.
ACTCTTCACATTTTGCTTGTCATATGATAAAAGAAAATCACAATACTTACTTCGATCTTTATAAAATAGACATCCGTAAAATTTCAAACCTTTAAATTTTGGTTTAGAGGATACCCAAATTCGTGTTTCAGAATGTGGTAAGATTAAATACAACGTTAACATTAATGTTAATGACTAAATAAATTAAAATATAAGTTCAGTGGTAGGTTTTAAAGAAAAAAAATAGTTGAGTGGCAACAAAAAATGATTTTCCCAAAAAACAATAACTTTTTTATAAACAAAATTATTGAAAAGTTGTAATTAAATCTTATTTCTTAATTTTATACTCTTCCTCAACAAACAGCCGCTGCTGCAGGAAACTATTTGCAGCCATTTCTCATTTTCTCCATGAATCTAAACCCCTAAATCTTGATGCAACCCCATCTCCACCATTCCCCCAATGCTACGATCAATACCCTTTTCTAAAACAGGTCAGACCCATCTCACATATCTCTTAATTTTCATCAAACACTTGTCTTTTTCATCTTCTTCACTCTCTAATTTAGCTACTTCTCTCCCCAAGATTCAATCTTTAAGTGCCCAACTCTTGCGTATTCTCTCTGCACCCAATTGGGAGAAACACCCATCTCTTAAAACTTTAGTTCCTTCCATTTCTTCAACTAATCTTGCTTCCTTTTTTGATGAAAATCCATGTATTAACCCTCATGTTGCTGCGTCTTTTCTTGATTTTGTTATTAAAAATCCAAACTTTAAGGCTAATGTGAGGTTGTATGCATCTTTGTTGAGTATTTTGGTGCAAAATAAGCTTGTGGGTATGGCTGAAAAGATTTGTGTTTTGATGATTAAGTCGTGTGAGTCGATAGATGATGCGAAATTTGTAGAGGGGTTGTTGAGGGGTTTGGGGTTTAAGCTTGGTGTTAGATGTTATAATACTTTGTTGATGACATTATGCAGGTTTCTTTTGATAAAGGAAATGAAATGTGTGTATTTAGAAATGTTAGGAGGTAAGGTTTTGCTGAATATTTACACGTTTAATACTATGGTTAATGGTTATTGCAAATTGGGGAATGTGGGTGCAGCTAAATTGTATGTGAGTAAGATTTTACAAGCCGGGTTGAGACCAGATACTCATACTTACACGTCTTTGATTTTAGGTTATTGTAGGAATAAGGATGTTGATAATGCATTTAAGGTGTTTATGGCTATGCCACAAAAGGGTTGTCGGAGAAATGAGGTCTCTTATACTAATTTAATTCATGGGTTTTGTGAAGTAGGGAAAATTGATAAAGCCCTTGAGATTTTTTCAAACATGGAGAATGATAATTGTTCTCCAACTGTGAGAACTTTTACAGTTTTGATTTCGGCCTTATGCACGTTAGGTAGGATGTCTGCATCATTAAATTTGTTTAAAAAAATGGCAGCGAAAGGTTGCCAGCCAAATGCGCACACATATACCGTGCTCATTGATGGCTTTTGTAAAGATAAGAAATTTGATGAAGCAAGAGGAATGCTAAACGAGATTGCTAGAAAAAGGTTGTCCGGAAGTGTAGTGGCGTACAATGCTTTAATTAATGGGTACTGTACAGAAGGAATGATTGATGTTGCAGTTGAGATATTTGACATGATGGAATTGAAAAACTGTAGGCCAAATGTTCGAACATATAATGAGTTAATTCGTGGCTTCTGTAGAGTCAAACGAATTCACAAGGCAATGACACTGCTGGATAAGATGAAAGAGCAAAAGTTGTCGCCTAGCCTTATCACATATAACTTGTTAATTCATGGGCAATGTGTGGAGGGACATGTTGATAACGCAGTTAGGCTGGTTAATTTAGTTGAGGAGGATAATCTGGTACCTGACTTGTGGACTTACAGTGCTATAATTGATGCTCTGTGTAAAAGTGGGAGGGTTGAAGAAGCTCATGCGCTGTTTGATTCACTCCACATGAAGGGTATAAAACCTAATGAAGTTACTTATACCACATTGGTGGATGGTTACTGCAAGGCAGAGAAGATCGACTGTGCCCTATCTTTGTTCAGGAAAATGCTTTTACAATGTTGCTATCCTAACTCATGCACCTATAGTGTGCTAATTGAAGGATTGTGCAAGAACGGAAAGTTGCACGAAGCAACAAAATTACTGGAAAAGATGGTAGATAGAGGTGTTAAACCAACAATTATTACTTATTCCGTGCTTCTTGAGCAATTACTCAAAGAGTATGCATTTGACGATGCTCAGAAGACCTGTAATCAAATGATGTCCTTAGGATATAAACCAGATGTTTGTATATATACGTCATTTCTTCTTGCATTTGTCAATCAAGGAAAGCTAAAAGAGGCTGAGGATCTAATGACTAAAATGAAGAAGGAAGGTGTTCATCCTGATTTCAAGACATACACAGTATTGATTGATGGGTATGGTCGGTTAGGATTGTTACATCGTGCCTTTGGTTTTCTTAAAGATATGATTGATGCTGGATGTGAACCTTCAAATTATACTTATTCAGTTATAGTAAAGCATTTGTTGATCGAAAAGCAGAAGGAAAAGAACAGCAGTCAAGCAGGATTTAATTTAAATCAGAATGTCACCTCAACTAATATTACTGATATTTGGAAACTGATTGAATTTGAATTTGCTCTCAATCTTCTGGAGAAGATGGTTGAGTTTGGTTGCACACCCAATGTTAACACTTACAAGGCACTTATATCTGGACTTTGTAGAGAAGGGCGCTTCGAAGAAGCATGGATGTTGGTTGATCATATGAAGAAGAAGGAGCTCACTCCTGATGAAGATATGTATAACTCTTTACTAACTTGTTGCTGCAACTTAAGAATGTACGAGGACGCAGTGAGGCTGCTTGATGTTATTTTTCAATGTGGGTATTTACCAAGTTTAGACTCTTGCAAATTGATTGTATGCGGATTATGTGACGGTAGAAGTAGTGAGAAGGCTAAGAAAGTTTTTTGCAGTCTTCTGAATTATGGGTATAATCATGATGAACTAGCATGGAAACTTCTTGTTGATGGCTTGATTAAGATGGGCCTTGTCGACATATGCTCAGAACTGGTGAGCATTATGGAGGAAAACGGTTGCCTGCTTAATCCTCGTACATACTCAATGTTGATTGATAGTCTTCCTAAGTAAAATGGATGGGATTAAATCAGAATATTTTAGTTAAGTTTGCCAGTATGTGATGAGCAACAGCCCTCTAACTCTTTTCATCAGCCCGATCACCGATGTACGTCTCTCTATATCTTCTTCTTTTATGATTTTTTGCCTTGCTTATGGAATTTTCTTTTCTTTTTTTGCCTTGCTAATTAGAACTAATATCTTGAACTACTTAATAACTTAAATATTTTATTCTGGTTTTCAGTCATACCATGTAAGCTCTTAAGCTCTTTTAAAGCTGTGCAATTTTTGGAAATATTTCTTTCCATGAACTCGGACAGCAGGTATTTGGAATTGCATCTTCCTGTTACTCAGGCACATTTTTAACTCAGAAACTATTTGTCTGGTTATAAATATAAGTCCCGCCTTGATTTATATAAATAGCCAGATTAAAACTTCTACTATCCACAGTTTGAAGATTTAGAAAATGTTTACTTAATTGGAAAAAAATTAATTATATTTCTCTTCTCTGGTTTAACATATTTTATAATATTTATTTAGTATAAGGTACCACCTGCTTGCTCATGGCTGTTTTCTGAATTAGAAAGACGCTGACTATACAGTTCATGATTATGCATTGTTCCTCCTTATAATAAACCGATGTGTGCAGGGTAAAATAGTTCAGACCGAGTTATTGACTCGATGAGTTCTGTTAGTTTTGGTTTTTTCTTTGTTGGATTAAGCTCTTTGTTGGTTTATGCAATATTGCTTTCTCTTGATGAATAGTGAAGAAATATTTTTATTATCATTTTTGATAAGGAATGATTTTTCTATTGATTGCATTAGTATAACTATCTAAAGAAAAGTTAGGATAAATAGCTTCTTTTTATTTTTTAAGTCCTTGCACTAATTAGAATTAATATCTTGAACTACTTACTTACTTAAATATTTTATTCTGGTTTTCAGTCATACCATGTAAGCTCTTTTAAAGCTGTGCAATTTTTGGAAATATTTCTTTCCATGAACTTGGACATCAGGTATTTGGAATTGCATCTTCCTGTTAGTCAGGCACATTTTTAACTCAGAAACTATTTGTCTGGTTATAAATATAAGTTCCGCCTTGATTTATATAAATAGCCAGATTAGAACTTCTACTATCCACAGTTTGAAGATTTAAATCATACTGATAAAGATTTATTAAACTCATTGATCACCCATCACTACCACACTATAACTCCTATTAACCATAAACTGATAGTCTCTCTGTGCGAGTTTGTTAGAATTTATTATGCTAATACCATTTAGTTTTGTTAAACAACTCACTCTAGCTCCATCTGTATATGTTTTGTTGATTTCCATCATTTGAAATACACAGACAAAATTATGTTTTCATTTAGGCACGGTTAAAGTAGTCTTTTGAGGCCTTTGTAATCATTTGATATTTTATTATTGCTGTTTAAAAATGCACTTCACGAGTCATAGTATGTTGCATGACTATTATATGGTGATGTACTTGAAGCCTGTAGTATTTCAAGCATTTATGGGTTTTCAGCCTTCTTGAAGCCTTGACTAGGCACACGAGTAAATATCCTCCTGAAAATTAAATTATGAAGTTGAAGTATGGATTTTTTTTTGCATAATTGCAGTTCATGCTTGAGCCAGGGTCTATTTGTTCCTAATGCTACTTGGTACATGATTCCAGAAAATAATACAATATTAAAACCCATAACTTAATTTATATACTTCTACTTTGCTGTAGTGCCTTGTGGCCGGGTTATTATTGTATCTCTATAATATAATTGATGAAGTTGGGTTGTTAACTGTTTTCCTAAATAGTTGTGCAAAAAGTTAAAGACTCGTATCTTGCGATTGTGGCAGTAGTACTTTTTCTTGTAATATCATTAGGGCCAGACAAGTCCTCTGCAGTGTGCTGCAATTTTGCTTGATAGTGTTCTGGTAGTTTTTCTGATTTAAAATCTTTGCTCATAGAAATACAGCAGCAAGCTGGATCACATTAACTTCTTGAATTGGCATATGTACAAATACATATTTATATCCTTTGCATCTCCAATTCCTTGAATTCTTTTTAAATATCGTTACAGTTGTAATGCAGCATATTCAGTTTGGCTATTGCTTTGTATTATGACAAAGCCTATGCTGAGCTTTTTCTTAAATACAAATTACCTGTTCTTCACCAACTTGTAATCTCGTCATATATGCCTTTTCTGTTTGTTGGATAGAGGGTTTCTTTAGTTTTCCTTTTGCTTTCAAAATATGACATCACTGTCTTTTTGGGTTAAATATCAAAGTGGTCACTCAACTAAAGGTCATATATCAGTTTAATCATCAAACTTATCGGGGTATCGTTTGAATCACTCGAGTCATTATAAATATCGAAAATATAACTCAAAATATGTGTTTGAGAATTAAAAATTATTTTATGGAGTTCTATATATTTTTCTTGAATCCTATTACAACCAAATGAAAAATGTATGAATTCTAGTATTTTATATAATATAGTAAGATTTTTAAGAATTTATCTACTATTTATTTTTAATTTCGTAGTCATTTTCTTTATTTAAATAAAAATAATTAGTAGATAAAATTTTAAAAATCTCACAAAATCATCTAAAATACTATGAATTTATAACTTTTCATTCCGTTGTAATAAGATTAAAGAAAAATGTTTAGAACTCCATAAAATAAATTTTAATTCTCGAGCACATATTTTGAGATATCTATTTGATATTTATTATGACTTTAGTGATCCAAATGATACCCCGTTAAGTTTAATGATTAAACTGATATATGGCATTCAGTTGAGTGACTTTAACCCCTGTCTTTTTTGTTCATCTGCAGAAGCCGTTAAGTTCCTTGTAATAAAAGTCTTCAAGTTTGCTTGCATTATTAACGCATGCTGGATGAATTGAGTAAGATATTCCTAATTCACTTGTTTAAAGGTCTGATTTCACCCATTTGATTTTATTGTAAGCCATGAGAAGATGGTCATGTTCGTTTGATTGGTTTTATTTTCATTGTTCTTAGAAACCTGTATTCTGATTGCTAAAATGGACAACCTTCTGATGAACTTGTTCACGCCCCAAAATGGGTCCTCATAATAGATAAATCAATCTAGTTTGCCTCCCCATAGAAAATGAAATAAAAAACACAAATTCTTCCTCATGATGAAAAACATACATAATATATCCCTTATTTTTATTTCATATACTTCCTTCATGTAAACACTTCGATTTTTTTTAGTTTTCCTGAACATTATAGACAACAATTGGACTCCTCACAACATGACGAGGACTCTTCCATATCAATGATCCTGAAACTACTATTTTTGCACTTGACGTTAATTTTGTCTTCACCACAACCTTAAAGCTTTTCTTTTGTGAGACACGTGTAAAGGAGAGACTCGTCGGAGCAACGCTTATCTCAAGCCCTTTTGGTGCTCTAATAGTGGCATTATACACAGCCATTGCAGGACCGACATTGGTAACTGTCCTTCTAAACACACCATTCTTTTGTCCAGTCTTGCTCACCAGTATCAGTTGCATTGTTGGATAGTTTATAGCGTCTTCACCACTAGCAGGAATCAATTTTGAGCAGTTTATTGATTTACCGATCAGTGGGCCAAACGATGCTCCTGGGTAATCCTCGTGGCACAAAAATTGAATGTAAGCCATTTCATTTATGTCGTAGATCAGTCCAGGACTAGTAGCTCTCCTAGGGTTCAACTGACCAGAACCATAGGCAAACTCAGCTTCATGGTCAACCTTTGAACTCATTGGTGTTGCTTTAATCAAGGTTTGCATTTATTGCATGAAAACATTAATTGTTAGTGCATTGATATGCTAGTGCTTGCATGAGAATACACGTACTACTTTCACGAATTGGGTGTTCCATAATGTAAAAAAAAGTATTCTGAAATGTGTACCTGTAGTCATGATTGCAGATTTGATTGCAGCTGGAGACCAATCAGGATGAAATGATTTTACGTAGGCAGCAGCCCCTCCGACATGCGGGCATGCCATAGAAGTTCCTGACATGAGGGTGAATTTTGAATGCTGCGTGTCACCTTTTAATCCTGTAAGGGACTTCAACGGGGTGTATGCTGCCAAAATATCAAGCCCTGGTGCCGCAATATCAGGCTGAATCATAAATCCGTCACCCAAACAAGGTCAATTGACGAGCAGTAGAGGATGCAAACTATATACATACAAATCAAAATTAACAGTGTTACTTTCCTCCGCCCCTGAACTGTGTTACATATACCTTTAGAAGATGTTTTGCTCCAGGATTCGGACCCCTAGACGAAAAAGAAGCGATAAATGGAGCTGGAATTTTAGTTTCCACAGACTTGTAAATTATACCTGATGGAGTTCTGCAAATTTTGTATAACAAAAAAATCATCATAAACGTGGGTCAAAAATGTAATCTTTGTGTGGTTATATATAGCATTAGCACCGACTTTGTTGATCTTATATATTTGTTAATGATTTCGCCTGTCGTCGAGTTCACCATGGTTGAAGGTGCCATAAAAATCATGGCAGTATCAAGAAGCATTTCACTTTGTATGATTGTTCCGATTCCTCCGAGGCCTTTGACAACAGAATCAACACCCCAGGATAATAATTTGCAATGAACAACTTTTCCCTTCACTTTATTGGCATCCATTGAATCTTCTATGCAGAAACTATTAATTTATAATGCAGAAATTAAACAAATTGTTAGTGGTTCTACATATGCAATTAGATAAAGTTTAGCTTAACATGATTCTTTTATTAGCAGTTACCCTGCATCCTCTTTACTCTCTTCATTCTTGGCTGCATCTGCCCCAATGGTAAGAGGGTACAACTTATGCTTTGGTTCAAACAAATTAACTCCAACTCCCTGCAAGCACAAAAGTATATGGAATGTTGGGAAAAAGGTTTTTTTAGAACAAAGTAGATACTACAACTTACTAGAATAGTTTGTCCATTTCCTAGAACAGCTTTGCTTTGGAACTGCCTGCTAATGCCACTAGCTGCCACAGTAAAAATCCAAGGTGCATGATTTGTTACACTTCCCAAGCTAGGACCATTATTTCCAGCAGAAGCTACTGTTAGAATCCCTTTTCTCACAGCATGAAATGATCCAACTGCAATTGAATTAGTGGCGTAATCTTCTGAAAACCCACCAATCGAGATTGATACAACATCAACTCCATCATGAATGGCGGCTTCAAAAGCAGCCAATATGTCCATGTCTGAACATCCATAATTCTGCCAACAAACCTTGTACATTGCTATTCTAGCTGAAGGGACGGCTCCACGAGCAGTCCCTTTAGCCAGCCCTGAGAGGGTTGCGTTAGGAACCAGGGCTCCAGCTACGGTTGAAGATGTGTGAGTGCCATGACCATCTACATCAATAGGGGATAGTATATCTTCTGGATCAGGAGTTCTTTTATCTAGCTTAAAGTACTGCGCTCCTATAAGCTTGCTTTAATGGGAATTACAGGTAATGGTTTAATAACAATAGAGAATCAAAAGTAATGTATGAATAAACCTAATTAAGTTTACTAACTTGTTGCATCCAGAAAAATTAGCAGCCTTAAGGCAGCTTCCTTTCCACTTGACTGGAGGTGGACCAAGTCCATGATCACTGAAACTCTCTGCTTCTGGAGTGATCCCTGCCGCGCATATACAAGCCAGGGACAAATGAGTATGTAATTGCATATCAGTTAGCTCATTAGTCATTATGCCATTAATCTAACATAGCAAATTTAGTGTTGGAAAACATCTTCAACTAGTCAATCTGATCCTCAGTTACCTCATTAGTCGTTATGTAGTAATCGTAGTATTGCAAAGTTGGTTACCTGTATCAAGTACTCCCACAATAATGTCCCGTTCCACTTTCAGCCTTCTCTTGGTATTCCGAGCTAGGCCAATAAAATCCCATGACTTTGTTGTATGAAGCTGGTGATACTTATTTTGGATAACTGAGAGTACTCCATCCATGCCTATACTATATATATAAACAACCAAATATTATAATTACAATTTGCAGAGTAAATATCTGAAACTAAAAATTCTAGTATTTAAATTTTATTCGCCTACCAGATAATCGGTTAGCTTCATGTTCATGTAGTTCTGCAGCAAATGCATTGAAACTTTTTGTGTAACTATATACAAGAGATTCCCTAGCATCATTCTCGCTGTGTACACAAGATTAAAGACCTTAGGTTAGTTTATAACTTTTTATACACACCTATGGAGTATGGACTTCTGCAAGCTATTATATAGAAGTATAAAAGCTAACCAGCCCTTCAAGGATGTAAGAATGTTAATGTGCCTCTGATGTAGTAATAAATCTTGTTCAATCAGATGATCTTCCAAGAAAACAATGTAAAACTCCTGCAAAGTAAACCATAAGAGCATTTATTCTGTTATATGTGTTTTATCAATGAAAACGTGTCATTAGCTAGCATTCATTGAATTATACCACACAAATACCATGATGATTATAAGATGAATAGTTGAGATACCTTCTGCAGTTCTCCTAAAACTGGAACAGAATTCGTACAAAATATAAAAGCAAGAGAATAAATCTGAAGGACGTTTATGAATAAATTCCTCATATTGTCTAAGGGGTGATGAACTTTAATCTGAGCTATGTGCTTACACATTTCACTATAAATAGGAGTAGTAACTAACCATGAAGATTAACTAGAGACTTCAGCTTTACTTCTGGCTTGTATAGGGAAACCTTGCAAGGGAGAAATATAGCTTAATATATACTAATATTAAATTTATGTTTTTAGGATGTTTATGGCCAAACTAAGTAAAGATAGAAACAATCTCTAATTTGGGAATGGGGTCCGAAGAGGATAAAATGTAGCACGTCTTAAGAATAGAGGCAAATTCAACATTAAAAAATCACTGAAAGTCTGGGAGGGTTCAAGACATTTCAGTAATTTTTTTAACATTTTAAACAGTTTACATGAATTACTAGTAACGCACAAAATAAGTACATTGTGTGTACAAGTTAGATATCATTATCAAGTGCAAATAAAGGGGCTTATGAATAAAGATCACATTACATCTTGCAACAATCATATCTTTGATTGTAATGCAAGTCCACTTTGTTTCTGTCACTAGCAACAGTGTCCATAGCAAACACAATTCACAAGATTTGTGCCTAAAGAAGCCACAACTTCTTAAATGCAGGGAAATTATAATTTTACCCACAACCTGTTTTGTTCTAGACAGATTTCATCTTATTTTTTGGTATAGTAGAATCTTGTGAACTAATATGTACAGAGTGCTCATACAGTTAGGCTCAGGTTAATTAGAACCAACAAGTCTTTCCATAACCAGTGAGCACAGCTGTAGATGCAATGCTGTCCATAGATGATGCGGGAAAAACTCCAAAGCGATCATGCTAATTTTTTTTATTCACAATTCTGCAATGCAAACGAAATAAAATTTAAGAACTCGCTAATTTTTTTTTATTGATGACCTAATAATCTGACTTGTAAACATGCAATATGTAACACATTGACATTGTAACTTGTATATAATTTTTATCAGACTGAATTGATTTAAGCATGACCTTACATATCTTTACAGTAGTAGCTCTATCTGCATATATGGCTTTTTCATTTTCTGACATGCAAAAATTATAATTTAGTATTAAAATTCTGAGGAACAGTGTCATGGTTCATTCATTTAGTCTTATATTTTAGTTCCTGAAATTTGTGTTCTAACTTCTAGTCACTGAAAATAAGCGATTTTATGTAACTAATATTCCCAAAAGAGTCCCTTTTATAGATAATACAGTTTATCTTGGTTGCCCATAGAAAGTGAAAGAGAAAACAGAAACTTCTGAAGATTATAGAAAGTGAGAGAAAACAGAAACTTCTGAAGATTATAATCTGACACATACTATATATTGATCTGTTTATTAAATTTATGTACTTGTTTTAAAAACTTCGAAATCGTTCTTAACTTTCTTGAACATTATAAACAACAATTGGACTCCTCACAACATGACGAGGACTCTTCCATATCAATGAGCCTGAAAGTAAAATTTTGGCACTTGGCATTGATTTTGTCTTCACCACAACCTTGAAGCTTTTCTTTTGTGAGATACGTGTAAAGGAAAGAGTCTTTGGGAAAACACTGATTTCAAGCCCTTCTGGTGCTAGAACTGTGGCATTAAAGATAGCCACCGCAGGGCCAACATTGGTAACTTTCCTTCTGAACACACCAGTCCTCTGTTCATGCTCACTCATTACTGCAAGTTGCATTGTTGGATAGTTTATGGCATCTTCACCTCTGGCAGGAATTATATTTGAGCAGTTAATGGATTTTGTTCCAATCAGTGGGCCAAAAGATGATCCCGTATAACCCTCATGGCACAAATATTGAATGTAAGCCATTTCATCCATGTCGTAGACTAGTCCAGGACTAGTAGCTCTTCTAGGGTTTAATTGACCAGTACCATAGGCAAATTCAGCTTCATGGTTAACCTTTGAACTCATTGGTTTTGCTTTGATCAACACGATTCACATATATTTAATGAAAATGTAAGTAGTTAGTGCACATTCATACTAGCTTTTGCAAGAGGATGCATGTACTAATAATCTAAAAGAGCATGCATTTTAAAAGATTTACCTGTAGTCATGATTGCAGATTTGATTGCGGCTGGGGACCAATCAGGATGAAATGATTTTACATAAGCGGCTGCACCAGCTACGTGCGGGCACGCCATGGAAGTTCCTGACATGAGGGTGAATTTGGAGTGCTGAGTGTCACCTTTTAATCCTGTAAGGGATTTCAGTGGGGTATATGCTGCCAAAATATCAAGCCCTGGCGCAGCAATATCAGGCTGATTCATAAACCGTCAGCCAAACCAGATCAACTGTATGCATACATATCAAACGACCGTAGTATATTTTTCTGCGCTAAACTGTAACACATACCTTTAGAAGATGTTTTACTACATGATTCGGCCCCCTGGATGAAAACGAAGCAATAAATGGAGCTGGTATTTTAGTTTCTTCAGACTTGTATATTACACCAGATGGAGTTCTGCAAAATGTGTAGATCAAAATTATATTCATCACATTTAAGGTAAAAAAGAGGCATCCTGCACATATTCATGTATATGCAAATGTCTTTCTAACTAGTACTTGCTTTGTGGATCTTATATATTTGTTGATGATTTCGCCAGTGGTAGAGTTCACCATGGTTGAAGGTGCCATAAAGATCATGGCTGCATCAAGAAACATTTCACTTTGGATGATTGTTCCTATTCCTCCAAGGCCTTTGACAACAGAATCAATACCCCAGGATGATAGTTTACAATGAACAAGTTTCCCCTTTACTTTATTCGCATCCAATGAATCTTCCATGCAGAAGCTGTGACATAAAAATGCATAAATTAGACCAATCATTAGGAAATATGTACAAGTATTAATCAATATGAATTTTTGTTGAAATATTAAGTTGATAGCAGTTACCCTGCACTTTCTTTACTTGCTGCATTTTTGGCTGCATCTGCTCCGATGGCAAGAGGATACAACTTTTGCTTTGGTTCAAACAAATTGACTCCAACTCCCTGCACATATTTAGTATTTACATATGGAGTTGTAGATGTTTCTAAAACCATGTCTGACGGTGTATTGCAGAGGAACACGATTAGTTAAGTAGAAAATGTATTCCAGGGACAAATAGGAAAGATCAGATTAGCTAAACACTCCCATATTTATATGATAGAAATCTTACTAGAATAGTTTGTCCATTTCCTAGAACAACTTTGCTTTTGAACTGCCTGCTAATGCCACTAGCAGCTACAGTAAAAATCCAAGGTGCATGATTTGTTACACTTCCCAAACTAGGACCATCATTTCCAGCAGAAGCTACAGTTATAATCCCTTTTCTCATAGCATGAAATGATCCAACTGCAATGGAATCGGTATCATAACTTCCTGAAAACCCGCCAATGGAGATCGATACAACATCTACTCCATCATGAATGGCAGCTTCAAAAGCAGCCAATATGTCCATGTCTGAACATCCATAATTCCTCCAACAAACCTTGTACATAGCTATTCTAGCTGAAGGGACGGCTCCACGAGCAGTCCCTTTGGCCAGCCCGGAGAGGGTTGCGTTTGGAACCAGGGCTCCAGCAACAGTTGAAGATGTGTGAGTGCCATGGCCATCCACATCAATTGGGGCCAATATGTCTTGTGGATCAGGAGTTCTTTTATCCAGCTTGAAGTATTGTGCTCCTATTAGCTTGCTTTAATGACAAATACAGTTCATGGTTAAAAAAATAGAGAATGAGAGCTAGTGTACGAGTAAACATACTTGAAAATCATTTGATAAAGCGTTGGTATTAGATCAACACACATACACACACGTATGTGTTATTTACTAACTTGTTGCATCCAGAAAAATTAGCAGACTTAAGGCAGCTTCCTTTCCACTTGTCCGGAGGGGGACCAAGTCCATGATCACTGAAACTCTCTGCTTCTGGAGTGATCCCTACAATGCATACACAAGCGAAAGGCATGTTTATGTAATTAACGATAAATTAGCTCATTAGTTCTGATGTAGGTGACCTAATCCTCTGTTAACAAAATTTCAAAATTTAATTACCTGTATCAAATGTTCCCACTATGATGTCCCGTTCCACTTTCAGCCTTCTCTTGGTATTTTGTGCTAGGCCAATAAAATCCCATGATTTTGTTGTATGAAGCTGGTGATACTTATTCTGGAAGACTGAGAGTACTCCATCCATGCCTATATATAAAAATTAAATACTAACATTCCAATTTACACGGTAAATTTGCAAAAGCTAAGATTCTAATATTTAGTAACAGACATTACTATTATTTACATACCAGATAATCTGTTAGCTTCATATTCAGAAAGTTTTGCAGCAAATGCATTGAAATTTTTGGTATAACTATAAACAAGAGATTCCCTGGCATCATCATCACTGTTTAAACAAAATCAATATTGAAGATGTTATGTTAGTTTCATAACATGTACTCCCAAACCAATGACCTTATGAACTTATGCATGCTATTATAATTATACAACAGATAAATGGATAAAAGCTAACCATCCCTTCAAGGATGTGAGGATATTAATATGCCTCTGCTTAAGTAATAAGTCTTGGTCAACTAGATGATCTTCCAAGAAAACAATGTAAAACTCCTGCAAAGTAAAGCATAAGAGTGTTATTCCAAATTTGTGTTTCAAATTTTTGGATTTTTTTATAACGAAGAACACAGGATTAGCTAGTCCTCCGTAATAGTAGAGGTTACCTTCTGCAATTCTCCTTCAACAGGAACAGAACTTGCAAAAGATATAAGAACAAGAGAATAAATCAGAAGTACATTGATAAATAAATTCCTCATTATAGTTTAAGGACTAATTTGATATGAGCTATGTTGCTGATAAATTCTCTATAAATAGAAAAGCAACGACGGAAATTAACTAGAGACTTCATCATAACTCCTGGTTAGTGTTGGGGAACCTTGCAAGGAAGTCAAAAATGTTAATATGTATTTAATCTGTTTCCCTAAACAATGTTCATGGCCAAACTATCCAAACATAGGCACATAGCCATCATGTCCCATTTAAAAGTATGGTCAGTTGAGGATTTTATGTTTACGCTATTTTTAAGAGTAGCTACTCAATTTTGGTAAAAGCCTTTAGCTTCTGAGGATTTTCAGTTTATAAAGATATGCTGAAAATTTTATAGTTGCTCTAATATTTAACAATTTGATGATCTTTTAGGACTTTGTAGGAAGAACATCTGAGGTTTAGTGTGCCTACTGCTTCTCAACAGGCTTTTTTGGTGATTATGAAGCTGAAAACTCATTCATTAGTCGTACACATCACAAATCTAAATCCGGATACATTATGAAGATTAACAGAGCAGATGCATAAATCACCAGACTGTGATGATAATAATCTATACAAGTGATAAGAGTTATTGTTTAGTTTGCAAGCAAGGCACAAAATAAGCAGAGATTGTGTATAGTTAGATATCATTATCAAGTGTAAATGAAGTGGCTTATGGATAAAGAGCAAATTACTTCTGGAAACAATCATTCCTTTGATTGTAATGCAAGTCCCCTTTGTTTCTGTCACTACTAGCAATGTTCTCCATGTCAACACAATTTACAAGATTCATGCCTCAAGAAGCCCCAACTTCTTAAATCCACCGATACTAATATAGTTTTACTTGAAAAGTGTTTTTTTATCTTTGTTGGGCCTAAGCCCACATACTAGAAAACCCACTTAAAAGGCCCACTTAGATAGTATAAATAAACCTGTAAACACACATGAAAAGAGATCCAAATATTATATTTCAACAATGGCGCTAGAAGGAGTTTTAACCTCCTCCTAGAAACAGGACACAAATAACAAAAAATGGCAAATAACAAGCAAAGCACAAGCAAAAATCCAAACACTCGTGAAATAGCTAGTATCAAGTAAATGGAGAAGAACAAAGCTCCGCTGACCCCGAAGAGTTTGTTCCTGGAAGTAGAAGAACCAAGTAACGATGATCCGTTGCAACTCGAGGCACATAGCTCTGAAGACAAGAGAACTCGGGTCCTCACTCCGCAAGGTAAACAAGTGCTCACTAGTGACGCACTGCTCCATCTGGAAAAAATAAAACGCCAAAAAGACAAGGACTCTGCAAAGCTCGACATGAATTCCATGAAGGTGGAGGTCGACGACAAATTACGCCGTCTAGATGTTGAACAAAGAATTTTACTCGAGAAAGTAAGACAAAAGCGGGAAATAGCTCGCCTCCAAAGAGAGCTCATGAAGGTCTCTGAAGGGCGTGTTTTCTCCGAATATCAAACTGAAGACTACGAACCATCATGTAGATCTTCTATGGGAAGTGAATATACAAGGATAGAAGACTCCACGGGGTCGTTGAAGTCACGGAGCCGTAGGCGAAGGCACGAAGATGGCGAAATTGCAGATGAGGGAGATAACGTAGAAGGTAGAGGTATAACAAATCTTACTGAAGATGATGTGATTTTGGTTAGAGATTTCATAAGGACACACACAAACGAAATGGAAACTTCTTCAGAAAGTCCTTTATCTCGAAGAATTGAAAGGGCCAGAATAAATAGAGATCTCAAAGTCCCATCAATAGAACAGTTTGAGGGATCCACGAACCCCGCAGACTTCATCCACCTCTTTGATGGGAGAATGGCCTTTCATGGACACTCAGATACAGCCAAATGTTAGCATTTCTCAACATGCTTGAAAGGACCAGCTCTTATGTGGTACAATAATCTACCACCAAGGTCAATAGAATCGTGGACCACTTCGAAAAATAAATTCAAATTCAGTTGCTCCACAAACAAGAAAGGGCGAAAAATGACAACATCACCTGTAAACATTCGCCAAAGGTCAAATGAAAGTCTTAGAGAATACATTAATCGATTTCGGGTTGAGACTATCTAAATTCTGGATTTGATAGAGAATCTGGCCTTAACATATCTTGCAGCGGGAGTTGACAGGAGTAGACACAATTTACTGCGCGAAGAATTTTTTGAAAAAAGCCCCGTCACCCTCCAAGCAGCCATTGACTTGTTCGAACACATGTTAGCCCTCCAAGAAGCAGTAGAAAGCATACAAGCAACAAGGTCTCCAAGGAAAAGAAGCAACAGGTCATCCGAACGCTCATCATAATGGGATTATTGCAAAGAAGGTCGTAGAGGTGAAAAAGAGCCATCTAGAAGATCACCCGCCACGAGTAAGCAAGACAAAAAGCTCGTGAAAGGTTCAGATGAACTTACAATAACACGGACATCGTCAGTAAAGCAAAGACCATGACTCCCTAGACCTCGTGAAGAGCGAGACTTTACAAAGCTCAACATCGATAAGACTTAAATCTTATCCATCCTCAAGGCATCTCCAGGGTACCAACCCCCACGACCCATGAACCCAAACAGACCTCCCAACAACAAATTTTGTGACTATCATGAGGATACAGGGCATACAACAGAAATGTGCTACCAACTAAAAAATTTGATAGAAGATAAGGTCCACAGCGGAGAGCTCGCTCACTTTGTAGTTAAGGAGGGCTTGTCTCATCAACAATAATATGACGAAGATAGAGTAATTGACTTCATATCTGGAGGTCATTCAGTAGGAGGAAATTTTAACAGGTCAAGAAAATCATATGCACGAGAGGTGTACAGAATTGAGTCTAAGAAACCAAAGCGAAATCCTTCTCCCATCATCTATTTTTCAGATGAAGCTTATAGTGATGGAGTAATAGAAGATCACCAAGATGTGCTGGTGATTACCACCAAAATAGGAACAAATACAGTGCAAAAGATCTTTGTCGATAATGGCAGCTCTGTGGATATCCTCTATCACAGTGCCTTCAAAAGAATGGATATTGGCGATAGGAAATTAAAGGATGCCCAGGATGCACCCCTGTATGGGTTTACAGGAAATGAGGTAAAGGTAGTTGGGGTGATTGACCTGCCTGTACTCTTCGGATCTTCTCCATGCCAAACATGGCAGATGGTTAAATTCCATGTCATAAATGCAATCTCCAGTTACAATGCAATCATTGGCAGAACTACTTTAGGGCCATTGAAAACCATAATTTATGTTCCTCATCTAAAGATGAAGTTCATCACAGACTTTGGGGTCAGGGAGATGAGCGGAGATCAGAAAACGTCAAGGCAATGGTATATAAGCTTAGCAATTCCGAAGAAAATTCTCCAAACAGAAACCTCAGTTAATCAGGTCGTTGAGGTAGACCCCAGGGACATCAACGAGTCTCCAAAGCCTTCTGTTATGCCTCAATGATACTATAGAAGGGGGTTGAATATAGTATCTACAATCAATTTGATTATGAACACAAGTATGTAACAGAAAACAAGTTTATTCAATATATCAAACTCTGTTACAGTAGGTTTTATCTACTCTCTCAGTGATGTATGATATCACTAAGAACTGCTAGATTTATAATGAATAATATTCTCGAGAATGATAACACTTCTAGTGTAAACCCTATTCTTGAGCTGTGTTTGTTGAGAGGCTTGATTCTGTATGACCTCATCCAGTTGGGTCTGCTGCTTTTCTTGAACAAGCTCAATAGTCTCCACTTTTTCTTAAATTGGTCTGATAAACCTATTCTTGTCTAGTTTGAGCATCGGGTCTAGCTTATCAGCTGCTTCTTGAAGTTTATCAACCTTTTCATGATTTTTGGAGTGTAGACCTTGAAGATTTTCAGTACTGAGAGCAGTGACTTTTAGTTGGTGCTTGAAATCAGAACTTGTCAGCAACTCATCAGCTTTTGAAATATGTTCTGACAGAACATGTGAGATGGGAATGAAGTCAGGTTCATTCCACTTCTTTGTCCATTCAACTCCTCTAAAGGTTTCCTCCATGGAACAAGAGCATCTTCTTCATTAAATTTAAGCAGTGCCTCCTTGCCAAAAATTGGAGCATTTACTATTGCACTTGCTGGAGAACTATCTCCAGAATCTGATAAAATCTCATCATTTTCTGATAACACCAAAGTGTGTGTTACTGAAGGAGATTCTGGAGCTTCTGTTTCCAAATTCTGATCTTCAGGTTCCAAATTAAGAATTGGTGTAGTAGGAATTTCAGCCTATAGAATTGGTGAAATAGGAGATGTTGATTGTTTTGCTGGTGGAGCTTCCAGATAGAGAACAGAAGGTATATTCAACCTGTGAATGTCAATTTCAGGACTTAACCCTGAATCTTCAACTGGAGCAGTTTCTTTGAATGGAGAGATATGAGGTGTGATCACTGTGTCATGAACAGTATCTTCAGGTTGATGTGGAGCTGTCAAAGCTTCAATGACTATAGGTTCTGATGAGATCAGAGATTCTTGATCCCCTTCCTCAGCATCTTCAGTATTCTCATATTGAATTTGTGCAATATGTACATCTGCTCTAGTCTTCCTTGATCTTCTAGATGGAGGAGTGATTTTATCTGTATCAGAACTTAAGGGTCTTTTTCTTTTCAGAATTCCAGAACCCTCAGCTTCATTCTCTTTCTGAAGAGTTGACTCTTCAGCTTCTATTGTCACAGGTTCTGATGCAGGAACCTATACTTGTTCATCCTCATCAGATTCATCTCCCAGAATCATCCTTCTTCTTCTCCTTGGTGGAGATTTAGGTACAGAGATAGTTCTTTTGGTTGTGGGCCAAGAGTATGTGTCAGATTTTACAACTAGCACCTTTTGAGAAGTACCAGAGGTTGGTTTGGTTTTGGATTTTAGAGGTGAGGTTCTGATAGTAGGTGTTGATGGTTGTGGTTGAGAGGATTGTGCTGGTTGATAGTAGGTTCTGATAGTAGGCTGTGGTTGAGTAATGGAAGGCTGGGTTGGTGGAGGTTGAGAAGTAGTAGGATGTATAGGTGCAACGTCAGGATTTATGGTTGTGTATGTGTGAGGATCAGAATTTACTAAGAACTATTTTACAGATTGAGGAATTTGAAGAGGTCTTAGTGTGTCTTTCTTATTATCAGCAGATAACAAGTCTGTGAAAGCCCTTTTATGAACTTTAAAAGGTTGAATCAGGTCACTAAAGGCTTGGGGCTTATCAGAACAACAAAAACTATAAATAAGCTAACAGAACCTAGCAAAGTAAACAGTATTTGGGTCCTCTTTCAACCTATCCCCAATAAAACCCAAAATAGCAGTAGCATAATCAAAATGAGTTTGATTAAGAAGTGCATACCCTATTTGCTGACTCAGGATTGGAATAGCATCAAAGTTTGAGCATTTGTTGGCAAAGGCTCTGGTGATGCAATCGAAAAAGAAGCTCCACTCCCTTCTTATGTATGGCCTCTTCAGTTGTCCCAGCTAGGACAGACTTTTCTCATAGCCAAGATTGGCTATCATACTCTGTAGAAGTGGATCCTCAATCTGAGTATTGAAAGTACAAGTTTCTGGCAAATGCAGAGCTTGTCGAATAGTAGACAGGGTAACCAGGTGCTCATCTTCCCCAGTTGTGAAAATGATGCTTGGAGACCCATCTTCACCACCATCATCATAGACCGCAGTCCTCCAAAACTCTAGAATTTGTGTTCCTGAGAGTGCTTGTGGTTGGTTCAAAGCATACCCAATCTCACTGTGAGCCAGAAAATCTTGAATGAAGTGAAGATCTGAAGGAGCACCGTCCTTGCTGAGAATAGCCATATAGTTATTGGGGACGAACTTGGCTCCATTAAAGATAACGTCCTTTGGTTCCAATTCTGTAAGAAATTAAGTGAAATAATGTGTGTTCGCAAGGTGTTTGATAATATGCCTGTAAGAAAGTCCGTCAGAAAATAGAGAGAAAAAGAGAGAGAGAGAGAGAGAGAGAGAGAGAGAGAGAGTAAAAGAAATAAGAGATAAGGTAAGAGAGAAGTTAAAAGATTTGTATAATCTTCTATCTCTAATATATATACTCTTTCCACTCAACGACTCTTTTTGGAAGTAAAATCGGCATAGTTACACCTATCACGCAGTAAATGGTCAAGGCAGTAATTAGTGGGCACGGGAAATGTGTAGTAATTATTGCACACATGCATATGCAAAAACCAACACGCAACCCATCAATCAAATGATTATCACTGTTTTTATCTCACTTAATTATTTTCTGATAAAACGACCGTTACAGTAAAAATTAATAATGAATCAACCAATTAAAATGTGACACGTAAACATCAGAGTTTGTATCAGAATTTGACTATTATCAGAATTTAACGGTCATCAGAACATGGCTTATGTACTCAAAAAGTGAATGACTGTTTCTGTGATTCTTCACACAAATACTGACTGGTTTCTTCAGAGTTTAATCATCAGAACATAATCAGAACCTGTCCTCAGAATTTATGCAAATAATACTTAACTATTTATCATAAACAACTTAATCACCACATTAATTTTCATCATTCATATGGAGTGATATTATGTGTATTGGCAAATGATCAGATAAAGATTAAAGTCTGATAAACTTCGGTATATCTTAGAAATAATGCATAACTAAGAAAAATGCTTAAAATCTGTCTTGAATTGTGAAGTCTACTATAGAATAAAGTTATGCAAGAATCCACCTCAACTGTTTGTGCTTATTTTATGCATCTTTTGAAATTCTTTTGACAATGGCTTCTCAGTGTAAATGAGTTACAACTGTCATCAAAATTTATGCTGTTATCAGAATATTTCTCCAGTAATCAGAGAATGTGAAAAGTCACCAAGAAAAATTAATTTGCTTTTCTAATGCATATAACTTAATACCAACAATGCACTTGGATCTTCCCTTTCACATATTTACTCTAGATCTCAAAGGAGTACCTTATTTCAATTTTTCTTTTCTTTTATTTTCTTCAGATAAGTGAGGCTTATCAAGCATGTAATTCATCCTTAAGATGTACTGACATCAGAATTTGACAGAGAAGAAGCAATAATCTAGTTTGTGACTTAGTAATAAGATACAGGAAGTAAATTGACTAAGATCAAAATCAGAATTTGCTTGTGTTATTGATTTCCACATAAATAACTAATTTAAACATGGGATACATAGTTTGTTCAAGACTACTAAGTCAGCATCTAACAAGATAATCCTCATTGGATTGAATAGTCACAGAACATTCAAAACACTTTCAGAGTTTATAGAATCACATCAGATAATAAGCAGTGTTTAATATATTACAATTTAGGCACAGATTACATTGAGATAAGGAAATCTGTAAACATTGATCATAAAGTCTGATGTATTAGAATAAAAACTAAACAGATTTTGAGAAAGAACCTGAAACTATTCCAAGTTCATTTACTAATCTTGTAAAAGTAGCTTCATATAGTGGTTTTGTGAAGATATCTGCTAGTTGTTGATCTGTTGGAACAAAATGCAATTCCACTGTACCTCATATCACATGTTCCCTTATAAAATGGTATCTAATGCTGATGTGCTTTGCCATTTAGTGTTGAACTGGATTTCCTGTCATAGCAATAGCACTTTGATTATCACAGTAAATGGGTATTTTAGAAAATTCTAACCCATAGTCCAGTAACTGATTCTTCATCCACATAATCTGTGCACAACAGCTTCCTGCAGCAATATATTCTGCTTCTGCAGTTGATGTGGAAATTGATTTTTATTTCTTGCTAAACCAAGAAACCAATCTGCCTCCAAGAAATTGGCAGCTTCCACTAGTGCTTTTCCTGTCTATTTTGCTTCCTGCAAAATCTGCATCTAAGTAACCTATTAGCTTAAAGTCTGATTCCCAAGGATACCACAATCCTAAATCAGTTGTACCTTTGAGGTACTTGAAAATTCTTTTCACAACTATTAGATGAGGTTCTCTTGGATCAGCCTGAAATCTTGCACAAAGACAGGTAGCATACATGATATCAGGTTATCTTGCAGTTAAATAGAGTAAAGAGCCAATCATACCTCTGTAGTTAATAATATCTACTGATGCTCCAATATCTTTATCTAACTTGGTGGCAGTGGCCTTGGGAGTGGATGCAGTTGAACTGTCTTGCATTCCAAATTTCTTGAGTAAATTTATGGTGTACTTGGATTGATTTATGAAAGTACCTTCTTCAGTTTGCTTGACTTGAAGTCCCATAAAATAGCTAAGTTTTCCCATCATACTCATTTGATATATTGACTGCATTAATTTAGAAAACCTTTCACAAAGTTTTGTATTTGTAGAGCCAAAGATGATATCATCAACATATATCTGTACCAAAAGTAAGTTCTTTCCATGGTTGAAGTAAAATAAAGTCTTGTCAATTGTGCCTCTGTGAAATCTACTTTCGAGAAGGAATTGAGTCAGAGTCTCATACCATGCTCTAGGAGCTTGCTTAAGGCCATAAAGTGCTTTGTCAAGCCTGTAGACATGATTTGGAAATTTTGGATCTACAAAGCCTGGAGGTTGTTCAACATATACCTCTTCTTCCAATTTTCCATTGAGAAAAGCACTTTTCACATCCATTTGAAAGACTTTAAACTTCTTGTGAGCAGCATAAGCCAAAAAGATTCTTATGGCTTCCAATGTAGCAACTGGAGCAAATGTTTCATCATAGTCAATACCCTCATGTTGAGAGTAACCTTTAGCAACCAGCCTTGCTTTGTTTCTTGTAATTATGCCATCACTGTCAGTTTTGTTTCTGAACACCCATTTTGTGCCAACAATGGATCTGTTCTTTGGTCTTGTCACTAGGGTCCAGACTTTATTTCTTTCAAATTCATTTAACTCTTCCTGCATTGCTTGCACCCAATCAGCATCTTGAAGAGCTTCTTCCACTTTCTTTGGTTCAGTCTGAGATAGAAAGGAATGATAGAGACATTCATTTGTTGTTGATGTTCTAGTTCTGACACCTGCTTCAGGATCTCCAATTATTAAGTCAGGTGTGTGTGATTTAGTCCACTTTCTTGCAGATGGAAGTTGATCTCTAGAACTGGATCCTCTCCCATGATCCATGCTGTCTCCATCAGCATTTTCTGATACTCCCCTTGAAGTTATGCTCTCTGAGATTCCAGAATTTGAGTTGGATCCTTCAGGAATTGAAGAATTAGAGTTTCCAGAATTATCAGAATTTGGCTCATCAGAACTTGATGAATCAGAAATTAAAGAGCCAGTGACTAGTTCTGATGTTTCTTGAGAGTCTTGAGATGTGGTATGATCATCAGCTTGCTCCCTCTGAACAGGTGCATTTTCTTTTGGAGCAATTACCACAGTTTCAATGACATCAGAATTTAACCCGTCAAAACTTACAGGATCAGGATTTAGGTCATCGGAATTTACAGAATCAGAATTTACATCTTCATTTTCTAATCTCAGCTGATCATGATCATTGAAATCTTCAAGTCCAGTAATCTTTTATTATCAAAAGATACATTGATAGATTCCATAACAACCCTTGTTCTTAAATTGTAGACTCTGAATGCTTTTGTGGAAAGTGGATATCCAACAAAAATTCCTTCATCATCTTTTAGATCAAGTTTTGACAGCTGTTCAGGATGAGTCTTAAGAACAAAACACTTGCATCCAAATATGTGAAAGTATTTCAGATTTGGCTTATTTTTCTTCACCATCTCATATGGTGTTTTTCCATGCTTGTTTATGAGTTTAGCATTCTGTGTAAAACAAGCAGTCTACGCAGCTTCAATAAAAGTCCTGTTCTTTCTTTCTACAACTCCATTCTGCTGTGGAGTTCCAGGTGCAGAAAATTCGTGCTTTATTCCTTGCTCTTTGCAGAACTCTTCCATGATTGAATTCTTGAACTCAGTGCCATTATCACTTCTTATTATTTTAACAGAATCTTTGACTAACTTATCCAGCTGTCTGACATAATCAGTTAGAGTAGATGCAGTTTCATTCTTCTAGTGCAAGAAACACACCCAAGTGTATCTTGTGAACTCATCCACTATAACCATAGCATATTTCTTCTTTGAAATAGACATGACATTGACTGGACCAAATAGATCAACATGCAGTAGGTGATAAGGCTCAAGAATTGAGGATTCAATTTTGCTCTTGAATGAAGATTTCCTTTGTTTTGCCTTTTGACATGAGTCACAAAGACCATCAAGAGCAAATATTGATTTTGGCAGTCCTCTCACAAGATCTTTCTTTACTAGCTCATTTATGTTTTTAAAATTTAAATGAGAGAGGCTCTTGTGCCAATTCCAGCTTTCTTCAATTGATGCTCTGCTTAACAGATAGATTGCAGAACCATCAGAATTTGTTGAAAGTATGGCTTAATATATGTTACCATGTCTGTAACCTTTCAGAACCACTTTTCCTGTAGAATTAGTTACAACTTCACAGTGTTCTTCAAAGAAATCTACATGATAACCTCTGTCACAGATTTGAATCACACTTAGCAGATTGTGTTTAAGTCCTGAGACAAGAGCTACTGTTTCAATTATGACATTCCCAAGATTGATATTCCCATATCCCAGAGTCTTTCCCATGTTTCCATCTGCATAAGAAACTCCTGGGCTAGCTTTCTCCACAAAGTCTGATAGCAGGGCTTTATTTCCAGTCATATGTCCTGAACATCCACTGTCCAGAACTAGGATGTTTTTCCTGTTGCCCTGCAATCACAAAGACCACTATTGATTAGTTTTAAGGACCCAGACTTGCTTGGATCCTTTGTCCTTGTTAAGTTTGTTAGCATTTGCAGCGGATTTAGTTTCAGAGTTTATGCTAACATGCTTTTTATTAGACTTTAAATCAGACTTTGCATCAGAATTTACACTAGAAAGAATTACACTAACTTTCTTTAAAGAAGGTTTTATTTCATAATAATCATAGTGCAAACTATGATATTCCTTACAAGTATAAATAGAATGCCATAAACTACCATAATGAAAACAAGGATTTTGTAGTTTAAACCTAACAAACTGACTCTTAACTCCTGATTTAGGAGGTAAAGAGTTTATATCTTTATTTTTCCTGCAAAAGAAGCAAGATGGTTAGAGTTTCCACAATTATAGCATTTCTTTCTAGGAGCATTAGGAATATGCATATAATTATTACTTTTATTCACACCTTCCTTTCCATTGCTATTTTTCCTAGCTTCCTTTACCTTGTTCATATTTTTAATCTCTTTCAGCTTATACTTAAGCTGCTTCTTTATCATTAAGCCAATGTTCACCAAGGCTGGTTTATCCTGTTTTGATTTTTCAGAAGTTGATTTTTCTTTGACTTCTGTTTTAGAGTCTTTCATCTCTTCAGAATCAGACACAACAGTTTATGCAACAAATTTATCAGGATTTACTTTTGGCTTTACAGTCTGTTTGATAGCAGTTGACTTAATTGGCAAAGTCCCTTTCTCATTTTTACCATCTTTATAACCTAACCCCTCTTTCCAGTTTCCACTACTTAGAATATTCTGAGTTGATTTGCCTGAGTTAGTCCAAGTCATGATGATTTCTCTTTCTTTTTCTAATTCAGATTTTAGATAATCATTCTGTTTAAGCAATTCATTCTTAACATACACAACATTATCTCTCTCTGTCTGAATAGTATTCTGATGGACTAACTCTTCTTTAAGATATCTATTTCTGTTTTTGTACTTTAGATTTTCAGATTTTAATCTTTCATTCTCCAAAGTCTGATCTCTATAGCTAATATAAATATTTTTCAGAAATAATCTCAACTCAATAATATCATCTGTATCAAAAGCAAGAGTTGATAGAGGTACCTCTAGTTTAGCAGCATCAGAACTGCTATCAGCATTTGCCATTAAGACATAGTTCACCTCTTCTTCAGATTCGGAAGTGTCTGCCCAGTTTTTCTTCTTTGTGATAAGTGCATGGCCTTTATCACCTTTTCCTTTCTTTCAATCAGGAGAGATGTGGCCTCTTTCACCACAATTGTAGCATTTGACATTTGAGTTGTCTCCTCTGTCAGACTTTCCTCCTTTGCCTTCAGACTTTCGGAACCCTTTCTTGTCAAAACTTCCACCTTTCCTGGAAAAATTCTTACCCTTTCTGAATTTCTTGTAGGCTATCTTTGTGATAACCTTCACCATAAGAGCACACAGTTGCATCATCTCTGCATCAACATCCACTTCATATAAATTTTCAGGTTCTGAATCATCATCATCAGAATCTGATGGCTCTGAATCAGACTGTATGATGAGAGCTTTTCCTTTTGCCTTCCTAGAGACTATTTGCTTTTCTTCAGCCTTTAAAGCAACTGTCTTAGACTTCCCTCCATGCCTTTTCTTTCTTTGCTCCATCTCAAGTTCATGAGTCTTGAGCATCCCATAAATTTCATCAAGAGACATATCAGCAAGTTCATAGTTGTCTCTTATTGTAGTAGCTTTCAAATCCCACTTTTCAGGAAGAGCTAGTAGGAATTTCAGATTTGAATCTTCTGTATCATATTCCTTATCCACTAGTGACAGATCATTCAATAGCTTTGTTAATCTGTCATATGTATCAGTTAGTGACTCATCAGATTTTGAGTCAAAGTGATCATACTCCTGTGTGAGTATTGTCTTCCTGTTCTTTTTGATGGCATTGGTTCCTTGACATCTCACTTCCAATGCATCCCAGATTTTTTTTACAGTCTTGCATGCAATCACCCTGTTTGACATGACATTGTCGAGTGCACTATGAAGCAAGTGTCTAACTTTTGCATCCTTGCCTAGTAAAGAGATGTCTTCAGTGGTTTATTCTCTCTTTTCTTTGGGAATCATCCTCTGTGGCTCATTCCCAACTGCAACAGAAAGCTTTATGGGCTTGTCTGGACCATCATGAATTCTGTCTAAATATTATGGATCTGTAGCTTCCAGAAATATGGCCATCTTCACACTCCATACAGGGTACTTAGACACCCTGAACAAAGGAACCCTGACGGTTTCATATCTACTGGTGTTTTGAATGGGTTGAACCTTTGCAGGTTCTTGAGGGTATGGTATTTTTGCTTGTTCAGACATGATTGATTGTTTGTTTGGATCTTAACTGTTTGTAAGCTTAACAGATTGGCTCTGATACCACTTGTTAGGCCTCAATGATACTATAGAATGGGGTTGAATATAGTATCTACAATCAATTCGATTATGAACACAAGTATGTAACAGAAAATAAGTTTATTCAATATATCAAACTCTATTACAGTAGGTTTTATTTACTCTCTCAGTGATGTATGATATCACTAAGAGCTGTTAGGGTTACAATGAATAATATTCTCGAGAATGATAACACTTCTAGTGTAAACCCTAATCTTTGTTTATAAAGTACACATTTACAAGATATCTTCTATTTGATATAAAATATATCTCTTCCTAAAATATATCAATAAGATATTATCTTCTATAGTCCTTTAGCTGTCCAACTCTCCATGCATATCTTTATTTGTTTAATCCAGACCCTTTCATGTAAATCAGCCGCTTTTCATCCCTGAAGTGTATCCGCACTTAAGTTCTGATATAAGTTCTGATAACTTCCTGTCTTCAGTAAGTTCTGATTTCCAGTTAAGTTCTGATATTCTGATAATAAGTTCTGAAACTAAACAAATCAGATTAGACACGATATCATAAATTTATCTAACACCTTCCACTTATGAGGTCGTTGAACCAGTTGAAGAGGTGCCACTAGATGATGCAGAGCCAGATAGATAAGCAAAAATAGGCACAAAAATTTTCCAAGAACTTCGGGAAGCTTTGATACTTCTCTTCAAACAGTTCAAAGACATCTTTTCTTGGGCTCCAAAATAAATGCCAGGCATACCAGCAGATATAGCTTTACATCGTCTAAACCTCAAATCAGGAGTTAAAGCTGTAATGCAGAAAAGGAGAATCTTCTCAAAAGAAAAGCAAGAAGCAATTGAAAAGGAAGTAGAAAGGTTGCTTGAAGCGGGATTCATCAATCCCGTGCAGTTCCTAAGATGGATCACAAACACAGTCTTGGTCAAAAAGAGCAATGGCAAGTGGCGTATGTGCATTGACTACTACTATCTTAACAAAGCTTGCCCAAAAGACTTTTATCCTTTCCAGTATTGATCAACTAATCGATGCAACAGAATGCAATGAAATATTGTCATTTATGGATGCTTTCTCCGGGTATAATCAAATAAAATTGGCAGAGGAAGACCAAGACGACACTGCGTTCATCACTCATAAAGGTTTCTTTGTTTACAAAGTCGTACCATTCGGACTCCTAAATGCAGGTGCCACCTTTCAGAGGATAATGGACGTAGTTTTTAAACCTCGGATTGGAAAAAATGTCCAGGTCTACGTAGATGACATAGTGACCATGTCGCCCATAACTTCAACACACGTGAACGATTTAAGAGAGACATTTGAAATGGTAAGAAATCAAAGCATGAGGTTGAACCCGGCAAAATGCTCTTTTGCTCTAAGTGGAGGTCGATTCCTAGGATTCCTCTTAACTCAATGAGGGATTGAAGCTGATCCCAACCATATATCATCTATTCAAAATATGACAGCCCTAAAATGCCTCAAAGAGCTCCAAGTCCTCGCAGGCTCCATTACATCCCTAAGACGTTTCATACCTCAATCATCAAAGAAGTGCCTCCCAATGTACGAAGCTATTAAGCAGGCATCAAAAAGCAATCCCTTCAAGTGGACGAAAGAATGTGAAGAAAGCTTACAACAAATAAAAAAAGTTCCTCACTTCACCGCCAATAATGGCAAAGCCTGAACCATGCGAACCTTTGAAGCTATATCTATCTATAGCTGACTCAACAGTAGTAGTAGTACTCATCAAGGAGGAAAAATCAGATCAAAAGACCGTATACTATGCAAGCCACATACTGAAAGATGGAGAAACTCATTATTCAAACATCGAGAAACTCGCATATGCACTTGTAATTGCATGCAGAAAAATAATACAATACATCCAAGGACCGTTGATAATAGTCATGACAAACCAACCCTTACGAAGAATTTTTCATAAGCCAAATATGACAGGCAGATTAGCATCATGGACGGTGGAACTAAGTCAGTTACACCTTGAATTCCATCCAAGAACGACCATGAGATCTCAGGCCTTAGCCGACTTCATTACGGAATGTACCTTTTTAAATCTCGAACCAGGAGAAGTGATCACTACATCTGAAAGCAAAGCTTGGGTACTCTTCACAAACGGGTCATCAACCTCACAAGCATGAGGTGCAGGAATTGTTCTCACTAGCCCTGAAGGCTTCGTAGTTAAACAGGTTGTAAAATTCAAATTCTTTGCCTAAAATCATCATTACAGACAATGGCACTCAGTTTACAGGTGAAAGTTGGAAGAATACTCTTGAAGAGCTCGAAGTCCAACACCTCAAAGCTTCAGTAGAATACCCGCAAGCCAATGGCCAGGTTGAAATCACTAATAAAGTAATTTTACAAGGCCTCGAGAAGATATTGATGGATGCCAATGGAAACTGGGTCGATGAGCTTCCAAATGTGTTGTGGAGCCTACGAACCACTCCAAAAGCTGTAACAGGCCAAACATCCTTCAGAATGGCATATGGGACTGAGGCAGTACTACCAATGGAAATTGGAAGTAAGTCCCTACACATCGAAAAATTCAACCTTAAAGCTTCAGAGGAGGGTCTACGCCTGAACAACGATCTTTTAGAAGAGATCATAGAATCCGCACAGTTCAAAATCTCCAAATACCAAGAAAAGGTCGTAGAGCTATACAATACAAAAGTCAAGCCCAGGGGCTTCAAAGTCAATGACCTAGTATTAAGAGAAACCGCAACTTCAATGCCCTCGAAAATGAACAAGATGTCTCCACCATGGGAAGGCCCATATAGGGTAACAAAAATCACCAACTCGGGTTCATATTGCCTCGCACAGCTCGATGGAACTCCAATAGAAAATGCATGGAACACCATACATCTCAAGAAGTTATATCCTTAAGGAAAGAAGAATTCGAAGAAAACTCCCAAGTTTAAGTTATTAAGTTATTTAAGGTAGGTCTCCATGACATAATCAAGTCACATTCGCAACTACTCAAAGCCAAAAGCTATGATGTAAGACGACAAGTACTCAATAATATTTTCCTAAAGTTTATATAAATCTCCGACTTTCAATCAAAAATGTGCTTTTATTTTTGCCTTAGCATTCACACGCATTCAAGTTTAATCTCCATTCAAGTTTACATTCAAGTTTAATCTCCATTCGACAAGAAATATGCAATTTACAGAAGGTACTTGCGGCTACGCATTACAAAAGCCACAATACGCCAACAAGGTAAAGAAAACTCCAAAAGAAACAAGACGAATAGTAAATTCTCCATAACTACGTACAAAATATATCCAAAAGACAAAGTCAATTTCTTTCAAAAAGAAGACAAGAGATAACAAATGGTCTATTACGAGTTCAATGGAAAAAAAGCCCCACATGGTTCAAAGAGTACAATACCATAATAAAAAAAATGAAAATAACTTAAGTCAAATTACATAAACCTTTCGGGGCATAACCCATGTAAAAGATAATAAAATAAGCTCCACCGGGGAGAGTAGATGACCCAGCTCCGCCATCCTCAACTTTCCCCTTAAGATCTGCAAGGTAACACTCAAAGCTGTTACCACTAACTTCAATCCCTACCTCGGCATGACGCTTCACACACTCACCATAACCCTCTTCGAAAGGACCAAGGGCCTCGGCCTCACAACGCGCTAGTTGGGCCGCCATACCATCCAACTTGGTGATCAGCTCAGATTTATCAGCAGACCACTGGTTTTCCTTCTCAATTAGGCCATCCTTAGAAGTGCTAAGAGCAGCCTCAAGTCCACGAACCTCATTTTCCCGATCAGCTACCTTCACGTTCAACGAACCACATTCACTAATCAACTCGGACTTCTAAGTCAAAAGAGAAAACACCCCATCAGCAGATTCATTGTTATCTTTAGTCAAAGCGTCAGACTTCTTTTCAAGATCCAGATTCTCAGCTCTCAAAGACTGAATCTCCTCACGAAACTTGGTCACTTTAACAGCATCAGTGACATCCCCCATAGAAAACAATTTATCAAGGTCTATAGCTACCTAACAGATGAAAGCGGGAGAAACATGTAAAAGAAAAAGGGAAGAAGAAATAAACAAAGAGATACACTATGAACAAAATAAGCAAGAATATTAAAAGTACCTTTTCAACATACGCCTTGCACCTCTGCAACCCAATCTTAAGAGAATCCATAGAATTACCGGCTGAAGTGACATCACGAGCCATGGAACTCGGACCATCTTGACCAACGGATGCCACAACAGATGCCTTACAGATCATTGAATCCTTTAACTTCTTAGAATGGTGACCACGGGATAAATTCCCTTCACGATGACGCTTCTTATCCTTATCTTTCAAAAAAACAGCTATAGGGGTGGGGTCGGACAAGTCATCAGCTTCCGCAATGGGGACATCCTTGGAATCAACTTCAGGCCCCTTTTCCTCAGGACCCACAACAAAAATAGAAGCCTCAGACGCCTTACTCCTCACAAGTCGAGCAAGAAACTCCTCATTAGGCATTTTGACAAACCAATGAAATAATCGACGAAGGCTTGGCGCGACAACTGAAACAAAAATAACCAAGTCAAAAGATAGTGACTAAAAGAATAAACAAGACAAGTACGATGAAATAAATGCAACAAATCTTACAACAATGACTAGCCAAAAAGTCGGGATCTATGAACTCCTCAGGCTGGAACCTAACAAAAGAACCAAGAAAATGGGATAATTCCTTAGGCGTCTTCGAGCCCAAGCGGTTCAAAGACCTCACACGGGCCGGACACAAAGATTGCCAAGGCCCTATACGACTCAATCCGGGTCCCTCATACCAAGCCCACTTATCGTGCCAACCAGAATTAGATCCAGGGGCCTTGACAAGCTTTCTACAACCCTCTTTCTTATCAAAATAAAGCTAAATCCTAGTATTTTTCACACGAAAAATAGAAAAAAATAAGTCAAGAGTAGGAAAATACCCAACCTCATGACATCGAGTTATAACCACATTAATTTGAAGAATAATATTATGTACCAACTGACCTAACCCACAACCAAGAGCCTAAAAAACGAAGAAATAAAAAGGATGTGGGGGAAGTTTGAACCCAAACTCAAAATTGGGTATAGCATGACGACCAAGGGTCGAAGAGGCCCACATACGCTCACAAGGCGAGGGCGAAAAAGCAACATAACCATCAGAAAAGACACAATGCTTCGCCAACCTATCAAAGTCCAAAGGGGACTTTGAGTACAAACTAAGATGGTTAAAAAACTTACTAGATTCGAACTTAGCACCACGACAAGGATTAGACACCTCATACACAGAAGAAGTACGCGAGGAAGAACCAGCGATTATAGCATCTTTTCCAACAGACAACCCACCCCCCAACAGGTGAAGAAGAAACACTCTTACAAGGACCAACACTATGACGAGGGCTGCAATGCAAAACAAATGTCTTATAAGAAACAGTATCTCCAAACTCATCTACACTCTCCCGACTACTACACTCACAGTACCAGTAAGAGTCTGACGAGAGGAACCCATAACCCACAAACACACACGATAGAAGGAATAGAAGATAAATAGAAGATAAAAAGAAGAAAGCAAAAATGGCAGAAATAGTACCTAAACCAGAAAAGGATGCAAAAAAGCCAAGGAAGAGACAAGAAGAAAAAGAAAGAGGAAGAAGAAGTTATAAGCATTGGAAATTAAAAAGCCTTACCTTTTGAAGTCACAACTGCGCAAATTCCAAGAGCGAAGGCCAAACAACCAACCAATGGAAAAATGACTTTTCCTCTCTCTGCCATGCCGGGAGAAGAAAATTTATTTTGCATGATTTTTTTTCTTTTCATACTTTTGTATAAAT
The DNA here is from genome assembly GCF_009905375.1 of Apium graveolens. Taxonomy (NCBI): domain Eukaryota; kingdom Viridiplantae; phylum Streptophyta; class Magnoliopsida; order Apiales; family Apiaceae; genus Apium; species Apium graveolens. Next base: position 92,984,412 of record NC_133652.1, read on the forward strand.
TACCCTCAATATAAAGCCCATATTTAAATAATTTAAAAGATCTTTTTGGACTAAAGGGGGACCGAATGTTGGGCCTAAGCCCACATACTAGAAAGCCAACTTAGATAGTATAAATAGACCTGTAAATACTCATTAAAAGGGATCCAAATGTTATACTTCAACAATTTTCCAAAGAGAAAATACCCATTTCTTTTTCTGCTTCTTGGATATGATCTTTTTATTTTTACAAAAATATGATTTTGTAACACACAATAATTTGAACACATTCGAAAACAAAATATGAAAAATATTAATTCTTTGCATGCTAACAATTTTTATTTGATTAAATATGTAACAAATATTTTAGAAAGACAATGAATTCTCTTATACGTGGAAGATTAAGAGTTCTCTTATTATATTCGGGTGTAATAATTAATTAAAAACTAAAACGGTTTATCTAGTGTGTGACCATGGACACATGCTAAGAAAGTGTGATAGATAGGTTGTAAAAAATTTTGATTGGTGGTAATTTTTTTGCATGGAGGGGGGTCCATCATTATTAATGAGCTCTCCACCAATCAAATTTTTATAGAGTAATGTTATGTAACCCAAAGGTTGTACCAAAATGGTTACAAAGTGACATGGCATGACATGTGTTCAAATATAATTCGTGGGTACATATTAATCCATGCGGGGTCCCATATTATTACTAGTAAAGTTACCATTTATAAAGTATTTGGGAAAAAATTTTATAACAATATTTGGGGTCTCTAGCATTTTCCATTTTTATAACTAACTAGTCAATGTGCCCGCTACGCTACAACATGATAAAATATAATAAAATTTTATGAATAATAAATATAATAATTAAATAGTTTGTGAGGTATTCAATTAAATATAATAACATTAAAAGCTTTAAAGTTGTTTTATATTAAAAATTTTCATAAGAAGTATATTTAATGTTAGAATAAATATTTATCTTAAGAAGTGTGCAGTACAATTTTATCGTTAAACGTTATTAATAAAAGTATTCTCGCATATATCGTTTAATGATAAGAACCGATGAAATACTTATAGATAATATTCCCTTCGTCCCTTTTTATATATCATATTTGAATTTTCAGTAGTTAAATTGATCAACTTTTGACTAACTATTAAAACTTATTCACAATTAATTTAAAAAAATTGAAAATTACATGATAAAATAGATTGGTTGTAATTTTCAATAATATAATTTTTGAAAATAATTTTAATTATATAATACACTTAAATATCGGTCAAAATTCGGTTAATTTATCAAAAATCAAATATGAAAAATAAAAAGAGACGGATAGTATATATTAAGGGTTCAGAGCAAATGAGGTATTTTCACCATATTAAACTATATAACATTAGGAAAAAATGCATGTAAGTTACTTTGGAAAATTGCACGAGTATATAGTGTTATTTAATAATAAATTTAAGAGAAATTCCTAATGATTATGAGTTATGGATTTATGGATATCAAAATTCAAAATTCTCAAAATAACGAGTTCAAGTCATTTCATACATGTACCTTTCGACCCCTATTTATTTCCGACTACTTCAATGTTAGTTACATAAATTAGTAACATCAAAGACCCGAACGACCCTAATATGTAAAAATTTAACCTTCGTTAGGACTTAGGAAATGAAAATTAATAAAACATACCATGCATTAAATAGATATTATTTTTAAATATACACAATTTCGAGAGATCAAAACACATAATATTCTCGCTCCTCATCCATATTTCACTTTATTTTCAATTTTATATTTGATAGGGAATGAAATAAACCCTGACTGCGTAATTAATATCGCATTAATTGTATTGACATTGGGCTGACAGTTAAGCCCATTAGAAGAGGCCCAAGACCCTGATTATTAATTAATTTCGTAATTAATTAATAAGGGAAAAATCATCTATTAAGAAGAGTCCCAATAAGGACATAAATCCTAGTAGATTAGCCTCCAAGGGACCTAAAAGGATAAGGAATCAGTTTCCTACCACTTAGGACTCCAAAGTCCATTCTAATTCTGAGACTTGCCCACCAAGTCTCCTAACCCAAGTCCAATCCAAGGACTCCCAACATCTATATAAGGGGCATCACCCCACCAATCAGAACTACGTTTTAGACTTAGTCCTTGGAGGGCATGAAAGTCACTACGTCCTTGGTGAGCCCTCGCCGCCATAGCCCCGAGGGCAAGTATCACCAAGAACTATGTTTTTTGACTTGATCCTTGGCAATCAGTAAGGTACATAGGCATCTTGTTAAGGCAGATTGAGTCACGAAACACAAGAGCAGTCAAATCGAGCCTCGAAGCTCACGTTCCTTAGTAATAAATACAGCAATCATATACCCTAGTTTTTAATCCATAACATTTGGTGCCGTCTGTGGAAAAAGCACAACAACAACCATGGCGAGAACACGGAGAACAATTAGAGCTCTTGAGGAAGGAACACCATCGGGGATAACCCAAGTGGTTTCGTCAACCGTAGAAATACCTTCTCACTCAACTTATGCAGCTACCCAAGGGGAAACCCAGATAGGGGCAACTCAACCTCAGCCACAAGGGACGATTCCCTCGGCTATTCAAGGTACGAATCCCCAAGTTCAACAACTACATGCACCTGTGAATTCTCGACCCATTGGGTACGAGTATTCAACTGTTATGACCACTAACCCTCCTTATGGGATGCCCCTTTACCCCGAGGTTGGAGGAAGTGGGCATGCTGGACGGAGTGAAGCACGAGGGTGATCGCCCCCTTACATACGAGGTTTAGCTCCTATCCCCGAGGATCAGAAATTTTCTGGTCCTTATACTGGGAGAGACTCCGAATCTTTGGATGATGAAGTAGCCCCAAGAAGGAGACGTGTTGGCAAAGAGCCGATGACTGATAGTAGCCAACGTCCTCAAAGCACCCAAGGGACGAATCCCCAAGAAGTGCAGGAAAGGATCAGGGCTCACGAGGCTGAGATTCAAAGGCTGAGGCGTGACTTGGAGGCGCACCAGACCACCAGACCCCCAGACCCCCTGTACCTCCTAGGGGGAGAAATCCCCCTCCTGTCATAGACTTGGATGGTCCAGTACAGAGAAGGGTTGTTGTCCCAAGGTTTGATCCAAGCAATCTTCTTCCCCTTGGAGATCCTGATGATCCTACTCTGCCCTTCACTGAAGAAATAATGAAGGCTCATATCTTAAGAAAGTTCAAGATGCCAACTATCAAAGCTTATGATGGCACGGGAGATCCCGCTAATCATGTTAGGACATTCTCTAATGCACTGTTATTGCAACCCGTGAATGATGCTATTAAGTGTCGGGCCTTTCCTCAAACCCTGTCGGGTATGGCTCAATGATGGTATGGTCGTTTGCCCCCAAACTCTATTGGGTCGTTCAGAGAATTAAGTCAGGCTTTTATTAAGCAATTCATCAACGAGAGAGTACATGAGAAAAGTTCAGCATCTCTTATGAGCATTGTGCAGGGAACAAAGGAATCCTTGAGAGACTACCTGAATCATTTCACAAAGGAAGTTTTAAAAGTCCCAGACCTTGATGATAAGGTAGCCATGATAGCACTGCAACAAGGAACTAGGGATGAGTTTTTTAAGATGTCCTTGGCCAAACGTCCCCCTGAAAGCATGTTGCAGCTCCAGGATAGGGCAGGGAAGTATATCAAGGTGGAAGAGAGCATGAGGAAGATCGGTAATGAGCCCATTGGAGGCAAGAAGTGAAAAACTGATCTGGAGTATATCGCTAAGGACAAGTATCCTAGAACCGAGCAAAACCCTGATTCAAACCCCAAGAAGGGAGGACCTGGGCAAAAGTTTACTGAATATGCTAAGCTGAATGCTCCTAGAAGCCAGATCCTGATGGAAATCAAAAAAGATCGAGATATTCGTTGGCCTAAGCCCTTGAAGGCTGATCCTGCCAAGCTAGATAAAAGCAAGTATTGCAGATTTTACAAAGATGTTGGTCATGACACCAATGAGTGTAGACAACTGAAAGATGAAATTGAGTTCCTTTTTCGAAAAGGAAGATTTAACAAATACACTAGAGAGGGAGGGGATAGGAATAACAATGGAAGGAAGAACTTTGAAGATCGTAGGAGGGACCAAGACGATCAGGGGCGGAATCCCCAGCCTAGAGGACCGGTTATAAACGTAATTTTTGGAGGGCCGCGACCTCGAGGGCCTGTGATAAACACAATCTTTGGAGGACCAACTGCTGCTGGATTATCCAGAAACTCCAGAAAAGCATATACTAGAGAGCTTATGCATATTGTTGGAGAAGCCCCGAAGAGGGCCAGGACAGAAGTAACATTGGCTTTTGATGATTCTGACCTAGAGGGTGTGAAATTTCCTCATGATGACCCGCTGGTCATAACACCGATAATAGGAAATAGCCCGGTTAAGAGGGTCCTTGTGGATAATGGTGCTTCAGTGGATATCTTGCTCCATGACGCATTTCTAAGGATGGGATATAACGACTCCCAATTGATCCCAACCGACATGCTGATATATGGATTTGCGGGAGTAGAATGTCCTGTGGAAGGGATAATCAAGTTGCCAACCACCATAGGTCAGGAACTAAGGCAAGCAACGTAGATGTTGGACTTTGTGGTGGTAAAGGCTAGTTCAACTTATAATGCTATCATGGGGAGAATAGGGATACATGCCTTCAAGGCAGTCTCTTCTTCTACCATTTAGTTCTGAAGTTTCCCACCCGGAATGGGATTGGAGAAGAGAGAGGAGATCAAAAAATGGCTAGAAGCTGTTATGTAGCCTCTTTAATGCCAGATGGAGTCGGGGGGCAGGTTCTTCCCATTGAAAATATGGATATCCGAGAGAATGATGAGAAAAGAGGAAAGCCAGCAAAAGACTTGGTTTCGATTTCTTTAGCCCCCGAGAATTCTGAGAGGATGACTTTCATTGGAGCCACACTTGAGGAGCCCCTTAGAGGGAAGTTGGTGAGATTTTTGCAAGAAAATTGTGATGTGTTTGCATGGTCAGCAGCTGATATGCCAGGCATAGACCAGGAGCTGATTACTCACAAGTTAAACATGGACCCAAATCGGAAGACAGTGAAGCAAAAGAAAAGAAACTTTGCCCCGGAAAGACAAGAGGCTATAAAACAGGAAGTAGAGAAGCTCTTAGAGGCTGGTTTCATTGAGGAGATTCAATTTTCGAAATGGTTAACAAACCCTGTAATGGTGAAGAAGGCCAATGGAAAGTGGAGGATGTGTATAGACTTCACTGATCTGAATGATGCATGCCCTAAGGACTGTTTTCCATTGCCAAGGATTGATACTTTGATTAATGCCACTGCTGGGCATGAGATGCTGAGCTTCATGGATGGATTTAGTGGATACAATCAGATTAAGATGCACAAGGGTGACATTCCAAAGGTATCATTCATCACTGACTTTGGTAATTATTGTTATCTTGTTATGGCATTTGGTCTTAAGAATGCAGGAGCCACCTATCAAAGGTTGGTAAATAAAATTTTTAAGGATCTTATTGGCAAGACTATGGAAGTCTATGTTGATGACATGTTAGTCGAGAGTCTAGTAAAGACTGATCATATAACCCATTTGAGGGAAGCTTTTGAGGTCCTGAGGTACCACAAGATGATGTTAAATCCTACAAAGTGTGCTTTCAGAGTAGGGTCTGGAAATTTTTTGGGATTGATAGTCTCCAAGAGAGGGGTCGAGGCTAACCCCGATAAAATAAAGGCAATCCTGGACATGGAACCGCCAAAAACTGTCAAGGATGTTCAGAAGCTCACAGGAAGGGTTGCTGCGCTGGGACGATTCATCTCCAAGTCAGGAGACAAGTGCTTGTCATTCTTCAAGTCACTAAAGAATATTAAGGACTTTGTATAGAATGAGGAAAACCAGAATGCATTCGAGGAATTAAAGAAATATATGGCCCAAGCCCCGTTGTTGGCCAAGCCAGCTTTGAATGAAGTTTTATTCTTGTACTTAGCTGTTTCAGAGAGTGCCTTGAGCGCTGTATTGGTTAAGGAGGAACTGAAAATCCAGAAACCCGTATACTATGCCTTGACACGCTCCTCAGCCACTGGGACCTCATCCGGGTCCTCCTCATCTGAAATAGCAACAACCTTTGTCTCTGACTCCTCTGAGGGGTCCTCCTCATCCTCCTCCATCTCAGGCTCCTCCTGATCCCCGGCATCTAGCAGTGCCTCATTATGCTCATGCTCGAAAATCTCAGGGTCCTCTATCTCATGCGCCTACACATTAAACGAGCTAAGTTACTATCATGATACTTATAAGGGTTCCCGTAAGGGTTTTAACTGTCAGCGCTACTTTAAGTAGTCCGATCATGAACTTGGCAAGAGTTCTTATTATCTTTGTGAGTTTATTATTATATCGCCGCATCATCTCTGAGGTTTATAACGCTTATCTCTGATACCATTTCTGTGACACCCCCAGATCCGGGGTCAGGGATCCGGGTCGTCACGGTCTTTCTTTCCACAATATCACTTCACTTAATTAATAATAAATAACCTTATGCTGTGACCCCACACTAACACACACCACAACCCGTTATAGTCTCAGAAATGAAATTGAAATAAGTACAAGTCCTTGAATCCATAATTTAAAGTTATTACAACCCAAAATGATTACTTGATAAATTTACAGTTAATTGTCATTATCTGCCATAAGTTATAATTATACAATATTTGGTTCCCAAAAGTAGAATGCCTGATCTACCAATAGATCTACCTCTGCAGCTATAGCAGCTACAACATCAACGGGAAGACGCGGGACGCTTCCCACGCGCTTGCGCTGGGTCTGCTTGATTCTGGCCATCTTTCCTAACTGTTGTTGTGTGATGAAGAAATAAAGCAAGAGTGAGCATTACAGCTCGCAAGATAATATATAGTGTAAACAATAATGCAAGTATCTAAAATGGATAACTTACTAGAATCCTTTATCAAGTGTAAGGTAATTACTTACTGGATATAAGTTTTAAGGAAGATGAAGTTACCAATTACTTCATTATACTTATACCATTTTTAGAAATCTACTTGAACTATTACTGTTCAAAGTATAATAAGTTTCAAAAGGTCATCCCATAGATGAGACCACAAGTTAAGACTTGAATAGATTCAATCTTTGAAATATTTTTAAAGGAAATGAAGTTACGAGATACTTCATTCAATGGGAACACCCTTAAAACTATTTGACTTTGTCAAAGCTTCGGCAACCACCCATTCGTAGCCTTTCGATCGAAATGCTCCGGGTAGTGTTGCAGAATTGTCCAACTGGATGATGAACTCATTACGGGAGTTTTGTCGTGCCAGGAAGACCACTTACGATGATCAGTCGTAGTAGTGCAACCCTACCATTTTCTACATGTAGAGGAGAACCTGTCGGATTTACTTGTCAACCGAACACTGGACTCCTAAGGAATGTACCGTCTTGCGGAACTTCCAGGCCATTTGGGCCAATATAATAAGGCTGGGCCGGCGCCACTCGACCACTTACGCCACTCCTATTTCAAATGAAATCCATGACTCTGAAACGTAAAGCTCGTCCTCACCTTCCCCAAGTAGAAACTTGTTGATATGGCTCCACCAAGAAGTCGTATCTAGTTAGAAAGGAAAACTCACCGATATTTCCCAGGCGATGCCTGTTAATGGATTAACTTGTTCCAAGAATTCTACTTCCCGAGTATTGGGTGAGTAATCAAAAACTCTTTTATCAAAATAGCAACCTTGTTGCGAATATAAAACATACCACAGAGCCGGATCCCTCAGGTTTTAGCGAATATTTAAATCCCTTTTGAAAGGAAGATCTTAAATATATAAAAATGAGTTTTTGGGATCCGCTCTAACTTTTAAAAATCATTTTGAAGGCTCGCAAACATTTTTAAGAATGTTTGGAGTAATGCTGATTTAATAAAATAAATCAGTCCCAATATATTAGAAAATATCTGAATATTATTATTTAAATAATATTCCCATAAAGAATAATCTTTATATAAATAATTGAAGTAGAAGTTGTAAAACTTATACTTGAAATGAATCTTAAATAATCAAAGATGTACTTATACGAAAGTAATATCTTTATTTGAATTATCAAAAGTAAGTTTGATTATCGACACATTATTTATTAATAAAATAAAGAATAATAATTAGTAATTAATCGGAGTCATAAGTCCTCGAATGAATATTCAAAATAATATTCATTAATAAAATATACGGAGTCATAAGCCCTTGAATGAATATTCAAAATAATATTCATTAATAAAATAAAGTTATCGAATAAACCTTATTCGAATAATAGTTTTGAAAACTATTCCTATATATATATATAAATATATATATATATTATACTCGGGAGCCTCGACTCCCGATTTTAGAAAAAGTTCACCTTTGGGTCCCCTATACTAAGGGTATATGCAAATTACCGCTTATCTCTAGCATAGGTATTATCAACTGAATCAACAGATATATGTATCAAGAATACAAAACAGGCATGCATATATATCATATCACATGCTACAATATATCGCAAGAATTTGCTAAATAACCATCATGCATTTATCACAAGATAATGCATGTACAAATGTATACATCACAACAACAGTATAACGGGTAGAAAACTTGCCTGAGCGACTGGGGGTTATAAATGGCTTGGGATGAGTCTGGTAACCTATAAACAACATATAAGTTGGAATTAAACCAAAGTCACTTATAAATCTATACTTTAACCAATTTAGACTCTAACGCTCGCTTTGCGCTTAATGATTCTCTTAAGTCGCTCGCGTACCCTCGGCTCCACCATTTTTAATAAATTAACCATTACGAGTTTTAAGGCAATTCTTTTGCGAGTGTCTTACCAACTGCCTAATACACTTTACATAAATGTTTCATACTCCAATTAGTCCTTTTAGGTCTTTAACCTATGTTTCAAAGTAAGGCGAGGGGTAATGATTCGTTCGCGAAACGTCGTTACTTAAAATGGTCGTTTCTCCTAAACCGTACATCGGAATCAAACGAACTACATATCAAAACGAAGCTCGTAACATGAACTATCTAATCATGGCAATGGTCAAAACCTAGAAGTGAGTTCACGGGTCCTAATATTAAGAACAAAAACAGCCTAAAGTAAATCGGACATTACGACGGCTATGTTTACGCGATTACCCAAATTTAAACCACTCCAAATCAACCCACAATCAATCCACAATCACAACCCAATCAAAATTCCATCCATAACTCACCATAACAGCCCCAAAAACTCCATATTATCAATTTATACTATTCTTAAACTTGAATTTAAACTACACTTAAGTTCATTAATCAACAATCCAAGAACTACCACTCCAAAAACTTCACAAAAATCAACTAATCTCTAGATTTACAACTAGCAAGCCTCTCATGAATTATAACAACAAAACTAAACCTAATTACTCAAATAAAGTTAGGGTTTGGAGGGGTTATACCTTCCTTGGAGAGTGGAGAATCAAGTGAATAGCTTGGAATCACCCTTAAAGTCCTTATCCAAGCTTAATCTAAACAAAACTTCAAGAACAAAAAATTTAGTTCTTGAAAAACACTATTTACCATCTTCTTCCATGATTTTTAGGAAGAGATTGTGAATGATTTAGGAGCTCAAACTTATAGGATATCCATAACTATGCATAAGGAGTCTTAGATAATTACCTTGCAGTTTAACAAAGCTTGGAACTTGATTTTTAAAAATTCTTTTCTTGAAATGAGAAAAAAGCCGAGAGCTTTTCTTTGAAGAAAGGGAAGAGCTTTTGTATTTTTGTGTTTTGTTTTGATTTGTTTTGGTTGGTTGATTTTTGATTTGTTTTGTTTTGTTACTTTTTACCATGGTAATTTTTTGTGTGGTTCTAATTCAACCAACAACACACTTTGCTTGGTCATGCTTATGTCACCATGTGATGTCACCCTCCCTCCTTTGTCCTCTTCTCATTGGTTTGATGACATCATCCCCACTAATCTCTTTGATTAACTTTTAATTATTTGGCTAATGACCGCTGATCTGTTATACGGTTCGCTATGAAAATGCTAGCAAACTAACTCCCATAAAATAGTACAAGTACTTGAAAGAAATAGTAGAAAAAGCAAACAAAGCCATGCAAGGCCTAAACACTGAAGATGTTCAAGTCCATGAAGAACAGTAAGTAGATAAAAGCCACACACGGCAAACAAAGCCATGCAAGGCCTAAACACTTAAGAACAATCTATAGTCCAAAATCAGATGATTGGCCAATAATGGCAACCTCAGAAACAACCCAAAGGCTAGGAAAGCCCTGCAAATTTACCATATTCGGGTAAGAGCTATGAACAGAGCCAAGGGACATATTAACGGAGCGCACCTCATCATCATGGGTGTCCATCATCTTGAATAAGTCTTCCGACCGTCGATAAATGCTAAAAGAGCTCTAGAATCCCAGTTCTGAAGCTTTCTCTCAAGTTTCTTCATCAAATGCCTCCAAGGCCATGTGATCCCTCCTTCATTTTTCACTCTTAGTGAAAGAAGCTGCGAAGTAGGCGTTGGCCAAATAAAAAAAAGATATTAGAAAGCTAACTTCACAAAATGTATATGGTCAATTGAAGTCTACATTACAAACTCCAGCAGACCGGCCTCCAAGAGATGCCTTAAGCCAGCCAGGCTCCTCCTTTAATTTGTAAAGTATTGAAAGTTCTAAAAAGAATAGATGTACCAAATACAAGGCATGAGCCCCGCACATCCCTGCCTAAGGAAGCTATTCGCCTAATTGAAACAAACTTAACCAATGGAAAAATAAGAGGGGTTAGGCCAGCTTTAACAAGGTTCCTTTGAATTATGAGGACCCATCAAGAACACGAACGTGATAGTTTATGTTCTAGGTCCATCGAGACATGTTGTCCAAGAAAGCAAAAATGTTTCCCCTTGACCGACCAGAGGAAGCCGAGTAGCCATTGAGAATATTGAAGTTCAAGAACTTCCACAAAATAGGATCCCGAAGGGCCAAGAAGCTCTAGACATTAAGGTTACGGCCGGCCAGGGCCTCAAGGGCTTGGTCTCTTTGGCCGACCAAGAGTCCTTGAAGCTGACTCCTCCACATGGAGGGTTAGGCCGACTAGGACGTCCTCGAAGGAATGTCTACAGACGTCCGAAACTAATAGGGATGGCCCCTAAGAGAAGGTTTCAAGAAAACCATGAACTAGAGCCAAGAGATGCTCGTAGTGAAGGCAAGAACCCTTATAGAGGGAAATAAGCTTCATGAAGAGTAAGACGCTCACAGAGGTGAGATTCTGGCCTACCAAGAGTCCATGAGAATAAGTTTCGTGAAGAGAAGAACATCCATGAGAACAAGTTCCGCGAAGGCTAAAGAGTCCATGAGAACAAATTTCGTGAAGACTAGGACATCCACAAAAACAAATTTCATGAAGAATAGAACGTTCACTAGAAAACGATCAGAAAAGTCTGGCTGAGGCTAAACACAAATCGATAGTCTTAAGGGACGATTATGTTAATCACCATGATAAGAAAAAGCCCACATTCCAGAACCTTCCGGAATGTCCTCGAAGATTCTTAACGATTTCTTTTGATCCTTAATGGATTTGGAAATATGGAGGCCCAAAACGAGGCCCAAATCCAAAAAGGATTTGGAAGTGTAAAGGCCAGAAATGAGGCCCGAATCCTAATAGAATTTGGAAAAATTAGCCCAAAAATAAGCCCCATCCAAAGACCATAGATCAAGATTGAGGTCGAATTTGAGGTCGTGAATTCTATTCGAATTCTTTCGAACAGACACCCGAAAATTACGGTTAAAAAAGACCAGGATTGAGGTCGAAGTCCAAACCAGGATTGAGGTCGAAGTCCATACCAGGATTGAGGTCGAAGTCCAGACCAGGATTGAGGTCGAAGTCCAGACCAGGATTGAGGTCGAAGTCCAGGTAAATAAGACCAGGATTGAGGTTAAATTCCTGAATCAAGCACAATATTTTTCGAGAACAAGGCCAGAAATTTCGACCAAAATCCTGGACAAGGGTCCGACTAGGATCCTGGTCGAAATCCAGGTCGTAAATCCTAGTCGAAACCTTACGACCAGGAAACAAATAAGCACAGAAATTTTGACTAAAATCCAGGTCGAGGGTTCGACTAGGATCCTGGTCGAAATCTAGGTCGTAAATCCTAGTCGAAACCTTACGACCAGGAAACAAAGAAGGACATAAATTTCGACCAAAATTCAGGTCGAAGGTTCGACTAAAATCCTGGCCGAAATCCAGGTCATGGATCCTAGTCGAAAACCTTCGACCAGGATTGAAATGCTGCCCCAACATTCGACTAGGATTCAGGTCGAAATTTCGACTAGGATCCTGGTCGAAAAAGGGCTGAAAATTTCAGAAAAATCCCATAAAAATTAGGGAAAATTTGAAAGTAATTTCAAAAATTATTTTTGATAAAATATTCTTGAAATATTAAAGAAGTAATATATGTGAGTATCAAAATATTCTTGAAAATTAGGAGAAAAATCCCAGAAATTAAGGGAAAATTCCTGAAAAATACCAGAAAATTCCTAAAGAAAGGGAAAAGGGTAAGAAAATGATAGGGAAGTTCTAAAAAACAACCATGAAGCCGTGTACAAGGTAAATCATTGTAAATGTGTAGGTCGCTCCATACTTTACGCCAAAACGATACCCTGTATGAGAACGAATGAACTTAACTTCTGCGAAATCTTTTACGGTTTCCCAGATGTTGGGGGGCAAATGATAGGGAATGAAATAAACCCTGACTGCGTAATTAATATCGCATTAATTGTATTGACATTGGGCTGACAGTTAAGCCCATTAGAAGAGGCCCAAGACCCTGATTATTAATTAATTTCGTAATTAATTAATAAGGGAAAAATCAGCTATTAAGAAGAGTCCCAATAAGGACATAAATCCTAGTAGATTAGCCTCCAAGGGACCTAAAAGGATAAGGAATCAGTTTCCTACCACTTAGGACTCCAAAGTCCATTCTAATTCTGAGACTTGTCCACCAAGTCTCCTAACCCAAGTCCAATTCAAGGACTCCCAACATCTATATAAGGGGCATCACCCCACCAATCAGAACTACGTTTTAGACTTAGGCCTTGGAGGGCATGAAAGTCACTACGTCCTTGGTGAGCCCTCGCCGCCATAGCCCCGAGGGCAAGTATCACCAAGAACTACGTTTTTTGACTTGATCCTTGGCAATCAGCAAGGTACGTAGGCATCTTGTTAAGGCAGATTGAGTCACAAAACACAAGAGCTGTCAAATCGAGCCTCGAAGCTCACGTTCCTTAGTAATGAATACAGCAATCATATACCCTAGTTTTTAATCCATAACAATATTATATATATTAAAAATAAATTTTATAAAATTAAGACTTTAAAGAATACTAAATTGTTTTGAATTGCCAAAAATAAAATATAAATATTTTTTAATTATTTGAACCAAATTTTAAATTGATGAAAAATATATTTATGGTATTATTGTTCATTTTATAGTGATGATTTTACATTATTTTGCACTACATAATGATGATTTTACATTGCTCTATAAATTAATTTTAATTTTGTTATACTTAGTTATTAGATTATATTCACTTATGTATCATGATTCTGTTCCTCATTTTGTTATGCTTGAGTTATTAGATTATTGTTCATTTGCATTCGATAAAATGGGCACCTGAACTAACATAGACTTCCTGCAAGAATGAACATAGACCTATTCTTTCATTCATACAAAATTAATGATAATAAATTTTGTAAATGTGAAAATCTAGAACTTTGTTCAATAGCATCATATTTGCAGTTTGGATTGATGGGATGTCCTGAGCACAGTTTACCTTTAATAGTTGAGTTTCATTCCAAGAGTCAGAGCAGTCAATTTCTCACCTCACCTCTTTTCTTGAAACCTAATTCTTTTAATTTATTTTTAGAAGGGTGTTTTAAGCTTGCAAGAGACTTTAATTGAAGTAACTTTTTCCCTTTATTAACATAGTTTTGCTATATAATACTCACATTACTAACTTGTGCTCAACTTCACATATATTTTCTTATTGAATTTTGAGTCAGTATATTACAATATACAACACTTATGTATACAAAGATTAGCCGTGTGAGTGGTCTTTTTGCATAAAATTTGAAGGGAAATAATAATAATGTGTATGAATTGATACAGAGCAAATTGATACAGAGCAAATTATCTGCAAGGCTGAATGTACTAAAATGGTTGGCTAGCACATGCCCACTCCTTATTAACCAACATATCTACGTTACTATCGTCTAATAATTGTCATTTATCCGTGTGCGAGGAAAGTAGCCTAGCCCACATCATATTTATTATCACAACCTTGTTATGTTTCTCAATAATACTCTGCAATATGCAACTTAACAATTAGCCTCTTTCAGTAACAGATGAAATCTAAAGCCTCTTGGGAATTAATTTAAATTAATATTAAGATTTTAAAACCCTGACTTACATGGAAGGGTGTTTAAGAATGTCTGACATTGATAGATTCCACGGTAAAACATGTGTGATCAACCATTGCTCCATGATTTGCATTTTGGGCAAGAAGCGTGCAATACACATTGTCATATGCATTGCAAGGAATAACTCAATTCATATAAGTTTAATCTGCCACACATCAAAGTGCATTACATAAGAAGATCTATCAATTAGAGTGTTCCATAATATTTTAAAAGGATGTCAGAATATAGTACCAACCTTGATATCTGAGGTTGATGGTCATCTTTTGCTATCCAGTCTTCTTTTGTTTGGCAGAGTGATTCTGATATTTATAAAAATTATCTCCTCTTTATATTAATCTATGATTAGAACCCATAAATTATTTTGTGCATATAACTAAACAACTTTTGCTTTCATGACCAGAGCAGAGTTTTCAAATCTATTTCTTTTGTATGTACCTGAATATAAATTTCTAACAAAATAGAATTAGAAAATGTAGTCCATTATATTTAAGTAGAATTAAGGATACTAAATATTTGAATAGAGATTTGTTCAACGGACTGTAGAATGGGATTAATGACGCTACAACAAAATATTTGCATGTGTTGCAAACACTTTGAAAGAAAAAATATAAACAAATTAGTGTCAATGCATACCTTGATCTTCTAAGATATCCAAATTATAACATCTTGTAGAAGGTTGTTTTCAGAAGCAACTCACTATGGAGTAGATTTTGAACTTCCAGATATGGGTCTTTTCCTGACAATAAACATATGATCATTTTCTTTGAGCCATTTTCTGTATATTCAAACAACCCACCCTTTCCTTCAACTAACTCTAGGATCAAACAACAGTCCATATAGTAAGAGTAGCATACACTGCAATAAACTCTGCATTAAACTCTGCATTACATATTCATTACACGACCTGTGACTATGTTCGTATCACCAAAATTATTTTGTACTAAATAAAATAATCAAATGAAGAGAGCGAATGAATGAGATAGTGAGTAAAGAAATAGAAAGAGAGAAGTAGTTTTCAATCTCAAATTCAAAATTTGAAATACTCTGGACAAATTTATGAGCAGATGAAAGCTATAGTACATTTATAGTACGAAAAGAACAACTTTTGTTTGAAATTTAAATTATGGGGAAATGTGTATCATACATGTATAGTTTGTATATGAAATGTGTTTGAATTTTGAATGCAGGGCTACAATTTTGAATAGAAAATAATGCAACACGTGGGTTCTTTTTGTTCAAAAGTAAGAAGTAGTATTGTTTTTTACCTGTTTCAATGGCATTTTTAATAATTAAGTATGAACTCTTGGGATAATGGGTATAAATAACCATCATTTTGGTGGATTCAGGATTTATTATACATATAGATATATAAATTTATCACATTTTATTAACATGTGCCCAAAAAAATCCAAACTAAAATTGCTACATGGGTTTCAATTCGAACCCTACCAAACAGTACCTGATAAAAAAACAATTAAACACCTAATCTAAAACCCCAATATTGACAGCCTAAAACCCTTAAAATGCTACTCTTCCTCCTCACTCAACTTTCCCGCCGGAAAAATCCACCGCCGTCAATCTCCGCCGCAAGCCACCGCCTTTTCTCCACCTCCGACACCCCATCAAACCTCCGTTCCAAATACCCATTTCATCCTCCACCCTCTCTCCACCAAACCCCCACCAAAACCCGACCCGAATCCAAACCCACCAAGAAACCCAAACCCCAATATAAACCGCCGTCATCTCTCGACCGGTCCGGCAAGAACCCGGTCCGATCAACCCTCCCGTTTGATTTCCGGTTCAGTTACACTGAGAGTAGTCAGGTGGTGAGGCCTATTGGATTGAGAGAGCCAAAGTACTCGCCTTTTGGACCGGACCGGGTTGATCGGGTTTGGACCGGGGTTTGTGCCCCGGTTGTGAATCCGAAAGTGAGGTCAGTGGATGAAGAGAAAGTGGAGTTGAATTTGGAAGAGAAGAGGAGAAGAACTAGAGATAAGATTCAAGGGGTCCCACTTAGTAATGCTGAGAGGATTGCTCTTGTTGAGAGGTTTCAGAGGCATAAAACTAAACGCCAGATCAATATTGGTAATGTGTGTGTTTCTGCGTGTGTGTGTGTTTTGGTAATTGCATTTCGATAATTTCGCTTTTATGTGTAAGTTTGTGATTTGAGTACTTGATCGAATTGTTAATGTTATTAAGTTTAAAGTTTTGTCTTTTAGGATGTTTAAAGTAGCGAGAGGGGCTGCTGGGCTAGGGTGGGAGGGGGACAACTATATATATTTTTATATATTAAGAAAGTTTTGAGTTATTTTTTAGGGGCGAGTTTACATTAGGTCATATTGTCCATGCACCCCTGGTTATTAGATTGGAGTTCTGGTACTTTAGAAATTTGATAGCTTCAAACTTGAAAATGATGAACTTCTGTGTGGATTGAGATGTGGAGTACTAATGAACAATATATTTTAGATGACAGATGGAATGTACTTTCCTGAATTGAAAATGCGATCTATGTGGTAATTAGGAAACCAAGTCCTATTGTATTTTAATTTATAATGAATTGATTAGTTTTTATATTTATTTATATAAAGCATTTGGAAGGAAAAGTTGAAGAGGAAAGTAGGAACTTGAGATTTTGTTGTTGTGCTGATCTGGATCTTTAGGTGTATTAGCCTGAACCTTTTATTTTAGAGTTTTATTACTTGCACCGACATTTTTGTGGTGGTATATTGAACTGCCTTTTTGTTGTATATATTTTGTTATACTGCTCTGATATATTCTTGTGGGATCTCCTTATAGGAAGAGACGGTCTAACACACAACATGCTGAATGATATTCATAATCACTGGAAACATGATGAAGCAGTCAGGATCAAGTGTATGGGTGTGCCTACTGTTGATATGAAAAATGTGTGCACTCAGTTAGAGGTAGGTCATTTTTTCTCTAGAATTTTTTGCATTTTTTTTCTAGTTTCCATCTCCTACAGTCATTCTTTCTATGATCCCTGTGTATACTAAATATGGCCAAGTTTGTAACTGCCAGAGTCTTGTTTATGAGGTCAGTTAGTAAAACTGTAGTAATTAATTATAATGTCCATCCTTCAGGATAAAACTTTTGGTAAGATTATTCAAAGACATGGCGGTCTACTAATATTATACCGAGGAAGGAATTATCATCCCAGAAAGAGGCCAGTAATTCCACTCATGCTGTGGAAGCCTCAAGAACCTATATATCCAAGGCTCATAAAAACGACTATAGAAGGCCTAAGCATTGATGAGACGAAAGAAATGAGAAAACGAGGATTAGCCGTTCCTGCCTTAACAAGACTTGGTATACATGCTCTGTTTCATTTTTTTTTTAATAATTCTAGTAGATACTTAAAAACTTTTTGGTGCAATGCAGCAAAGAATGGCTATTATGGCAGTCTGGTACCTATGGTCCGTGATGCATTTCTCATGGAAGAGCTAATCCGTATAGACTGTAAAGGCCTTGAAAAGAGTGACTATAAAAAAATTGGCTGCAAACTAAGGGTAATTATGTCTTGCTTCTTGCATAGGGTGTACCCTTTAATTGTTTGCCCCTTATTTTTTTCACATTGTTTTGAGCTTCTCACTCTCTTCCTAAATGATAGTTGCAATTTTTCCTTACTTTAGACCTTAAATTTCAACTCAATTGCTCTATTTTTTTTTCCGATGTTGATAGGATTTAGTTCCTTGTAAATTGGTAACATTTGAGAAGGAGCAGATTGTGATATGGAGGGGTAATGACTATAAGCCTAACGAGGGCGGGATATTCCTCACTGAGCGAGAACAATATGATGATCGTACAGACAGTGAGTCGGCTGTCAAAGGGGAACAACATGACAGCATAGGGGGTAATGACAATAAGCCTTATGAGCGCGGGATCGTCCTTACTGAACGAGAACGAGAATCAATTGTTAATCATGCAGACAGTAGTTCAAGTCTAAATGGGGAAGAACACGATAATACAGACAACCACCCTAGTCAAATTGACTTGTACTCTGGCGACGATAGTGATAAGTAGGTCATCCTTGGGTCAACCTAGAGCTTGCAGATAGACAATGCTGCCTGAATCATCTGATGTAAAGCACTCAAATACTATGATAGTATTGTACATCATCAGTTAACACCAAGTAGAATACAGACATAAATTGTCTTTACTTGGGAAACTATTATTCCGTGTATATAAAAAGCAGAGATCACATAGCTTCTACCAATTGAATGCAAGTGTAAGGAAGAATATTCCAGCTATGTTACACCGTTGTGTAGAATTGTCCAAACTATAGGCTATAAATTATAATGTTCCTCTTGCGTAATTAAAAAAATAAATACAAGTGCACTTGTTAATACTGTAAAAATTTATAAAGATGAGTGCTCCACACTCCACTGACAACTTTTTCATAAAGACGTGTGGTATGATCCACACACAACTTGTGGATGTGTAAATTACTTTTAAGAACCATTTTATTTTTATCCAAATTTAAAATGTATATACAGTTTTTAAATATAATTATGATTAGTTTTTTTTTTACCAAACCCAGTTTATTTAACTAAATAAATTATATTTAAGAGAGTTCGAACGAGGCAAGCCCGGTGTACCTCAGTACCTGCCCTTCTAATAAAAAGAAAGAAAATGACATGCACAGATCCAAAAGCACGTGGCCATAAGGGGGAGCATAAAAGCAATCACCAAATCAAAGCGTACCAAGTGTATTTATTGAAACCATTAAACCCAAAGACGGCCCCCAACTCATCTCTGACTAGACCCCAAACACACACTCTCTGTATATATTACATCTGTGTCTATACATTCTCCATCTTCCTCTACAATTCTGGAGTCCATTTCTCCAGTTGACTTTCTTCTTCTCGATTCAATGGAAGATCAAGATCTCTCAGCCCCTCTCGTTGAACAACAACCCCAATTAATCCTCACCGTTCATGATGACGATGATCAACCACCCTTTTCAAATCAAGCCCCACAAACCCAAGATTATCAATTGGGCCATCCCCATTTTGAAAATCTTGATGGCCCATTTGAGTTTCTTGGATCATCCTCCGGGTTTGATGTACCCGTTTCCACAACTTTGGATCCGTTTAGGAACCATACTTTGGAAATTGAAGGGGTTTATGAGTGGGTTAAGATTGTGATTTGTTTGCCAATTGCTTTGCTTAGGCTTGTGTTGTTTGCGATTTGTATGATGATTGGTTTTGTGGCTACTAAACTTGCTCTTTTTGGTTGGAAAGATAAAGATAATCCTATGCCTAATTGGAGGTGTAGATTAATGTGGGTTACCCGGTTAGTCACCCGGGGTATTTTGTTTTCTTTTGGGTAAGCTACTTCATTTCTATGATATATACAGCCTCGCTTTCGAATGCAAATTATTTTAAACTCCAAACTCCACACTGAATGAATTCTGTATGATTATATGTGTTTCTAGTGAATTTTATTTAGTAGTATATGATTGTTTCTATTTTAGTGAATCTTTATATTTGTGAATTATTAACCTGTATTTAAGAATAGGACAAGTTCGTCGTGTCTCGGATTTTTAGGCATTCTGAGTTTGTCATATGGATACTTGTCTGCGTGAATCCAAATAACAGAGCTTATTTGTAAATTTGGAGTAAATTGAACCCTATAGATGTATTTAGTGAAATCGGATGTTTGTAGTGTTTGTAGTGGAACATGACTCTCTTGCATTCTTTTCACATGTGTAAACACACATGTTTCCTTTCGGCAAGATAAGTTGCATTAGTTTATATTGAGTGTTGCTATATGTATTTGGATTGGTTGTTTAGATGTGAGATTTTAGTATGTTCAGATTGTAGTGCTAAAGTAGGTTCTAGTTTTACATGGTGAGTCACACTACCGAGGTTTTTATCAGAAAGCTTGACGTGAGAAGACTTACTCTTGATTTTCGAAAAGTTTTTATTGGTTAACATTGTGTATGTTTAAGCCTTGCTCTCATGTATAAAAAACTAATGTTAGTGCTTTTTCTTCTTTGTATCCTGCAGCTATCATTGGATAAAACGAAAAGGAAAACCTGCTCCAAGGGAGATTGCTCCTATAATTGTCTCAAATCATGTGTCATATATCGATCCTATTTTTTATTTTTATGAATTTTTCCCCACCATTGTTGCCAGTGACTCCCATGATTCAATGCCCTTTGTTGGAACCATCATCAGGGCTATGCAGGTAAGCTTATATGTATTTTATATGTGAAATGAATTCAACTTGTAATCTATTAATAGCTTTTTAGTTCCTAAATAACAGGTCCCGATGTTTCCTTGAGTTTTTTGTGGACACTACATTTATATTTCAAAAATGCTATTTTTAAATGTTCTTTCTTACTATCTGTCTTAGGTGATTTATGTTAATAGGTTTACACCGTCATCAAGGAAGCATGCAATTAGCGAAATAAAGGTAGGAAGATATTATACCTTCCCCATGTAGTATCTTTTCATTGTTCTTATGTACCTTAGTTAACATGTTCGAAGGACAACATTTAATGTCATGTTGTAAGCATATTTCTTTTTTCTTCGTATATCGTTCCCATTATTAAGAACTTATTATAATAAGAAGAACATCACTAACAAGAAAATTACACAAAAAAAGGAGACTCTTGTTGTTAAGCTAAAAGAAGTTGATTGTCTTTCTTCGCCACGTAGATGGACTTGTAGATCACCTTTCACCGGCATTTACTTTCTAATTAGTTTCCTAATGATCAACTTCATGACAAGTGATAAGATAAAATTAGTTCATGTGTTTTGTTCGAAACAATGATATTATTGAGTAATATTAGAAGGAATTTACACAATTTTCTGATTGTTTACAAAAAAAATTTCATCATTTCTTCCAATCCATTCACATGAATAAAGTAGAGGTCAATTTTATCAATATTAAAAAGAATGATCATTGGTTTCTCCTCTATTTTTCCTTCACTTACCCTAAGATAAAAAATTTGCATCCTTAGCTTTTACCTTTTATCTTCTTGATTTCCAGCCTCATTCTGTTTCTTCCAAGAGCATTTAGTTATTTAAATATAATTATTGGATGTAGTGCCCCCTTTGTAATAATGCTGTAATTTGTTAGTAGGAATCTGTTTGAAATCCCCGTTGTTGCTCACCTACACTAGTTGTTTCTTCTTTGTTGATGACATTGATTAACAATTGTTTTTGTAATCAGTGTAGTAGGGTTATTCACGTTTATGGCTCATAGATTTTGTGATGGGACATGGGTCATGAACAATGGGGGTTGGGACTGGAAATTCGAACACAAAATAAACTACTTCCTATATAAATAATTTAGTTGAATTACAAGATTAATCCTTATGTATAATGAAAATAAACAATCTTTCTTAAGTGAAATCAAAATATAAAGGTAAGTTTATATCCTAATCTTAATGACAATTATGAACTTAAATAATAAAATAGTTGTGCTTATTCTAGAATCTCTCAAGTGTTGGGCTTCTAAAGCCTATAATAATGTTCAAATTAAGATTGGTCCTTTAAAAGGGTCGTCCATCATATATTATTGGAATCTGAAAATTGATTTACAAGTTCTTATATTGTGAATTTATCTGCTATAAAATCTTCAAATGCTGTCAATATATAAGCTATTTGATACAGATGTATGCTTTTAAGGGTTTAAATACAGAGAAAGGCCGGTTGCAATAGATATCCTCGTGTCTTATTATTTCCGGAAGGAACCACAACAAATGGAAGATCACTTATCTCATTCCAACTTGGTGCATTTATTCCTGGTTATGCTATCCAGCCTGTTGTTGTTCGATATCCTCATGTACACTTTGATCAATCTTGGTATGATTTTTTCTTCTCTGCGAACTCTTGTAAATGCTCTTATTATTAACTCTGATTATCTTTTTTGTTTCACTTTCTTTCGGTTTAGGGGGAATATATCACTGGCTAAGCTCATGTTTAGAATGATGACCCAGTTTCATAATTTTATGGAGGTGCATATAACAGCTTTCTTTTTTTATCCTAAGATTATTATTGTATGATGTAAAGGTTTTTTAGTAAGATTATCAATCCAACCAATGCTTCTAGTAATTTGTTTCCAAATGTGTTGTTATCTTGGATCTGTTCAGATTGAGTTTCTACCTGTTGTACCACCCTTAGAAAATCAAAAGGAAAATGCTGTGCGTTTTGCTGAAAAGGTGAGTAGAAGTAAAAAAAATTGCTGCAATATTGTTGTCATATGTTATCAGTTCTATTGCTGTTAATCTGTTATATTTGGAATAAAGCAAATGAAATAATGCTTAACCTCAATTTGTGTATTCATGTTTTGGGATTATTAAAGAAAAAAAAATTCTTGGTAATGCAAGATCGAATATGAATGGGCTAATGCGAGTATGTAGGCAAGTAGAAGTTGATTCAGAAAGAACTCAACCTCAACTTTTAAATTTATTTTTTTACATGAAAATTAATCAAAGATAAAACTAACTTGAGCAAATAATAAACAAGTAGAAATTAATATAAACATCGGGGTTGAGGACCTCAATTCCTAAACTTTCCTAACAGATTTTGTTTACATCACACCCGCTGCTATGGGGAACACTCCCTATATATAATTTTATATATGTGTGTGTATATATTCTTGCAAAGCTGGTTTCCTGCAAGATTTATATCCAATACCTACACCATATGCTTGGAGACAAAAACATAATGCCTTGTCCCCGCCCGATACCTATAGGTGAATTTAGTGTTAGGTTGAGTGTAGGCCACAATATCCACTGAAATTTAGAGTAATACTGTCTAGTACTTACTAATTTTAGTATATTGTCTGGGGGCCCTCTTACCTTGTTTTGTAGTAAAATTTGGTTGTAATGTGGCATGAGTTCAATCCTTGCAATCAAACCATATATATTTTTTCCATTTTTAAGTTTAGCTTATGTATTTATTGAATTGCAAGTTTATATTTATTTGATTTATACATGTATATTTACATTTAAAATTGAAATTTTAGCTATGTTGACAAGTCTATTATGTACAGTGGAATGATTAAGGGAATACCACATTGGTTTACGCATACTTGTTAAGACGTAAAGACGAGGCTAGACGACACTCTACCGCCTAACCGCATAGATGGTTAGGCGCTCGCCTAGACGATCATTAGGTGGATTATACGGTTACTATATAAACTGGATATATTTTATATTTACATACATTTTTTATGTTGTAATAAAATAGAGTAACAATAATTACATACACTACCAAAGAGTAAAAGAGTAAAAGAAAAGAAAAGAAAAGAGAAGAAGAAGAAGAAGAAGAAGAAGAAGAAGAAGAGAAAAGAAAAGAAGAAGAGAAGTATATATATATACATATATGTCTATATATGTATGTGTATAAAAGAGATAAGAAGAAAGAAGAAGAATTCAATAGATCGCTGCTCTTTGTGTCGATGGTTGATTAGGGTTAAGTAGTGACGGCTGTAGCAAGTGAGTCGTCTTATAACTTAAAATAAGAAACTGGGTTGGACTGGGCCTAAAAAAGAATGGGCTGGACTAGGTCAAAATAAGACCGCCTAGGCGGATTTGGACGAATTAGGCGGTCTCCTAGCCGCCTAGATGACCCTAGGCGTCGCCTACCCACTAAAAAGGAAGACGGGTCGGACGTCTACCCGTTTTTCACCACCTAGTCGCCTAGACGTCGCCTAGGCTAGGCGACGCCTTAACAACTATGGGTTTAAGATTAAAAATAATGTAGTAGCAATAGCTTTTTCTTTCTACATCTAATTTATTACTTAGTAATTGTTAAGTAATAACTAGTACCTTAAAATTAAATTAAAAAAAAAACAGACTCAACGAGCGGTTAGCTCCCACTGGACTAGAACCATAAACATAGGTCTGTCCATTCCCATACTCCATATTATCAGATGTCCCATTTGGGCCGGGTTCGGGCGTGTTCTTTATCTGCCGGTCCTCATTTCATGGTTTATTTTAATGTTTAATAATATAATGAACAATTACATACTAGACCACTATTATTTATATATCTTAGCTTTCAAATGATTAAATGTGCCTATTAAAGAGGTTTTAAGCAACCATAATCGGAGAAAGAATGAAAACTTATTAGAATTTAAAGACATTCAGAAACATCCATCGGCAAACTTGAATTTTTTTTATAAACTTGCAGCTATGAGTACACGAGGGGAAGCGATACAATATGCTGCCTATAGCTAGAATAAAAATCTTAACTATCGAATATATAGTTTCGTCTCTTTATATTGAGAGAACCACAAAGAAGCAACTCTTCCATATTTTTTTACAAAAAAGTAAATATATCAAACCCCTCTAAGTGCATGGTATTTCTTTATAATTGTTAACATTAAACGGCACGATTTGTACTCCAATTGAGACAAATTCCTTCAGTTGTATATGGTCTTCTAGAATATTAGATTATTTCTAATCTTGCAAATTACATATTATCTCCACTTAGTCAATATACAATTCTCAACATTTTCAATTTTATCTACAAGTCTGGATAATATTCTAATTTGTTACGTAATCAATAAAAAGACTACAAAAATTTTCGTTTATTAACGTTATTAACAATGAAAAATCATCATATTTTTTCTTTTTTTTTTCAAAAAAAACGTAACCGCATTTTATATGTTTCGAATCTATGTACTTACTTTTGAGAATAGAAGGGAGTATTCTTTTTGCCACTATAATTACCGAGCATAAAATTGTAACAAAAATTGTGAATTGTGCTCTATGATGTACCTTAAACCAATTTATCAGGAAAATAAAACAAGATAATCTGTACACTGAAATTTACCCTAAATCAGCTTTGTATGCTACGTCTTTGAAATGAATGTAGTTTGGTTATATTTCTTCAGCATCAGCACTCTTTTTAAATAACGACATTTTTGTGCTAAGAATGGAGTAAAAGTTATCTTGATATAATAAGTTATTTACTGTGGTTTCATATCATATGTTACAAATTACAATTGCTGTACTAAACCTCACTTATCAATCTGTGTGTGTTTATGTACTGCACGTGACTCAGTAGCTACGTATCGTCTTCTTAAATGAGCTCTTTAAGTTAGATATGTTGTTTTAGTAGATTACAGTTGGCTATGTGTATGTGCAGACAGCTCATGCCATGTGTAGAGCGCTCAATGTTGTACAAACATCTCATGCTTTCGGGGACGTGATGCTTCTTGCCAAGGCACTGGAATCTAAAAAGGTGAATAGATTGATAATACTATTGTTGTGATCGTTTTTGCAAAATTATTCCAGTAGAGGTATAGTACTACTAGGCTACTAGCAAATATGGAAGAAGACTTGGTTGACATGATACAATAATGCTAACTCTATTATTTTGCAAGAGTATATATTAGCTTAGTCAGTCATTAGTGGAGTTTGATTTTTTCATATGTTGCTGCACTAGTTACTGTGCATTAGATTGACTTGCTCTGTAAGACCTTATTTAGGAAAAGGTATTATTTTTTCTTAGGATTCCACATTTCAGTATCATTCTAGTTTTTTACATAGTAAACTGTGCAGCTTAAGATTACCTGCTTACCTGCTCTAAAATGCACCAGATGTTTCAATATTTAGTTCCTTATTGTCAATTCCAACATCCTCTTTAGTGTTTACCATACATCTTAATATTAGTCATTATAATGTCAGTAAGTATCACTTTCTGTTGACATTAACATTTTTAATGTTTGTTCTCAGGAGAACCCGTCACTATATATGGTTGAAATGGCAAGTGTGGAATCGGTGAGTCTGTGAATTGTGATAACATATGCTACTTTAAGTCTGCTGTAAATTTGTATAAGATCGGACCTTACTTTTCTGTGTTTTAATGCATGGTTATTGGCTTAGAATCCTCTCTTAAAAGTTAAAATTTTATTTTATGTATAAAAACATTCATTCTATTTCCCTCCTCTGGTTTAACATAGCTTTTAATAATTTACTAAGCAAAAGGTACTCTTGACTGTGTTCAAAATCAGCAAGTCGCTGACCACACAGTTCATAATTATGCATTGTTCCTCTTTCTCATGATGAACCAATCTGTGCTAGAACAACAGTTCAGACTGAGTTATTGGCTCGATGTGTTGTGTTAGTTTTTGCCTCTATTTTTTTGGATAATGCTCTTTGTTGGTTTGTGCAATATTCCCTTTTCCTGCAAAAAAAAGTGAAGAAATATTGTCATAATTATTATTTTGGTAGGGAAAGTGGGTTTAAGGGCCCTAGGTACGTACTCACCTAACTTAGGTGAGATGCAAAGAGTTTTAATATGAATATACAAAGGGTATTTTTGTAAAAGAAGGATTTGTGAATATGATTACGATTATGCCATCAATTTGCACTATGTACCATATAACTCCCCGAAGTACGTACGTAGGGGAATTTTTCCTTTTCTTATAATTGTTTAAGTAAGATTATGTAATATAAGGTAGAATAAGTTATTATTTTTTTATTTTTTTAGTCCTTTGTAGTAACTAGAATTAATATCTTGGACTACTTGCTGAATTAAAATTTTTCTTCTGTTTCAGTTGTACCATATAAGCTCTTTCGAAGCTGTGCAATTTTTGGAAATATTTCTTTCCATGAACCCAGATAACAGGTATTGTGGCATTGCATCCTCGTGGTACTCAGGCACATGTGTAACTGGGAAACTAATTTGTCTGGTTATTTATTTATATAAATTGCCAGAATGGAACTTCTAATATCCACAATTTAAAGTTCTTTATTCATACCAATAAAGATTTATCAAACTCAATGATCACCTAGCACACCATAAGTGTCGTTAAATGTTTACTGATAGTCACTCTGTGCCAGTTTGTTGGAACATTTTATGCTAATACCATTCTTGTTCGTGTAACTTTTCCCTTTTAACAGTGGACACATTGGAATCGATGACTTTTTAAGGGTTATGAGATTGAAGCACTGTTGTATGTCTGAGAAGGTCAGCCACCAAATCTAGTTTAGTATGTTGTAATATACTGTTGACAATCATGTTTCATGTGTATCTTATAGTTTAGTTCTTTATTAAGACTATCTTACAGATCTAATATGGGAACAGTTGCTAGTGAAATTCATTACAGAATACAAATTAGACTAATATTTCAATCATGGTGTTTGAACTGTAGATTCCGTTTCAACCTTTAGTTTTGTTAACTCTTTCTTTGTTTCAGATCTTTCGGTTCCTTGATGCGAAAAACACAGGTCGTTTAACATTCAAGCAGGTGTGTCCTAATAAAACATTCACATTAGCTTGTTATTCCCTGTACATGTGATGTGAATTTCAATCATGCGCAAATGCACATACAAATTATATGTTCACTTGGGCACGTTGAAAGTACTCTTTTTTAGGCCTTTGTAATAATCTGATATCCTCATTTCTGTTTAAAATTGCATTTCAATAGTCATAGTATGCTCAATGCTGCATGCTATTATATACTTTGGGCCTGTTGTATTCTAAGCATTTATATTGTATGTTAATCATTTATAGGTATTCAGCCTTCTCGAAGCCCTTGACTAGGCACATAAGTAAACATCCTCCTGAATAGCAAAACATAAAAATAAATTATAGAATTTTTTTTGTATAACTCCCTTTCATTGCTTGCGGAAGGCTCTATTCATTCCTCATATCACTTGGTACCTGTTTGTCGACAAGTAAAATATTCAGATCCAAAAAGTAACTTATTTACTTCTACTTTGCCTTATTTTAGACAATCAGTGCCTTTGTGGACGGGTCATAATTGTATCTTTATAATGCTCCCTCCATCCCATTTTAATAGTCCACTTTGCAAATTTCACACATATTAAGAAATAGATAATGCAGTATATTTTCCCTGGTTTTCACACAACAATATAACTTAGTTTTTATACATTATATTAATTACACATACTTCAAGAGGTAAGTAAGTGTATAAATATATATGCACACACAAAAGCCATTAAATAATGTGCATTTTAAATTTCTAGGCAATGATATTTATGAGGAGGGTCTTGTGACTTTATTTAGTCAAATATTGAAACTATAAAATTTGCATGGGATAGAGAACATGACAAATATTTTGGGAAATATTTTTTTTGCAAAGTGGACTATTAAAATGGGATGGAGTATTATTATTGTAATTTGTTCGTGAACTTTTTTCATTAGTAATTGTGCAAAAAGTTTGACTCTTATCTTGCGAAGGAGGCAGTAGTATTTTCTCTTGTAATACGAGTACTGCTAGACAATTCCTTGGCAGTGTGCTGCAATTTGGCTTGACAATTTCTGGTAGTTTTCTAATTTAAAATCATGCTCAAAGTAATACAGCAGCAAGCTGAGTCAGATTAATTTTTTGAATGGGTATATAGACACTCGTACATATTTACATCCATTGCATCTCAAACTTCTTAAAATTTCTTTAAAAAATTTGTTACAGTTGTAATGCAGCTTATTCAGTATGGCTATTTTTTGAATGCTCCCAAAGCATCAGCGGAGCTTTTTCTTTAATACGAATTGAGTTTGTATACTGTGGAAGATTTAGACACTCATTTCAATAGTACCAATTTGATTTACTGCCTCTTGATTAGTGTATGTCATAACTGCAGTTTTTGGTTGGGTCGTCACATATCCTGAAGCTACCGTTGTTTCGACGAGCCTGTGAAGTAGCATTCACTATATGTGATGCTAATGTCAATCGTTACATTACACAGCAAGAAGTACGTCTTCTTTAACTTTTCCTTTAAAATGACACTATAATTACCATGCATTTAATTCCTGTAATTCATCGCAGCTACGAGATGCCATTCTGCTTGCAATCCCGGACATAAACGAGGATGAGGTGAGGATGTTAATTAGTTCATCATTTTTATTTATTTTCTTGATATGTTGTTATTAATATGAGAAGTATTGAAGAGGTTTGCAGCTTGACCTATGTATGAGCTTATTTTTTTTAACTCTTGTCACTTGCAGACTCAAGAAGTCTTTAAATTGTTTGACAAAGACAATGATGGGAAGATCAGCAAGGACGATTTCATGACCTGTCTAAGAAGAAACCCACTTCTTATTTCACTTTTCTCTTGCCAGTTATCACAAATTGACTTGACCTCTGAGATTACTGATAAGAGCATTGAAGAAATGGTATGATAGATGACCTGCTTATTGATGATTTAAAAAAGTAGTTAAATTTCCTCCCTCTTGCAAAATTAGCCAAGGGAATAGAAGTCTTCTGTTCATAATAGCTTTGATAATATCCCATTGTTTTGGTTGGGGGCTATATATTTTCTTCTTTCTTTTAGTTTTCTGGAATGAAGAAGTGATCTTTTGTAACATATCGATTGTCGCTTGTGAGTTTTGTAACATTTCAGTTCATCATATTTTACCGTAGAACATGAATATTTTACCATTTAAATCGCTAGAATGGATGAATTGAACATTTTTGGATATATAGCCTTGAAGATTGGTTTGCTTTTTGTTGTGGTGAACATTTCTTTGTCTTTTTGGTGACCATTTTCCTTCATGCACCATCTTGTAAGTTGTAATTGTAAAGTCTTTGTATGCAACACAATCCAGAACAACGCAATATAAAACTGAGCATTTCAAATCAGTGGGTTTAGGACCACCTTGGCAGAATTAAATACTAGTACTAATCTTTGCTTAATAATAATAATTTAGAAAAAAGAGAGATTCGCAATCGCACGCTTAGTGGTCCTAATCCTCTCATACATCCACCACTTCCACACTTAAGCTTAATTACCCTCTCTCTCTCTCTCTCTCTCTCTCTTTTTCTTTCTGTTCTTTTGCTAAGTACCTTTCTGCTTACACACTAAACACTTTCTATTCCCCCCGTAGATTACCAAAAGTTTCATAACTAAATTTGAAACCTAACAAAGCATAATATGAAATGAGTGCTAATTTATCACGGAATTCGGATATTGAAAAAAATATAAATTTGTTGTACAACTACACGTGTTTTTAAATTTATTTCAAATTTTAATTATTTTCTTTTCAGTCTCGAACCAGCAATTTTGGAATATTAGTGCTTGTGTTTCCATTTTTAGTACACGACATATAAATACACGAATACGGAACCGAGATTTAATGTCGGTTTTGTGTTCTGTCTTCGAGTACACGACACAACACAAAATATACGATATAAATAAAAATTATAATAAAATATTAATATTTATAATTAATATATGCATATTTATAATAGATATATGCATATTTATTTTTTTAATAATTACTGAATTCTATAATATATATATATAAATGTGATTTAAATATATTTTTTAATATATTTCATAATTTTTTACCTAAAAATTTTGAATTTATATTTTTAAATTTATTTATTTTAATTAATATAATATTTAATTTTACACGCAACGACACAAAACGAAAAACAAACCCTAAATATGTCGGTTTTGTATTTAATCTTCAAATACACGAAATACGAAATTACACGATACTGAATTGACAGGTCTGGTTTTGTTTGTATTAATATATTTGTTTGCAAACGGAATCAAGGAGCCCCGATTTACACTATAGCACTGGATGCAGTTTAGAATTTCTGAAAGGATTTTTTTAGTACAAAAATCTGATATTCCTTCAATAAATATATTTAAAAGAAATGATCAAAAATACTATTTTTTTCAAAGTTTATTTGCGATTTTTCTATAATGTAAAAATAATTTCAAAAATACGGTTTGTAAACAAAATCAAATCACATATACAATTTATTTTACGTTTTCTACTTAAATTTTTTTCTGTTGCATTTGAAATTATATCGGGTTGCAAAATCACATTTTTGTATAATTTTTTTTTAAAAAAAATAATATTTTTCGCAAATTAAAACTTTAAAAGTCATATTTATGAAAAAAAATCAAAAAAATATATTTATAAAAAACCTCTATATTTCATGCCAGTGAATGACATACAAATATTATAAGTATTTTTATTAAGCATAAGTAATTTGATATTGTATTTTAGGGTGTATGCGCACACAACAATTATTTTTTATGTTTTTGGTAAATATGCGCACACAGTATTGTGCATTTGTGGCAACGAAGATATCTGTGTTAGAGCCCCAAGGGAATCGATTCTTTTTAAATAATACCGGTACCCTGAATGCAGTGTTTTACTAATAAATTAAAGGTAGCCTTTTTACAAAGCCAGGTTACTTAAAAGCCCTAAGCCAAATTCTAAGTTGCTGCTTCCTCCTTGGTTAATCTCATTATAATATGAGTGCTGACATCTGCTTTTCCTTATTTTACTTGCACCATTACACGCTAACCTATGCATTTCTATGTAAAGTTCCATCCGTCCCTCACCAAATTTTTTAGCAAAAATATTTTCTTTTAATTTTCAATGTTATTATTTTAAATTTTTTAAAATTATATATTAAATTACATTAAATGTATTTTTCATATATATATATATTTAATTTTATTCAATTACAAAATATTAATATATTTTAGTTAATATCTTTTTTTTTCTAATTGATTAGCACACTCAGAGAGTCGAACTCCTGACCTCCCGTAAGAGAATACAAGAACTCAACCACTGCACCAGCACTTTGTCGGCATATATTTCAGTTAAATTTTGATTTAATAGCCCGCAAAAATTGACTCAGTTAGTTAAGTAGAAATAACTATCATTTTCCACGAGGAGTGTAAAAATAACTGGTCTAATGTGACAACTACAAAGATAAAAGGAAGTTATTTTTTGAACCCGATGTGACGGTCTCTGTTCCCTACGTAAGCCTCAGTTTCATTTAAAATATGGTCGCATTTATATATTCAATATTTGCTAAATTAATGTCATAAGAGAACTTTCATGTTTCGTTAATAGAAATAATAAGGCGAACTCTTATATTTTTTATAATAATATATTGAGTTAAATGCACCTGTGGGGTCAAGATTTTTCTAAATTCGCCAATTATTGGTTGGAGTTAAAAAAATAACAACTTACTCTCCGACGTTACTTTCCGCCTTTTGATATGGTGATGACCGTCAACTCCCCACTAACGGAATAACGGAGGAGGGATAATTTTGGATTTATAAAATTGTAACGGTCATATTTTGTGTTATACGTAATCATATAATCTTGTAATGAAAATTAAAAAATAGAAGTTTATTTTTTCTCTCCCTAAATCAGCATCTACTCACCGACAAATATGAATTATTGTCATTCTGGGAGGCTTGCACCAGATCGGGTGGCCTGGGCTGATGCAAGTGTTGAGCGGTGATTTAGAAATTGCTCAATGGGCTTTTGTGGTTATTTTCAATGAGTGGATGCTTCCCTTTGTAACATGGCAAAAGTGCTGGTGATTTAGGAGCCACTCTACATGAACTTGTTTCTGAAATAGCATGGCTCCTCAGCACATCTGCACTGCTAAAAACATCCCATGTTCAAAATGGGGATCCTTCATGTCTGTCTCCTCATTGAAATCAGGAAAGATGTGATCATCTTCATCATCACTACTGACAACCATGTTCTCACCTTCACTGCCACCAAACACTTCATCATTCATATCAATGTTTTGATCATCGACCTTTTTGTCATCACTGTTGTTAATAACAAAGTTCTCATCTTGATTAGAATTCCCATCATTTGAACTATTTGAATGTCATTCTTCATCTGATACACTATCTTCAGGGAACCATTCATCATCATTACCCCAACATTTCCCTCATTAAACAAAACATCCAGATTGTCAAAGTTGTAGTAGTTGTCACCCTCATGAAATCCACCTCCATCTCCCTCATTCATCTGCTCACCATCCTCCTCATGCATCTCCTTATTACACTGCTCACCATATGTCTCGTTATCATCACTCTCCACCAACTTGGGCCTTCTTGAAGGCCTCTTCTTGGGTGTATGTTTAACACCAACACTCTCAAATCTCCTTTTCTTAGTAACTGTTAGCTCACTATTAGGCATTGGGGAGTCACTACTTCTTATCATTTGCTTGCACTACTTCCTCATTTTTTTCATCTTCAACTTCTATAACAGGGTGGGTGGGTGTACTCTTTTCTCCTATTGACAACCCTTCAACAGTCAGGGACTCTATAACAACCACAAACATTTTCATATATTACACATTCTGACAAACTAGCCAAGTCATCATCAATACATCATTATCACATTTCAGTTTACCAATTTCATCCATGGTCCCATGTGGTAATTTGAAATACATTTCATATACTACAGACCTATGGTCAAGGGACCTTCTACCTATAGCTTATTTACTCATTGCAACAATCTAAAGTATATACATCATATCAACATTACAGATATCAAATTAATCAACTTTGTTATTCGTAAATTCACCCCCAATGATATATTTTTATTGTGAAAAAAATCAGGATAATCTGCAAACAAACAATAAACAAGTAGGGTATTGAAATTATGGCAAAGTAACATGAAATATGGGGAAAAAAAGAAATATTTAGGACCACATGAACACATATTAGAGTAGAAACGAATCACATGTTTTCATATGCACATATGTGTTCAAGATATAGGGTTAAAATTGTACCTTTATAATTTGGGCACTCTGTAGATTCATATTTCGCCTTCTGCTTGCATGGTATCATAAACCAATCCATCGCATTCTTAGATTATAGGTTAGCTTTCCACTAAAAAACTTGAAATACCCTCTATTTTTTTTTTTAAAAAAAAATATTTTTAGGACCTAACGACAAAGACTTAACGGATGTTGACGGTCGCCACCATATCAAAAGGCGAAAGGTAACTTCGACCACCAAGTTGTTTTTCAATTTCAGCCAATATTTTGCGAATTTAGCAAAACTTTGGTCCCCCAAAATGCATTTAACTCTAATATATTACCACAACTCTTAGCATGAGTTCAAATTCGCCCGATACTCAAAATCTATAATTTGTCAAAATAAAAAAAATATGAATAGTCTGTCTAACCAATTGAACACTTCTATTATTGTTCTTTTCGTTGCGTTTTAGGCATAAAAATACAGTAGAAACAAAAATTAAAACTGTAAAAACTGAACAAAACTGAAACCCATCTCGGGCTCCATGCGAAAAATAATATTTAATTATTGAATGAGATGTTTACCTTACGAAACTATACGATTATGATTGTCTAATGGAGGTCCTTACTTAAAATGACCACCATGTATCCCGCCGAGCGATCTACGCCGTATATGTATCCACACAAAAACTTGAGCGGAGGAGGCATGTACTAGCACCGAAAATCTGAACTCGTTCTTTTTCTTCATCTTCTTTTTTTTTCTATCTCTGGATACTAGGGTTTTGTATTTTTTTATCTAATAAAAACGTAGCCCACTTAATCATCAAATATGAAATTATATATGAGAGAGATAAAAAATGAATTTTGACTCCAATCTAAATTGGAGTTATTAAAAATCTAAAATTTCTAGCTGTTATCTAATTAAGTCTTGCTTAATCATCAAGAAATTGAATTTTAATTTTAATAATTGTAAATTCGAATTTCATTTATTCAATTAATTAAGCCCAGCTTAATTAATAATAAATAATTTAAATTTCCTATTTAATTCATATCAGAATCTAAATTAAATATTCTATTAATATTTTTTATGCGACCCTATAGGTTATTATTGCGTTGGCAATAATTTAAATATCTTATATTAAAATTATAATCAATGAACATCATCTAGTAATACATTATTGTTACTTAAGTAATAATAATTAAATAGGTGTTCGATAAAATATTTCATGAATAATATACAATGTAATATAATTCTTTTAAACATATATTATTGATTAATATCGAGGCATGTTATGTGTCATCCTCTTCATGGTTTAATCCAGGTTTTCTTGATCAATGAGTAGACTATCATTTCAAATCAACATTTGAGCGCAGAGCTAAGCATTTCGTAGTCTAGCTCATACAAGAGACCAATAATATCACTCCAAAACTTGGAGAGGTAAATTCTTTCTAGATCATTCATATTTCTCATACGATTTATAATATACCAGAAGTACACTTTTATCATTACCATGTAACGTCGCCAAATCCGGGGTTGAAAGATTTTGTCGTCACTATAAAATCTCCATATAAAACAACCTATTTAATAATAAATAATTGTCAATAACTGCTCAACAGTAAAAAATATACTTTTTGACCCCAAACTAAACCAAGATCTTTTAGGTTACAGTGCTAGAAACAAGATTTCCAAATTCCACAAATAATTTTTTTCTTGTAGAACTATTTTCAACAATTCCCAATCTTAAAACTTAACACACTAGTATAAGTTCGAAAAGAAGTATACTAGGCCAACTATATGATAACAAAATTATAATATAAATAGAAAACATCTTTATATAATCCTCTTTCTGAATAATGCGGCTAAACATTACAAGTTGTTCCTCACTGATGGGTTAAATTTTAAAATAGGCAAGTATGAGCAAAAGAAATGCTCAACAAGTATATTAAAACATAATTATAAAGTCTCAAAACAATTTTGGTTTTTTCAAATAAAACTGTTTTGTTAATTTGCAATACTTCTTTGTTAAAATAATTTGTTAACTAAGTAACAAAGGTTGCAACAATAATTTAAATCTCGACGAGAATCAAAACTCATAAAACAGAAAGAAACTGAATAGTAACGTCTGTAATAAGTGAAAGAAGTTTTTATCACAAATTTGTAACCAAATTTTGTTTAAGAATTAGAACTAAAATTTCATTTAGTCTTTTATGATTACCAATAATTTGATTGGAATCTCTCAAGACGCATATGTTGCCTCCGATGATCAGCTGCGAAACAACACCAACATGTCGAAACATATCCAAAAAAATAGAGATACCCAAAAAGGCAATACATTAGCCTATAATATATATTACAGTATGTCGTAATATATTCACACGCTGGACCGGCCCACGGCCTATTAGGCAAACATTTTTGTATTTAAATACTTGTGTAAAAATACTTGTGTAATCAAAAGTAAATATTTTTGTATTTAAATTATTTAACTATTCTAGAAGTAAAATAGTGGATGAATACTTGCCTTTGGTTTTTAGAAGTTATGCACACTCAAACTAACACAATGGTCTCATTCTTTGTCTCATGACATCACCATTGTTCGTCTCAATAATTCTTTGATTTTTTTCTACTGTGGTTGCTACAAGCTTGCTAAATAATATTATTCCATTTTAATCGTATATAATGTCTAGTCCTGATCATCTCGAACAACCCACGTCTATAATTAGAAGATCTCACTTTAATTGTATAAATAATATCCGACGAACTAGTCGTCTACCCATACGATAACCCCTCATATAAAGAGAAAAAATAAATACAAAAATCTTGAAACACATAAACATATAATTCATAAAGCACGTAATCACGTAATTCACGTATCACATAACTCGATTCATCAAAATATTCAATTTAATATGTTTAAAACTGAAATCAGGTCCAAATATGATTTTTCAGTAGATACGTGACTCAAAAATATTTGCAAATTAATCGACCTTATGTAAAAGAATTTATATCTCAAAATATTTTTAATGGAACCAGAATAATTGTCTATGTTTAAACGCGTTCGTTTTATATTAAACGTACAAACAGTCTATTTAATTTTAATTAAATAATAATTCAATTAATAATATTTTTTAAAGCTTATTTTTTTAAAAAACTTTAGTTGTTTTAAGTATAAATAATTACATTTTATTTAAGTATTTATTAATGAAATTAATTGATTAAATAATTTAATTGACTAATTTAGATTAATAAATAATTAACTAAAACAAATTATATAAATAATTAAAATAAAATTGATTTTAAAAAGAAATGAAAAATCAAAATCAAAATAAATTTATACAAACAATTTTCGGAATTAAAAGTCATATCGGGAAAATCGAATGGCGGGGCGAGGAAGAACAAAACTGGATTCCCCCAAGAACATGTCACCGGAAAAATTGAAACTCAGAATCCGGCGATAATATCCGGTCACCGGGAAAATCTCTGGCCATGTCCCGCTCCCAGCCAAAATCAACACTGTTATTCATAATTTTCGACTTTATTTCCATCAAAATCGAACCAACATCAACAATAAAATAACTATAACAACTACAAACAAATCCCAGAACCTAAAATCCGAACAAACCCGCTTAAAAGCAGCGGTTTTCCGGCCAAGACGCAAAATCGCGAAAACGGTCAACAAACTATGAGTTCTATATACCAAAACGAAGGTTTAAACTTTTATAATCCAACACGAGTGATCATATTCACAAACAAAGATGCATCAAGCCTGAAAAATGAAAATTATCAACGAATTAAAATTGAGACTCGGTTAACACCACCCAACAATAGAACACAAGATTAACTAGCATAAATCGATTGTAAAGAAGATAACAAAGTTATTTATAACAATCAAATGTCATGAAAAATCATTAAAACTCAATTCCCCCAATTTTTTTATATAAACCCTAAAAACGAAATTGATTTTTTACCAATCTTTCGATTGTTTTGATGGTTAAAATATATAGAATGAATTGAGAGCTTCAGTCTAGTTACCAGAACGTTGTATTTAAACCATATAATCATCTATAAAATTGCTACGATCTTCAAGAACGAATGAAGAACACCAAAAAGAAATTTTTCAGATTTTTGGGTATTTTCTGATATTTAATATAACTTTTTAAATTTTGAAATTGTTTATAATTTCACATAAATACCCCAAAAAAGTTTTTGGGGCCTAATTATATCATTTAATAAAAATAACTAGCCCAAAATTAATAATTAAAGGGTAATAATTTCTAAAATATTATTTTTAAATAAATAAAAAAATTAAGTCAAAATTCCATAAAAATTATGAATATTCCAAAAATACGAGAACAGAGAATATTCGAAGAATCTTAGATTTTATAAAAATACAAATTTTGTGGGTTTTGACGTCACTATAGTTTTCCGGTCCGATAATTGTTTTGAAACCAAAATATTTTCTAAATTTATAATAAACCCCGAAAATAATTATTAAATACAATAACTCACGCAGAACGAGACGAAATACATGACATGTAATATACACTATTAGACAGATGTCCAACCAACATATAATTTCGTATAAATGCATTTTAAACACGTAACAAATATCCGAAAAAATGATTTGTTCCTTACGGGACTACATACAAATCTTCCATGTAATAATTATGGCCCGAAACATATTGAAATGAAATAAAATATGTAATGTTTTATTTAATACATAATAAAATAATCACAATAATTTGAATAAAATACGTAATATTTTATTTTTGAATATTTTCATAATTCACCCATTATTAGTGTAAAACTGGATAAAAATACCAAATATAACTTTTGACGCAGATAAAATATCTACTTGATACCTAAATTGTAAAGTGAACTCAAGTTAACGATATCGATGAAATGATCGGCTATTAAATAATTTTTTCCAAAAAGTAAAAGTAATTAAAAACTTTCACAACAACAGACATGAATCGAGATAACTAACAATTAGCATATTTGTTGATTCAAAGACGCGATCTCATCATATATGAATAAAATATTTAAAATTTTATTCCTTTCATATGAGAAAACTCACATTAAATATCCAAATAAAGTTGTATCCATGATGAACTTGATATGCTATTTAATATCCCTCACAAATAGTATATACTTAAAGAACTCATTTTTGCATATAAGTTCTTTGACTAACACTAATATTTTGTTGTAATGATCAATCGCGTTTTATTCTAATTCATCTTACAAAATATTGTTTATGTGCAATATAATCTACACTTAAACATAAAATATTACATCATATATCTCATATGTACTTCCTGATTTTTTTTGTGTTTTTATAAGACTTGAACACCTTAATTAGATGGTCTTTACAAATCTTGATAAAATCGATAATCTTTTCTTATCAATTCAATTTGTCCCAAATCTCAATATATCTAAGGTTGACAATTGGTAGCCGTACTGATTAAAAAAAATTAGTCACTCTAAATCTCGAATATCGTACTTGTTAATTGTAAGAATAATTACTAATAAAAATAATATGTAAGAGTCAATCATTTATGGCTAAATACTACTACAATAATATCGCGTCATTTATTAATTTTCAGCAAAAATCTGAAAGGATTATAACAATAATTTCGTTATCTAGTTTTTTTTTCTAAAAACCTTCATTCATAATGTTGTTTATTGTAGATACTGTGTAAAGACAAAATTTAAAATAAACTTAAAAAAATATTAACAATCGTAGATATTGCTATCTATTATAGATTGTACGAAAGATTGTACGAAGAATGGAGGAGAGATGCCCAAATTGTATTTACGTTGGCTAATTTATTCTTGTATATATATATTTATTGTTATAAATATTGAAATTACATTAATAATCCATTTGACTCAGTTTTATTGGTTTTGTTGGAACCTTAAACCATAATTTAATATGTTCGATTTTTATATATTTGATATTGGTTTTTTTAGATGGTTCAATTTACACTGGTTTTTTGTACGTATTATCTGAATTTCAGTTTTATTTAAATTTTACCTAACTTTCTTGTTTGTCACAAACTTGTCAGATTTAAGTAGTGTTTATTACCAGAGTTTACGTACTCATGTAATTTTTGATATCGAAAATGTAAATTCAATTTCACGCATAAAATATTTAAGATTTAGACATACATAATTAGTATTAGATATAGGGCATATATGTTATTTTATATACATAAATAATTTTACATAATGTCATAAAAAGTATGTACAAAGCAAGTTGTCTGGATATTACTAATTATATAAAAACTAATAATAAATTTCACAATTATCACAAGAAGATGAAAATTTCTATAGTTCCAGATTGGGATGTAATTCGAGTAATGTTGGGCCGAGTTTGAACTTATTAAATTCAAGTTCAAACTTTTTTTTATCGAGTTAAGTTGAGCCTAAAATTTTCGAGATCAAAATTTATGTTCGAATTCGACTCGTTTATTCTAGGAGTTGAGATCGAGCTTTTTTCGAGTTTTCGAGTTTGTCATTTGTTTAAATAAATTTCCGAGTTTATTGAGTTTTATAACAAGTTTTTGAGTTTTTATCGAGTTTTTTAACTCACCATTTTATTATGAAGTTTTCGCGTTTTTCCGTTTCTTGTAGAGTTTTCGAGTTTTGACTTGAACAATTTTATAAAAATTATCCAATTAAAATAATAATTTTATAAGTTATGTTTTTAATTTAACATTAATATTGCAGCTACGATAATGTTAACTTTTTATTATTAGATTTTATAATTGTACAAAGTATATGATGTAAAAGCCAGAAATTGAATAATAGTGTTGTCAAGTCGAGTTTGAACTTATCAAATTCGACTTCAAGCTTCTTTTTTCTTTTCAAGTTGAGCCCAAAATTTATGTTCGAGCTCGAATCATTTACAATTCAAGTCGAGATCGAGTTTTAATCAAGTTTTTGAGTTTTTTGAGTGTTTTTAAGGATTTTTTGAACTTATCGACTTTATGACAAGGTTTCGAGTTTTTATCGAGTTTTCGAGCACACCAGGTTCCTATCAAGTTTTCGAGTTTATCAGTTTCTTATAGAATTTTCAAGTTTTGACTTATACAATTTCACAAGAATTATCTAGTTATATTAATAAAGTATAAATATATGGATATGAAAGCCAATAATAGAACAATCATTTAATTGATGCATAGACTAAAACTTGGTTGATAGATAAATTAAAATAATATGCGAGATAAAAAGAGCCACTCTCTCCGTCCCGTTCAATAGTATACACTTACTATTTTGAGGGTGTCCCTCTCATTTGTATATATTACTAAAATAGTAAATTTATAATAATATAAAAAAAGATTATATAATATTTTATTATCTAAACATATCTTTCTGAAACATCACTACAGTTAAGTGCAATACTTTAATTAAGTTAATCTTATCTTTATTGACCAATTTTCTTTATTAGTCATTCTTTTTACTCAATTATTTTCTTACCCGTCTCGGCCCCATTTGTGGCGTCCTCCAAACCCGGGTCAGAATTTTGGGGTCCACAACACATACACAATATATAAACCTGTATATGAAATATTATTTGCAATGACCCTGCTTTACATAACCACGGATCGCAACAGGTTAAAGTATGATAACAAGCCACAACCTTAACTTTTATTACAACGTACCAAATCCCAACTAATTTAACTTACAACTGATAATGAAATCATTCTTACAATCTTACTATCTCGCTACCGTAATAAGCTCCCGCTAGCTCGCTCCAACTCAATCCGGAATCCTAACTCGTACATTGAACTAGGAAACCCCGCTATCAACCGTATCCTTCTTAACTATAGAATACATAAAAAGATTCGCAAGAGTGAGCTAACTAGCTCAGCAAGTCACACTAACAGTAACTGAGGTTAATCAATGATCAAATGAGATGATTTAGAGGAATCAAGTTTCTTGTTAAATAATCATTATAATCATATATTTATTTTAAATTTTAAAACCAAGGTTAGGCTGCTGATCAGTCACGCACTAACCCCGAGCAAGGCACACGGCTCTGCTCTATAAGCTGGATCCAAGACACACATTGGCATAATTCGACCACGAATCTGGTCTGACCACGATTCTGGTCCACATAAAGAAAACTATCCAATTCTAAAGCAATTTAATATGAATAACAATATAACTTAGTAAAATAAGATCATAATTAACAGTGATGAAACATTTGTATAAAGGAATGATGCATTTTATGAGTATCACAAGGGTGTATCAAAGTATGTATAAGAAATGGCCTTCAGCCGGTAGGAGAATCGGGTATTAGATGAACAATGATCTTACAAGGTTTAGTTCTTTGATGTCACAAGGTATGGTGGAGTATAAAAGTTTCTGTATGTTTAAGTAATTCTGTTCCAGTATTTGGTATATGATGTGTATATATTTGTGGAGTAGTATCGTATTTGTATGGTTTAGTATCTGGTAAATTAAGAAGGAATGGTTCACAAAGAAGAAAACTTATGGCTCAAAGATCAAATGATGTGGCCCAAGTTCAAGGGTGAATGATTCAAAGTACTTACA
Organism: Apium graveolens; assembly: GCF_009905375.1. Classification (NCBI taxonomy): domain Eukaryota; kingdom Viridiplantae; phylum Streptophyta; class Magnoliopsida; order Apiales; family Apiaceae; genus Apium; species Apium graveolens. The sequence continues at coordinate 93,026,969 of NC_133652.1, forward strand.
ACATAAAACAAAACTATTTTGACTACTTAAAAATTTGCCACGAGAGAATTTAGAAATATTTGCATTATATCTCGAAAAAGGTTTAGAAGTACTTGCCTTATCACAATCAATTCCAACTTCACTCGTACTTGTCTACTGACTTTATTCAACAACCACTCATCTATTTTTCTATGCCTTGCTTCTATTCACTGATCACCTGCTATATTTTCTACGCATCGATTTCATTTTTTGATCATTAGCTTCCCTTTTCTACGCCTTGTCTACTCCGCTAGGCATCATAAGTATCTATCAATATTCATCTCACATTATTCTAATCATTACATGGACGTCATAAGGTTTCATCTACCCTTCGTTTCACCCAAATCCAATTTACGGATTAAAAGTTATGCTAAAACAAATAAACACTGATCACATTGACCGAAAGTCAAACAAATAAGTCACATATAGCACAGAGCACGTCAAACAATCAATGAAATTTCATTTATGAGGAAGTCTGAGGTCATAAACAGTCTTTCGGGTATTTAATATGATTTTTAATACATTTTTCGGAGTCAAAACGGGTCGTTGGATCAATTTTAAAATAATAAACAGGGTTCGGTTAGTCAAATCTGGCTTCAAAATAATTTTATAATAATTATCGAGCCTTGAAAATAATTTAAAATAATATTTTAAAGCTCAAAACTATTTTTTGGAATTTTTAAATCATTTATAAATAATTAAATCTAATTAAATAATTAATTAAAATCAATTAATAATTAATTAAATCAATTAATCAATTGATTTTTAAATTAATTGACCAATTAATCAATTAATTATTAACTAAAATTAATTAACTAATTAATTCAGATTTATTTTTGAATTAAAAATAATTTTTGGAATTAAAATAATAATTTTTGGAATTTTCAGTAATTAAAAATGATTTTTTATAATTAAATAAATAGAAAATATAATTTTTAAATAATTTATAAACAGGAATCCTATTTTTGCAAAGTCTGGAAAGTTCAGGGACTGAACTGTTTCTCTTTCAAAACCACAGGGACTAAACTGCAATTTTTATAGGGGTTTGCCGGAAGATGTCCTGTCTCGCCGGAGAAGACGATTCCGGCATCCTCACCCCACCATCACCTCCAGATCACAACTATGGCTCACCAGGAACACAACCCAACAATCAATTCATCCTAACAATCTCTAAGTTGGCCGGAAATTGGCCGAGAAGTTCGCCGGTTTCCGGTGAACTCGAAGAAACTTCAAATGACAACTCCCTTCGAACCAGAGATCGTCTGTTAACATACTATACACCAATCGATTGCAAATTTCAAGGGGAACAAAACCCACCCATCTAGAACATCTGTTAATCCCTAAATAAGAAACCCCCAAATTCAATCAAGAACATTCATACGGGTTATAAACCCTAATTTCAAAATTTGAAAATCAAACTCAATTTTGAACATGTTATTGAACTCCAAATTAGTGATATGACATGTCAAAATCATCAGGAAGAAAAGTTCTACAACATACAAGCATCAAATCATTCAAACAATCATCCGAACAAAAATTCATATTTTTATACAAAATAATTCGAAATTAATAAAAATTATAGAAAAATACCCTTTGATTATGCAGTTGTAAGGCTTATTGATTCTGATAGAACACCTCAAGACCTTCGTTTTGAGTACTAGAGCTTTCCAATCGGAATCCGATAACGCCTTGAAATTGCAGTTTAATTCTCAGAAGTATATACAAATATAAGTTTTTTCTCTGTAAATTATATAATTTACCGGCTGCAAATGATTTTCTGTACGAAATAAAATAAGGTAAAAGCTATTTATAATTACGGGAAATTAGTATCCCGTTGGATTATTCCGGATATAAAATAGTACGTTTATTTATAAAAACGGATCCAAACGGTACCGGTTTTCGGGATAATTATCCAAATCTGTACAATTTGTACTGCGGTCTTGGTCTCAGCACCTGGTTACACGTATTACGAGGTGATAATTATAATAGTTTAATAAAAAGATCCCGTTTATCAAAAATACGGGTTTTATTGATTTACCGAAACGAATATTGTATCAAAAATATTGCGCCGGGACCCGCACATGACAAACCGTACGCCGGATTGAAAAAGTCGAAACATGGAAAATGCTCGGAATATTACAATTAGGTTATAAAGGAGTTCTCGGAAGAGTTTCGGGTTATAAAAACGTAAAAAGGTTGAGGTCGGCTGGTTCCCGATTATAAAAAATAGTTTGTAATTACTCGGAAAAAGAAATTATAAAATCCATAAATGTCCAATAAAATCATAAATCATCATAAAAATAAATAGGAAGATATGACAATTATATATATTTTATTTTGGACATATAAAAATTAAAATACTAAAATTATATTATATTTACATATCCAAACATAGATACCACTTCACAGATAATTACCAAAATTCATATAATAATCACATAATATTTATTATTAACAAAAATAATTACACGTCATATCCCGGATATTACACCATTATTGGACGAAGAACCCTTATGACCCAAATGGTGAACTCCATATTTTTCTTACTCGATTTTTCAAGTGATGGGTAGTTCTTGCAATCGATCAAAGTTGCAAGTTTCATGTAGTTTGTGTTATGTTCTTGTAATTTATGACAATTATTTTTAAGTCATAATTTTTAGGATTTTAACTTGTAAAATTACATGCTCTATTATTAAGTTTGGATTAAAAGTAAATATATATTATGTTTGAATGTAAATTACCCGTGATATATTATATATAATCCCTTTTGTATGCTTTTACTGTGCCATGTTAAAGGCTATGCATTGATAGTGATGGCGTGTTCGAAGTAGTGCAAATTCTTTGAATGTTAATCACCTGTTAAATGTTCAACTATCTCAAGCATCAAATAAGCTAGACATCAAGTGTTAAACTCATAACTTAGTTTGGCCACAGGGAAGTCGAACTTCACATCTCTTAGGCGTATTGGCATGTCTTTTTGAACTTAATAATACGATTGTTGTTGGAAATCAAGAGGAAATAAAAATGCTTAGATATAGTTTCAGAATATGCAATTACACGACAAAATACATATGTTATCTTCTATTGTGCTCATAATAGGAATCTTATACTTATTTTTTGTTGATGCTGCACATTGCAAAGAACTGTATCCTAGAAAAACTTGTTCAATATAATATGGTGTTTATGATTTTCCACTAAATGGTTGAGCGGATACTTATATAAGGAGGCTTATTTAGATTTTATTAATATCCTTTGGAACTCAAGATTTGATGATGATGCTATTTAAAAACTCATGGTTTTATTATTTAGGTTTATTCTGTTTTATGTTGATGCTATTTTTCACATATTAATGCGGTTTGAAAATCTCTGTTAGGAGTATATGCAGAAGTCGCAATAACAATGAATATGCATCAAACACAAAGAAACCTTAGACAAATTAAGTCCTGCTTCAACAGGGTAGCTACATCAAAAATAAATCTGTTTTCCAAATTATATAAGGTATAATAATTTATTTAACTTTTATTTTCCTATCATGTACTAATGCGTTACATATGAGTACATGAAATGAAAATAAATTTACAAAATATTGGTGTACAAGTTATGCATCACCGCCGGTTGTCTCGTTCAATACCTTTTCCACTATGTATAGTGGAACACATATTTGAGTAAGTAGCAATCCAATTTGTTCCGGCCTTTCTTCCCTATGTGTGGTAGCTTATAATTATTATTACCACCATGTTTGAGTATCTCTGTCCTACATTTCATAAGTGACAGTCATACATAATTTAAAGTGGAAGGACTAACTTTTTCATATGCTTGCTTCACGTCATCAACTAACTGAGTAACCGTTTTAGGTGCCTTCTCATGTTGTAGTCCTTTAATGATTCTAAGAAAACCTAAGTCGTTGATATTGAGATCCGGACTATTAGGTGGTTGATTAGCTAATTTAATGTAAAATTCACCATCTTATGCAACCCTTATAAAATCTTTGTCATTGTCACTTATATGAGGTCTAGCTTTATCTTGTTGGATGACTATTTGTTTGTTAAAGTTGGATGGCCATTTAGCTTTAATAGCCAGAATAATCTTTTCGATTAAACATTGTTTTATCATAATTTTGGTGATGCTTTCTATTGGTTTCACTTGTATGACACCCCTTGCTCTATTTTTACTTGCTCTCGCCGCCAGCTCCTCAATACTGAAAGGAAAGATTCCTATTTTTCCATCAAATATACAAACACCATCTCTATCAAACCTAGGCCTTGCAACCGCACTCATAAACATAAATTTTGTTATAAATCTCTTAGATTTAGAAGTTCTAGGCGGTTTCGGTTCACTTGTCAATAGGTAGTATTTTTGTGATATTCTTGTCATATAAAATCACTTCTCGTCTGTGTGAACCATACAATACATGTCTAAATATGTTGGGTTTGTATGGAGTCTTGAGCACTCAATATGGTTTAAAAGAAACCTCAACCTGGCTCCCATAATTTGAGATATTAAAAAGGTTTGAAGGCATTTGAATATGATTTAATTCCCCTCCCCTTGAATAAATCTATGGACAATGGATTTAGGTGCATTTAGTTGACAAGCAAATGTACGAATATTGGTTCGTAAGTGTAGATGAATTGAACTTACCTTTTGTAAGTAACAAAATTTACTCTTATTGCTACCTTTGTATTTTATCTTCACATCCGGATGATCACCATTTTTGATTGCTTGTAGCATACATTCCATATCTTCGAAAGGACCTTCCGGGTGACTTCATATTCAGAGGCAATTTGGTTGATCGTTGCTTTCTCAAGCTTGTCATTGTTATTTTTTAAAATTAACATTTGAACAATTTGATCCTTCTCTAAATTTTTTAATCTCTTTGGTTTTACAGGACCCGTAGTGGTGGCTGAAATTTCATTCAAATATGGAAATGATTTTTTTATTTAAATATGGAAGTATGAAGTTAGTTTCCATTTTTTTGTAGTCTAATGGATCAGTTTTTAGAGGATGTGATGAAGTATTTGTATAAAGTTATTCAACTTTTATTATGTTTGTTTGTAGCAATAAAAGGGAGGCAAATGTATACTCTGAATTTTAGTTTAGGTGGGTCATTTTCCCTCTTAAAGTTACAGTGTAATCTGCTTTTCTATATCTAAATAATATACTAAACTCTTTCTATTCATTATTTTATTCATTGCCTTGTCCTCTGTGTCCAGATGGCGTGTATACAAACCAGTAGAACCGAGGGAATAATAACTAAAAATGTTAAATTTTATAATAAAAATAATTTTATAAATCAATTTAAAAAAGTACAATTAAATAAATGATACTTTCGTATTAGAAATAATTTAGTTTAGAGTGTTTACCATATATAGTAATAAATAATGCACGTAAATTATCAAATACATAAATAATTTAGTTTATTTTTTAGATAGTTTATTGACGAAACATAAATTAATAAGCATATAAATGTTTTTTTTATATTTTTATAAAAAATAATTGAATTCGAGCCTAGTGGAGTGAAGTTCAAAAAATCTCGGCTCAACTCAAGTTTTTTATCGAGTTCGAAAAGGTGTTCGAACTTGAACCCAATAATAAGTTCGAGCGGGGTCGAGCCCTATTTTATCGAGTTGACTCAATTCGAACTACACCCCTAGTTTTAGATGAAACTAATTTCAAAATAATATTTTAAAAATATAGAGGCGCAATATTTTGTGGTTGTAGGTTCGCACATGAATTACTTTATTACTAAACTTAGGCCAGTCACAAGTTTGATTCTTAATATAAATATTTTTTTAAGTATTTTTTTTATATTTTTGTATAAGGGTACATTAGTAATTTATTAAATATGATTATAACATCTTGTTGAGTCATAATATAAGATGTTTATATATATATTGTATAATGGTACATTAGCAATATGCTAAATATAATTAAAATACCTAGTTGAGCTATATTCAAATTACACCCCTAATTCTAGATGAAACTAATTTCAAAATAATGTTTTAAAAAATATAGAGATGTTGTATTTTGCAGAAGTAGATAATGATTTTTAAATTAGTGACGAAATCCAATGTGTTGTAGTGGTTGTAGGTTCACGCATAAATCACTTTATTGCTAAACTTAAGATATGGAGTTTGATTCTTAACATAAACATTTTGTTAAGATTTTTTTATATGTTTTGCACAAGGGTACATTAGTGATTTACTAAATATGATTAAAATACTTTGTTGAGCCCTAATATAAATTTTTGTATAAGGGTATTATAATAACTCCAATTTTTGGAATTTTGTAATCCTTATGAATAATAACTTTTTGCTGATTTTGCTGATTGATAAAAATTATCAGACCACCCTATATAGGGGTTCTTTTATGGATATTATGAGATCATATCAGTACTTCATAATGTAAATGGGTGTATGTAAAGGTCGTCAGAATTCGAATTCGGAGACTTTGATTTTTTCCCGAAAATCCACCAGATACCGAAATAATTAAGTATAAAGTAACATGATTAAAATGATTTCAATTCAAGGATTATAAGAGAGGATCATTAAAGAAACATTAAATATTAAGAAAGGTTTAGGGAAACCCAAGTAATAAGATCTCAGATATGATCCCTCAAACGATTAACGTGAATGAGAGTTAAGCGAACCATAAAATAAATTAGAGACTAAGGATCAAGCTTATGCAAATAACAAGGAGATTAGTCAAATAATTAAGCATTAATCAAAGGGGTTAGTGGATTGTGACATCATCCAACCATAAGGTTTTGACAAGTGGCAAAAAGGTGACATATGAATGATGAGGTAAACAAGTTAGTAGATATTTTGTTTGGTTGATTTATGGCCAAGTAAATTAACCTTGATTAAGCCAAAGTTAAAATTAACCAAGGCTTAAATCACCAAAAATAACAAATCAAGAAAACAAGAAGCATTTATTCCCCCATTTCATCAAAAGCTCTCGGCTTCTTTCAAGAAACCAAGGAAGAAAATTTCAAAGCCAAGCCCCACTTCTTGTTATTTTGCTAGGTAATTATCTAAGCATCTTTATGATTATTTACATACTTCCTAGGAGTTTAAGCCTCTAATTCCATTCCAATATTTTATAAGAAATCATCAAACGAGATGATGAATAGTGTTTTCAAAGTTATAACTTTGTGTTCTTGATTTCATTTTGCAATATCAAGGTTCTTTGAGGCTCCCTAGCAACTTTCCACCCTCCAATCAAGGTATGAAACTTCAAACCCTTTAGTATTAATTTTGAATGTGGGATATTTGAGATGGTTTGGATGAATAAGTATTAATTTGTATGATAAGCATGATTTGAACTTTGTTTGATTAAGTAATTTAGTTGATTTTGGAGGTAGTATGATGTTGGATTGGTTTGGGATTCTTGAGCCCATTTTGGCTAAGATCAGTAGACTAGGTTTGGAACTTGAAGTTGTGGATGAATTTTAATTGGAATGGATTGATTTGGATCGGTAAATCTTGGAAATCACATAAACATAGCCATCGTAATGTCCATTTTCCTATGGACTGTTTGTGCTTAACTTTCAGAACAAAACACTCACTTTTAAAACTTCGCCACTGCCATGTGTAGCTAGACCATGTTGTAAGCTTCATTTTTATATGTGGTTCGCTTAAAGCTGATTTATGGTTTAGGAGAAACGACCGTTTTAAGTAATGGCGTTTCACGAATGAACCCTTACCCCTCGCGTAACTTTGAGACCATGTTTAAGGCCCTTAAAGACTAACCAGATCACGAAACAATTATGTAAAGTGTATTAGACAGTTGGTAAAGCCTCGCAAATGATTCGCCTTAAAATATTTAACGATAATTTTACAAAAATGATAGAGCCGAGGGTACGCGAGCGACTAATGTAAATCTTTAAGCGTAGAAGAGAATATTAGGGTATGAGTGTATAAAGTCCAGTTTTTTAAGTGACCGAGGATTAATTCCGGGTTTTGTGTTGTTTATAGGTTACCGGACTCATCCCAGACTAATTTCCACCCCAGATTGCTCAGGCAAGTTTTCTACCCGTATAACTGTTGTTGTGATGTTATATATATATGCATTATCTTGAGATGAGTGCATGATTTTTATTAGCTTGCGATATATTATTGCATGTATATATTGGGAAGCATGTCGATATGATATATATATATATATATATGCATGCATGTTTTGAAACCTTGATATTTCATTGCCAATTCAATTGCTTATAAACTGCATAATACATATGCTAGAGATAGACATTATTTGCGTATACCCTTAGTATAGGGGACCCAAAGTTGAACATTTTCTAAACTGAGAGACGATGTTCCCGAGTATATTATATATATATATATAGTTTCTATAAATATTAATCGAATATAGTTTTTAATAATAATCAAACATTATTTTCGATTATTTTAATAAAGATTTGACTTTCGTATAAGTATATCTTTTGCGAATTATAATTCATTTCAAGTATAAGTTTTAAAAATTTTTACTTCAATTATTTTCATAAAAGCTATTTCTTTATTGGAATATTATTTAAAGAATAATATTCAGATATCTTCTAATAGTTTGAAACTGATTTATTAATAATTTATCTTTACCTCAAACGTTTTCAAATCTTCAAAATAATTTTAAAAGTGAGAGTGGATCCCACTCGTTTTTAATTTAAATCTTTCCTTTTGTGGGGAAATTTAAATACTCGCTCAAAATCTAGGGGATCCGGCTCTGTAGTGTATTTTTGTCGCGATGAAGTTGCTGATTTGATAAATGAGTTTTTGATTACTTGCCCAACATTTTGGAAGTAAGTCCATCTAAATGCGTCAGCATAGGCGACATGGACCAGGATACGGTTTATCAAAGTGTAAGAGGCGGAGTGACAATCCATCTGAAGGAATATACGGATGAGCGGAAGCGTGAAATAACATTTCTTCCGTAAAAACCATATACCGCACATATAGAAAAATGTATAAAAGGGAAAAACTGAGGAATCGTAACCATACCTCGTGAATCGAAGCTTTATAAAATTGGAGTGCTAGCAGTTGCTCCTCTGTGTGTGAAGCACTCTACCGGTATCCACCAAGAACGATCCTCTTCGATGATCCTTTTTATAAAACTAAACTTTTGTAAAAATGGAGTTTTGGGAGAGAGAGAGAGAAGAAGAAGATGGAGGCTAGGGTTTTTTACAAAACCAAAATTGTGTGTGTATTTTAAAGAGCCATCCATCTCATTCTATTTATAGGGCTCTCCTAGGATTTTATAATATATCTTTATATATATTAACCCCCACATTTTATCTTCATAAAATGCTTTAATAATAATTAAAAATATTTTAATCATTATTTTTTTCTTAACTATTTAGAAAATAATTCTCTCTCTCATTATTTCATCAAAGAAAATATTCTTTTATGGTGTGACCCTGTAGGTTCAATATTATGCCGGTAGTAGAAATAAATAATAATAAACTTTTATTAATTATTTACATGAATACTAAAATTCACTAAATATAATTAACTGATTAATTATATTTATTCTACATCGTGAGTGATGCTTCTCAACATATCGCGACTATCCGGATAATATGAATTCACTGCTTAGAATACCAAGAACCTATTCAGTGAATAGTTACCGTACAATTAACTCCTTCTACCCTCCAATGTCCTGATTAAATACAAGGCATGGATCTTGTGTCAAGCCTATCTAATTTAATCATTTGCTTTCCCATTCACTATGCTCAGTTCTATGTAAATTAGAAACTCCTTTCTAATTTCATTCACTCTGGCCAGAGATTCCTGAACTAGCATAAGTGGATCAGCTATGAACATTCTCTTCCTTCACTGGAAGGGGTAGATCCTTTATTGATCATACACTATCTTCGTGTACAAATTCCTATACCCAGTAGAGCCCTAATAATTGTCCCTGGAGACTAAGAACTAAACCAAAACATAGTTCAGTGTACACAAGATGACTATGATGACCTCAAGTCTAAGGATACTTGTACAACTATCACTATATGAACAACTGCTGACACGTGAGTGAACTCCATCAGTTGTTCAGCTGTGCGACTCATGTTCAGTGAACTTATTCTATAATAAGCACCTACATACTAGCTATAGTGTCACCACACAAATATCTATGAGAACAGACATCCTTCATAATGAAGCAAGCATAGTATGTACCGATCTTTGCGGATTATTAATTACCAGTTAGTAATCCTATGACCAGGAACTATTTAATTTTAGAGTTATCATCTTTTAGGTCTCACTATTATGATCTCATCATAATCCATAAAAAAACTTTACTCTAAACTATGGTATATCTTATTTAAACACTTAAATAGATAGAGCCCGTAATAAAAACAAAATAAGTCTTTTATTAATATCAATGAAATCAAAAAGATTACATAAAAAGTTATTCCTAAATCCTCATACATGATTGGACTTAGGACATATCTCTTTCAATCTCCCACTTGTACTAAAACCAATCACTTTGGTATCTAATACCCATCCTGTCTTTATGACGATCAAAGTGACTCTGAGAAAGTGGCTTTGTGAGTGGGTCTGCTACGTTGTTATGTGTGTCAACTCTCTCGATCTTGACATCTCCTCTTTCAACGATTTCCCTAATAAAATGAAAGCGTCGCAAAACATGTTTGGAATTTTTATGAGACCTAGGTTCCTTGGCTTGTGCTATTGCTGCGTTGTTATCACAATACAACGCAATAGGCTCCTCAATGCTAGGAACAACTCCCAACTCAGAAACAAATTTCCTCATCCAAATGGCTTCTTTTGCAGCCTCACTTGCAGCTATATATTCTGCTTCCGCTGTGGAGTAAGCCGTTGTCGACTGTTTGGAACTCTTCCAACTTATCGCACCACCATTTAGAGTAAACACGTACCCTGACATGGATTTGCTATCACTCTCTGATTGAAAACTAGAGTCAGTATAACCCTCTATTTTCAGATCAGATTCACCGCCAAAAACAAGAAAAATGTCCTGAGTCCTTCGCAAGTACTTAAGGATGTTTTTCACTGCTTTCCAGTGGTCTTCACCTGGATTGGACTGATATCTGCTCGTCACACTTATTGAATAAGCAACATCAGGCCTTGTACACAACATCGCGTACATGATAGATCCTATTGCTGAAGCATAAGGAATCTTACTCATACGCTCTCTTTCCTCAGGTGTCTTAGGAGACATTTTTTCGAAAAGGGACACTCCATGGCTCATCGGTATGAGACCTCTTTTGGAGTTTTCCATGCTTAACCTTTTAAGCACTTTCTGGATGTATGTACCCTGGGTAAGACCTATCATTCTTCTAGATCTATCTCTATAGATCTTCATACCGAGAATGTAGGATGCTTCTCCCAAGTCCTTCATAGTGAAGTTCTTCGATAGCCACACTTTGACTGATTGCAGTATCGGTATATCATTTCCTATAAGAAGTATGTCATCCACATACAATACAAGAAATGTTACCGCGCTCACACTAACCTTCTTGTAGACACATGGTTCATCTATGTTTTTGATAAAACCAAACTCTTTGATTGTCTCATCAAAACGGATGTTCCATCTACGAGAAGCTTGCTTTAAACCATATATGGTTCGCAGCAGCTTACACACTAGGTGTTCATTTCCTTTAGAAAGAAAACCCTCTGGCTGTGTCATATACACTTCCTCTTCAAGTTTCCCATTGAGGAAGGCCGTTTTCACGTCCATTTGCCAGATCTCATAGTCGTAGTAAGCAGCAATCGCAAGCAAAATCCGAATTGATTTTAACAGGGCTACAGGCGAAAAAGTTTCATCAAAGTCAATCCCTTGTCTTTGTTTGAATACTTTTGCCACGAGCCTGGCCTTATTGGTCTCTACCTGGCCATCTGCTCCAATCTTTCTCTTATATACCCACTTGCACCCAATAGGCTTAACACCTTCAGGCGCTTCAACCAGAGTCCATACTTGGTTGGTATACATAGATTCCATTTCGGATTTCATGGCACTTTGCCATTTCTCTGAGTCAACACTACTCATAGCCTCATTATAGGTCTTAGGGTCATCTTCATCAATGATTGACAACTCATTGTCATTCTCAATGACAAGGCCATAATATCTCTCAGGTTGGCGAGACACTCTCTCTGACCTACGAATGGGCTGTTCCACAGAAGGTTGTTCAGTCTGAACAGGTGTTTCCACTTGAACCGTAGTAGTTTGTGCTTCTTGAACTTCATCAAGTTCAATTTTGCTCCCACTGTTTCCTTCAAGGATAAACTCCTTTTCCAAGAAGGTAGCATGTCTGGAGACAAACACCCGATGATCGGTGTAAAAGTAATACCCTAAAGTCTCTTTAGGATATCCCACAAAACTACATTTTACGGATCGAGATTCCAGCTTATCTGGGTCAACTTTCTTGACATAAGCTGGACATCCCCAAATCTTAACGTGTTTAAGACTCGGTTTCCTTTCTTTCCATATCTCATATAGAGTTTGAGGAACAGATTTGGAAGGCACCTTATTCAGTAAATATGCTGAGGTTTCCAATGCGTAACCCCATAGGAATACTGGAAGATTCGCATAGCTCATAATGGACCGAACCATGTCTAATAGAGTTCAATTTCTCCTTTCAGATACCCCATTCAACTGTGGAGTATATGGAGGAGTCCATTGGGAGACTATACCATTTTCTTTGAGATAATCTAGAAACTCTCCATTCAAGTATTCACCACCTCGATCTGATCGAAGAGTTATAATACTGTGTTTGGTTTGTTTCTCCACTTCATACTTATACTCCTTGAACTTTTCAAAGGCTTCAGACTTGTGTTTCATCAAATACACATATCCGAATCTAGATCTATCATCTATGAAAGTAATGAAGTACGAAAATCCACCCATGGCTTCCGTAGACATTGGTCCACATACATCTATGTGTACCAATCCTAGCAAATCTGCAGCCCTCTCTCCATGTCCACTAAATGGAGATTTGGTCATTTTACCCAATAGACAAGACTCACATGTAGGATATGATTAAAAATCAAAGGGGTCTAGTAACCCTTCCTTATGCAATGTCCGAAGTCTATTTTCACTAATATGACCTAGCCTACAGTGCCATAAATAGGTCAGATTTTCATCATCTCGTTTTCTTTTATTAGTTTGTTCAATCTGAAGTAAATCATACTCTACGTCACATACATACAGACCATTATTTAAAATTCCACGTCCATAAAGAATATTATCTCTAAGGATAGAACATTCATTATTCTTAATAATAAATGAAAAAACATCCAAATCCAACATAGGGATAGAAACAATATTCCTTATAATAGAGGGAATGTAATAACAATTATTCAAAATAATAGTCTTGCCCGTAGGCATATGTAAACTAAATGATCCTACAGATATGGCCGCAACCCTTGCTCCATTGCCCATACGTAGAATCACCTCATCTTTTTCAAGATTCCTACTTCCCTTTAGTCCTTGCAACGAATTGCAAATATGAGAACCACAGGCGGTATCTAATACCCAAGTAGAAATTTGACCTAGTGACATATTAACTTCGATCATGAACATGCCTGAATCAGAAGCGGTAGTCTTACTACCCTTCCTCTTCTTCAATTCTGCAAGGTAAACCTTGCAGTTTCTCTTCCAGTTCCCTAACTTGTTACAATGAAAACATACAGCTAAATTAGGATCAGTCAACTTGTGAGCATCTAGTATGCTCCTGAGTGATAGTGCAGAAGACATAATATAGTAAATCTGTAAATGATAAACACATAACAACACTTAGAAAATATTCAATTTCATTTCAAAACATTATATGAATCGGGTCTTTATTCATAAGTGGCTCCCACTAGTTCATCTAATTTATTCAACCCCCTACGTGAAAAATTAAGCATTCATAATGCTAGTGGAAATAGGGATCCTACATTCCATCACACAACCTCGGCTGTGGCACGAACCGCCATGTAATGTTCAATAGACAGACAACTCTTGTCAATTACATCTTATGTTATTCCCTAATCAAACTTTAGCCTCTTGAATACTTGAGTCACGGCTGTGGCACGACAAACTCAATATTCTAAGTCAAGTCTAACCCAACATTCCGTATAATTGAATCAGTCTCCAACGACCCACGGCTGTGGCACGTACCGACCTTTAGATTCTAATTCAATGTACACATCTCTATGTAATAGACAAGTATTTCTTATTTCGAAATCAAAGCCCTCGGCTGTAGCACGAACCGACAATCACTACACCATAGATGGCCTATCGCAATGGTTTGATCATGCGTGTTACAAAATTATGTTACCTTAGGTATGCTCATCTTAGCCTACCGCAACGTAGTATTTTTGATGTTACCATAACCTTTGTAACATGTTACTATAGCTTCAAAGTGTTACATATGGTAACATATGGAAACTTATGTTACAATAGGGTGTTAATGGATAAAAAAGTAAAATTTTACAAATAATTAAATATATACAATTATTTGACTTGAAAATTAATCAATTTTGATAATATAATCAAGCAATAATTTTAATATTAGTAAAGATTGATAAAATATTTTTTTATTAATTTTGTAACCTGTATTAATTAATAACTGATAATTTTTTATTAATAAAAAATTTGAGCACTATTTAAACTTAAAAATTTATTAAAAAATAAAAAAAATGAAAATTAGCGGCAGATTTTTGGGCTCTCGGCTCTCATTGGGCTTTCAATTAGGCGGGCTCTCATATTTTTTGGAGAAGCGGCAAAGAAATTTCAGATTCAATTGCAAAACATCTGTCCCTCTCTCACACATCTCTCTCTCAGTCTCTCTGAGATTTCAATTAAACTAGATTAGCTTAATTGGAGCTAGGGTTTTGTATTGGTAATGTCTCACAGATTCGAGTTAGGGTTTTTAATTGGAATGGGGGGTTGTAACTGAAATTGGGGGTCAAAGCAGCTTGTGGTTCTAGTTTAAGGTAATATCTATCTCTCTCTGATTTTGTGTGTATATGTATATACTACCCGTCTCCCTCTCTCTCCCTCTCTCTCTGATTTTGTGTGTATGTTATGGTTTTGGTTTATTTTGTACAAAGTCAGGACAGCTTTTGAAAGGCCATTGTTAAATGGTGTTGCTTATGCACAAAGGGTTGTGAATTCAGGAAGGGATGAATTCGAGAAGCAACATGGGTGGACAACAAAGACAATGAAAAGAGAGCCCCTATGATATTCTCTCAAGCAACATTCTCATATATTGAATCGCTTGATATGATGTCAGGAGAGGTAATTTACTCACTTTCAGTATGCACGAGTTTGATTACCATAGATTAGAAAAAAAAATCTTTGATTACCACTTGCTTTTTGGGTTAAATTTTTGTATTAAACACTGGCAATGTTTTTCCAAGATTAGATAATAAAAAGGGCGGTTAATCTTGGAATCTGTATGTTCTCCAATTAACGTAGGAGGACCGCTAAAACATATTGAGGGCTAGGTCTACTGGGAAAGCAGTTCTTATAAGGCCATTGCAATTGTTGGGTTCTGATCATCTTGTGGTTGTATTGACATTTCCTGTATATAAACTTAAGCTTGACCCAAATCCTTCTGTGGAACAAAAAATTATATAATACTCAATTTGATTCACATAACTATCTAGCTAGCTATATCAAAACTTCTTGTAAGTCAATTAATAACAATTAGTGACAACCTGCAAGTCAATCTCAGTACATATTTATGTATTATGATACATGCATACTGACCCCGTTTAAACAGTTAAAATAACACTAAAAATAAAATTATTATTTTGTTTTTACCTATTCTATGTTGTTGTTGTACTGTCTAGCAGTAGTTAATACATATACCTCAATTTTTAAACACTAGTTGCAGAAATTAAAAATAAATAAAGACAGGAAAATTGAAATCGTAGGTAGAAATAGAAACTAATAATTAGTGATTCACCTGCAGAAAGAAACCATTTGAAGACTTGATCTTAACACGATTGGCATTATCAGAATTTCTGACAATCTGGAAAGTGTGGGATTCACCGGGTACAATTGTAGTAGCCAATACTATATTGTTTGCATCCTTGTCTACGCTAATGAATTACTTGTTGAACACCCTCAGCTGATAAGTAGTCTCAGTTACCCTCCATGCCTGTTGGTAATAAGCAATATATTTGAATAAGTATGTTGAACTAGAATTTAACAACCAAATTGTGTGTAAAATGACATTAAATATTTCCCAACTGTCACGGATTTAAATTGAAGACCAGCTCTATCCTATACATCAACAACAAATGGTTCCATTTACAAACTCGTTATAAAATTGATTACTGAGTATTAGTAATGTGTGTGTGCAGACAGTACTAACCAAGAAATCTCTGTTGACAATACCATCAAACAAAGAAGGCTTAATCCGGCTTTCTGTAACGAGCCAACCACCGAGATTTACGGCTTTAACCCGGAAACTTGGATCAGTCCTACCATATGTATCATAAATCAAACAACAACAAATGATAAGGATGTAAACTACTTTTCTTGTTGACATTATAAATGCCATTTGTAGTTACAACTCTGTTTTCATATGCCAGCAACTGAGAGGGACTATAAATACAAGCACACGAACCTAATGAACGTATATCATATATGAGAATGGCAGAACTGTAGATAGATATAACTATGCACTAGTTCGTGAAAACAGAGGACTAGAGTTATAACTAGCTAATTTTCTTTGTATATTCCTGATGGTTTTACATTGTCATATATTGTACTGCTATAACAATGTTGTTTCCTTACTGGAGGATACTTGTATGGACGACATTATGAATTTTTAAGAATGATGTTTTGGTTTTTGAAGCGGGGAAGTTGGTTGATAATCAAATTAAGGGGATGGGAGACTCGTGTCTTACTGATGGGAAGGAAGCAGGAATGGATCTTTCGAAAGGAATGTATGATGCTGGGGATCATATGAAGTTTGGATATACGATAAGATAATTAATTTTGTGTTAATTTGTGTTACTTAGTTTTCGTTGCAAATTCTGTTATATTTTCGTTAAATGGCTTGATCAATGAGTTTGACTGTCCCAAGATGACTTTGTTGTTTTAGCTTTGGTTTTGATTATATGATCTGCTTAGATATAAATGTACAGGTGATCTGCTTAGATATAAATGTACAGCTGGGAGCTGCTATTATGAGGCCTGATGACCCTGTTTTAGCTGTGATGACTTGGCAGATCAGGTTGCTGCGATTCTTGATTTTTTTGGGTATGCAAATATTTTTTGGAACACTTCAATGCAAAATACTCCTGTGTATTTTATTTGTAATATAATCTAATAAACAGGTGTATGTAATGTTAATGTGTTGTAAAAAAAGTTTTCTTTGTATCCTGGATTTTTCTTTCAGTCTCATATATCTAGTCTTTAATTGATTCTAGTGCACTCTTTTACTTAGGATTTACATTCATTGATTTGTTTCTTGCAGTGGCTAAACAGGATGCTACTTTATCCTCTGAATCTGGAAATAATGATGAGGAGGAACAGATCAGAATAGCTTGTGCCTTGCTAAACTATTGTCAAACTGATTGTCAAATTTTAGTTGATATCGTCCTAGATTATAGACTATGTACCTGTTTTTTGGATTATGTGGAGTTGATGGTGATTGTGTGAAAACTGAAGTAGTATTTGGAGGGGGTTTGTACCGATTTGAAGTTTGGTGGTTTGAATTGTTTATTTTATTGACTTGTATGAAAACAGGTTTATGGCATGCTCAATTTACAAACAAATCATGTCAATTTTTTTTGAGAAATATGTTAGATTAGGTACTTCAATATTACAAACAAATTAGTATAATATAATATAAATTATTAAAAAGCAGTTACAGTAGGGAAAAAATTGTTATAATGATTTGGTTACCCACATGTGGGGCCCACAGTGGCCTTACATATGGGGCCCATTTTTTTTGCAAATTCTAAGTGCAGAGGTAACATGTATAGTGTGATACTATAGACATACATTGATGTTACCTTTGAAGCCTATTGTAACACAAAATTCAAGGTTGCAGCAGGGCAATAGGAATGTTACCTTTGGGTCAAAGGTAACTCGAAAAAAAGCAACTTAATTTTTATGTTACCTTAGGGCTTTTTTTGGCTGTGGTAACATTTTTTTGGGCCTGTTGTAACATTTTCGTGTTGTTGCTATAGGCCATTTATGGTGTAGTGAATGATTTAAAAATAAGAACTACTTTCTATCATGTTGGAAGGCTATGACCGACACAAGCCCGTTGTATCATTGGCTAATTACTACTTGATATTATTTAATTTTAGAGGGATTATATTACGTTACAATCATAATCATATTATAAAGAGATTCTTCCTTTTAAGTTAAATATTTCAAATCAATAATCGATAATCAGATGATTCCCAGATCGGGTGGAGCATTGTCAAGAGTCGTCACTTAATAACCCTTTCTTACAGATAGAAATCTGTTGTTGACAGAATCATCCTTTCTCTCAAAATTGAAAATTCATATTTAATTACGTGTTTCATAAACACAAGAATCTCATGATTGTATTCATAATATTATTGTCAAGGCAAGAAACGATTCCTATTCTAGATTTTCTAGAGCACGCCTTATATTGATTTAAGTTCACCTAAATCTATCATCGCATGGTAAACACAGACATATATCTCATATATAAAAATAAATAAACAAGTAAGCATGCAAGTAATATCATGTCACACATTGATATAATGATGTATGGATTTATTATAGCATTTAAAAGCAATTAAAACAATTAAAACATGCTTTAAAACACTTTTGGGAATATAAACAGTTCAAAACTTTTATATAAAAAAATATTTAACCACTCCATTAGATCCGTCTCGGAAAAACGAATCCAACGATATATTGCACGCCCAAAACGGAGTTACGAAACTCCCAAAAAATCAAATTTAATGTGGACATACGGGCTGTAACGCATGCACGTAATGCGTTACAACACTGTTGAGCCATTTACGCATGTAACGCATTCCGTAAATGCGCAACTGTGTGTAACACATTCACGGAATGCGCAACACACCCCTTCCCCACGTGCAGCGCACGCGCCTGCACAGCCGCATCAGGTTTTTTTTTTCTTCCCTGCCGTTGCCTGTTTGTCTTTCTGCTGTTACAATTAGGAGATGTAACCCCCTTTCCCTTTACTCCCTTATTAATAACTCTTTATTAATATTATTATTATTTTAATTTTATTATTAATAAATTAATTAACAGTTAATTAATAAATTAATAAAAATCAAAATAATATGATTTCTTAAATCAGGGAGTAGCAGAAAAATACCAAATCAGCAATGGGTCCTTGTGCAAATTTTAATCATAATTATTCACATGCATAATTATTTTATGAATTTTAATTAAAACAATTTTAAAAAATTCATAACAAATAATCTACACATCACAAAATTATGAAAAAAATATCTAGATGATCTACAACACTTAGAGAACCCAGATCAGTAGTCAAAATCTCATGCAAAAATTATTTCGAATTAATTCATAATTAAATCCAAATAAACTTGCAAAAATCATAATAAATCCATGCATGCATTAAAAAATCTGAATTTTTTTATATGAATCTCTATATGCAGAACCTAGCTCTGATGCCAATGAAGGAATATACGGATGAGCGGAAGCGTGAAATAACATTTCTTCCGTAAAAACCATATACCGCACATATAGAAAAACGTATAAAAGGGAAAAACTGAGGAATCGTAACCATACCTCGTGAATCAAAGCTTTATAAAATTGGAGTGCTAGCAGTTGCTCCTCAATGTGTGAAGCACTCTACCGGTATCCACCAAGAACGATCCTCTTCGATGATCCTTTTTATAAAACTAAACTTTTATAAAAATGGAGTTTTGGGAGAGAGAGAGAGAAGAAGAAGATGGAGGCTAGGGTTTTTTACAAAACCAAAATTGTGTGTGTATTTTAAAGAGCCATCCATCTAATTCTATTTATAGGGCTCTCCTAGGATTTTATAATATATCTTTATATATATTAACCCCCATATTTTATCTTCATAAAATGCTTTAATAATAATTAAAACTATTTTAATCATTATTTTTTTTCTTAACTATTTAGAAAATAATTCTCTCTCTCATTATTTCATCAAAGAAAATATTCTTTTATGGTGTGGCCCTGTAGGTTCAATATTATGCCGGTAGTAGAAATAAATAATAATAAACTTTTATTAATTATTTACATGAATACTAAAATTCACTAAATATAATTAACTGATTAATTATATTTATTCTACATCGTGAGTGATGCTTCTCAACATATCGCGACTATCCGGATAATATGAATTCACTGCTTAGAATGCCAAAAACCTATTCAGTGAATAGTTACCGTACAATTAACTCCTTCTACCCTCCAATGTCCTGATTAAATACAAGGCATGGATCTTGTGTCAAGCCTATCTAATTTAATCATTTGCTTTCCCATTCACTATGCTCAGTTCTATGTAAATTAGAAACTCCTTTCTAATTTCATTCACTCTGGCCAGAGATTCCTGAACTAGCATAAGTGGATCAGCTATAAACATTCTCTTCCTTCACTGGAAGGGATAGATTCTTTATTGATCATACACTATCTTCATGTACAAATTCCAATACCCAGTAGAGCCCTAATAATTGTCCCTGGAGACTAAGAACTAAACCAAAGCATAGTTCAGTGTACACAAGATGACTAGGATGACCTCAAGTCTAAGGATACTTGTACAACTATCACTATATGAACAACTGCTGACACGTGAGTGAACTCCATCAGTTGTTTAGCTGTGCGAGTCATGTTCAGTGAACTTATTCTATAATAAGCACCTACATACTAGCTATAGTGTCACCACACAAATATCTATGAGAACAAACATCCTTCATAATGAAGCAAGCATAGTATGTACCGATCTTTGCGGATTATTAATTACCAGTTAGTAATCCTATGACCAGGAACTATTTAAGTTTAGAGTTATCATCTTTTAGGTCTCACTATTATGATCTCATCATAATCCATAAAAAAACTTTACTCTAAACTATGGTATATCTTATTTAAACACTTAAATAGATAGAGCCCGTAATAAAAACAAAACAAGTCTTTTATTAATATCAATGAAATTAAAACAGATTACATAAAAAGTTATTCCTAAATCCTCATACATGATTGGACTTAGGACATATCTCTTTAACCATCGACGCGTAAGAGGCCGGGTGATGGTCCAGCATAAGGTCCTCATGCGGCTAGGGTGATGACTGACGAGGAATTCATCCATCTAATAGAGAGAAGTGACTTGATTTATATCTTTTCCTGATCAACAATGTATCGGGTTTATGTCAAAGTTTTCCTCCTTTCAAAATTATTGGATATTACAACTCTATTTATACTTTTCATAACAGAGGTTTTCAAGGAATGTATGATATATATATATATACACTTATATATAGATATGGTCATAATAAAGTATCTCATAACTTCATTTCTTTCAAGTGATACTTCAAAGACTGATTCAATACAAGTTTTATCTTATAGCTTCACCTATGTGATGAGCTTTCGATCTAATCATACTTTAAACAATAGTAGTTCAAGTAGTTTTTCTAAAATGATATATAAGTATTTTGAAGTATCTTGTAAATTCACCATTTAACTTATATTTAGTAAATGATTATCCTATGCACAACAAAGATTTTCAGAAAAATTATCGATAAAGATACTTTGCATTATTAATCATAGTATACTTGTTATTTTGGTGAGCTATTTTGCTCACCCTTCCTTCATTTCTTCATCACACAATAACGGTTAGGAAGGATGGCCAGACTCAAGGAGAACCAGTGCAAGAGCATGGGAAGCATTCCACATCTACCTGTTGATATCTTAGCCACCATTGTTATAGAGGTAGATCTATCTGTAGTTTAGCCGTTCAGCTTTTGGGAATCAAATAATGTATAATTATAACTTGTGCTGGATAATGACAAAGAACTGTAAACCTATTATGTAATTATTTTGGGTTTGTAATAACATTCAAATTGTGGATTCAATGACTGTTACTTATTTCGATTTCATCTCTAAGACTATAACATGTTGTGGAGTGTGTATTATTGTGGGGTCACATTATGCAGTTATTTATTTTTTAATTTAAGTTAAGTGATATTAATGGAAAGAAAGACCGTGACAACCCGAATTCCCGATCCCGGATCTGGGGGTGTTGTAGAAATGGTATCAGAGCTAAGAGTTATAAACCTCATAGATGATGCGAGGATATAATAATAAATTTACAAAAATAATAAGAACTCTTGCCATGTTCATAGACGGGCTACTTAAAGTAGCGCTGACAGTTAAAACCCTTACGGGAACTCTTAGAAGTATCATGATAGTAACTTAGCTCGCTTAGTGTGTAGGAGCACGAGGTCGAGGATCCAGAGATGTATGAGCAGGAGCACGATGACGCATTGCTACGTGCTGAAGATCGGGTTGAGCCTGATAAGGAGTTGCGGAGGAGAAAGACCCCTCAGAGGATACTGAGCCCCTTGTTTATGAGGAGACTGATGATGAGGATCCCATGTAGGACACTGAGCCACTTGTTGATGTGGATAATGAGGAGAACCCCTTGGAGGAGACCGAGCCAGTTGTTATCGAGATTTTTGATGATGAGGACCCCAAGGAGGTCCCAGATGCTGAGGATGTTGAGGCCCTTGCTGAGGAGCCGGTTGATGCTATTTTAGAGTACACTGGTCCCCACCTACCCCCACTCCCTCTGGTTAGAGCCCCTACCCCTCCACCACTACCTTTGATTCCTTATGATGATGGCTCCGAGACTCTTACTCCAGCGCCGATGCAGACTGAGGATGGACCCCTAGCAGATCCAGATTCCCCACCCCTCGACCCTACTCATAAGCAGTCCTTGTTGGTTCATTGATTTATTCAGGACAGGTTGAGTTCACGGTTGGCCGTTGATGAGGCCAGGTTAGATGAGACTAGGAGGGAGCTAGAGGCAGAGAGACCTTAGAGGCGTGCACCTATCCCGAGGCGGGAGCTGTCATTCCGTGATCTGCGAGGAGTGAGTCGACCAAGATCGATCTTATGGCTCGCGCAAGAATCTAAGGACTTCATGGAAACATACATGACAGGATATCCAGGAGACAGACTAACTACATTGTCCGTCGTGCGATGGAGAGAGTGTAGGATTTGACCCGCTCTCGTGTTTGATTCAGGATCAGTGATGTAGTAGTCTAGTCATCTAGTTGCTAAAGGCCATAGTAAAGTGTCAATTTTCCGGGATATTTAAGTTGTATATAGTTATCCTTTTCTCTAACTAGACAGATAGACTTATGTATTTCACTTTTGGGCAGATGACTGTAGCACTGTTGTACTTTTGACCAGATCGGACTATGTATTTATCGCAGTAGGTATATATTTGTTTCCTTTCAGTCCAGTTTAGTTCTTGGTGACATGATCACTATTTTATCCTTATTACTTTCTGCTCTTCTTGCTACTAAAACTATCATATTTATATAGAACTATGAGATACGTTATTCATATTATATCGACTGTGCGTGGTACAATCTTATATGTATGATTGTGACTTAACATTAAATTTTCCTAAATTTATCAGTATTATGTCGTCAAGAAGAATTGAAACTAGGGCAAACCCTGGGTTCGAGGACCAGCCGAGCCATAACCAAGATGGGAGAAACCAAAAACACGGTGAAGAGGAAGACGAGGATTATGTTGAACATGATGACTCCCAGTATGGAGCAGAGGAGGAAACATTTGATGTTGGAGGATTTTAAATAGAGGCTGAAAAAGGAGAAGCTGAGGTTGAGCAACGGGTAGCGAACCCAGGCATGGATCCCATGGAGTAGTTCATGCAACTACTAAGGCAAAACCTGGAACGTCAACCGAACCAACTGCCTCAAGGAAACAACAATACTTTGGCAAAAATATTTCAGGGCTTTTAAGTCTCTTAGGCCCCCTGAGTTCCACGGATCTGCTCACCTGGTTGAGGCAAGATCATGGCTAAATGAAATGGAGAAATCCTTTAAGATTCAGAGTATTGATGAGGCACATAAGACTGTATTTTCTACTTACCTTCTAAAGGGAGAGGCCAACTAATGGTGGGAGGCCAAGAAAAATATGGAGACAGATGCTATCATAACTTAAGAGAGGTTCAATCAATTATTTCTGGAGAAGTATTTCCCGAGGTTTATGGAGAACCAGATGAAGCTCAAGTTCTTAGAGCTAAAGCAGAATAACTTATCTATAGCAGAGTATGAGGCTAAATTTACCGAGTTGTCAAGGTTTGTGCCGGAGTTTATAAACACCGAGGAAAAAACGCTAGGAGGTTTCAACAGGGGTTGAAGCAGTGGATACAGAATAGGGTGGCAATCCTTGAGCTTACGGACTATGTCACTCTGGTGCAAAAGGCAACAATTGCAGAAGCCGGAAGTGAACAGATGCACAAGGAAAGAGAGAATAAAGGAATAAAAAGAAAGAGCATAAGTGTGGGCGGAGGTTCCGCATGAGGGAACTTTCCAAGTAGTTTTTACCGAGGAGCAGTGTCCTTACCAGGAAGGAATGCTGGGTTTAGGCGACCCATGAGTGTGAATGTGACCCAGAGCGGCCAGAAATCAGGAATGTCCTAATCCAACCAATCCCGACCCCCATTACCAACATGTAACACTTGTGGAAGGATGCATTCCAGGGAGTGTAAATGGAATCCAATAACCTACTTTAAGTGTGATCGAGAGGGTCACAATTCTAACAAGTGTACTTCGCAAATCCCCAGTGTTAGCCCGGCCACCACTTGTTATCAGTGTAGAATCCAGGGCTACATGAAGTGGGATTGCCCAATGAACAAACCAGCGGCTTCAGGAGCAAGCAGGTCTACCTCCAATAAGCCTTCTACTATGAGGACTTTTAACATGACAGTTCACGATGCTATGATAGACTCAGATGTGATAGCAGGTACCCTTTCTCTAAATTCAATCAGTGCAAATATTTTATTTGATTCGGGAGTGACTAAATATTTTATATTGAGGGACTTTGCACATAAATTAAGACTTAAAGCTAAACCGTTGAAAGAATCTTAACAAATAGAAATAGCCAACCATGAGGTTATCCCTCTTAACCAGATTCACCCTGCCTGCAAGTTACGCATAGGTGAACAATCTTTCAGCGTTGATCTGATTCCTTTTAAATTAGGGGAATTCTATGTAATTTTGGGAATGGACTGGTTATCTAACAATGATGCTCAGATAGACTGTAAAGGGAAGAAAGTTAAGTTAAATATCTCAAGGAAGAAAGAAGTCATATTCAGAGGAAAGAAACAGACGCATAATTTTTTTACCATGGCCCAGGCCAAGAAGATGATACGAAAAGGAATTGAGGCTTACTTAGCCTACGTGGTGGACACCCAGAGAGAGGTGCCTAACTTGCAGGATATCCTGGTAGTCAACGAGTTTGAAGACGTATTCCCATAAGATCTTCCAGGACTACCACATGATAGAATAATTGAATTTGCTATTGAGTTGGCCCCAGGGACGACGCCAGTTTCTAAGGCACCATATCGGTTAGCCCCGTTAGAAATGAAGGAATTAGCTACACAATTACAAGAACTATTGGAGAAAGGTATGATAAGACCAAGTATGTCTACTTGGGGAGCACCTGTATTGTTTGTTAAGAAGAAAAATGGGAGCATGAAACTGTGAATTGACTACCGAGAGTTGAACAAGCTAACCATAAAGAATAGATACCCGTTACCCTTGTTAGGTCACACACACACTGTAGAAGGGGGTTGAATACAGTGTTTAGCACAATCAAATCGAATATAAAAACTTAAGTAACAGAAAATAGATTTTATTCAACACAATAAACTCTGTTACAATATGGAACTGTCCTCTCTCAGTGATGAACAAATTATCACGAGAGCTGCTAGAGTTACAAAGAATAATAACTTCGATAATCGTAACACTTATAGTGTAAACTCTATACCTGTGTTTATATACTACACAGTTACAAGATAATCTTCTAATTGATATGGAATATAATTCTGCTTCCTAAAATATATCAACTAGTTATCTTTTCTTCCAAGTATTCTATTCTTCATAGAATTCCTTCTTCATGCACAATTCTTTCTGTCTTAGTCTCGATCTTCTTTCCTTTCAATCAGCCGCCTGCCTTATCTGAAAGTCATCTTAAGTCCTGATATTATCTCCTGATAAATATCTTCTGAACCTTA
Organism: Apium graveolens; assembly: GCF_009905375.1. Lineage (NCBI taxonomy): Eukaryota > Viridiplantae > Streptophyta > Magnoliopsida > Apiales > Apiaceae > Apium > Apium graveolens. The sequence continues at coordinate 93,053,229 of NC_133652.1, forward strand.
ACATCTAATAACTTAAGTTCTGATATCTTAAGTTCTGTCTTCAGTATAAGTGCTGTTATCCAGTTAAGTACTGATTTGTCCTGTTATGTAAGATCTGAAAACTAAACACAAATTATATTACACATGACATTATCAAATATATCTAAAAATCTCCCCCAACTTGTAAATTAGCATAATATACAAGTTCAACAGATATTTGATGATGTCAAAAACATTAAGTACAAATGCATGAGAATTTGACTAGATAACTACAACTTATAGTCCTTTCAGCTTTACCATCTTTAACTTTTGATAACCGCTTCAGTCTGTATAAACTTCAGAATTTAAGTAGTTGTAGATCTTTGACTTGGCTTCAACTTTTAATTTCTTCTGATCTCTTTGATATCAGGAGTTATTGTGAGATAGTTCTTCAACAAACATCTCTGCATATTCAAGTTCATTGACCATCCTCCTTTTAGCATTTATCAATTCAACTGTATCTTCTCCAGTTTCAAAAATAGCTGCTCTGAGATCATTTATCTTAGCTTTTCTTATCTCCTGATCTAGTCTAATCAGATATGCCTTGTCAGACTCTAGATTGAATTCCACAGCCTTATAACCCAGAAATGTAGTTATAATCCTAGCAGAGTTAGGCTTCATATCGACAATATCACCCTTGTGATCTCTGTACTTGGGACAGTATGTGCTATCAGACTTTACAGAATAAAGCTTATTCTGTCTTTGAATTTGAGACTTTAAATATCCTGCAGCACTATCTGTTAATCTGTCTTTCACTTGAAGTAGGAATATAACATGTTCCAGTTCTTCAAAATACTTCAGTGGTATAGCATTTTTCTTAATCTGGTATACCCTTCCATCTGTCATAAAATATAACAAGATATGTTCTTTCAAGAAGGTATGGTAAACCATTTGTACAGATTCAAGTCGATTCAATCTTTCAGGAGTTGCTCCAACACCTGGTTCACTTAAGGAAGTTGGATCATTGGTAGTGTTATGTACTCTTCTTTCATCAGAACTACCCAACCCAGATTTATCTTTTGCTTCCTTTTCTGTAACAACTCTTGCTTCAAAACCACTTGTTGCAGTCTTCAAAGATTGAGTCTATTTAGCTTTGGTGAATCCTGGTAGGAGTATCTTTGAAAGTTTAACATGAGCAATGTCAGAGGTTTCCTTTTCCTTATCATCTGATATCAAGCTAACTTGAGCTATGTCAGAGGTTGTTTGCTTCACTGTCATATCAGAACTTACTAAATCTTGACTTTGAACAACATGAGCCATGTCAGAGGTTGTTTGAAAAATCTTCTTTGAAATCAAAGTAAGACTAGTATCTTCATCATCATCAGTTATTTCTTCATCCATGGCTGGTATATAAACCTTTACAGGTTCATCAACCTTTTTCTTTGCCCTTGAACCTTGGATCAATTTCCATTTGTGATTTGGCCTTGGTTGCCTCAGAACTTGTTTTTTCCTTTATCACAATACCCTTAGGCTTTGGAAATTTCTTTTGAACAACAGAAGCTTCAGATTTTGTTTGACACCTTCTGCTTTGAGTCTAGCTTCTTCTTCCTTTAGACTCTCAAAGTCCATTCCTGGATTTTCTTTAAGAAATAACTGCTTTGAAATTTCTTCATCAAGTTCTAGATATCCACCAGAACTTATCCTTTTACCAGTATCAGAACTTATTCTTCTCCCAGTATCAGAACTTGTTCCTTGACTTGTAATTTTAGCTTTACTTGACGAAAGTCCTTTGCCTTGACCTTGACCTCTACCCTTATTAGAGTTTCCCTGGTCATCATTTCCATCATCCTGTCCTTTCAGTGTCTGAATAGATTTGTATTTGGACTTAATCACTTTTTCCCCCTTTTTGGCATCAGCAAGTAATAGAAGAGAGACAAGAAATTCCACTGAGGATTGGATCTCATTGAGTTGACTTTGGTGAGAAGCTTGATTCTTCAGAACTTCTTCAATTTGAGCTTGTTGCTTCTCCTGAGTTTTCTCAATGTAGGCAATTCTGTCAAAGGCTGGCTTGAAAAATATGTTCTTTTCAAGTTTCACATTCATATCTTCCTGAATTAGAGCTTCCTGAATTTTATTCACCTTGTCATGAGTTATTGAGTGTTGACCTTGAAGGTGCCTTGTACTCAATGCAGTAACTCTCAGCTGTGCCTTGAAATCATCATTTATCAGCATTTCATCAGCTTTTGCAAGATGCTCAGCAAGAATCTTTTCAGAAGGAACAAAACTAACTGAGTTCCATTCTTTAGTCCACTCCTTTCCTCTAGGAGTTTCACTCCAAGGTATAGGTGCTTCCCCTATAATAAACTTCTTAACTAAATCAGCTTTAGTAATTATTTGTTGAGGTGCATGTCCTGATGGACCAGCTGCATCAACATCTAAAGTAGCAGCAGCTTCATTAGTAGTTTCTTCATTAGCAACATCAGAACTTGTAGATCCTGCAGTATGAGCATCCTCTGATAAAATAGCAGTATGTGAGGCTATAGAGGCTTCAACATTTTCCTTTAAATTCTGATCTGCAGCCAGGTTCTGATCAACATTCAAAAGTGATGTTGTTGGTGGAGTGAGTTGAATTGGTGGAGCCTCCAAGTACAAAACCTCAGGCACAATCAGGTTATGAATATCAATTTCGGCACTTGTACCTGGTTCTTCAGTATGTACTGGATCAACTATAGGTGACATAGAAGGTGTAGGTATTTTAGCTTGTGCAGTTTCATGTTGTGCAGAAGGAAGTAATTCAATAACAACTAGTTCTGTTGAGATTAGAGATTCCTGATCCCCTTCCTTAGTTGCTTCCACTACATCTTCTGAATCTGACTCAATTATGTCCCTATGATCTCTCTGTTTCTTTAATTTCCTCAAAGGTGGAGAAACTGTAGGAGATTTATCATCATAATTTAATTTTCTAAGCCTTTTGAGGGGCCTAGAACTCCCAGTTACAGTATCTTTCTGAGAAGAAACATTCTCAGCTTCTACAATAACAGGTTCTGATATTGGAACATGTTCCTCAACATCTGATTCATCTCACAGGATAAATCTCCTTCTCTTCTGTTGAGTCTGAGGTACTTTCTTAGTCCTCTTGGGTTTGGAAGATGAAGGCTGCTCTGTAGGATCAGAAGGTTGAGGTGTTTGTGTAGAGGTGGTAGGTGCTGATGGATGAGATTCTGATGGTTGGACATCAGGATATACTTCAGTATATTTAACCGGATCATAGGTTATTAAGGCTTGTTTGACAGATAAAAAGGACTAGGAGGGGTCTTAACACAACCTTCTTATTATCAATAGATAATAAGTCATTAAAAACTCTTTTAGCTAGTCTGAATGGTGAAATTAATTCACTAGCAGATTGTTGCTTATCATCACAACAAAAACTATAGATAAGCTGACAGAATCTAGCAAAATAAATAGTATTTCTATCTTCTGTCATTCTATCCCCAATAAAACCTAAGACAACACTTGCATAATCAAAATCAGTTTGATTAATGAGAGCATACCCGCTTTGTTGGCTGAATATGGGGATTGCATCAAAATTAGAGCATTTGTTTGCAAAAGCCTTGGTTATGCAGTCAAAGAAGAAACTCCATTCCCTCCTTATGAAAGATCTCTTCAACTGACCCAGCTTTGCCAATGTCCTCTCATACCCCAGATTGGCCATCATGTTTTTAAGATCTGGCTCTTCAACAGTAGAATAAACACAGTTCTCAGGCAGCTGCAGTGCTTGTCGGACCGTAGCCAATGTCACAACATGTTCATCCTCTCCTGATGAAAAAATAATACTTGGGGACCCTTGAGAACCACCATCATCATATACTCCGCTTCTCCAGAACTCCAGCACTTGAGTACTAGAGACTACATCAGGTGTGGTCAGAGCGTACCCAATATCAGAACTAGCAAGAAAGTCCTGAATGAAATGAAGTTCTGACGGGGCTTCTGACTTGCTAATTATAGCGGAGAAGTTATTAGGACAAACTTAGCTCCATCAAAAATGACATCTTTTGGTGCCATCTCTATAAAAAATAAGTGAATAAGAGAATGTTTGCAAAGTGTTTGTAAAAAGTCCTGAGAGAAAAGCGACTTCAGAAAATAAAAGAGAGAGAGAGAGGGAACGAAAAAGTGATTTAGAATAGAAAAGTAAGTAAAAGATTAGAAAATCTTTTATCTCTCATATATATACTCTCTCCACTCAACAGTCATATTTTTGAAACATGGGATACACTTTACACCTAGCACCATTTGAACAGTGAGTAAACGGTTAGAATGAGAGTTAATGGGCACGTAAAATAAGCAATAATTATCGTGCACATGCAGTTTTTCAGGACATACACATTAACCACTAACCCACAATGATTATGACTGTTTTATCTCACATCAACCAATATTCTGTAAAAATATTATCGTTCAAGTAATGACCAAAAATAAACCAAGTAAATAAATACTGTCACGTCAGCATCAAAACTTGATTATTATCAGGATTTAAAAGTCATTAGAATATGGCTCCTTAACTCAAAAAGTGAATGTGTATTCCTGTAATTCTTTACACAAATACTGATATGGTTTCATCAGAACTTAATCATCAGAACTTCCATCAGAACTTGTCCTCGGAATTTATGCAATCTGACACATAAACTGTTCATCTAAAATAACATTGATCACCACAGTAATGTTCATTATTCATATGGAGTGTATGTGTGTGCATTAAGCTAAATATCAGACAAAGAGTAAAGTCTGATTCACTACAATACATCTTAGAAATAAGGCATAACTAAGAACTTTACTTAAAATCTGTCATTATTCTGAAGTCTACTTTAGAATGAGTTCATGCATGAGTCCACCTCAACTATTTTGTGCTCATTTTATGCATCTTTTGAAATTCTATTTTACAGTGGCTTCTCAGTGTAAGTGAGTCACGACTGCTTATCAGAATTTATGCTGTTATCAGAGTATTTCTCCAGTAATCATAGAGTGTGAAAAGTCACCAAGAAAATTTTATTTTTGCTTTTCTAATGCATATTACTTAATACCAGCAATGCACTTGGGTCTTCCCTTCCACATTTTTACTCTAGATCTCAAAGGAGTACCTGATTTTTATTTCTTTTCTTTTCTTTTTCTTTTGTTAAGTGAGGCTTATCAGCACTTAGTACATTCACCAGATTTACTAACATCAGAACTTAACAAATAAGAAGCACTCTTCTAGTTTTTGAATTAGTAATAAGATACACAAAGTAAACTTAACTAAGCTCAATATCAGAATTTGCTTGTGTTAAAAGATTTCCACATAAATAATTACTTCAAACATGGGATCTTTAGTATATTAAAGATTACTAGGTCAACATCTAGCACAGTTATCCTCATTGGATTAAAAAGTCACAAAAATATTCATATCACTATCAGAGTTTAGAAATTCACATCAGACAACAATCAACACTTAAGTAATTTTCAATTTAAGCACAATATACACAAAGATAGTAATATCTGTAAATACTGATCATAAAGTCTGATGTATCAGAACATAAACTAAGCAGATTTAGAGAAAGAACCTGAAACCATTCCAAATTCATTTACCAATCTTGTAAAAGTAGCTTCACACAGTGGTTTTGTGAAGATATCTGCTAGTTGATGATCTGTGGGAACAAAATGCAATTCCATTGTACCTTCATCCACATGTTCCCTTATGAAGTGGTACCTAATGCTGATGTGCTTTGTCATTGAGTGCTGAACTGGATTACCTGTCATAGCAATAGCACTTGGATTATCACAGTAAATAGGGATTTTAGAAAATTCTAACCCATAATCCAGTAACTGATTCTTCATCCAAAGAATCTGTGCACAACAGCTTCCTGCAGCAATGTATTCTGCTTCTGCAGTTGATGTGGAAATTGACTTCTGTTTCTTGCTGAACCAAGAAACCAATCTGCCTCCAAGAAATTGGCAGTTTCCACTTGTGCTTTTCCTGTCAATTTTGCATCCTGCAAAATCTGCATCTGAGTAACCTATTAGCTTAAAGTCTGATTCTCTAGGATACCACAATCCCAGATCAGCTGTACCCTTAAGGTACTTGAAAATTCTTTTTACAACTGTTAAGTGAGGTTCTCTTGGATCTGCTTGAAATCTTGCACAAAGACAGGTAACATACATGATATCAGGTCTACTTGCAGTTAGATAGAGTAGAGATCCAATCATACCTTTGTAATCAGTAATATCTACTGATTTACCAGTATCCTTATCCAACTTAGTTGCAGTGGTCATAGGAGTGGATGCACTTGAACAATCCTGCATTCCAAATTTCTTCAATAAATTTCTGGTGTACTTAGATTGAAAAATAAAAGTTCCTTCTTCATTCTGCTTGACTTGAAGGCCTAGAAAATAGTTAAGTTCTCCCATCATACTCATTTGATATCTTGACTGCATCAGTTTGGCAAACTTCTTACAAAGTCTGTCATTTGTAGAATCAAAAATGATATCACCAACATATATTTGCACCAAAAGTAAGTCCTTTCCATGGTTGAGGTAGAACAGTGTTTTGTCAATAGTTCCTCTGTTAAATCCACTTTCCAGAAGAAATTTAGCTAATGTATCATACCATGCTCTTGGAGCTTTCTTAAGGCCATAAAGTGCTTTATCAAGCCTGTAGACATGATTGGGAAATTTGAGATCTACAAAGCTTGGAGGTTGTTCAACATATATTTCCTCTCCCAATTCTCCATTAAGAAAAGCATTTTTCACATCCATTTGAAAGACTTTAAACTTCTTGTGAGCAATATAAGCCAAAAATATTCTTATGACTTCCAATCTAGCAACTGGTGCAAATGTTTCATCATAATCAATTCCCTCTTGTTGAGAGTATCCTTTTGCATCCAGCCTTACTTTGTTCCTTGTAATTATGCCATCACTGTCAGTTTTGTTTCTGAACACCCATTTTGTACCAACAACTGATCTGTTCCTTGGTCTTGGCACTAGGGTCCAGACTTTATTTCTTTCAAATTCATTTAACTCTTCTTACATTGCTTGCACCCAATCAGCATCTTGAAGAGCTTCTTCCACTTTCTTTGGTTCAGTCTGAGAAAGAAAATAATGATAAAGACATTCATTTGATGTAGTTGTTCTAGTTCTGACACCTGCATCAGGATTTCCAATAATTAAGTCAGGTGTATGTGCTTTAGTCCACTTCCTTGCAGATGGAAGGTTTTCTCTAGAACTGGATGCTCCCCCATAATCTATGCTGTCTCTATCAATATTTTCTGATGCTCCCCCTGAAATTATGCTCTCTGAGTTGGATCCTTCATTATTTGAGTTTCCAGAAATATCAGAACATGAGTTTCCAGAATAATCAGAACTTGGCCCATCAGAACTTGAAGAGCCTGTTGTAGGTTCTGATGCTTCTTGAGATGTGGTTGGATCTTCAGTATTCCCCCCTGCACAGGTGCATTTTCCTTAGGCGTATTCACCACAATTTCAATAACATCATAGTTTAATCCATCAGAGTTTGCAGTATCAGGATTTACAAAATCAGAATTTAAAACTTCATTCTCGAATCTCAGCTGATCATGATCATTGAAATCTTCAAGTCCAGTAATCTTCTTATCATCAAAAGAGACATTGATAGATTCCATGACAACCTTTGTTCTTAAATTATAGACTCTGAAGGCTTTTGTAGAAAGTGGATATCCAACAAAAATTCCTTCATCAACTTTTAGATCAAATTTGGATAGCTGTTCGGGATGAGTCTTAAGAACAAAATACTTGCATCCAAATACATGAAAATACTTCAGATTTGGCTTCTTTTTCTTCACCAGCTGATATGGTGTTTTTCCATGCTTGTTAATGAGTGTTGCATTCTGAGTAAAACAAGCAGTCTACACAGCTTCAACCCAAAAGTAGGTTGGAAACTTTGCTTCATCATGCATAGTTCATGCAGCTTCAATAAGAGTTCTCTTCTTTCTTTCAACAACTCTATTTTGTTGTGGAGTTCCAGGAGCAACATATTTCAACAACATATTTTGTTGTGCAGCTTCAATAAGAGTTCAATAAGAGTTTCACTTTTTGTGTGCAAGAAATACACCCATGTGTATCTGGTGAACTCATCCACTATGATCATATCATATTTCTTCTTTATAATAGACATGACATTAACTGGACCAAATAGATCAACATGTAGTAGGTGATAAGGCTCAAAAAATTGATGATTCAGTCTTGCTCTTGAATGAAGATTTTCTTTGTTTTGCCTTCTGACATGAATCACAAAGGCCATCAGGAGCAAATACTGATTTTGGCAATCCTCTCACAAGATCTTTCTTTACTAGTTCATTTATGTTGTTGAAATTTAAATGAGAGAGTTTCTTATGCCAATTCCAGCTTTCTTCAATTGATGCTCTATTCATCAGACAGATTGCAGAACCATCAGTACTTGTTGAAAGCTTAGCTTCATAAATGTTACCACGCCTGTATCCTTTTAGAACAACTTTGCCTTTGGATTTACACACAACTTCACAGTGTTCTTCAAAGAAATCAACATGATAACCTCTGTCACAGATTTGACTTATACTCAGCAGATTGTGTTTAAGTCCTGAGACCAGAGCTACTTCTCTAATGATGACATTCCCAAGATTGATATTGCCATATCCCAGAGTTTTTCCAATGTTGCCATCTCTATAAGAAACACCTGGGCCAGCTTTCTCCACAAAGTCTGATAGCAGGGCTTTATTTCCAGTCATATGTCCTGAACATCCACTGTCCAGAACTAGGATGTTCTTCCTGTTGCCCTGCAATCAAAAAGACCACTAATGATTAGTTTTAAGGACCCAGACTTTCTTGGATCCTTTGGCGTTTTTAAGTTTGTTAACATTTGCAGCGGATTTAGCATCAGAGTTTATGTTAACAGTTTTCTTATCAGAATTTTCAATATCAGACTTTGCATCATAACTTATACTAAGGAATAATGCTAACTTTCTTTACAGAAGGTTTTATTTGATAATAATCATAGTACAAACTATGATATTCCTTACAAGTATAAATGGAATGCCATAAACTACCACAATGTAAACAAGGATTTTTTGGCTTATATCTAACAGACTGACTCTTAACTCCTGATTTTGAAGGTAAGGAGTTTATATTCTTATTCTTCCTACAAAAAGAAGTCAGATGGTTAGAATTTCCACAGTTATGACATATTTTTCTAGGAGCATTAGGAACAGGCTTATAATTGTTACTTTTGTTCACACCTTCCTTTCCATTCCTATTTTTCCTAGGTGACTTTACCTTGTTTACATTCTTAACATCTTTCAGCTTATGCTTAAGCTGCTTCTTTGTCATTAAGCCTATGTTAACTTCAGTTGGCTTATCCTGTTTAGGTTTGTCAGTAGTTACTTTCTCCTTAACTTCTGATTTATCAATATCAGACTTTGCAGTTACAAACTTAACAGGATTTACCTTTGGTTTTTGTTTAACAACTATAGGCTTAGTTTCTACAGTTCCCTTACTGTTCTTACCATCTCCATAACCTAATCCCTCTTTCTAGTTTCCCCTACTAAGAATATCCTGAGTTGCTTTACCAGAGTTAGTCCAAGTCCTGATAATCTCTCTTTTCTTTTCTAACTCGGTTTTTAGAGATTCATTCATTTTTAAGACTTCATCCCTAACATAAAAGGCATCATCTCTATCTTTCTGAGTTTGATGAAACATGACTAACTCTTTTTCTAAATAATCATTCCTCTTTTTATAAGCAAGATTTTCAGAAGTTAATCTTTCACATGTTAAAGTTTGATCTTTATAACTAATGAACATGGTTTTAAGATATCTTCTTAACTCAGTAATATCATCAGTATGAGAGGCATAAGTAGTTTGAGGTACCTTTAAGTCAGCAGTATCAGAACTGCTATTAGCATTTGCCATCAATGCATAGTTTTCCTCATTCTCAGAATCTGAAGCAACTGGCCAGCTTTTCTTCTTTATGACAAGAGCCTTGCCTTTGTCACTTTTCTCTTTTTTGCAATCTGGAGATATATGGCCTTTCTCACCACAGTTGTAGCATTTAACATTTGAGTAATCTCCTCTGTCAGACTTTCCTCCTTTGCCTTCAGATTTTCTGAAACCTTTCTTTTCAGAACTTGCACCTTTCCTGGAAAACTTCTTTCTTCTTCTAAATTTCCTCTATGCAATCTTTGTGATTCCTTTCACCATAAGAGCACACAGCTTCATCATCTCCTCATCATGGTCCATCTCAGGTATACTTTCAGTTTCTGAGTCATCATCACTATCAGAACTTGATGACTCAGTATCAGACTTTGTGATGAGAGCTTTTTCCTTGCCTTTTCTTGAGGCAGCTACTTTGGGACTTTCCTCCTCAGCCACAAAGGCAACTGTTATTGACTTTCTTCCATTCCTCTTACTTCTTTGTTCCATCTCAAGTTCATGAGTCTTGAGCATCCCATAAATTTCATCAAGAGTTGTTTCATCAAGATTATAGTTGTCTCTTATTATTGTGGCCTTCAAATCCCATCTTTCAGAAAGAGCTAACAGGAACTTAAGATTTGAATCTTCAATATCATACTCTTTGTCAACTAGTGACAAATCATTCAAGAGTTTGACAAATCTGTCATATAAATCAGTTAATGACTCATCAGCCTTTGAGTCAAGTGCTCATACTCTTCAGTGAGTATTGTCTTCCTATTCTTCTTGATTGAATCAGTTCCCTGACACCTTATTTCCAAAGCATCCCATATCTCTTTTGCAGTCTTGCAGTTAATTACCCTGTTTGACATGACATTATCAATGGCACTATGCAGCAAATGTCTTACCTTTGCATCCTTTGCAATTGATGAGATATCTTCAGCAGTGTAATCACTTTTCTCCTTTGGTACATACTTTGCTGGCTGTCCTGCAACTTCCACAGAGAGTTTGGTTGGCATATGTGGTCCTTCATAAATCGTGTCGAGATATTCTGGATCTGTAGCTTCTAGAAACATAGCCATCTTCACTTTCCATATGGAATACTGAGAAGGTTTCAACATGGGAACTCTTATAGTCTCATATCGACTATGAGTTACAGTTTTTGGAGGTTCTTCAGTTTTGGTGGGCTTGGTTGGAGTTTCTTCTTCAGACATGATTGATTTTGGATCTTAAATCGTTTGTGTGTTAACAGAAGGCTCTGATACCACTTGTTAGGTCACACACACTGTAGAAGGGGGTTGAATACAGTGTTTAACACAATCAAATCGAATATAAAAACTTAAGTAACAGAAAACAGATTTTATTCAACACAATAAACTCTGTTACAATATGGAACTGTCCTCTCTCAGTGATGAACAAATTATCAAGAGAGCTGCTAGAGTTACAAAGAATAATAACTTCGATAATCGTAACACTTATAGTGTAAACTCTATGCCTGTGTTTATATACTACACAGTTACAAGATAATCTTCTAATTGATATGGAATATAATTCTGCTTCCTAAAATATATCAACTAGTTATCTTTTCTTCCAAGTATTCTATTTTTTATTGAATTCCTTCTTCATGCACAATTCTTTCTGTCTTAGTCTCGATCTTCTTTCCTTTCAATCAGCCTCCTGCCTTATCTGAAAGTCATCTTAAGTCCTGATACTATCTCATGATAAATATCTTCTGAACCTTAAGTTTTGATAACTTAAGTTCTGATATCTTAAGTTCTGTTTTCAGTATAAGTGCTGATTTCCAGTTAAGTACTGATTTGTCCTGTTATGTAAGATATGAAAACTAAACACAAATCATATTACACATGACATTATCAAATATATCTAACAACCCAGAATAGACGATTTGTTCGACCAGATAAAGGATGTAGTCTACTTTTCCAATATCGACCTGGGAACTGGATATCATCAACTAAAGATTAAACCCGAGAATATTCCAAAGACTGTGTTTCGCACTAGTTATGGACATTATGAGTTCTTGGTAATGTCCTTTAGATTAACCAACGCCCCATCGGCTTTCATGGATTTAATGAATATTATGTTCAAGAAGTATTTGGACAAGTGTGTGATAGTTTTTACAAATGATTTTAATCTACTCGAGGACCGAGGCAGAACATGCAGAGCATTTGAGGATAACTCTAGGAATACTCAGGGAGGAACAGTTGTATGTCAAATTCTCGAAATACGAATTTTGGCAGAATGAAGTACAATTTTTAGGACACGTGATCAATAAGGAAGGAGTATTGGTCGACCCCTCCAAGATAGAGGCGGTCTCAAATTGGGAAAGGCCAACCACAACCACAGAGGTAAGAAGTTTTATAGGATTGGTCGGCTACTATCGAAGGTTTGTTCAAGATTTTGCGAAGATCACAACTCCTTTAACCCGACTTATTAGTAAGACTGAGAAGTTTGAATGGACAAAGAAATACGAGAACAGCTTCCAAGAATTAAAAAAAAGATTGGTGACGACCCCTGTGTTGGCGTTGTCGGACGGAAAATGACGGAAAAGGAGATTTTGTGATTTATAGTGACGCTTCGCACAATGGATTAGGGTGCTTGCTTATGCAGCACGACAAGGTAATCGCGTACACGTTGAAACAACTGAAGGAATATGAAATTCGATATCCTACCCATGATCTTGAGCTCGTGACAATAGTTTTTGACTTAAAAATTTGGAGGAACTACTTGTATGGAGATAAGTGTGATATCTTCACAGACCATAAGAGTCTCAAGTACATTTTCACGCAGAAAGAGCTCAACATGTACCAGAGAAGGTGGTTAGAGCTAATAAAGGATTATGATTGTGAGATTCTTTATTATCCAGGCAAAGCCAATGTGGTGATGACTCCCTTAGTAGGAAGGAGAGACTCAAGATGATAATGACTTCGGAAGAGTTGATAATAGATTTCGAAAAAATGGAGATAGAAGTGAAGGTAACCGGAGCAGGTACCGAAAAGCTGTTTGAGATTGCAATACATCCCGAGTTATTAGAAAAGATCAGATTATGCCAAGAAAAAGTGATGAATGAAAGCAGAATGTTGATGACTGGAGAAGAGATCCACACCGAGAAAGATGATAAGGGAATAACTAGATATTCCTACAGGATTTGGGTTCCAAATTTTTAAGAGCTTAAGGACGAGATTTTAGATGAAAGTCATAGTTCAAGGTATTCCATTCACCCAGGGAGCACCAAGATGTATAGGGATTTGAAGGAATATTACTGGTGGCCCAACATGAAAAAGGATGTAGCAGAATGGATAAGCAAATGTTTGACTTGCCAGAGAGTTAAGGCAGAACACCAGAGACCCAGTGGACTTTTATGACCCCTGGAGATTCCCGAATGGAAATGGGAATATATGGATATTGTTGTAGGCTTGCCAAGGACCAAAGCCAATCATGATGCCATATGGGTAATTATAGACCGACTAACGAAGTCAGCTCATTTTATTTCAATCAGTGAGAGATATACAGTCGATAAACTGATAGACATTTACCTTAAGGAAATAGTGACACGAGATGGAGTTCCAGCGTCTATTGTCTCAGACCGAGACCCCATATTCAACTCCAGAATTTGGAGAAGCTTTCAGGAATGTGCGAGAACCGAACTGAATATGATAAATTAACCTTGATTAAGACAAGGTTTAACCAGGGATTAAATCACCACACAAATAACAAATCAAGAAAACAAGAAACATTTCCTCCCTCCGTTTCATCAAAAGCTCTCGGCTTCTTTCAAGAAACCAAGGAAGAAAATTTCAAAGCCAAACTCCACTTCTTGTTATTTTGTAAGGTAATTATCTAAGCATTTTCATGATTAATTACATACTTCTTAGGAGTTTAAGCCTCTAATTCCATGCCAATTTTTTCTAATAAATCATCAAAAGAGATGATGAATAGTGTTTTCAAAGTTATAACTTTGTGTTCTTGATTTCATTTTATAATATCAATATAGTATAAGGTCAGATCAAGGTTCTTTGAGGCTCTCTAGAAACTTTCCAGCCTCCAAGTAAGATATGAAACTTCAAATCCTTTATTATTAAGTTTGAATATGAGAGATTTGAGATGGTTTGGATGAATAAGTATAAATTTGTATGATAAGCATGATTTGAACTTTATTTGATTAAGTAGTTTAGTTGATTTTGGAGGTAGTGTGATGTTGGATTGGTTTGGGATTTTTCAGCCCATTTTGGCTAAGATCAGTAGCCTAGATTTGGATCTTGAATTTGTGGATAAATTTTTATTGGACTGGATTGATTTGGATTGGTAAATCTTGGAAATCACGTAAACATAACTATCGTAATGCCCATTTTCCTATAGACTGTTTGTGCTTAACTTTAGGAACAAAACACTCACTATCAAAACTTCACCACTGCCATGTTTAGGTAGATCTTGTCGTAAGCTTCGTTTTGATATGTGTTCGCTTAAATCCGATTTACGGTTTAGGAGAAAACGTCGTTTTAAGTAATGACGCTTTGCGAACGAACCCTTACCCCTCGCCTAACTTTGAGACTATGTTTAATACCCTTAAAAGACTAATCAGTACACAAAACAATTATGTAAAGTGTATTAGACAGTTGGTAAAACCCTCTCAAAAGAGTCGCCTTAATATGTTTAACGATTAATTTTACAAAAATGGTGGAGACGAGGGTACGCGAGCGACTAATGTAAATCTTTAAGCGCAGAAGCGAACATTAGGGTATGAGTGTATAAAGTCAAGTTTCTTAAGCGACCGAGGAGTAATTCCGGCTTATGTGTTTATTGGTTACCGGACTCATGCCAGACCCATTTCCACCCCAGATCGATCAGGCAAGTTTTCATCCCGTATAACTGTTGTTGTGATGTTATATATATATACATTATCTTGAGATAAGTACATGATTATTATTAGCAAATCTTATGATATATTGTTGCGTATATATATATTGGGAAGCATGTCGATATGATATAAATATATATATGCCTGTTTTGAAACCTTGATATTTCATTATCAATTTAATTGCTTATAAACTGCATAATACCTATGCTAAAGATAGGCATTATTTGCGTATAACCTTAGTATAAGGGACCAAAGTTGAAGATTTTCTAAATCGGGAGACAATTTTCCCGAGTATATTATATAATTTCTATAACTATTAATCGAATAAGGTATATTCGATAGTTTTGAATAATAATCAAACATTATTTTTGATTATTTCAATAAAGATTTTACTTTCGTATAAGTATATATTTTGCAAATTATTATTCATTTCAAGTATTAATTTTAAAAACTTTTACTTAAATTATTTTCTAAAAAGCTATTTCTTTATTGGAATATTATTCAAAAAATAATATTCAAATATCTTCGAATAGTTTAAAACTGATTTATTTATTAAATCATCTTTACCTCAAACGTTTTCAAAAATATTTTCAAAACTTCAAAATGATTTTAAAAGTGAGAGCGGATCCCGAAACTCGTTTTTAATTTAAATCTTTCCTTTCGTGGGAAATTTAAATACTCGCTCAAAATCTAGGGGATCCGGATCTGTGGTGTATTTTTGTCGCAACAAAGTTGTTGATTTGAAAAATGAGTTTTTGATTACTTGCCCAACATTCGAGATGCAAGTTCATCTAAATGCGTCGGCATAGGCGACATAGACCGGGGTACAGTTTATCAAAGTGTAAGAGGCTGGGTGACGATCCATCAACGCGTAAGAGGCCTGGTGACAGTCCAACATAAGGTCCTGATGCGGTCAGGGTGATGACCGGCGATGAATTCATCCATCTACTAGTAGAGAAGTGACTTGATTGATATCTTTTACTTATTAGCAATGTATTGGATTTATGTCAAAGCTTTCCTCCTTTCAAAATCATTGGATATTACAACTCTTTTTAAACTTTTCATAACAGAGGTTTTCAAGGAATGTACATTACAAGGAAAAAGTCCATAGACATCGGTTTTTGGCCGATTTCAATGATGTTTGGCAACCGATGTTGATGTCGGTGATGTCTGTTCTAGACATCATCCATCACCAGATGTCTTTACTTGCTTAGACATCGTGTCTGGCAAAAAACCTGATGTCCATGAATTGTTTTTTACAAAAAATATTAGAAATAAATAATCTAATAAATAAATTACACCTATTACAACAGATTAAATTTTCCACATAAACATCGAATATTTTCATTTAGGTGATGTAAAATCAGATATTAAACATCGATTTCTTTAGTGAAAGGTGATATCTATATTGGCACATAGACATCAGTTTTATCCCAAACAAAGTGATGTCTATGTTCAATTTAGACTTGAACATGTCAGTCTTTGACATCAGTTATTTTTCTAAAAGCGATGTACATTAATTATTTTGATATCAGTTTTTCTTCTTTAAAAGTGATGTCGGTACTATCACATAGATATCAGTTTTATCCCAAAAAAGTGATGCATATGTTCAATTTATACTTGAACATGGCAGTCTTTGACATCAGTTTGTTATCTAAAAGCATGCACTTTAACTTTTTTGACATCAGTTTTTCTTCTTTAAAAGTGATGTACAATTTCTTTTGTAACTAAGATATATCAAATATACGGAACTTGCACTCAAGTAAACTAAAGAAATAATAGATTTGAATACATGCTTAAATACATAGTCTGTTTCTTTATCATCATCAAAATAAACTGCAACTTACATTGAAAATTTTGTTACTCAAATGAATACCCCAAAAAAATCAGTTTTCACATTAAAGGAAATAGATAAGTAAACAAGCGCCATAACAACTTAGCTCCAAATAGAAGTGAAGGAACATGAGTTTTGTGTTTTGACTCAGAACACACTGCGATCTTCTCTGAAATATTAAGAGCAGCTTCATCCGGACCTGCAGCGCTGTAACAAAGAGCAAGAAAGAACCACCTCTCATCTCGGGTAAAGGTCCCAGGGAGGACCTGTTCAAAGTGTCCAGCCGGCGATTCGAACTGAGGAGGAAGGCTTGCTTCAATGCTTCCATTGAGCAGCACGACAACTAATTTCTTCTGTACATTTACCAACTTATGTCGGTCTAAGTTACAGGGTTTAACTAGAGTTCGTCTGTATGCTATAATAGCTTTATCTAGAGAGCCTGCATCTATCCAGAGCTTCGGAAGCAACTCAAGTGCTTTGTGAAGCATTTCCTGCAACTTACAATCTTCATTACAGTATATGTATATAATTTAACTGATAAAAATCAGTCCTAAAATAAACAAATCCTAATTACTTCTTTCCCCTCATTATAACTGTATTATTACAATCTATTTGCAGTTACTGATCCTATGTTTCATGAATAACATGTATTTCATTGCGCTATGACGAAGGATCAACTTGTTAACATTTGATAATATATTGGGGTTTTTATATACTCTCTCCGTCTAAGTTATTTTTTTACATGGTTTTTTCTGAATCATGTATTTTAAGGCAATATAATATATAATACAATTATATTATTTATTTATTTATTTTTATTTTCTTTATAAAAATTTAAACAATATATTTTTATTCAAAAGAAAAAATATTTAAAATTATTCAAGGCCTAGTGCTCCTTAGCTATCTCAGCTCTCTTTCAGTAATTACTAAAGCACTAATGTACCGGTAAAAATATATAAATCGCAAAAGAATTATTAAATTAGTCCAGGAAAATAGTAATTACGTGTTTGTACACATACTTGTACATTTTCACTTTCACAATTCAGAATAATTTTTTTCTGTAAAATAATTTTTTAGTACATGCTTATTACTGGGTAATATATTAAATTCTAAAGGAGAAACCATACTCTAACACCAATTATTACTTATACTATATGAATTACCAAGTGAATGTTAAATATGAGAATAATGTGCTACCTGACTTGCTAGTTTTACCAATCAACCTAGAAGACAACAATTGGTTTTCAACTACATACAACTTCATACAATAAAAATATAAACATCTAAATATTAAAATTGTAATGTCTTTATAACCAACATCAGTAACCCAAATAGTGAATCTAAACATCTGAGAATACAATAATGAGCTTACTTGTTGACAGATGAGCTATCTCTTAGTGCATTCATCTCAGTAAAACAATTTCTTATTGTTACTTCCTCTCTAGCACAAGCTGCTGCAGCTCTTGCTTCTTCTTCTGAGAGACCCTGTTAGCAGCAAACATTCTAAGAAAATAATGATACATGAAAGCACCAGATGACACACACACACACACATAAATTAACAAAGTAAGAAATACTAGTATGTACCCTGTCCATTATCTTTCCTGTCCCAGGAGGCCCAAATAAGAGTATACCCTTGCAAGGCTGCCAAAATTAATCAGAGAGATTTTAGTTATGTTATCAATCTTGTACGATAAAGACATTATTATATATATATTGAATATATAACTAATTCATAAGAACATTGCTAATTCTTAAATCACATAAGCATATAAGAATTAACAATTAAATTAGGAGAAGGGTTTGAGAAAACAAACAGAGATTGGATTTAATCTCGAGTCCAGAAAACTGTCTCCTTAAAGCAGTTTCGCCCCGCACCATCCGTGTTTAGCGACCTGCTTCCCAGGATAAAACGAGATACTAGTATAATCGATAGATCGAATATACTCTCAGCGAACTTGAACTGAGCCCGAGAACTATCACCGGAATATTGGAAAAATTTAAGACTAAAGAGACCAAGAATGAAAGAGATGACTATTATTTCTTTGACTTAATAAAACTGGTGCCCTAAGACTCTATTTATAAAGAGAGGCTTGAAAGGACTTGTTTTTCTTTTCGATGTGGTACATGGTATTTATAAGAAAAACTAAGGAATAGGTTTGTGCTACTCTCGATGTGGTACAAAACCACTTTTCATATTAAAAGGTAAAACTTTGGAACATCAGTTCTCATTCACCTTTTACTCATTTTGAGCGTGTTAATATGTGTTGGAATCCCCTCGAAGAGAAGAATACGTTCCAATAAATACACACCACTAACACATAATGTGTCTCACTCATATAGAGTCTCAAAATGATTCACAACTTAGTCTAAAATACAAAGTTTGTCCAACAATCCCCCACAAATGAGATTGATGGTCCAGTAGCACGCACCACATAGACACCACATAGACAGACAGACGCGGAGCTTGACTTGGTGATAGTTCCGGCGGTCAGATATAGCATACGATAGGTAGAGAATGCTCCTTGAACCTTCGCTCGAATAAGTATATCGACTTTACTGGTAGACAGTATGACGCGATGTCCTTGAACTGTTCGACCGTTTGTGTAAACGATGACATACTCATCACTATATCTTTCCTGACTCATTCAGTTCTCATGATTATGTCCATTTTGGCCCTGGAACATCGTCCTGGTTCTGCAAGAGTTTCTAAAGAATTGTGCCTCGCAATTCTCCTTTGAAGCGGCCATACTTCTCTCTTACATAGGTGATCTTTATCTTATAGAGTAACCCGCGTTTACCCAACCGAATATTATGTATTCAAACTTGAAATCCTTGTATTCGTCAAAGATCATTAAAAGCATAAAGCTTAACCTCGTACCCTACGGGTCTCACTGTTTCATCATCATAGAAATAGGCCAGGGGTTACCCCCACAGTGATTTGGTCATCATGATTTAGTTGTCCCATTGAACCAAGTTCTTGGGATCTCCAGTCAGCAAGGTTGGGTGTCCACCATGACGCCGTTAAGCAATAGGCAAGGCTCATTCCTCTCGATGATTTGACAACTATCTCTCGGTCTAACTAGATTCTCTTGTCTTAAACAGATTCGCTCAGTTTAACCATCTGGTTAGTGGATCCAAACATTATCATTTGACTTTACATAGTCAATCATGATAATTCTCGTTGAGAATAGTTGTTTAATGGTATTATGTCCTCATCATAGATGTGAAACATACCATTTCATACACAATAATGTGATCTCCCAATTTGCATATTGATTACACGATATATGCATATTGAAGACACGTTTTCCTTGTCATTTAGGAATATCCTTACAAAGTGGCTACTCAGCCTTTTAACTGTATTTATTTTATGCACCAGACTCGTATTCCATCATGAATCGAGCTAAGTTTAGGATTTCCATGACACGACTGCTAAGTGTGAAATGTATTCTCGAATGACTTTTAAGTTCTTAAAGTCAAATATCTAATTTACATACTATATTCACATAGTACAATTAGATATCTTTCGTATTGCAGTCCAAGCTCACGAGCACATATCATACACCTTAAATCTCATTGCAATCACTTCCAAGTGACCAATTTCCATTGTACTCGTGCATCTACCCAGTTTACCAACTGTGTAGCCTATGTCTAATTTTGTACAATTTTAAAAAGTACAACAGACTTGCAATCCTTCTTGAGAGATCCTTGTTCATCTACGCTTGGATAAATATAAATCCATTCCAGTTATGACAACTTTAGCTTCGTTAATCTCTTCAAAATTCACATCACCAACATGTGACATGTATCATCTAAAACTTTTAAAGTCACGAAGATTATAATCTTCAAATTAAAACTTTTCAATCTCATCAAGATTTTCAGAGATGATCCTCTTGTCATTACTTCTCGTAATGATCAGATCACTCACATGCAATCAATTATGACTTGCATATCATGTGTAACTAACACATGCACACTTGTCAATTCTCTGATTTTGAATCAGTTTGATATCTCATATTGACATATTTCACATTTATGAAATAACTTTACTAGTTATTACTTAAGGCTTCACTTGTTATTGATATTACCAGCTTTTAGCGTCCCAAAAACCAGCAATTTCAGTTTGCATCATTACCGAGTTTAAGCGTCCTTAAACTGGCAAATCCTTATTCACATAGCAACCAATTTTGAGCGTCCTCAAAATGGCAACCATGTCATTTATTTGAAGCCATTGCTTATCATAGCAATATCTAGTTTAATATGCCATTATTTCGTGTCAATGTTGTTTCACTCAACATGATCACCGAAAATACAGATTTTCTAC
This sequence comes from Apium graveolens, assembly GCF_009905375.1. Classification (NCBI taxonomy): domain Eukaryota; kingdom Viridiplantae; phylum Streptophyta; class Magnoliopsida; order Apiales; family Apiaceae; genus Apium; species Apium graveolens. The sequence continues at coordinate 93,074,166 of NC_133652.1, forward strand.
TCTTGCTTTATCTAGAGCAACTCTCAGGTTCACGTAAATAGATATTTCTCCAAATATCTATTTAGAGAGACCATCTCAATGTTCATTGATGCACTTTTAAATTTCACAATACGATAATTTTAGTATCATCTTAATGAACCTTATTCTCAAAACTCGAGAATATTTCATAAATTATATAAGGTCATCACTTTCGACTGTAATATTTTTTTTTTTTTTTGTATCAGTCTGACCTTATACTTCCTTCAGACCCAGATATATTTTCCCAATTTAAAAATTCATTTGGGTCCTAATGCTTCTATCTCGTAAGAAGATCTATATATTTTTTAAACAAGATTCTGTCAAACAGAACCACTCTCTCTATTTCTTAACATCCTTTCCCCCACAAAGGACATAGAGAGAACATGCACAATCCATTTTCTAGTACACGTGCTAGAAAATCTTGATTTATTGACTCTCAGTAATAGTCAAATTTTCTCTTGATATATTCACTTATCAAGAAATTATACGAGAAGCGCATTGCTTCTATTAAATTTACGAGTTCACCTTCAAGCAAATTATCAAGACATTCGGGACTAGCAATTATCCAAGTCTTTTGCTCTCTGCAGGTTCATCCTCACATTCATCCAATAACTCGTAAGTTCATTTAGATGACTTTTAATTACAGATCTACTAGGATCTACTAGCTTATCGCATAAGCATTCCTAAACTCTGTAATAGTATTCTTACGAATCTCAAAAATTAGATTCATATATCGGATATTATTAGACTCAACCATTGTCTATGTATCCATCCAAAATATCTCAATTGATTTTGGATCTCATGCTACCAACAGAGGTATTGGTATCAAGTTTCGAGATACCCCCACATTTCAATTATTTTCAAGAATGTTTCATTACATTCCACTATTCATAGAAAATTCAATAATTTTCTATTTTAGATACCCCCACAATTTTAATATTTTACAGAATATCAGAAAATATTCCAAAACTAATAGGAAATTTAATTATTTCCTTCTGTGGTATCATGTTTAAGGAACGATTAGCCCTTCGTAACTAATATCCTCAAATTCAGTGATAGTCTGAGCTGATCACAATCGTTTTGCATCTCTCTCAGAGCGCAACTCAAGCCTGCATCTACTCCATTTATTTAATGCGAGTAAGGTGCAACGACCTCATGAATATTCACGTTGCAAACAGAATTTGCCCGGTGATTATTCATCATCAAATTTATTCACTACCATCTTAATTATCTATATTAAGTTGGATTTACCCTTGAGTTTATAGAGCACACATCTCTCTATTTAGCTTCAATATTGACTCGACTACGAGTACGAGTGGTAAATGTTTTATTATCAAACCAGACAGTAAACACGTATCGTGTCACTACCTCTCATCTGAGCAGGTTTTACGTCATTCATTAAAACCTATAAGATTTTAATATCATGTTTAAAGAACTTCCCGTGGTTCTTATCATTAAAAATTCAATTACCGAATTTCTCTAAAATATTTACATGGTTCACACGAACCTACTTTTCTGGCTCACCTACTGGTACAACCATAAATGGCCCAAGGAAGAACATAAATCTTCAATAACCCCACATTCAGTGATCCTTGATCAACTGATGCGTTAGGGTTAACAACTTTTCGGATTCTCTCCGAAGTTCAGCATAACTACTGAGATCAATATTCGCCGTATTAAGTATCATATGGATCACTATAATAGGCTCGTGTGTCACTGCCGCAGCAGACCGACACCAACACGTGAAATTACTATTTAACTGGAGGAAAAATCCAACCAGAAAAATATAATTTATGTGCCGACCCATAACCTGTACTCCAGGCCCATTAGGTTTTTTAATGTGGAGAATCCTGAGCAATTGTAAATCTGGTTCACTTCAGCTGCCCACCTCGTCACATTATTTAACAACAAACATGTTACTGCATATCTATCCAGTATTACAAATTTGTGATATAACTCCATTATTAAAGATTAAACAATAATAATTGATGCCTTATCATCACTCAACAATGATTAAAAAATTAATCACCAAATAATCAAGTTCCATCATGAAGGGTCACATTTATGTAGCCATATCATTTAATTGCATAGCAATATCATGTTATGAACTTGCAAACACGCATGTAAACTATAGCATATACGATTCTTGTATCAGTGTACTAATAATTCCAAAATCAATTCAGAATTAAGAAATCAATCACCATGTTAACAAAACATAATAAGCTATCCATTAATAGCGAAAACATGGACGAATTATAAATTTGGGTTTAATCTACCAATTTATAATGATCAACCCGAAAGAGATGTCACCAAATATGTCCACTTGAATATAAGTTGATCATAAATCAATAACCATTAAAGCATCAATAGCCTTATAAGAAACCAATTATCCAACAATTTTGTGCTTACTTTTGCCTCGTACCTGTTATGCTTAAACAAAGCACCACTTAAAATCAAATTTATATTAATTTCAAGCACATGGCAACAAGTGATCAAAGAAATTAACGAACTAAATTTAATTTAATTAATGAGGCAAATAATGGCTACTCATATACCCATAAATAAATCCAATTTAAACAATCAAATTGACCTTTGCGTCTACTCACAAAAAAGTATGAAAATTGAAGAAAACTGCTTTAAGATTGTTATCAATCTTGTACGATAAAGACATTATTATATATATATTGAATATATAACTAATTCATAAGAACATTGCTAATTCTTAAATCACATAAGCATATAAGAATTAACAATTAAATTAGGAGAAGGGTTTGAGAAAACAAACAGAGATTGGATTTAATCTCGAGTCCAGAAAACTGTCTCCTTAAAGCAGTTTCGCCCCGCACCATCCGTGTTTAGCGACCTGCTTCCCAGGATAAAACGAGATACTAGTATAATCGATAGATCGAATATACTCTCAGCGAACTTGAACTGAGCCCGAGAACTATCACCGGAATATTGGAAAAATTTAAGACTAAAGAGACCAAGAATGAAAGAGATGACTCTTATTTCTTTGACTTAATAAAACTGGTGCCCTAAGACTCTATTTATAAAGAGAGGCTTGAAAGGACTTGTTTTTCTTTTCGATGTGGTACATGGTATTTATAAGAAAAACTAAGGAATAGGTTTGTGCTACTCTCGATGTGGTACAAAACCACTTTTCATATTAAAAGGTAAAACTTTGGAACATCAGTTCTCATTCACCTTTTACTCATTTTGAGCGTGTTAATATGTGTTGGAATCCCCTCGAAGAGAAGAATACGTTCCAATAAATACACACCACTAACACATAATGTGTCTCACTCATATAGAGTCTCAAAATGATTCACAACTTAGTCTAAAATACAAAGTTTGTCCAACAAGTTACACCAGCTACGCAGTTTATATGCATGTGTAACAATCACACAATCAGACACTATGAAAGTTTTATAAACTTTATATTTGAAACTCTATGACAAATCATGATTAACAAGTGAATAGATACGAACAAAAGCACCAACAACATTAAAGACTAAGTAACACAATTTTTTTATAAAATAATAAAAAAATTGAAATTTCTTCATTTTGAAAACTTAGAGTTACTGGCTAATCATTAATATTGCAAGGAGAAATAACACATAAACACTCCAGAAAGTCTAATCCTTGAGGAATTCAAGTCCTCTACAGTCTACACCATACTGTCTACCAATCATGTTCCGATGATTTCAAGGTGTTTTACCGATGATTTCAGTACCAGGCTTGCTATGCTAACTTGAATCTTTTCGTTACAAAGATAGTTTGTCACAACTCAGAGTAGTGACTGGTTCTTAAAAAAAAATCCACATACATACTATCTTAAATTGCAAAGTAGTGACAACATGTACACACACAAACACACTAAAAAAGATTTTAAGTATGCATTATACATTCATATAAATTCAAGTAAAGAAAAGTATAGGAATTAATGTAATGTTCAGTCAAACTTCCACAATTTAAACTAAAATTATCTATATAGGAAAATAAGCAACATACAATGATAAATGTACATTGTAGGGCATCAAAATAATATCTAAAATTTTTAAAGCTAAAATAGGTTCATCAATTTTTACTACCAAAAATTAAAGATAATGCAGGTGTAACACCCCCAGATCCGGGGTCGGGGATCCGGGTTGTCACGAGTTCCATTTCCCTTAGCAACACCCAATCTCATTAAACCATCAACTACTCTATACTGTGACCCCACAATATACACACACACACCACGAGTTATAGTCTCAGAGATGAATACTCAAAAATAACACAAGTCGTTTTATTCCACAATTATATGCCAATACACCTTAAAAGGTTTTCTGAATAAATTTACATTTTCTTTGCCATTATTACAATTCATATTATACATAAGTCTGGTACATCAAAAGTTGAAAGCCTAGTCTATTGGTAGCTCCTACCTCAGCTACAGCGGCATCAACGCTTCCAGAAGACTGCAGAACGTTTTCTAACCGCTTGCGAATCGAGAGCTTGGTCCTGTTCATCTTGTCTATTTGATGTTGTGTGATGAAAGGAGAAAGCAAGGGTGAGCAAAAAGCCCACCAAAATAATATATATAATGATTAACAATATATGAGCCTTCTCATAGTACTCATGTAAGTCTTGGTCAAAAGAAACGAAACCAAGTTTGATATCTTAATGCGATGAAGTCGCAAAATATTCAGTATATATATACATATATACTTTTCAAAATATTGGAAGTCCTCTTCCATGAATAATATACACAAAGTTCCAGTGTATAACTGTATAAAAATATCGTTGCAAGGTGATCTCATATATCTAACCTTGTCTCAATATTTTTTTTTTGAAAATCTTTGTCATGCATAAGATAATCATTTACTAGATATAAGTTTAAAAGATGAAGTTACAAGATACTCCATTATACTTCTATCTTTTCCAAATACTACTTGAACTACCACCATTCAAGTTATACTTAGTTTCAAAAGCTCATCACATAGATGAGACTACAAGACAAGATTTGAATAGATTAAATGTTTGAAATATCCTCAAAATGAAATAAAGTTATGAGATACTTCATTTGATGAAAACATCATTTTGAAAACTCGACCCTGCCAACACTCAACAATCGCCCAACCGTAGCCTTTCTATTGAAGTGCTCTGGGTAGTGTTGCAGGAATATCCAATTGGATGATGAACTCATTACGGGAGTTTACCGCGCCAGGAAGACCACTTACGATGATCAGTCGTAGTAGTGCAACCCCACCATTTTCTACATGTAGAGGAGAACCTGTCGGATTTACTTGTCAACCGAACACTGAACTCCTAAGGAATGGACCGCCTTAGCGGAACTTCCAGGCCATTTGGGCCAATATAATAAGGCTGGGCCGGCGCTACTCGACCACTTACGTCACTCCTAGTTCAGATGAAATCCATGACTCTGAAACGTAAAGCTCGTCCCCACTTTCCCCAAGTAGAAACTTGTTGATACGGCTCCACCAAGAAGTCGTATCTAGTTGGAAAGGAAAACTCACCGATATTTCCCAGGCGATGCCTGTTAATGGATTAACTTGTTCCAAGAATTTTACTTCCCGAGTGTTGGGTAAGTAATCAAAAACTCTTTTATCAAGACAACAACCTTGTTGCGAATATAAAATACACCACAGAGCCAGATCCCTCCGGTTTTGAGCGAGTATTTAAATCCCCTTTTTAAAAGGAAGATCTTAAATATAAAAATGAGTTTTGGGATCCGCTCTAACTTTTGAAATTCATTTTAAAGACTTGAAAACACTTTAAAGAGTGTTTGGAATAATGCTGATTTAATAAAGTAAATCAGTCTCAATATAAAGAAATATCTGAATATTATTATTTAAATAATATTCCCATAAAGAGTAATTGAGGTAGAAGTTGGAAAACTTATACTTGAAATGAATAGTAAATAATCAAAGATATACTTATACGAAAGTAATATCTTTATTTGAATATCAAAAGTAAGTTTGATTATCGAACATTATTCTTTAATAAATAAAGAATATTAATAAATAATAAGCGGAGTCATAATACCTCGAATGAATATTATAAATAATATTCATTAAATAAAATAAAGGAGTCATACATCCTCAAATGAATATCCAAGTAATATTCAATAAATAATATAAAGGAGTCACAAGTCCTCGAATGAATATTCAAGATAATATTCATTAATAAAATAAAGGAGTCATAAGTCCTCGAATGAATATTCAAGATAATATTCATTAATAAAATAAAAATATTGAATAAACCTTATTCGATTAATAGTTTTGAAAACTATTACCATATATATATAATATATATATATATATATATATATAAAATCTACTCGGGATCCTCGACTCCCGGTTTTAGAAAATGCTTTCACCTTTGGGTCCCTATACTAAGGGTATATGCACATTACCGCTATTCTCTAGCATAGGCATTATCAACTGAACCAACAGATATATATGGCAAGAATACGAAACAGGCATGCATATGTACCATATCACATGCTACAATATATCGCAAGAATTTGCTAATATAACCATCATGCATCTATTACAAGATAATGCATATACAAATGTATACATCACAACAACAGTATAACGGGTAGAAAACTTGCCTGAGCGACTGGGGGTTACAAATGGCTCGGGACGAGTCTGGTAACCTATAAACAACAAGTAAGTTGGAATTAAACCAAAGTCATTTGTAAATCTATACTTTAACCAACTTAGACTCTAATGCTCGTTTTGCGCTTACTGATTCTCTTAAGTCACTCGAGTACCCTCGGCTCTACCATTTTTAATAAATTAACCATTACGAGTTTTAAGGCGATTCTTTTGCGAGTACCTTACCAACTGCCTAATCCACTTAACACAATTGTTTTATACTCCAATTAGTCCTTTAAGGTCTTTAACCAAGGTTTCAAATTAAGGTGAGGGGAAATGTTTCGTTCGCGAAACGCCGTTACTTAAAACGGTCGTTTCTCCTAAACTGTACATCGGAATCAAACGAACTACATATCAAAACGAAGCTCGTAACATGAACTATCTAAACATGGCAATGGTCAAAATCTAGCAGGGGGTTCTCGGGTCCTAATGTTATGAACAAAAGCAGTCTAAAGTAAATCGGACATTACGACGGCTATGTTTACGTGATTACCCAATTTTATATCACTCCAATTCATCACCAAACAACCCCAATCCATTCATACAACCAAAGTCCATCCTTATCACATCATAACATCCCCAATAAATTCAATATTAACATTTATACTTATGCTTAAGCTTGAATTTAACTATACTTAAGTTCTTTTAACCAAAACAACAAGATTCACCATTCCATTTCACCACCACTCCAACCCAAACTCTAAACCACAAGCATTAAGCTACTATATCACCATAACAATCAAAATCATCTTATTATACAAAGGAATCTAGGGTTTGGAGATGATATACCTTCCTTGAAGTGGTGGGAGTAGCTAGGAAGCCTTAAGAAGCCTTGAGAAGTCTTAGGGATGCTTGGATCTTAAAGGAAAACAAGAAAAAATCAAGTTAAAAACTTTGAAATCACTATTCATTGTCTTCTTCATTGATTTCTTGAAGAAGATTGAGAAATAATTGAAGGCTTAAACTCATAAGATAGCCATAACTATGCATAAGGATGACTAGGGAATTATCTTACCAATTTAGGAAGCCTTGATCTTGAGTTTTGAAATTTCTTTCTCTTGAAAATGGCAAAAGCCGAGAGCAATGAAGAAATAAGAGGTTTTATGTTTTTTGTTTTGATGAAATGAAATGTTTGGCTTGGTTGATTGAATTAGTTTTGTTTTATTTTAGGTTAATTACCAATTTAACCTTGGTTTTGTGTGGTTAACAATCCACCACATTTCCTTCCTTCTTATGTCATGCTTGCATCACTTTGTGATGTCATCATCCCTCCTTTGTCCTCTTTCTATTGGTTGGATGACATCATCCCCACTAATCTCTTTGATTAGCTTCTAATTGTTTGCCTAATGACCGGTGATCTGTTATACGGTTCGCTTAACTTTCGTTTTCATTTATCTTTTGAGGGATCATACCCGGGATCTTATTACTTAGGTTCCCTTAACCTATCTCAATACATTATATTCCTTTTTATGATCCTCTATTATAATCCTTTAATTTAAATCCTTTAATTTAAATTCTTTTTATCCTGTTACCTTATACTCAATTCTTTCCGTATCTAGTAGATTTTCGGGAAAAATCAAAGTGTTCGGAATTGGATTCTGACGATCTTTACATACACTTATATACCATATAGAGTACTAATAAAATCTCAGAATATTCATAACAGAACCCCTACATAGTGTGGCATGAAAAGTTTTCTCATTCAGCAAAACACTATTCATAAGGGTTTCAAAAATTTCCAAAAATTGGGGTTATTACAGTCTCCCCTCCTTAAAAGGATTCCGTCCCGGAATCAAATAGAAAATGAATAGGGATACTTTCTTAGCATTACACTTTCTAACTCTCAAGTAAATTTTCCCACATTGTGGTTCTTCCATCAAACTCTGAATAGTATGATAACCCTTCTCCTAAGCACTTGTTCCTTTTTCAATCTATAACCCTTCCTGGTTGCTCCATATAGGTTACGTCTGGTTGTATGTCTATGCGCTCATATGCCCCTATTTATCTGGCATCCGAATTACACTTCCTTAACATTGATACGTGAAACACGTTATGACTTGCTACATGTTCTGGAGTAAGGCTAGCTCATATGCTAACTCCCCAATACTTCTTAATATATCCAAGGGTCCGATAAATTATGGACTTAGCTTTCCTTTCTTTCCGAATCTCATCAATCCTTTCCAAGGGTTTCCAAGGGGATACCTTTAACAACACTAGGTCCCCTACTTCCTATTCTTTGTCCTTTCGTGTCAAATCAACATACTTCTTATGTCCATCTTGGGTTACTACCAGCCGTCCTCTGATTAGATCTATTATATCCTTTCTCCTTTGGACTACTGCGGGTCCGAGCATCTTGCGCTCTACAACTTCATCCTAACATAAGGGAGATCGACATTGTCTTCCCTCAAGGATCTCATAAGGCGACAACTCGATAATGACATATGATCTATTGTCGTAAGAAAACTCAATCCGTGTTAAGTGATCATTCCAATTTCTTTCAAGTCTATTGCACAGACTCTCATTATAGCTTTTAGCATTAGAGCTTTTTCTTCTCAATACCCATTCTTTTCCAGTTCGTAATCGCTACTACCTTCCGTTCCTAATATTATACTGGTTATACTTTTGCTCGTTAGCGTTCTATAACCTTTTAATAACCTCGTCAACCTTAGTATCACGAATGTGTTTCCATTCCGAATACTACCACAACTTTATTACTCCTTTTTCAGCTGTTTCTATTTTCCAAAATTTGATCAATCATATAGTAGTAAAGGAATTTGTTGAGAGATCACCATGATCATGAACACTTGTTCTATTGCATAGTTAGTACAGAAGGTGGCCAGCCTTTAGTACTTGACAAGCAATTAAACAATAGATGGTATCCTACTAGGCTTCTATCACACAGATAGATAGTCATTCGGCAATACCTCCCCTTCTGGAAGGGTTGTTCTTCTCAGTTTATATGAAATGAAAAGAAGAGAAAAGAACGAATTGAAGAGAATTGTATATATGAAAAAAATATACTGCCACAAAATATCTGACTTGGAACCTACCTCTGAACTATAGAGGTTTATCATAGGAGAACAAAACATATATGTATTTATATCAACATCAAGTATTATAACATCGTATCTCACATGCCTAAATATTTTTGCTATTCCGTCCATCATTCTATGGACCCATGCTCTTCCTCGAGCTTATACCCAATCACCTTTGAAACTCCCTCGATATCGAAAATCGAACCTGGGATCTCATTCTAGACATCATCGTTACTAGAATTCTATGCTTGCACCGCAACCTTCCTCACATAGTAATACGACTCTCTTTTCATAAGAGGGAAATAAATATTCAATAGGTAGATACTCTACTTAATTAGTCTATCAGTGATAACTTATACACTACCACGACCCGATTAGTGGTACTCAATCTCAACATTCATTCCAATACAACTCTCATGGTTGTAATCGACTCATTACTCGCATAATCATTGCTGTATTACTATGGTCCACCACTGACCTACTGTCGTCATTCACTTTCCATGAAATCTTAATATCTAACCATACGGAGTCCATACATGTCGTATATAATACTCCTAAGGAGGTAACATAATTACCATTCATGATTCACGAAGAACACTCTAGATCCTGATGTACATACATGTCATGAAGCAGATAAAATTGCAGATGAGTTTCAATCAAAGCAACGATAGCAGGTTAATACCATTCTTAATCGTATGCCTTCAATTGAAGACTTAACTCAAAGGTTCGTTTAGTCCCCTTTTTTTTTGAAATATGTTCCTGGATTACTCTCAATATAGTATCTTCTGAGATAGATAGCCCGCTCATGGCGATTACACGAATTAAACCTTTACCAACTACTATTACGGTTGGGTATTGCACAGTCATCAGAAGGAATGTCAATCTTCCAAACCATAATACAAACTGCATAGCTTTAACCATCATCACTGTATTCCTTTGGCACAAGCGCCTATAATTATCCTCTTACCTTTAAAGTGTCGGCCACCTCTTTGGCCTTTCCTGATAGTAAAATTTCCTTACAGTCAATGTCATTTTAACCACCTCCAAATAAATTTTCTACCTTATTTCAATCACAACTTATGTGAAGATGTTTTCCTTAAAATCTGATGAGTAAAAAAAAAATATTACCATTTTTCCATAAGTTATTGCCTCAGTCTTTAGAGGTTAATCACGGTCACGACTGACTCTCAATCATAATTAGAACATCTTTTTATCTTAAGTCCTAATTGCCCTGAACAACTTCGACCATTACTGGTTCGATCCATACCTTCTCGTGGTTTAACACGTGCCCCACTTGGCATCATTATAATTACGTCATATTTCCTTTATCAACATTTCTATTTTTGAGAATTTTGAATATTACCTTTCTCCTTGTAAAACCTCTAAGGTTATCCTTAAATCGTTCCTCCTGTATTCCCTAGATACAGGGCATATCAAGATACCATTTATTAATACCAGAATCATTGTTTTATATACTTCTGAAAAAATTTCTCCACTGATTCTTAAAGGTTGTTATTACCTTAACCCTTTCCAAATCATACTGTAAAAACTCATACTGTCCCTATTAAGGGTGAAATGCCAACCTTTATGCATTCCCCTAGGATTCATTTTAAGTTACCGATGTTCTATCCTTAATTCCTACCTTTAAAAAGGTACATGCATCCTTCCATGGATAGATCAAGTCATATATCCCTGATAAGGGTGTCTTATTCAATCATTCCCACCTCGATAGTACATGTCTAATTTCACAATAACATCTGTATTCAAACTGAGGTCAACCCATATGGCCTTCATAAGATAACAACGGTTATCCGCTTTTCTTGCCTAATTTGGTAACGATAACAAGGATGTTCTGGAAGATATTGGTCGTGTTCAACGTGAACTTCTTCTTAATAATTCCTTATTTACTTTTGTTGTTTTATCTCAACAGTCACCTCAATGTTGGGATATCTTTCATACCCGGTGTCTCCCTTTCTGGGTATAAAGCCACCGGTCTTACACTTCACATTCTTGAAGGTCACTTCCTTCATCCAATTTTCCTAATTTCTTACTTCCTTGTCTCCTCAGTCTATCCGCTTCTCATTATTTATCCTTCGAATTATCTCAAGGTTTTCTCGAATCCTCCCAACTTACAGGGGATAAAATATATATATCTCTTATGCCTTCAACCATCAATTTTAACTCATGGTGAATCACCCTCATCCCGACGAATGCATACTTTTTTTATTTCTTTTGCTACGAGTCTTTAGGGTTTCCTCATACCCAACTCCCTTATCATTCCTCAAACTCTATTGCCTTTATATTCCTTTACACTTCAGTTTCTTTCTATTTTCCTTTCTCTTATCATTATTTCATGAACCAACACAACATAAGCATTGATTTCAAACATCCCGTCATTCTGGATTCGTGTCCTCAGAACGAATCTTGACAACTTTTACAACTTAGATTCATAATTCATCATACTCGTCTGTCTTTGTTCTGGCTCCAAAACTTTTACACTATCTCCATAACCTTGGGAAGTACTTTCCTGAAAATAATTGACTGAACTTAAATCAGTTTATTATAATCTTTTGCTCCGTGCCTTCCTTGGTCTTTCACCAGTGGGTGGTCTCTCTCTTAGGAGGGTAAGTGACAAAAACAGTCTTTTGAGGTTCGTCAATCATTTAGAATCTCAAATGATTCCTATATTTCCTTTAGCCAGGCTCTTGCCTCGACTGGGTCAACTTGTTCCTTGGAACACAGAGAGCTTAGCGATTTAAAGGTCCTGAAAGAATTTCCCACTACATTGTTTCCCTCAAGGTGGTGGTTGGGAATAAAGTATAAGTTCTGTTTAGACAGGTCCATGAATTTCCGTATAGGAGTACCGTCTCGGGTCTCCTTATCTCGCTCGACTTTTGTTTTCTTAGTCTAAATATTTCTTCCTACTCCCCATAATTGGGGTCATCTTTTAATTTAAAATCCTCATTTTTCACTTTATTATATTCTGGGTTCCTTATATCTTAATTGCGACCTCCCTGATTATCACATTCAAGGTTTGACCCTAATCTTATTCCTTGTGGGGGCATATTACTTGGAAAATTTTGAGAATCTCTGGATATTTGTCTTACTTACTTTGCTTAAGTCTTTCCCTCGTTCAGTCCTTGCACGATTGCAAATTATGAATTCTTAAGTTCAATAAACTTTATGACACTCTCTTAAGTGTTAATAGAGCAATTAACAATGTGATCTTATCACAAACAAACTGATCTGAACTGAAATTAACGAATATATACATAACCATTTGTTCGAGGGTATAACAACTGAACACATTAAAGAGAATTACATCATTTGATCTTATCGCTCCTATCCCAAAAGTACTACCATAGATAATCATCTCGTCATTAAAACTAAACATTCATAACTTAGGCTAATCCTCCAAAAGCGGTGCTACATGAAATTCTTGTCAGATTGCTCAGACTCTGCACACTATTATGGATCAAGAAATGCGGGCACGCACGATATCCCTAACCTGCTCCATTAAAGCAGTGATGAGGTCTAGGATAGTTGCAAGTAGAGCCGGATCAATCTGACCCTCAAGATGGCCTCTAGCTGTAACACGGGTGGTAGCCTCAATCCTTTCCATGCTATGAGCTAATCCTGCGGGAAGTACCCCACCCTCAATCCTCGGTGCAGTAAGTCGATCCAACAGATCACTCCTAACATTACGGGCCTCAGACAGGCCACCCAAAGTCATATGATAATTGGCGATAAGAGAAGCCTGAGTGGTAGCATCTAGCAGTCCATGGGGTGCAGGTGGTGCAGACCCAAGAGATCCAAATGGATAACCAAGCACGGTATCAGGTGACAATGGTGCAGGAGATAAAGGTGGCATTTCCTCAGTAGGTGCTGGGCTCTGTACAGGGGAGGGAACAGGAATTGGTGGAACCTCATGGATGTCTACAGGAACCTCTGGAAGAGGGTCTGATACTGGTATAATTGGTGTCGTGGAAGGCCCCACTCCTTCTGCCCTCATTAACCTTTGTGCCCTTGGTAACTCTTCATCCTCTAGTGCCACCCTCGCGGCCATTCTTGCTCTGGTAGTCGCCCTGACTACGGTCATCAATTCCTCAGTGGTCCTCTCTTCATTCTCATCAGGATCCTCCATGAGATCCTCCTCAGCCACAATCCTTTCCGGAATAACATCCTCAACCGCAACATTCTCAATATGAATCTCATCCGGTCCCTCATTAGGGTACTCCATCGGATTCACAATTTGATCTCCAGCTTGTAATAAAACATCCTCATGCTGATGCTCCTGAACCTCAGGGTTCGGTGCCCCGCTGCCCTATACGAGAATGAACTATGTTACTATCACGATATTTATAAGGGTTCCCGTAAGGGTTTTAACATTCAGTACTACGTTAGGTAGCCCGACTATGAACTTGGCAAGAGTTCTTATTATCTTAGTGAACTTATTATCTTTACGTCATATCATCTCTGAGGTTTATAACGCTTAGCTCTGATACCACTTCTGTAACACCCCCAGATCCGGGGTCGGGGATCCGGGTTGTCACGAGTTCCATTTCCCTTAGCAACACCCAATCTCATTAAACCATCAACTACTCTGTACTGTGACCCCACAATATACACACACACACCACGAGTTATAGTCTCAGAGATGAATACTCAAAAATAACACAAGTCGTTTTATTCCACAATTATATGCCAATACACCTTAAAAGGTTTTCTGAATAAATTTACATTTTCTTTTCCATTATTACAATTCATATTATACATAAGTCTGGTACATCAAAAGTTGAAAGCCTAGCCTATTGGTAGCTCCTACCTCAGCTACAGCGGCATCAACGCTTCCAGAAGACTGCAGAACGTTTTCTAACCGCTTGCGAATCGGGAGCTTGGTCCTGTTCATCTTGTCTATCTGATGTTGTGTGATGAAAGGAGAAAGCAAGGGTGAGCAACAAGCCCACCAAAATAATATATATAATGATTAACAATATATGAGCCTTCTCATAGTACTCATGAAAGTCTTGGTCAAAAGAAATGAACCAAGTTTGATATCATAATGCGATGAAGTCGCAAAATATTCAGTATATATATATACATATATACTTTTCAAAATATTGGAAGTCCTCTTCCATGCATAATATACACAAAGTTCCAGTGTATAACTGTATAAAAATATCGTTGCAAGGTGATCTCATATATCTAACCTTGTCTCAACGTTTTTTTTTTTTTGAAAATCTTTGTCATGCATAAGATAATCATTTACTAGATATAAGTTTAAAAGATGAAGTTACAAGATACTCCATTATACTTATATCTTTTCCAAATACTACTTGAACTACCACCGTTCAAGTTATAATTAGTTTCAAAAGCTCATCACATAGATGAGACTACAAGACAAGATTTCAATAGATTAAATGTTTGAAATATCCTCAAAATGAAATGAAGTTACGAGATACTTCATTTGATGAAAACATCATTTTGAAAACTCGACCCTGCCAACACTCAACAATCGCCCAACCATAGCCTTTCTATTGAAGTGCTCTGGGTAGTGTTGCAGGAATATCCAATTGGATGATGAACTCATTACGGGAGTTTACCGCGCCAGGAAGACCACTTACGATGATCAGTCGTAGTAGTGCAACCCCACCATTTTCTACATGTAGAGGAGAACCTGTCGGATTTACTTGTCAACCGAACACTGAACTCCTAAGGAGTGGACCGCCTTAGCGGAACTTCCAGACCATTTGGGCCAATATAATAAGGCTGGGCCGGCGCTACTCGACCACTTACGCCACTCCTAGTTCAGATGAAATCCATGACTCTGAAACGTAATGCTCGTCCCCACTTTCCCCAAGTAGAAACTTGTTGATACGGCTCCACCAAGAAGTCGTATCTAGTTGGAAAGGAAAACTCACCGATATTTCCCAGGCGATGCCTGTTAATGGATTAACTTGTTCCAAGAATTTTACTTCCCGAGTGTTGGGTAAGTAATCAAAAACTCTTTTATCAAGACAGCAACCTTGTTGCGAATATAAAATACACCACAGAGTCGGATCCCTCCGGTTTTGAGCGAGTATTTAAATCCCCTTTTTAAAAGGAAGATCTTAAATATAAAAATGAGTTTTGGGATCCGCTCTAACTTTTGAAATTCATTTTAAAGACTTGAAAACACTTTAAAGAGTGTTTGGAATAATGCTGATTTAATAAAGTATATTAGTCTCAATATAAAGAAATATCTGAATATTATTATTTAAATAATATTCCCATAAAGAGTAATTGAGGTAGAAGTTGGAAAACTTATACTTGAAATGAATAGTAAATAATCAAAGATATACTTATACGAAAGTAATATCTTTATTTGAATATCAAAAGTAAGTTTGATTATCGAACATTATTCTTTAATAAATAAAGAATATTAATAAATAATAAGCGGAGTCATAATACCTCGAATGAATATTATAAATAATATTCATTAAATAAAATAAAGGAGTCATACATCCTCAAATGAATATCCAAGTAATATTCAATAAATAATATAAAGGAGTAATAAGTCCTCGAATGAATATTCAAGATAATATTCATTAATAAAATAAAGGAGTCATAAGTCCTCGAATGAATATTCAAGATAATATTCATTAATAAAATAAAGTTATCGAATAAACCTTATTCGATTAATAGTTTTAAAAACTATTACCATATATATATATAAAATATATATATATATATATAAAATCTACTCGGGATCCTCGACTCCCGGTTTTAGAAAATGCTTTCACCTTTGGGTCCCTATACTAAGGGTATATGCAAATTACCGCTATTCTCTAGCATAGACATTATCAACTGAACCAACAGATATATATGGAAAGAATACGAAACAGGCATGCATATGTACCATATCACATGCTACAATATATCGCAAGAATTTGCTAATATAACCATCATGCATCTATTACAAGATAATGCATATACAAGTGTATACATCACAATAACAGTATAACGGGTAGAAAACTTGCCTGAGCGACTGGGGGTTACAAATGGCTCGGGACGAGTCTGGTAACCTATAAACAACAAGTAAGTTGGAATTAAACCAAAGTCACTTGTAAATCTATACTTTAACCAACTTAGACTCTAACGCTCGTTTTGCGCTTACTGATTCTCTTAAGTCACTCGAGTACCCTCGGCTCCACCATTTTTAATAAATTAACCATTACGAGTTTTAAGGTGATTTTTTCGCGAATACCTTACCAACTGCCTAATCCACTTAACACAATTGTTTCATACTCCAATTAGTCCTTTAAGGTCTTTAACCAAGGTTTCAAAGTAAGGCGAGGGGAAATGTTTCGTTCGCGAAACGCCGTTACTTAAAACGGTCGTTTCTCCTAAACCGTACATCGGAATCAAACGAACTACATATCAAAACGAAGCTCGTAACATGAACTATCTAAACATGGCAATGGTCAAAATCTAGAAGGGGGTTCTCGGGTCCTAATGTTATGAACAAAAGCAGTCTAAAGTAAATCGGACATTACGACGGCTATGTTTACGTGATTACCCAATTTTATATCACTCCAATTCATCACCAAACAACCCCAATCCATTCATACAACCAAAGTCCATCCTTATCACATTATAACATCCCTAATAAATTCAATATTAACATTTATACTTATGCTTAAGCTTGAATTTAACTATACTTAAGTTCTTTTAACCAAAACAACAAGATTCACCATTCCATTTCACTACCACTCCAACCCAAACTCTAAACCACAAGCATTAAGCTACTATATCACCATAACAATCAAAATCATCTTATTATACAAAGGAATCTAGGGTTTGGAGATGATATACCTTCCTTGAAGTGGTGGGAGTAGCTAGGAAGCCTTAAGAAGCCTTGAGAAGTCTTAGGGATGCTTGGATCTTAAAGGAAAACAAGAAAAAATCAAGTTAAAAACTTTGAAATCACTATTCATTGTCTTCTTCATTGATTTCTTGAAGAATATTGAGAAAGAATTGAAGGCTTAAACTCATAAGATAGCCATAACTATGCATAAGGATGACTAGGGAATTATCTTACCAATTTAGGAAGCCTTGATCTTGAGTTTTGAAATTTCTTTCTCTTAAAAATGGCAAAAGCCGAGAGCAATGAAGAAATAAGAGGTTTTGTGTTTTTTGTTTTGATGAAATGAAATGTTTGGCTTGGTTGATTGAATTAGATTTGTTTTATTTTAGGTTAATTACCAATTTAACCTTGGTTTTGTGTGGTTAACAATCCACCACATTTCCTTCCTTCTTATGTCATGCTTGCATCACTTTGTGATGTCATCATCCCTCCTTTGTCCTCTTTCTATTGGTTGGATGACATCATCCCCACTAATCTCTTTGATTAGCTTCTAATTGTTTGCCTAATGACCGCTGATCTGTTATACGGTTCGCTTAACTTTCGTTTTCGTTTATCGTTTGAGGGATCATACCTGGGATCTTATTACTTAGGTTCCCTTAACCTATCTCAATACATTATATTCCTTTTTATGATCCTCTATTATAATCCTTTAATTTAAATCCTTTTTATCCTGTTACCTTATACTCAATTCTTTCCGTATCTAGTAGATTTTCGAAAAAAATCAAAGTGTTTGGAATTGGATTCTGACGATCTTTACATACAATTATATACCATATAGAGTACTAATAAAATCTCAGAATATCCATAACAGAACCCCTACATAGTGTGGCATGAAAAGTTTTCTCATTCCGCAAAATACTATTCATAAGGGTTTCAAAAATTTCCAAAAATTGGGGTTATTACAGCAGGTCTAAAGAAATCAATAAATCAAAACAGGTATCTTTTGTGACTAATGTAAGTTAATATTATATCATTGCTAATAGGTATTGGTTACTTTACAGAAGTTCAAGAAAGGGACATCTTATCAATAATTCTCGTGATAATTCTTCTCAACTATTCTTATATAATATATTTTCTTAATAAGATTTCAAACCACATAAATTGAACATAACAAATACTAACCTTTACAACTGAAGCAAAATTGTCATCCAATATTATGATATCTAAGCTTTCTTTTGCAACCTTTGTTCCTTGGATTCCCATGGCATGACCAATATCAGCCTATATTATTTTTTAAAACAAAGTTTTGTAAATTAACACCAAGATGAAACTTATATCATTAAGAGATTAAGTGCACTAATTATTTCACTCAAATCAATCAAACTTCGTGTAAAGTAGGAGCATCATTAGTACCATCTCCGGTCACAGCGACAACATGCCCATTCTTTCTTATTGCTTGCACAAGTAACAACATAAACATATAGATAAATCAAATAAATTACAAATAACATAGCATACATAACATACAAGCACTTCCAAAATATTCCAATCCACAAATATTATAAATATTTAAATTCAAATCCATACCTAAATATTTGAATCCACAACTGTATGCAATAATGATCCTCTGAACAACAAATTCAAATAAATTAATAAATTTAAAATACTTAGAATTAACTACAGTACATAAAAGTAATTAGGGTTTTAATTTGAGAAAACCCCCAATTTAAAAAAATTAGGGTTTTGATTGAAGAAACCCCTCAATTTACAAAGTTTATCTCAATTAAGACTTCAAGACCAGTTACATTCAACCTTACCATCCAAGTTTTTAACAAGATAATCTTACCAAGTTTATCTTCTAACCAATATGGAGATGTTGAGTATAGAGTACAGAGCGGAGATGGAGATATGTGAGATGAGTATATGTAAGAGGTGGGAGGAGAGACACGGGACAAAGGTGTGGAGAGAGTATACAGAGTGGAGATTCGATCGAGAGATAGAGAGAGAGGTCGGTGAGGGGAGAGATGTGACTGAGAGAGTTTAATTTTATTTTTTTAGTTATTAGCTCAAAGAAAAGAACAAAATGGGGGGAAACATATTTTCTAAGTCAGAGTGAAATTTTGGAATAGCGGGGAAAATTTTGACAAGGGGGAAATATATTGAAGTGGGCGCGAGTTCTAAAAATTTAGGCAACTTTAGACATCAGTTTTATAATAACCGATATCTTGAAACAACAAAGACATCAGATTAATGCGGGGTGATGCTATTACATCTTTTAACATCAGTGACATTTGTAACCGATGTCTAATGTGTGAGGTCTATTGAACTTTTTCTTGTAGTGGTATGATATATATATATACACTTATATATAGATATGGTCATAATGAAGTATCTCATAATTTCATTTCTTTCAAGTGATACTTCAAAGACTGGTTCAATACAAGTTTTATCTTATAGCTTCACCTATGTGATGAGCTTTCGATCTAATCATACTTTAAACAGTAGTAGTTCATGTAGTTTTTCTAAAACGATATATAAGTATTTTGAAGTATCTTGTAACTTCATCATTTAACTTATATTAGTAAATAATTATCCTATGCACAATAAAGATTTTCAGAAAAACTATCGATACTTTGCATTATTAATCATAGTATACTTGTTATTTTGGTGAGCTGTTTTGCTCACCCTTCCTTCATTTCTTCATCACACAACAACAGTTAGGAGGGATGACCAGACTTAAGCGTAGACCCATCGCAAGAGCGTGGGAAGCGTTCCACGTCTACCTGCTGATATCTTAGCCACCATTGCTGCAGAGGTAGATCTATCTATAGTTTAGCCGTTCAGCTTTTGGGAATCAAATTATGTATAATGATAACTTGTGTAGGATAATGGTAAAGAATTGTAAATCTATTAAGTAATTATTTTGGGTTTGTAATAACTTTCAAATTGTGGATTCAATGACTTATTTCGATTTCATCTCTGAGACTAATGTATTGTGGAGTGTGTATTATTTTGGGTCAGGGCAAGCAATTATTTATTTTAAATTTAAGTTAAGTTATATTAATGAAAAGAAAGATTATGACAATATACATTCCCGACAATATACATTCCCGACCCTTACAGGTTTATTATTTACTAAATATAATTAAAATATATTGTTGAGGCATAATTTAAGATTTTTTATATATGTTTTGTATAAGGGTGCATATGTTTTTTATATATGTTTTTTTTTATATGAATGGATGGATTTTTAGAAAGAAAACGTGCAACAGCTAAGAAAACGTGCAACATCGTATCTCACATGCCTAAATATTTTTGCTATTCCGTCCATCATTCTATGGACCCATGCTCTTCCTCGAGCTTATACCCAATCACCTTTGAAACTCCCTCGATATCGAAAATCGAACCTGGGATCTCATTCTAGACATCATCGTTACTAGAATTCTATGCTTGCACCGCAACCTTCCTCACATAGTAATACGACTCTCTTTTCATAAGAGGGAAATAAATATTCAATAGGTAGATACTCTACTTAATTAGTCTATCAGTGATAACTTATACACTACCACGACCCGATTAGTGGTACTCAATCTCAACATTCATTCCAATACAACTCTCATGGTTGTAATCGACTCATTACTCGCATAATCATTGCTGTATTACTATGGTCCACCACTGACCTACTGTCGTCATTCACTTTCCATGAAATCTTAATATCTAACCATACGGAGTCCATACATGTCGTATATAATACTCCTAAGGAGGTAACATAATTACCATTCATGATTCACGAAGAACACTCTAGATCCTGATGTACATACATGTCATGAAGCAGATAAAATTGCAGATGAGTTTCAATCAAAGCAACGATAGCAGGTTAATACCATTCTTAATCGTATGCCTTCAATTGAAGACTTAACTCAAAGGTTCGTTTAGTCCCCTTTTTTTTTGAAATATGTTCCTGGATTACTCTCAATATAGTATCTTCTGAGATAGATAGCCCGCTCATGGCGATTACACGAATTAAACCTTTACCAACTACTATTACGGTTGGGTATTGCACAGTCATCAGAAGGAATGTCAATCTTCCAAACCATAATACAAACTGCATAGCTTTAACCATCATCACTGTATTCCTTTGGCACAAGCGCCTATAATTATCCTCTTACCTTTAAAGTGTCGGCCACCTCTTTGGCCTTTCCTGATAGTAAAATTTCCTTACAGTCAATGTCATTTTAACCACCTCCAAATAAATTTTCTACCTTATTTCAATCACAACTTATGTGAAGATGTTTTCCTTAAAATCTGATGAGTAAAAAAAAAATATTACCATTTTTCCATAAGTTATTGCCTCAGTCTTTAGAGGTTAATCACGGTCACGACTGACTCTCAATCATAATTAGAACATCTTTTTATCTTAAGTCCTAATTGCCCTGAACAACTTCGACCATTACTGGTTCGATCCATACCTTCTCGTGGTTTAACACGTGCCCCACTTGGCATCATTATAATTACGTCATATTTCCTTTATCAACATTTCTATTTTTGAGAATTTTGAATATTACCTTTCTCCTTGTAAAACCTCTAAGGTTATCCTTAAATCGTTCCTCCTGTATTCCCTAGATACAGGGCATATCAAGATACCATTTATTAATACCAGAATCATTGTTTTATATACTTCTGAAAAAATTTCTCCACTGATTCTTAAAGGTTGTTATTACCTTAACCCTTTCCAAATCATACTGTAAAAACTCATACTGTCCCTATTAAGGGTGAAATGCCAACCTTTATGCATTCCCCTAGGATTCATTTTAAGTTACCGATGTTCTATCCTTAATTCCTACCTTTAAAAAGGTACATGCATCCTTCCATGGATAGATCAAGTCATATATCCCTGATAAGGGTGTCTTATTCAATCATTCCCACCTCGATAGTACATGTCTAATTTCACAATAACATCTGTATTCAAACTGAGGTCAACCCATATGGCCTTCATAAGATAACAACGGTTATCCGCTTTTCTTGCCTAATTTGGTAACGATAACAAGGATGTTCTGGAAGATATTGGTCGTGTTCAACGTGAACTTCTTCTTAATAATTCCTTATTTACTTTTGTTGTTTTATCTCAACAGTCACCTCAATGTTGGGATATCTTTCATACCCGGTGTCTCCCTTTCTGGGTATAAAGCCACCGGTCTTACACTTCACATTCTTGAAGGTCACTTCCTTCATCCAATTTTCCTAATTTCTTACTTCCTTGTCTCCTCAGTCTATCCGCTTCTCATTATTTATCCTTCGAATTATCTCAAGGTTTTCTCGAATCCTCCCAACTTACAGGGGATAAAATATATATATCTCTTATGCCTTCAACCATCAATTTTAACTCATGGTGAATCACCCTCATCCCGACGAATGCATACTTTTTTTATTTCTTTTGCTACGAGTCTTTAGGGTTTCCTCATACCCAACTCCCTTATCATTCCTCAAACTCTATTGCCTTTATATTCCTTTACACTTCAGTTTCTTTCTATTTTCCTTTCTCTTATCATTATTTCATGAACCAACACAACATAAGCATTGATTTCAAACATCCCGTCATTCTGGATTCGTGTCCTCAGAACGAATCTTGACAACTTTTACAACTTAGATTCATAATTCATCATACTCGTCTGTCTTTGTTCTGGCTCCAAAACTTTTACACTATCTCCATAACCTTGGGAAGTACTTTCCTGAAAATAATTGACTGAACTTAAATCAGTTTATTATAATCTTTTGCTCCGTGCCTTCCTTGGTCTTTCACCAGTGGGTGGTCTCTCTCTTAGGAGGGTAAGTGACAAAAACAGTCTTTTGAGGTTCGTCAATCATTTAGAATCTCAAATGATTCCTATATTTCCTTTAGCCAGGCTCTTGCCTCGACTGGGTCAACTTGTTCCTTGGAACACAGAGAGCTTAGCGATTTAAAGGTCCTGAAAGAATTTCCCACTACATTGTTTCCCTCAAGGTGGTGGTTGGGAATAAAGTATAAGTTCTGTTTAGACAGGTCCATGAATTTCCGTATAGGAGTACCGTCTCGGGTCTCCTTATCTCGCTCGACTTTTGTTTTCTTAGTCTAAATATTTCTTCCTACTCCCCATAATTGGGGTCATCTTTTAATTTAAAATCCTCATTTTTCACTTTATTATATTCTGGGTTCCTTATATCTTAATTGCGACCTCCCTGATTATCACATTCAAGGTTTGACCCTAATCTTATTCCTTGTGGGGGCATATTACTTGGAAAATTTTGAGAATCTCTGGATATTTGTCTTACTTACTTTGCTTAAGTCTTTCCCTCGTTCAGTCCTTGCACGATTGCAAATTATGAATTCTTAAGTTCAATAAACTTTATGACACTCTCTTAAGTGTTAATAGAGCAATTAACAATGTGATCTTATCACAAACAAACTGATCTGAACTGAAATTAACGAATATATACATAACCATTTATTCGAGGGTATAACAACTGAACACATTAAAGAGAATTACATCATTTGATCTTATCGCTCCTATCCCAAAAGTACTACCATAGATAATCATCTCGTCATTAAAACTAAACATTCATAACTTAGGCTAATCCTCCAAAAGCGGTGCTACATGAAATTCTTGTCAGATTGCTCAGACTCTGCACACTATTATGGATCAAGAAATGCGGGCACGCACGATATCCCTAACCTGCTCCATTAAAGCAGTGATGAGGTCTAGGATAGTTGCAAGTAGAGCCGGATCAATCTGACCCTCAAGATGGCCTCTAGCTGTAACACGGGTGGTAGCCTCAATCCTTTCCATGCTATGAGCTAATCCTGCGGGAAGTACCCCACCCTCAATCCTCGGTGCAGTAAGTCGATCCAACAGATCACTCCTAACATTACGGGCCTCAGACAGGCCACCCAAAGTCATATGATAATTGGCGATAAGAGAAGCCTGAGTGGTAGCATCTAGCAGTCCATGGGGTGCAGGTGGTGCAGACCCAAGAGATCCAAATGGATAACCAAGCACGGTATCAGGTGACAATGGTGCAGGAGATAAAGGTGGCATTTCCTCAGTAGGTGCTGGGCTCTGTACAGGGGAGGGAACAGGAATTGGTGGAACCTCATGGATGTCTACAGGAACCTCTGGAAGAGGGTCTGATACTGGTATAATTGGTGTCGTGGAAGGCCCCACTCCTTCTGCCCTCATTAACCTTTGTGCCCTTGGTAACTCTTCATCCTCTAGTGCCACCCTCGCGGCCATTCTTGCTCTGGTAGTCGCCCTGACTACGGTCATCAATTCCTCAGTGGTCCTCTCTTCATTCTCATCAGGATCCTCCATGAGATCCTCCTCAGCCACAATCCTTTCCGGAATAACATCCTCAACCGCAACATTCTCAATATGAATCTCATCCGGTCCCTCATTAGGGTACTCCATCGGATTCACAATTTGATCTCCAGCTTGTAATAAAACATCCTCATGCTGATGCTCCTGAACCTCAGGGTTCGGTGCCCCGCTGCCCTATACGAGAATGAACTATGTTACTATCACGATATTTATAAGGGTTCCCGTAAGGGTTTTAACATTCAGTACTACGTTAGGTAGCCCGACTATGAACTTGGCAAGAGTTCTTATTATCTTAGTGAACTTATTATCTTTACGTCACATCATCTCTGAGGTTTATAACGCTTAGCTCTGATACCACTTCTGTAACACCCCCAGATCCGGGGTCGGGGATCCGGGTTGTCACGAGTTCCATTTCCCTTAGCAACACCCAATCTCATTAAACCATCAACTACTCTGTACTGTGACCCCACAATATACACACACACACCACGAGTTATAGTCTCAGAGATGAATACTCAAAAATAACACAAGTCGTTTTATTCCACAATTATATGCCAATACACCTTAAAAGGTTTTCTGAATAAATTTACATTTTCTTTGCCATTATTACAATTCATATTATACATAAGTCTGGTACATCAAAAGTTGAAAGCCTAGCCTATTGGTAGCTCCTACCTCAGCTACAGCGGCATCAACGCTTCCAGAAGACTGCAGAACGTTTTCTAACCGCTTGCGAATCGGGAGCTTGGTCCTGTTCATCTTGTCTATCTGATGTTGTGTGATGAAAGGAGAAAGCAAGGGTGAGCAACAAGCCCACCAAAATAATATATATAATGATTAACAATATATGAGCCTTCTCATAGTACTCATGAAAGTCTTGGTCAAAAGAAATGAACCAAGTTTGATATCATAATGCGATGAAGTCGCAAAATATTCAGTATATATATATACATATATACTTTTCAAAATATTGGAAGTCCTCTTCCATGCATAATATACACAAAGTTCCAGTGTATAACTGTATAAAAATATCGTTGCAAGGTGATCTCATATATCTAACCTTGTCTCAACGTTTTTTTTTTTTGAAAATCTTTGTCATGCATAAGATAATCATTTACTAGATATAAGTTTAAAAGATGAAGTTACAAGATACTCCATTATACTTATATCTTTTCCAAATACTACTTGAACTACCACCGTTCAAGTTATAATTAGTTTCAAAAGCTCATCACATAGATGAGACTACAAGACAAGATTTCAATAGATTAAATGTTTGAAATATCCTCAAAATGAAATGAAGTTACGAGATACTTCATTTGATGAAAACATCATTTTGAAAACTCGACCCTGCCAACACTCAACAATCGCCCAACCATAGCCTTTCTATTGAAGTGCTCTGGGTAGTGTTGCAGGAATATCCAATTGGATGATGAACTCATTACGGGAGTTTACCGCGCCAGGAAGACCACTTACGATGATCAGTCGTAGTAGTGCAACCCCACCATTTTCTACATGTAGAGGAGAACCTGTCGGATTTACTTGTCAACCGAACACTGAACTCCTAAGGAGTGGACCGCCTTAGCGGAACTTCCAGACCATTTGGGCCAATATAATAAGGCTGGGCCGGCGCTACTCGACCACTTACGCCACTCCTAGTTCAGATGAAATCCATGACTCTGAAACGTAATGCTCGTCCCCACTTTCCCCAAGTAGAAACTTGTTGATACGGCTCCACCAAGAAGTCGTATCTAGTTGGAAAGGAAAACTCACCGATATTTCCCAGGCGATGCCTGTTAATGGATTAACTTGTTCCAAGAATTTTACTTCCCGAGTGTTGGGTAAGTAATCAAAAACTCTTTTATCAAGACAGCAACCTTGTTGCGAATATAAAATACACCACAGAGCCGGATCCCTCCGGTTTTGAGCGAGTATTTAAATCCCCTTTTTAAAAGGAAGATCTTAAATATAAAAATGAGTTTTGGGATCCGCTCTAACTTTTGAAATTCATTTTAAAGACTTGAAAACACTTTAAAGAGTGTTTGGAATAATGCTGATTTAATAAAGTATATTAGTCTCAATATAAAGAAATATCTGAATATTATTATTTAAATAATATTCCCATAAAGAGTAATTGAGGTAGAAGTTGGAAAACTT
Organism: Apium graveolens; assembly: GCF_009905375.1. Taxonomy (NCBI): domain Eukaryota; kingdom Viridiplantae; phylum Streptophyta; class Magnoliopsida; order Apiales; family Apiaceae; genus Apium; species Apium graveolens. Next base: position 93,101,236 of record NC_133652.1, read on the forward strand.
ATACTTGAAATGAATAGTAAATAATCAAAGATATACTTATACGAAAGTAATATCTTTATTTGAATATCAAAAGTAAGTTTGATTATCGAACATTATTCTTTAATAAATAAAGAATATTAATAAATAATAAGCGGAGTCATAATACCTCGAATGAATATTATAAATAATATTCATTAAATAAAATAAAGGAGTCATACATCCTCAAATGAATATCCAAGTAATATTCAATAAATAATATAAAGGAGTAATAAGTCCTCGAATGAATATTCAAGATAATATTCATTAATAAAATAAAGGAGTCATAAGTCCTCGAATGAATATTCAAGATAATATTCATTAATAAAATAAAGTTATCGAATAAACCTTATTCGATTAATAGTTTTAAAAACTATTACCATATATATATATAAAATATATATATATATATAAAATCTACTCGGGATCCTCGACTCCCGGTTTTAGAAAATGCTTTCACCTTTGGGTCCCTATACTAAGGGTATATGCAAATTACCGCTATTCTCTAGCATAGACATTATCAACTGAACCAACAGATATATATGGAAAGAATACGAAACAGGCATGCATATGTACCATATCACATGCTACAATATATCGCAAGAATTTGCTAATATAACCATCATGCATCTATTACAAGATAATGCATATACAAGTGTATACATCACAATAACAGTATAACGGGTAGAAAACTTGCCTGAGCGACTGGGGGTTACAAATGGCTCGGGACGAGTCTGGTAACCTATAAACAACAAGTAAGTTGGAATTAAACCAAAGTCACTTGTAAATCTATACTTTAACCAACTTAGACTCTAACGCTCGTTTTGCGCTTACTGATTCTCTTAAGTCACTCGAGTACCCTCGGCTCCACCATTTTTAATAAATTAACCATTACGAGTTTTAAGGTGATTTTTTCGCGAATACCTTACCAACTGCCTAATCCACTTAACACAATTGTTTCATACTCCAATTAGTCCTTTAAGGTCTTTAACCAAGGTTTCAAAGTAAGGCGAGGGGAAATGTTTCGTTCGCGAAACGCCGTTACTTAAAACGGTCGTTTCTCCTAAACCGTACATCGGAATCAAACGAACTACATATCAAAACGAAGCTCGTAACATGAACTATCTAAACATGGCAATGGTCAAAATCTAGAAGGGGGTTCTCGGGTCCTAATGTTATGAACAAAAGCAGTCTAAAGTAAATCGGACATTACGACGGCTATGTTTACGTGATTACCCAATTTTATATCACTCCAATTCATCACCAAACAACCCCAATCCATTCATACAACCAAAGTCCATCCTTATCACATTATAACATCCCTAATAAATTCAATATTAACATTTATACTTATGCTTAAGCTTGAATTTAACTATACTTAAGTTCTTTTAACCAAAACAACAAGATTCACCATTCCATTTCACTACCACTCCAACCCAAACTCTAAACCACAAGCATTAAGCTACTATATCACCATAACAATCAAAATCATCTTATTATACAAAGGAATCTAGGGTTTGGAGATGATATACCTTCCTTGAAGTGGTGGGAGTAGCTAGGAAGCCTTAAGAAGCCTTGAGAAGTCTTAGGGATGCTTGGATCTTAAAGGAAAACAAGAAAAAATCAAGTTAAAAACTTTGAAATCACTATTCATTGTCTTCTTCATTGATTTCTTGAAGAATATTGAGAAAGAATTGAAGGCTTAAACTCATAAGATAGCCATAACTATGCATAAGGATGACTAGGGAATTATCTTACCAATTTAGGAAGCCTTGATCTTGAGTTTTGAAATTTCTTTCTCTTAAAAATGGCAAAAGCCGAGAGCAATGAAGAAATAAGAGGTTTTGTGTTTTTTGTTTTGATGAAATGAAATATTTGGCTTGGTTGATTGAATTAGATTTGTTTTATTTTAGGTTAATTACCAATTTAACCTTGGTTTTGTGTGGTTAACAATCCACCACATTTCCTTCCTTCTTATGTCATGCTTGCATCACTTTGTGATGTCATCATCCCTCCTTTGTCCTCTTTCTATTGGTTGGATGACATCATCCCCACTAATCTCTTTGATTAGCTTCTAATTGTTTGCCTAATGACCGCTGATCTGTTATACGGTTCGCTTAACTTTCGTTTTCGTTTATCGTTTGAGGGATCATACCTGGGATCTTATTACTTAGGTTCCCTTAACCTATCTCAATACATTATATTCCTTTTTATGATCCTCTATTATAATCCTTTAATTTAAATCCTTTAATTTAAATCCTTTTTATCCTGTTACCTTATACTCAATTCTTTCCGTATCTAGTAGATTTTCGAAAAAAATCAAAGTGTTTGGAATTGGATTCTGACGATCTTTACATACAATTATATACCATATAGAGTACTAATAAAATCTCAGAATATCCATAACAGAACCCCTACATAGTGTGGCATGAAAAGTTTTCTCATTCCGCAAAATACTATTCATAAGGGTTTCAAAAATTTCCAAAAATTGGGGTTATTACAGCAGGTCTAAAGAAATCAATAAATCAAAACAGGTATCTTTTGTGACTAATGTAAGTTAATATTATATCATTGCTAATAGGTATTGGTTACTTTACAGAAGTTCAAGAAAGGGACATCTTATCAATAATTCTCGTGATAATTCTTCTCAACTATTCTTATATAATATATTTTCTTAATAAGATTTCAAACCACATAAATTGCACATAACAAATACTAACCTTTACAACTGAAGCAAAATTGTCATCCAATATTATGATATCTAAGCTTTCTTTTGCAACCTTTGTTCCTTGGATTCCCATGGCATGACCAATATCAGCCTATATTATTTTTTAAAACAAAGTTTTGTAAATTAACACCAAGATGAAACTTATATCATAAAGAGATTAAGTGCACTAATTATTTCACTCAAATCAATCAAACTTCGTGTAAAGTAGGAGCATCATTAGTACCATCTCCGGTCACAGCGACAACATGCCCATTCTTTCTTATTGCTTGCACAAGTAACAACATAAACATATAGATAAATCAAATAAATTACAAATAACATAGCATACATAACATACAAGCACTTCCAAAATATTCCAATCCACAAATATTATAAATATTTAAATTCAAATCCATACCTAAATATTTGAATCCACAACTGTATGCAATAATGATCCTCTGAACAACAAATTCAAATAAATTAATAAATTTAAAATACTTAGAATTAACTACAGTACATAAAAGTAATTAGGGTTTTAATTTGAGAAAACCCCCAATTTAAAAAAATTAGGGTTTTGATTGAAGAAACCCCTCAATTTACAAAGTTTATCTCAATTAAGACTTCAAGACCAGTTACATTCAACCTTACCATCCAAGTTTTTAACAAGATAATCTTACCAAGTTTATCTTCTAACCAATATGGAGATGTTGAGTATAGAGTACAGAGCGGAGATGGAGATATGTGAGATGAGTATATGTAAGAGGTGGGAGGAGAGACACGGGACAAAGGTGTGGAGAGAGTATACAGAGTGGAGATTCGATCGAGAGATAGAGAGAGAGGTCGGTGAGGGGAGAGATGTGACTGAGAGAGTTTAATTTTATTTTTTTAGTTATTAGCTCAAAGAAAAGAACAAAATGGGGGGAAACATATTTTCTAAGTCAGAGTGAAATTTTGGAATAGCGGGGAAAATTTTGACAAGGGGGAAATATATTGAAGTGGGCGCGAGTTCTAAAAATTTAGGCAACTTTAGACATCAGTTTTATAATAACCGATATCTTGAAACAACAAAGACATCAGATTAATGCGGGGTGATGCTATTACATCTTTTAACATCAGTGACATTTGTAACCGATGTCTAATGTGTGAGGTCTATTGAACTTTTTCTTGTAGTGGTATGATATATATATATACACTTATATATAGATATGGTCATAATGAAGTATCTCATAATTTCATTTCTTTCAAGTGATACTTCAAAGACTGGTTCAATACAAGTTTTATCTTATAGCTTCACCTATGTGATGAGCTTTCGATCTAATCATACTTTAAACAGTAGTAGTTCATGTAGTTTTTCTAAAACGATATATAAGTATTTTGAAGTATCTTGTAACTTCATCATTTAACTTATATTAGTAAATAATTATCCTATGCACAATAAAGATTTTCAGAAAAACTATCGATACTTTGCATTATTAATCATAGTATACTTGTTATTTTGGTGAGCTGTTTTGCTCACCCTTCCTTCATTTCTTCATCACACAACAACAGTTAGGAGGGATGACCAGACTTAAGCGTAGACCCATCGCAAGAGCGTGGGAAGCGTTCCACGTCTACCTGCTGATATCTTAGCCACCATTGCTGCAGAGGTAGATCTATCTATAGTTTAGCCGTTCAGCTTTTGGGAATCAAATTATGTATAATGATAACTTGTGTAGGATAATGGTAAAGAATTGTAAATCTATTAAGTAATTATTTTGGGTTTGTAATAACTTTCAAATTGTGGATTCAATGACTTATTTCGATTTCATCTCTGAGACTAATGTATTGTGGAGTGTGTATTATTTTGGGTCAGGGCAAGCAATTATTTATTTTAAATTTAAGTTAAGTTATATTAATGAAAAGAAAGATTATGACAATATACATTCCCGACAATATACATTCCCGACCCTTACAGGTTTATTATTTACTAAATATAATTAAAATATATTGTTGAGGCATAATTTAAGATTTTTTATATATGTTTTGTATAAGGGTGCATATGTTTTTATATATGTTTTTTTTTATATGAATGGATGGATTTTTAGAAAGAAAACGTGCAACAGCCATTAATAGAAAAATTGGGACAGGGAGCTAGGGTTACAAATGTGGATAGCTAAACACAACGAGAGTCGAGGGCATTAACTTCTTCTGAGTTAACCTTCATTTGGAAAGGAATTAACAAAGAACTTTAAAAGCAGCAATGGAGGGGTTGAGTGGGATCCACTATATAGGGTACGAAGGTATCAGACTATTAGTTTATGGCCAAACCGGACCCACACGGAGGGGCTGATGTCCCCAGATATGATACTTACAGATGATAGCAGTACAATGCGTTTTCGCCTTCTGATTGATCGATTCCCTATTCTATCTGTATTATTCTATAAATTGCACTACAATATATAAACTGTAAACATGTACTATATATTAAAATTGTACGGACGAATGCTATGTCTTAACAACTCTCAACTATCTCTACTTGATTAAATTTATTTTCCTTTGCCAAAATTAGAAAAAGTTGGGTTGTTAAAGGGATATAAATCATATTTTTTACATTTTAATATTGTGCTGGCCTTTTTTTGGTGGGAGGTGTGGGGGAACTTGAAGAAAATGAAATGGGTAACTTATAACTAGTTGATGAAAAGGACCAATACGGGGTAGCATAATAAAAATATTAAAAAAATGGGAGTTTTTGCCCTGTACAATATATTTGTGAAAGTGCACTGTGCATATATAGTAAAAATAGAAAGATGGTAAGAAAAATGCTTAGTTAGTGTTTGGCCCTCATTTGGGGTGATAAGCCCATAAAAGGACCTAAAAATCAATCAATACTTGACTTTGTTTTCTTGGCTTTCCTCTCCTGTGTGTTTTCTGGGTATGTTTTCGGATCTCTCGCTCCCCCCCTCCTTTTATCAAGTTGTTTTTGTTACCTTCTCTACACCTATGTTTCATCCCATCTAAATCATTTTATAGTTTTTTTCTCATCTGTAAGTGTTTTCTTTGTTTTATGCTGAAGTTGAGTTGATATATATGTTTTTTTGAATGATGGTTCTTTCAACCCTCTCCCTCTTTACTTCAGGAAAAGAAAAGAATGTGTGTGTGTGTGTGTGTTTATTGATTTGATAAAGATCTGAAATTGAAATTTGTTTGTAGGTATTGAGTAGAGGTGAAAGGGTCGATAAAGAGGAGGGATGGTGAGAGGGAAGACACAGATGAGGCGTATAGAAAACGCCACAAGCAGGCAAGTAACGTTCTCGAAGAGAAGGAATGGACTTTTAAAGAAAGCCTTTGAACTTTCTGTTCTCTGTGATGCTGAGGTTGCTTTGATTATCTTTTCTCCTAGAGGCAAGCTCCATGAATTTGCTAGCTCTAGGTAATTCCTTACATCTCTCTCTCTCTCTCTCTCTCTCTCTCTCTCTCTCTCTCTCTCTCTCTCTCTCTCTCTCTCTCTCTCTCTCTCTCTCTCTCTCTCTCTCTCTCTCTCTCTCTCTCAGTCTGTGTGTGTCATCGGGGTCTATCAGCTGTATATACTTCTTTCACGCTAGAATCATTAACTATCTAATGCCTGCAGCTTTGTAGCTTAGGGTTTCATGCTTCCTCTGATCACTCTTCCTTCTCTAGATCTTTGACTCACTGTGCTGTAAACAACATCAGATCATATGTATGCAGCATGTGTAAATCATATGTTAATTATGTCTATCGTACAGCTGCTTGTGGTCAAGCTCATTTTTTAAACTTAAAAACAATTGATCAACTGATGACCCCAGTCTGGATTACTTTCTATAGTTTCGATTAGGTGATGTTATATATTTTTAGATCCAGCATTTAGTTTACATGTTTTTATGGCACTTTAAATCTGGAAAATAAGGTTTTATTTAAATGTCTAATGTATTTCGAAACCTTACAAATCAAAATAAGATTTCATACTCTTACCATACTAGCATGTCGATTAATTAACATTTTTTTAGAATTTTTTTTACTAATTTATAGAGGTCTTGAGTCTGTGCTGTAGATTTAAGAGACCCACAGTGATTATTACTATCAAGGTCCCTAACGTAATCACAATTATATTGGAAACGATTTGAAATTATGCTTAATCTGGTAATCATGAGAAAAGATGAGGCTTTTTGGGTCCTAGTGAGAGGATCAGTAGTCCAGGCCTGGGGGTACAATGTACTCATATATGTATACTTAGTAATGTACTCATATATTTATATACTCAGTTTTTAAATTTTCTTTCTGCTAAGTTTTTGTCATCTGATACACAAACATTTGCCCTTGTAAAATTTTCCACAATTTACCAACTTCTAATAGCATAAACTCAAGAACAGTAATGTACATGTATATTGCACAACCACTATCTCACTCCCATTAAAAAAACCCTAAGCGTCATTGCCTCACAAGTAGGAGTAAAACAAACAATAAAAGTTGTTTTACCTGGTAAATATTTTATTTTAAGGTGTTGAGCCACATGTACACTTGCCATAGAGTTATATATCTACCCGCCTCTTGATATAGTTAAATTCACATGAATATTTTCTTAATTACCCCAAAATTTATATATTTAGTTACCCTATCCACACACTTGTCTGAAAATTATAGAAGATAGTCGAAAGCATTTACTTACATTCTCGCTCCCCAGTTTTTTAAAAGAAAGGAAGTAAGTGATGTAAAGTACTTTTATTCTATTTTTGGAGTGGAAATTTTACAGTGAAAATTTGTTAAATTTACATTCATTATCACTTGTTTTCGCTCTTTTTAAAAACTCAGGGAACACAATTACTAATGCAAGTGAAATTATTTTACTCATCCACCACTTGTTTTCATTCCTAATTAAAACTCGGGAATAAAAGGTAAGTGCATATCAAAAGATCACAAAAGGGATTAAATAAGTTTCATTTATTTTAAAGTAGCTAATTAAAAGTTTTACTGTGTGTGCATGCGTGTCTAATTAAATAAAAAAATAATTATTTTCGAGTAATTCTAGAGGTTAGCTACCAAAAATTATTATAAATTGACAGTGTAATTGGTGATATTATGGAATATTTTGATTGGTGATACATATATCATTTTGAATGCATCTAGGTATCCGTCTTTTAAAACTCGATTACTCGGTTGAGTATTCGAACTCGGTTCTATTTTCAATCCGATTATGCGCTACTCGGTCATGAATTGGTTTTTACTTTGACTCAGATCAGATTCGGACAAAATTTGATTACTTTAGAAAAACTTGGTTTTGATTTCGAAATTAAAATTTTGAAAAAAGAGCAATGGTCCAAAAAAGAGTAACCGGAAGTGAGTACTAGTTTTTTTTAAAAAAAATAATAAATTCAAAGCATTTTTAGTGTTAAAATGATAGTAAAGAAATTTAAAAATATAATTAATTATGTTGCATATCATTTATAAATTAAATATTAAAAATTAAGTACATACTAATATCAAAAGTTAGTTGTTTAATATTTTTATTTGTTTATCAAGTACTATTTCGAAACTCGGAAAATATAATTAATTATGTTATATATATATATAAAATACTCTCACTTTCTAATTAAGACATTACGTACTCTATAATTTGGCCTAATAAAATCTATTATCGATTTTTAGAACCCTCGTCAGCATCTAACACTATGACATTTGTAATTTTTTTTCATTTTTTTCACCCAATTTGTAAATTTTGCAATTTTATTTGTTTTATATATGCATTTTTCCCGACAGGACCTATAAAATAATATCCGTTTCTCAGTTCGGGACACCCTGCCGATCGGAGTCTAAACTTTTGATCATAATCAAAATGTTGAGATATGTTGCAGTGAGTTTCGCGGCCGTAAAGATGACAAGTATTCATATATATCTTGTGTGCCTCATGCGTTAATAATGAATTCTATTATGAGTTTGATTTACAGAATTATTTTTTATATAGTATAGCAAGTGCTTGTGGCCGCGCGGTTGTGTGAGTGTTTGTGGTTTTTTTTCTGTTTTTTTATTCATTCAATATGTTTTACAAGTAGCTTTGTTACAGTTTATTACTGTATAACAAGTTTATTAATAGTTGAATCAACCTGCAGTAGAAATATAGGCGATTTTAACTCTCCTTCTATTATGTTATTGTTGTTCATTACTTGGATAATGTTTTGGAATTAATTAACCTCATGTAGCTGTCATTATGCAGCATGCATGAGACAATCCAACGATACCGGAAACACACAAAGGATGTTAAAAGTAACAACCCACCTGTGGTGCAGGATACACAGGTTCTATCTCTCTCAAATAGCTAGTCCCCCGCTGCGATTTCATTTTATGAGCACAAACACATTGTTGTACAATTTGATACCCAGAGATCTAGTTTGTTTATGTAAGATGAACCCCTTGGCCCTTAGATTTCTATAAACCCGAAACTTATAAATTTTTGAAGCTGATTGCTTAAAGAAGTGTTTTTCAAGGTCAGAATCAGATATAACAAATCTATCTAGAACTCTTTCGTTTATCTTTTTCCTAACTTGGTGCAGATTTCATTTATAAAAACATTAGTATATGAATACTATAATGGTCTCAAAAACATGAAGATACGTGAGTCTTATATTGTTGTGTAATTGCATGCAGCATCTGAAGCATGAAACAGCAATTTTGGCAAAGAAGATTGAGCTACTTGAAGTTTCAAAGCGGTTTGCGCCTCACAGTCTTGTATACTTAATTTTATAGGATACGATGTTCTTTTAATTTTATCAGCTAATTGTGTTCAAACATTTCAACACATGTTATATGTATCGTAATAGGAAACTATTGGGAGAAGGTTTAGGATCATGCTCCATTAGTGAACTGCAACAGATAGAACAGCAGCTGGAGAAGAGTGTATGCACTGTGAGAGCTAGAAAGGTACCTTCTGTGGTAGTTTTTTAGTTTTTATAAAACTTTTTTTTAGGATGTATTATACAATTAGTGTATTCATTTTCCAGATGCAGACCTTCAAAGAGCAGATTGAGCAACTTAAGGAAAAGGTAAACTATTTCGTAGAATACTAAGACTGATTCATTTATACTCTTTGAGCTAATTGATTATTGAAGAAGAAACTAATTACTTGTTGGGAGCAACAATAGAAAAAGAATATACGTTTCTGTTTCAAAGTTCTTATGACACAAACAAATGCGCGTGAGCACGCACTCAAAAGGATTTAGTACGAGTAAAAGGTAGGGTAAAAGTACTGATTGTTGGTGATTATTACATTTTCTTGAAATTTTTATAAATTTCAGGGGAAGAATCTTGAAGCAGATAATGCAAGCCTACTTGCCAAGGTAATTTATAAACATGGCTTCTACATACATGAGTTAAGATTTTTTGAAAAAGAAAACTAGAATGAAGTTTGATGAGAATTGGCTTTCCTTATGGGGTTTTTCCTACCCTGTCCGACCCAAAAATAAAACTAAAATGTACTCTACAATCTCTTTAACCAACCTAAAAAAGATTGGTACATAGTAGAAAAGGCTTTGCATCGATCATAAGCAAGTCTGCAAAACTGTGACTGTGTGTTATTCATTGATTTTTTAGTTTGAAGATGAACAGCGACAAGAGTCGCCAGAAGATAGAGGGAACTTAACTTCCACAACGGAAAGCAGCGAGAATTCAGATGTGGAGACTGAACTGTTCATTGGACCTCCAGAGAAGAGATTTAAGCGCATCATCGACAAATGATACTACTCTTCTTGGTTATTTACCATATCAATTGTTATATATTTATTGTATCGTATTGTATTGTAAAAGAAGAATTACTACTGTATCTTCATCGAACAAGAACACAGATTAGGCTAATTTGGTGCATTAATGTTTCTTTCATAAACTTTCACTTTTCAGAATGTAGTGATATTTCATAGTTTTAGAAAGTAGTGAAAATATGACGAAATATGCAAATACTCACATGATATCCCGTGTAACTGCTTCAATATTTGAAATGAAATTTTAATGTAGGCTTTCACGGAAGATTTTGATGACAACAAAGTTTGAGATTCGTTGTCGGAATCAAAATCTACGATGGTGATTTTTTATCGGAGAAGTGAGGGGAGTGTGGTGGTTGTGATGAATTGGGGATTGAGATTGATTAGGGTTAATAGTGGCTCCTTAAGTTTCTCGTTTTCAACCCCTTTCAATGTGTCTACGTACCCCTAGTTACAGGGGATCAAGCTCAACATAGTTCTTAGGGAACAAGAAATCTAATGGGTTTAGACTTTTCATTCTGAGGCTCAACAGAAGTCCTTCCAGAATCCGTCTTCCGTTAGTTTTAGAAATATTCAATTATGAGGCACAACCGCGAAGGCTTAAGTCTCGTCCATAATCATAGAATTTCACGGATAGTGCATATCCGTACACAAGGATAACAATCCGATACCAACTATTTCCTTTGATTACGAACGCAGGTATAGCCACGATTCACCCCAAATGCCAAACGCATCAGTCTCTCGAATGAGGATAACCCACCATAGCAGGACAGGTAATCCAAATCTTTTAGGTGCAAAATGCAGGATGACTCCAAAGTTCTCCAACAAAGACACCTATTGGATACAAGAACAGAGCTGACAAAGTCACACCAAGGTTAACCTCACATCCCCAACGAGGACACCCGTTGAATACATGAGGAGGCCTTCAATTAGCAGGCATACCCCTGGAGACCTTCAAGAGTTTCACGAACATCCCCTCCTTGACCGATTCAATGAGGGAATTCTTCAAAAAGTACCTACAACAAATACGTTAGTAAAAATAATCCCAATTGCCTTCTCCATGTTTCTATTGTCCCAAGCTTTCCCTTATTTGCCTTGACCTAGGTGACGGCAAGTCCAGCCACACATACAAGCCAAGCTTTGCATCTTCCTATGCCAGGGTGTTCCCTCGCTCTATGGGGTGCACCCACTTTTTCTTATATTGCAATCTCACGCCCAAATAGCTCATATAATGTATTTCACTTAATGAGGGCGCATCCTCCCTTCATGCATCGCGGCCTAAAACCTAATTTTTAATCATTTCACTACGAGAAACTGTAGAATATACATCGCCTCTTAGACATCGGTTGCTTCTGGAGCCGATGTAAAAGGTGTTTTCTACATCGATTTTAACCAACCGATGTCTTTTGTTGTTATAAACTTCGGTGTTTTAGCCCAACCGATGTTATACGCGCCTTCCCCATCCCCCCTAGCCAAATAATTCATTCCCTTATTGTCCACCCCTTTCCGGTGAAGAAGTGTTAGTACAATAGGAACAAATTAAATTTTCTTATGGCAAGGAAGTAAAGAAGTCCAAAAAGGTTGATTGTCTGTGGAAGAAAAAGTCTATTTTTTTCGAGTTAGAATATTGGAAGTTTCACCACGTTCGTCACTGTCTCGATGTTATGCACATCGAGAAGAATGTGTTTGATAATCTGATGGGGACACTGTTAAATATGCGGCACAAGTCAAAAGATAGCGAGGTATCTCGTCATGATATGCTTGACATGGGTGTTGGGGATGATTTAGCTCCACAAGTAGGAGAAAAGAAAACCTACTTGCCTCCTTCTCCTTTTACTTTATTAAAGGCTGAAAGAAGAACAATGTTGTCGTCATTCTTGAATATGAAACTTCCGTATGAACATGCATCGAACATTAAAAACTGCGTGTCCATGGTAAGAAGCATGTAGTATCAATATGTGATAGTGCATATAATACATGCTTGCATAAATTATTTATTTTATGTCTTCCCTTATAAATGTAGGGTGCAAAAAAATATGAGCTCGCTGTGGACAATAGTAAGAACAAGGTTGCATTTGGCATGGTTTTGGAAGACTCGGATATGAACAAATCAATACTTGGAGTGCCTATGCCAGCTGGATGTGTTCGTGTTTTGGTGGACGGCAGCATCCAAGAAGAAGCCTTGGTTCCCGTACCCGTACATGGTGAAATAGAGATGGTCCGCCAAGCTGTTGGCTCACATTTAGCATGGCCTCGGGATATGGTAATCTTCCCGACTGTAATTAAAAAGTTATGTTGACGCCAATAATTTCTCACATTATGTTCAGAAAAGGGGTTTCATAAATGATTAATTAATTAATTTCAGAAAAAGGTTAAGGAAATATCTTTGTCAAAAGCAAAAAGTGAGTTGCTATGCCTGCAAGAAGAATTTGACAAGGCAAAGACACATAAGAACGTGCCTAGTTGCTTCAGTTTGTTATACAAATATGCAAAAACATTCATGAAAGCTACTGGGGCCTCTTTGCCGATTCCGTGCAATGCAAAGGTCTTTGGAGTAGAGAAAACAATATTTGTTTTGCATAAAAATATAATTGCCTTGTTAGAGTATGACATGATCGAAAAATCTACAATAGCGACATACATGGCATAAGCATAGTTTTATTTTGATTCTTTTTATTCTGCACAAATGCATACGTTGATGAGCCCATTTTTTAGCTACTTGCATATTGTGGTCATTGAGAATGATGATTTATATCTGTTTGCCTTCTGCGATCCTGGAGTTATATTTTCCCTCAATAAAGGTTTTGAATCTTACATTATCAATCGGTTGAAAGAGGGGAATGTTGATCGTGTATTCTTCCTACCATATAACGAGAAGTAAATTTTTACTTTGTTACAATTAATTTTTAGGTAATTTTTTCCAAACATTCTAACTTTATTATATTTGTTTTAAAAAACAGTGAACATTGGATTTTGGTCATAATATGGGAGGGTGACATCTATATCTGCAATCCTTTGTCTCAGCCGCATCATTTTCTTAAGTTGGAAAAAGCACTGTCAAGGTAATCTCTACGTGTACATGTTTCAGTTTTGATATATATGCTTCTAGATTATTTTTAGATATTTTTTTGACATTGTGTCATTCTATCACGTACCGCAATAAAATCTTTTAATGTCGAAACTGGAAGGGGAAATAAACCTGCAAAAATAAAGAATCTTGTTGTAAGTTTTGCATTTAGTCTGTTTCTCCAGATTGGAGAAGTTCCCTTTTTTTGCTTCTGACTTTGATTTCTGTTGTTTAATAAAGGGATCGCCCAAACAGCCTGGTGGTCATGAATGCGGCTACGTCGTCCTGCGCTATATGAAAGAAATCATTTTAGACAGAGAAATGACATTTAGAACCAAGGTATATCTAATTCACGTGTTAACTATTAAAATAAACAGTTCTACATAATTCATGTGCTAATTCCTTGTCACGTTTATTAAAAATTAGTGGGCGACCAAGACCCATTTATCTTATACGACGAACGAGCTTGACGAGGTACGAATGGAGGCTGCAGAATATATCCAGGAGTTGATATGAAGTTTTTAAAGCCTGACTTTCTTTTTGCAAACTAGTAAAAGGGAATAATATGCTTTTGCAAACTTTAGTGGTCGCTTATTTGGTATGTTTAAACATGCACCAGGAAGTGCTACTTGTTAGATATATTTGAGATGTCATGTCTAATATATTTCATGTTTAGTTTTTAGATCTTAACAAACATGAAATATCAGTACTTACTGGAATCAGTACTTACTGGAAGTCAGAACTTAAGGATATCAGGACTTAGATTATCAGAAGATAAATATCAGAAGATGGATATCAGAACTTAAGTACTGGAGGACTAACAGTTAAGGAAGGAAGCTGATTTACAGGAAAGAAGATCGAGACTAATACAAAAAGAAGATATGCATGGAAAGAGTTAGAAGACTTAAAGAATTGTATAAGATATCTGATTGATATATTTTAGGAGACAGAATTATATTCCATATCAATTAGAAGTTATCTTGTAACTATGTACTATATAAACAAAGACATAGGTTTACACTATATGTATTATCATTATCGAGAAGATTATACATTGTAACCTAGAAGCTCTCGTGATATTTGTTCATCACTGAGAGAGAACAGTTCCATTGTAACAGAGTTTATTATATCGAATATATCTGTTTATTACTTGTGTTTAAAATCAATTTGATTAAATTCGAAACTGTATTCAACCCCCTTCTATAGTGTTGTGTGACCTAACAAGTGGTATCAGAGCCTATCTGTTAACACACATACAGTAAAGATCCAAAACAATCATGTCTGAAGAAGCAGAGAATCCAACCAAGCCCGCCAAAACTAAAAAAACTCAAAAGACTCAAATCCACAGTCGATATGAGACTATTAGGGTTCCCATACTGAGACCTTCTGAGTACCCCATATGGAAAGTAAAGATGGCTATGTTTCTGGAAGCTACTGACCCAGAATACCTTGACAGAATTAATGAATGACCGCATAAGCCAACCAAGCTCTCTGTTGTAGTTACAGATCAGCCAGGAAAGACCATACCAAAGGAGAAAAGTGAGTACACAGCTGAAGATATCTCATCCATTTCCAAGGATGCAAAGGTAAGGCATTTGCTGCGTAGTGCTATTGATAATGTCATGTCAAATAGGGTAATTCACTGCAAGACTGCAAAGGAGATATGGGATGCTTTGGAGACAAGATTCTAGGGAACTGATGCAATCAAGAAGAACAGGAGGACTATACTCACTCAAGAGTATGAACACTTTGACTCAAAAAGTGATGAGTCATTAACTGACTTATATGACAGGTTTGTCAAACTCTTGAATGATCTGTCACTAGTGGAAAAGGAATATTATCTTGAAGATTCAAATCTAAAATTCCTTTTAGTTCTTCCTGAAAGTTAGGATTTGAAGGCTACTATTATAAGAGACAACTATGCTCTTGATGAAACTACTCTTGATGAAATTTATGGTATGCTCACTTATGAACTTGAGATGGATCAAAGAAGCAAGAGACAAGGGAGAAAGTCAAGGACAGTTGCTCCTAAGGCTGAGGAGGAATTCCCCAAAGTGGTTGTCTCAAAGGAAGGCAAATGAAAAGCTCTCGTCACAAAGTCTGATTCAGAATCATTAAAATTTGATGATGATGATTCAGAAACTGAAAGTTTACCTGAAATAGATGCTGATGAAGAGATGATGAAATTGTGTGCTCTTATGGTGAAGGGTATCACAAAGATAGCCTACAGAAAATTCAGAAGGGGAAATAAGTTTTTCAAGAAAGGTGGAAGTACTGATAAGAAGGGTTTCAAAAAATCTGAAGGCAGAGGAGGAAAGTCTGATAGAGGAGATTACTCAAATGTCAAATGATACAATTGTGGTGAGAAAGACCACATATCTCCTGACTGCAAGAAAGGAAAAAATGACAAAGGCAAATCACTTTTCACAAAGAAGAAAAACTGGACAGACACTTCAGATTCTGAAGATGAGGAGAACTATGCCTTGATGGCAAATGCTGATAGCAGTCCTGAAACTGCTAAGTTAAAGGTACCTCAAATAACTTATGTCTTTCATACTGATGATATTACTGAGTTAAGATTATATCTTAAAACCGTGTTTATTAGCTACAGAGATCAAACTTTAACATGTGAAAGATTAACTTCTGAAAATCTTGCTTTTAAGAAAAGGAATGATTATTTAGAAAAAGAGTTAGTTATGTTCCATCAAACTCAGAAAGAAAGAGATGATGCTTTTTATGTTAGAGATGAATTGCTGAAATTGAATAAATCTCTAAAAACTAAGTTAGAAAAAGAAAAAGAGATTATCAGGACTTGGACTAACTCTGGCAGAACAACTCAGAATTTATTAAGTAGTGAAAATTGGAAAGAGGGCTTAGGTTATGGAGATGACAAAAGTGAAAAAGGAACTGAACAAATTGAGCCAATTGTTGTTAAACAAACTGTTAAGCCAAAGGTAAATCCTGTCAAGTTTGTAGCTAAAACTGTAAAGTCTGATTCTGAAAAGATGAAAGAGTCTGTGACAGAAGTTAAGGAGAAGTCAACTTCTGACAAATTAGAACAGGATAAACCAGCTGAAGTCAACATAGGCTTAATGACTAAAAAGCAGCTTAAGCATAAGATGAAAGAAATAATGAATGTCAACAAGGTTAAGGCAGCTAGGAAAATAGGAATGGAAAGGAAGGTGTGAATAAAAATAATAATTATATGCCTGTTCCTAATGCTCCTAGAAAGAAATGTTATAATTGTGGAAACTCTAACCATCTTGCTTCTTTTTGCAGGAAGAATAAGAATATAAACTCTTTACCTCCTAAGTCAGGAGTTAAGAGTCAGTCTGTTAGGTTTAAGCCACAAAATCCTTGTTTTCATTGTGGTAGTTTATGGTATTCCATTTATACTTGTAAGGAATATCATAGTTTATACTATGATTATTATCAAATAAAACCTTCTTTGAAGAAAGTTGCTTTAATTCCTTCTAGTGTAAAATCTGATGCAAAGTCTGATATAAGTTCTGATAAATAGCATGTTAGCATAAACTCTGATATTAAATCCGCTGCAAATGATAACAAACTTAAAAGGCCAAAGGATTCAAGGAAGTCTGGGTCCTTAAAACTAACCATTAGTGGTCTTTGTGATTGCAGCGCAACAGGAGAAACATCCTAGTACTGGATAGTGGATGTTCAGGACATATGACTGGAAATAAAGCCCTGCTCTCAGAATTTGTGGAGAAAGCTGGCCCAGAAGTTTCTTATGGAGATGACAACATGGGAAAAACTCTGGGATATGGCAATATTAATCTTGGGAATGTCATCATTGAAACAATAGTTCTTGTCTCAGGACTTAAACACAATCTGCTGAGTGTGAGTCAAATCTGTGACAGAGGTTATCATGTGGATTTCTTTGAAGAACACTGTGAAGTTGTAAGCAATTTTACAGGCAAAGTGGTTCTGAAAGGTTACAGGCATGGTAACATTTATAAAGCCAGACTTTCAACAAGTTCTGATGGTTCTGCAATCTGTCTGTTGAGTAGAACATTAATTGAAGAAAGCTGGAATTGGCACAAAAGACTCTCTCATTTAAACTTCAACAACATAAATGAGCTTGTAAAGAAAGATCTTGTGAGAGGATTGCCAAAATCAGTATTTGCTCCTAATGGCCTTTGTGATTCATGTCAAAAGGAAAAACAAAGAAAATTTTCTTTCAAGAGCAAAACTGAGTTATCAATTCTTGAGCCTTATCACCTACTACATGTTGATCTATTTGGTCCAGTCAATGTCATGTCTATTGCAAAGAAGAAATATGTTATGGTTATAGTGGATAAGTTCACAAGGTACACTTGGGTGTACTTCTTGCACAAGAAGAATGAAACTGCATTTACTCTAACTTATCATGTCAGACAGCCGGATAAGTTGATCAAAGATTCTGTTAAAATTATAAGAAGTGATAATGACACTGAGTTCAAGAATTCAATCATGGAAGAGTTCTGCAAAGAGCATGGAATCAAACAGGAATTTTCTGCACCTGGAACTCCACGGTAAAATGGAGCTGTAGAAAGAAAGAACAAGACTCTCATTGAAGCTGCACGAACTATGCTTGATGAAGGAAAGCTGCCAACCTACTTTTGGGCTGAAGCTGTAAAGAATGCTTATTTTACACAGAATGCAACACTAAAAAACATGCATGGAAAAACACCATATGAGATGGTGAAGAAAAAGAAGCCAAATCTGAAATACTTTCATGTATTTGGTTACAAGTGTTTTGTTCTTAAGACTCATCATGAATAGCTGGCAAAATTTGATCTAAAAGCTGATGAAGGAATTTTTGTTGGATATCCACTTTCCACAAAAGCCTTCAGAGTCTACAATTTAAGAACAAGAGTTGTTATGGAATCTATCAATGTATCTTTTGATGATAAGAAGATTACTGGACTTGAAGATTTCAATGATCACGATCAGCTGAGATTTGAAAATGAAGACTTAAATTCTGATTCTGTAAATTCTGACGACTTAAACTCTGAACATGTAAGTACTGATGTCATTGAATCTGTGGTAACAACTCCAAAGGAAAATGCACCTGTCCAGGTGGAGTAAGCTGAAGATCCTACCACATCTCAAGACTCTCAAGAAGCATCAGAACCTGTCACTGGCTCTTTAAGTGCTGATTCATCTATTTTTGATGAGTTAAATTCTGATAATTCTCGAAGCTCTGATACTTCAAATTATGAAGGATCCAAGTCAAATTCTGAAGTCTCAAAGAGCATAACTACAGGGGGAGCATCAGAAAATGCTGATAAAGACAGCATGGATCATGAGGGAGGATCCAGTTCTAGAAGTCAACTTCAATCTGCAAGGAAGTGGACCAAATCACATACACCTGACTTAATTATTGGAGATCCTGAAGCAGGTGTCAGAACTAGAACTGCAACATCAAATAAATGTCTCTATCATTCTTTTCTATCTTAGATTGAACCAAAGAAAGTGGAAGAAGCTCTTCAAGATGTTGATTGGGTGCAAGCAATGCAGGAAGAGTTAAATGAATTTGAAAGAAATAAAGTCTGGACCCTAGTGCCAAGACCAAAGAATAGATCGGTTGTTGGCACAAAATGGGTGTTCAGAAACAAAACTGATAGTGATGGCATAATTACAAGGAATAAAGCAAGGCTGGTTGCTAAAGGCTACTCTCAACAGTAGGGTATTGATTATGATGAAACATTTGCACCAGTTGCTAAATTAGAAGCCATAAGGATCTTTTTGGCTTATGCTGCTCACAAACAGTTTAAAGTCTTTCAAATGGATGTGAAAAGTGCTTTTCTTAATGGAGAATTGGAAGAAGAGGTCTATGTTGAACAACCTCCAGGCTTTGTAGATTCAAAATTTCCAAATCATGTCTACAGGCTTGATAAAACACTTTATGGCCGTAAGCAAGCTCCTAGAGCATGGTATGAGACTTTAGCTCAATTCCTTCTGCAAAGTGGGTTTCACAGAGGTACAATTGATAAAACACTGTTCTACCTCAACCATGGAAAGGACTTACTTTTGGTACAAATATATGTTGATGATATCATATTTGGTTCTATAAATGCCAAATTCTGTAAGAGGTTTGCAAAGCTAATACAGTCAAGATACCAAATGAGTATGATGGGAGAACTTAGTTATTTTCTGGGTCTTCAAGTCAAGCAAAGTGAAGAAGGTACTTTTATCTGTCAATCCAAGTACAACGGAAATTTACTGAAGAAATTTGGAATGCAAGATTGTTCCACTGCATCCACTCCCATGGCCACTGCAACCAAGTTAGATAAACATCCACCAGTAGATATTACTAACTACAGAGGTATGATTGGTTTTTTACTCTATTTTTTTTTTTTGCTAAATGGTTTTTTACTCTATTTAACTGCAAGTAGACCTGATATCATGTATGCTACCTGTCTTTGTGCAAGATTTCAGGCTGATCCAAGAGAACCTCACTTAATAGCTGTGAAAAGAATTTTCAAGTACCTTAAGGGTACAGCTGATCTGGGATTGTGGTATCCTAGAGAATTAGATTTTAAGCTAATAGGTTACTCAGATGCAGATTTTGCAGGATGCAAAATAGACAGGAAAAACACTAGTGGAAGCTGCCAATTTTTTGGAGGCAGATTGGTTTCTTGGTTTAGCAAGAAACAGAAGCCAATTTCCACATCAACTGCAGAAGCAGAATATATTGCTGCAGTAAGCTGTTGTGCACAGATTCTTTGGATGAAGAATCAGTTACTGGATTATGGGTTAGAATTTTCTAAAATCCCTATTTACTGTGATAATCAAAGTGCTATTTCTATGACAGGTAATCCAGTTCAACACTCAATGACAAAGCACATAAGCATTAGGTACCATTTCATAAGGGAAAATGTGATGGAAGGTATAGTGGAATTGCACTTTGTTCCAACAGATCAACAACTAGCAGATATCTTCACAAAACCACTATGTGAAGCTACCTTTACAAGACTGGTAAATGAACTTGGAATGGTTTCGGGTTCTTTCTCTAAATCTGCTTAGTTTTTGTTCTCATGCATCAGACTTTATGATCAGTGTTTACAAATTGTCTTATCTTAATGAAATATGTTCTTTAAGTGAAATTCATTAAATGCTGATTATTATCTGATATGGATCTTTAAACTCTGATAGTGTTTTGAATGTTCTGTGACTATTTAATCCAATGAGGATAACTATGCTAGATGCTGACCTAGTAGTCTTTAACATACTAGAAATCCCATGTTTGAATTAGTTGTTTATGTGGAAACTCATTAACACAAGCAAATTCTGATTTTGAGCTTAGTCAAGTTTACTTTGTGTATCTTATTACTAAGTCACAAACTAGATTATTGCTTCTTATCTGTTAGATTCTGATGTCAGTAAATCTTTAGGATGACCTAAATGCTGATAAGCCTCACTTATCAAAAGAAAAGAAAAGAAAAGAAAAGTCAGGTACTCTTTTGAGATCTAGAGTAAATATGTGGAAGGGAAGACCCAAGTGCATTGCTGGTATTAAGTAATATGCATTAGAAAAACAAATAAATTTTCTTGGTGACTTTTCACATTCTCTGATTACTGGAGAAATACTCTGACAAAAGCATAAATTCTGATAAGCAGTCGTGACTCACTTACACTGAGAAGCCACTGTAAAAAGGAATTTCAAAAGATGCATAAAATGAGCACAAAGAGTTGAGGTAGACTCTTGCATAAATTTATTTTATAGTAGACTTCATGATTGATGACAGATTTTAAGCACTTTTCTTAGTTATGCCTTATTTCTAAGATGTACTGAAGTTTATCAGACTTTAATCTTTATCTGATATTTTGCTAAATACACACACTTTCACTCCATATGAATAATGAAAATTACTGTGGTGATTAAGTTGTTTTTGACAAACAGTTAAGTGTCATTTGCTTAAATTCTGATGACAAGTTCTGATGGAAGTTCTGATGATTAAACTGTGAAGAAAACAACTCAGTATTGGGTTAATTATCAAGTAGGTCACTGACTGCGTCCAAATATCTCAAGTGAGTCACTGATTACAAAAGTGACTCAAATAAGTCACTCAGTTGAAAATTTGTATAAAAAATATCACTATATCGTTAGTCGAAATTCTTAAAAGTATTATATATTGAGTTTCAGACATTTTTAATGATTGATATTATATCCAAATGAAAGATTCTGAGGTCTAGTATTTTAGATAATATTTTTAGATTTTTAAAAAATTATTTACTATTTATTTTTATTTAAATCAAATAAAATAATCAAAAAATTAAAAATAAATAGTTGATAAAATTTTAAAAATATAATAAAATTAAATAAAATAGTAGAACTCAGAACCTTTCATTTGGATGTAATATCATTCATAAAAAATGTGCGAAACTCAACATATAATACTTTTAAGAATTTCAACCAACGATAGAGTGATATTTTTGATATAAATCTTCAAATGAGTGACTCATTTGAGTCAGTTTTGTAATCAGTGACTCACTTGATACATTTGGACGCAGTAAGTGACCTACTTGATAATTAACCCAGTCAGTATTTGTATGAAGAATCACAAAAAAAGATATTCACTTTTTGAGTTCAGAAGCCATATTCTGATGACTGTTAAAATCTGATATAAGTTAAGTTCTGATATTAAATCCTGATGGAATCCTTGATGCTTACGTGGTATTTTTCTTTACTTGACTTATTTGTGGTAAAATCTGAATCAGTCATATTTAAATCAGAATATATTTGGGTAAGATAAAAATAGTCAAAATCATAATCGGTTAGTGGTTAACGTGTTTGTCCTGAAAAATTGCATGTGCACGGTAATTATTGCTTATTTTACGTGCCCATTAACTCATGCTTTAACTATTTACTGACTGTTCACATGTTTCCAGGAGTAAAGTGTATCCCATGCTTCAAAAATATAACTGTTGAGTGGAGAGAGTATATATATGGGAGTTAAAAAGATTTTCTAATCTTTTACTTACTTTTCTATTCTTAATCTCTTTTATTGTCACACCTCCAACTAAACAAAACATAATATATAACTATTATAATATTTAAAAGAAAGTAAATACATCTGAATCCAAGATCTTACAGTTTAGGGTATGGAACAGCCCAAAACTACTAACTATTATAACTAGTTTTAGCATCGTGTCCTCACACAAACTATCCCTTATTCTACCTGAGCTCGGACATACGCATCGGCGTCACAAGTCTTACGTGCTATCTGCTTGAATCTAACCATAGCTGCTAGATGTAATATCAGGGTTAAAGCAAGGAGTGAGCCAAATGCTCAACAAGTGCTAAACAATACGGTACAAAACATAAATCGAGATATGAAAGAATGACATTGCAAAGATATAACTAATAATAACAAGAGATGAAATTTTGGGTGATGGCATCATTTGCTTGAATCAAAACATTTTCAAAACCATATCTTAATCAAAAACATTTTATGATGCTACGGATTACAGCCGGTGATCAGCCGCGAAGTAATCCCGAACCTCGCTGGGTTCTAAAACATTAATGGGATCCCTAGACAACTTTTAAGCCTATAATATAAGTATGGAAAGGACTCGCGTCTCAGTCCAGATCCACTATTCAAAGAAACATTTATCCCCCTTTGGGACTGAAAATCCACATTTTAATCATTTCAAAAACTGATGCCGATTGATAATAAAATTTCTTAAATAGTAAACATCTTTATCAAGGGATTATAGATCAACTTTGAAACACTGGAAATATGTCACAAAATCTCAGGACCATGATTCACTAGACTTTATTCTATCGGGGTACTTGAACAATTTCTATTTACAAGGATTTTGACAAGGAGATTTAGTAGGGTTTTTGGATAATAGGAAGAATAATGTCAAATTAGGCTTCAAGCAATGGTTATAGACAAGGTATATGTATTATAACATCAAGAAGATAAGCATCACTGGTTACAAAGAGGTGTTAAGGTATAAAGAAAGTGATCATTAGCTTAAGGTATATCAGGATGTCAAACTTTAGGGTAAGGATAGGGTTATCAAACAATCATGAACAACTTTAAAGAATATCTGGCTTTTAGGTATCAAGGTAAAGTTTCTATTGGGGTTCAAGTATCAGGGTGAGATGTCAAGATTTTAGGAATCTATAGCATGTTAATCAAGAGGATCAATCAAGTATTATAACAAATCTTTATTTTATCATGGCATTCCAATTACTTTGATGTACTAGCATGATACGACTTTTGATCTACTTGTAATATGTACTTAAGGGTTCATGGCATTTCTATATAATACGAAGATAGATTTGAGAATCACTTGGTTCAAGTATAACAAGATAACTCAGGATACTCACATCATATATATATAGGAACTAGTTATCACACATTTGCAGTGTAAATGAAAAACAGGTTGAATCACTTGCCTTGAGAAAGGCTGGTCTGGTATGGCTGGTAGGAGCAACTGGAAACTTTACTCGACCTTTATGGCAAGTTTACCCTCGTCTCGAGATCCTACATAAATAATAATAACCTCATTATAATATATTCTCACCAACTCAACCTATTTACAACCCGAAATTAAACACAAATGACACTTAGGCCTATATGCACGCAATTTATAATCACCTTATAAATACAATAGTACACATAGCCACATATACTCACATATCATATTTTAATATCAAATAATATCACACACACCATAATCCAACACTAGGCTTGGATGATCTCGATCCCCAACTAAGTCACTTGATCGCTAAACTAGACAAAGTCTCAAAATTTTGGCCTCCTAACTCGATGTGCCTTTACTAAACTATCCAAAACCTATTGACCCTCACTTGGGCCTTTTACTCTAATGGCTTTATACTATCTTTCAACCATAGTGGTCAACCTAGGTCTCACTCATAAGTGCTCTAAAACTATGTGATAAGTGAAAGTGCTCACTAAGGTAAATTTCAGAATGACATCTATGGTTCCTTGAGTGCATTAGACACTCTTTCACTACAAGTTTACCTCCAAAACTTCTACACTAGACTCTTCTGACCTTAAGGCATCTTCCAAACTCGATGTGGTTCAAGGGCCTATCTTGGGCCTCCTTGGGCCTAAGCTTAAAGTCCATGGTTCCCCTATTTTTCTGGGCAGAAAATGCCCTGACTTGAACTAACTTGTGACACATGATTATAACTCAAATCCTATGAACTATGGCTGGAAAAACTCCTCTGACACTCCCTCTAACTAAGGCCCAACAGGGCCTAATGAGGGCCTACCCATGACATGGTCAAAACTTCCTATTTCTAAGTTGCAACAAAACTGTCCCCTGCTGGACAGATTTTGTGATTTCACTCGTGCACCTAACCAAATGACTTACAAACCTCCAACAAACACCTAAAATCTTTTATATACTCCTAGTTCTAGCTTCTGGTGGCTTGGTCCTCAAAGTGCACAGCAAATGCTCATTCAAAACTTCCCCATAAACTAGTGCATCAAATCTGGAAAAATGCAAACACTAACTAATCTCCTTCCACCTTAACTCCCGCTTAAAAACCAAGCATCCAACCCTTACCAAAGCAAACCTAGTGCATTAATGTCCTAAAATAGTGCCTCAACAGGAGGGGAGATCATCCATGCCCAAGAACAATAACATGCAACTAAAAATATAACATGCAAGTCATGGAAACACTTAACAAGATTTCGGCTAAAGCATAAAGTTTAAATGCTTGCAAATTCGACTTGTACCTATTACTCATCCTTAATATTCATGAAATATATCTTCTCTTAACTATTAATAAGAAATTTATCATGGAAATAATCTATTTTAAGCACACATATTTCGAATTTATAGATTTTTAGACATAACAACATGATTTCGAAAAGAGTAGCATGCAAAACATGGTTGATCATCATTTTAACATCTTAAAACTTGCATGCATGACTACACATGATTATATAATGAAATTTCAGTAGCATGTAAAGGATTTTAAAGCATGGTTTCTCCATAAAACACTTAGTTAACACATATATAAAATATATCTCATAGAGAGCTCTTGAATTCATAAGAATCAAGAGTTTCTCTTTGGAGATCACACAAGAACTACACATGCAACCATGAAACTTCAACTCCCAGATCACAAAACTCTTGGAAAGTATATAAAATGAATGTAGGTAGAAGATTTACACTAGGGAAGATGAGAAATGGAATGAAAAATGGAAGGGAGTGGGGGATGGGGGCTTCGGCCGAGAGCAACAAGGGAGGGAGGGGAGGAGAGAAAAATGAGGTGTGTTGGAGTGTGGAGTGAGTGAAAATGACTTCTCCCACTTGGTTTTTAGTTTTATGCTTTTGGGTCGACAAAATAATGAGTGGAAGTGAGAATGTACAAAAATGACCTCTAGCTAAACTTAGGCCATTTTGCATGCAAGGTTAGTGTGGTAATTTGGTAATCAACAAATGAGTTAGTGGGGTTGGAAAGGGCTTCTATGTAATTCGCTAATTATAACAAATAAAATTTGTAAAGATTTATTTTTATAAAATAATATACAAGTTCAAAAATTATGAAATCTATACCATAAAATAACTTGGATTTTTAGAAATTTTATAAAATCACCTTTGAAATTTGTGAACAAAATAACTTTTAAAAGAAAATTTTCCAAGGTTTAGAATATTCCTTATAAATCAAAAATAAAGGAAATAAATAAACTCTTGCTTTGAAAAATCATATACTATATAAAGCAAATTTAAAATGCAGAAATTTTCACTCACACAACGTACAACCATTAAGTATAATTACATTCGGCTATAATATTATACCAAGTCCAAAATTAATATTACACAAAATGCCGGTCATAACATTTATTCTCTCTCTCTCTCTCATATTCTCTGAAGCGTTTTTCTTTCAGGACTTTTATCAAACACCTTGCAAACAATATATTTCTCACTTAATTTCTTCAGAGATGGCACCAAAAGACTTGATCTTTGTAATATCCGGGAAAAATTATGTGAATATTATATGTTAAATAAATAAATATCATGTGTTTTATAAATTTAGAGTAATAATTGCCATGATATTAGATGTTGTAGCTGTTATGTGTGTTTTCGTGCGGGCCAGAAAATTTTTCGATTGATTAATATAGTTTTAAACTGCAATTATATGACTTTATCTGTAATCGGGACGCGTGTTTATTAGCGTCTTTATTAAGATGCTCGTTTTATTTAATTTTATACGCGTGTGAAGGTGTTTTATGTGTTTTTGGGTTTTTCCGGTAATTTAGAGATCGTTTCTGTTTTTCAAAAATCAACGGACCGGGACCCCACCGGGACGAAAACCCCACAAAATCCATGTTTTTATTTTTATAAAATTATTCGTATTTCAAATAGCCTTTATTTTTGTATTTTCAAATTATTCACAATTTTTGGAGAATTTTGACATAATTTTGTATTTTATCCTTTTTAAAATTATTCCCCGTAATTATTATTTTGGGGCCCTAATTATTATAATTAGGGGATAAAAACACCCTTAATTTATTTTGGGGTACAATTTTTGTAAAAATATAAATAGCCCATTATTTCTTTTTAATTCATTTTATTTTCATTAAAAACAAAAAAAAATCAAGAATACAACTTTGGGGGTGTAATCTTGTTCTTGATACAAATCCGGTGATTTTGAGAGATTTACTAAACCTCTGTTCAAGATCTTGTAATCAATACAATCCACTCGAGAAAACAGATCTTTTGGTACCAAAATCACAAACTGAGGTGAGCTGATGATTAAAATCGATTTTTAAGTTTTTGTTCTTGAAATCGTTTTTGAGTTGTGTTGATTTTTGATTGATTCTGATGTTACAGATAGCTTTAGATGATGATTTCTAGTCGATTTGATTATAAATTTGTGTTGTTTGATTCCCGGAATGTTAAAGTCGAGTTCTAAGTTTTTATGGATTTTTCAAATCAATTTTCTTGATTATAATGATGTTCTTGGTTATGTTTCATGTTTGGGTTAGTTTGTAGTTAATCTGGGCTTCATTTTGTTATATAAATCTTGATTTTTGGTTGAGAAATTAACGAGAACAATTTTCCGGTGATGTTACCGGAAAATCGCTTGATTCTGGCCAAGAAATGAGTTATGCGGTGTGTTTGATGTAGTGAATCAAGTTTCTGGGTTGCGGAGGACGTTAGGAACAAGTTGATGTGATAAACGAGTAGAAACGGATTGATTTAGCTGCTGCTGTGGCGCCGGAATACCGGGGGGGGGGGCTCGCCGGTTTCTGGGTAATTTCCCAGTTTCTGGCCGAGTTCTTCACGAACTCCGGCCACCGGTTCTTTTCCACCGCCCTTTGATCCAGTGAGGAAGGAGACTGGAGATTCTTGACATGTTTCTGATTTTCTGTTTTAAATTTAAATCAAAATTCATTTTTCTGTTTTAAAAATCATTTATTTAAATTTCAAAATCAATTACTTAATATTTATAATTCTAAAAATTATTTTCTTAATTATTTTAAATTCCTAAAATTATTTTCTTTTATTATTTTCAAAAATATAATTTGATTTAATTATTTAAAATTTATTTTAGTTAATTATTTATGAATTCAATTAATTGATTAAAATCATTTAATCAGTTAATTTTATTTATAAAAAGTTAAATAAATGTAAATTATTTATAATTAATTCAAATAATTCCTAAAAATTATTTTTAAAATTTTAAAAATTATATTTTGATATTTAAAAGTCAATTAATATTATTATTAATTGATTTAATTCCATTTATTTCTTATTTTATTCATAATAAATAAACCGTTTGTTTTTATTCATAATAAATAAACCGTTCGTCCGTTTAATACGAAACGAACGCATATAGACTCACAAAAATATTACGCTTTCAATAAAAATACTTTTGAGTCCTAATATTTTTTGTATTGCAATGTCATTTGATTTGTGTATCAGTTTGAGTCGGTATTTGATCAGTAAATGCTAATAGTGACTCGATTTTAATTCTGAACGCACTGAGACATATCTTTTAATGATCTGATCTATGTGTTACATAAAATATGTGATTACGTGTTATACGAATGCCATGATTACTTGTTACGTGATATGCATGCTATCTGTTTACAGTTTTAAAATGCCATGCTTAGTTATAAACGATCGGGGAGATGTCAAGACGTATAGTTACGTCGATTGAGTTTCGTTCTGTCAATTAAGATAGTCCTTTTGTTTATAGAATCGAGTAGCAAGGAGTGCGATCAAGTGCTAGACGGAGATAGTAGCCAACAGCTATAAGCAGAGTTATATTAAGAGGTTATCGAGCATACCAGGCAAGTACCCCTAACTTCACTTATCGTTCAAGTGACGTTTATTTCGAATTATACTATGCAAGTACTTATATCTTCATCTATCATTCAATTGATATTGACTCTGGACTTTATTCTTTCAATATTCATACTATTCTAAGTTCATTATAGTTAAACGTTTTATATTTCGCTATAAATTACTCTATACAGTGGAACGTTGAATTGAGATTAGCGAATAACTAATTGTTCTAGTTATTTCGCCATCAGTTGTTGAGATAACTTCGGACCATGTGACATGGGGAGTTGAATGGATAAGGATGTCATGATCCGACTTCTTTAATCAAAATTTATTTTGTGAATTGATTATTGGTTAGCGTAAGAGGTCGAGGCACCGGTCCAACGTGAGCTATTATACGAAAGTGTAATATCTTGCTAGGCGAGTATATGCCTTTTTATGGATATCCAATAGGTACGGTATGGCTGCGGGATATCGATACCTATATTTATGGTATGGCTGCGGGATACCGGTGCTGTTTCGTGACTGATCATCAGGAACATCATAGTGCATAATTGTGCTTGATTAAATTGTCGCTTAAACCTTAAAGTTTATATCAGCTTGGACTTTTACTCAGATATTGTTATTGTTGTTCACTTATAAACTTTATATTACTTGCTGAGCATCTCTTCACTCATACTTGTTTATTAATCTAATCTTTCAGCTAAACCGGAGCAGGCTTGAGTTCCAGGTTGATTAGAGGTCAAGTGCTTGTAAATAGTTTGGTGTGTTTTCCAGTTAGGCAGTTTGGGACGCTTGAATAGTATAAAGGTTTGTAATAAAATTTGAATAAGTTGTAAAACTAATTAGACTTATGGTTTGTAATAACACTTGGGTTTGTTTTAGTACCTATTTCATACTATAACCTGTGATCGATCCAGTGTATGCAAGGGGTCATATTTATTATATTATTCCGTTGTGATTATTTTATTATAGTTTATTGGCTAGTGACCCCCCAAATCTAGACCCCGGGTTTGGAGGGCGTCACAGGTTGGTATCAAAGCTACAGGTTTTGGTCACTGAAGCAGGCTTAGGATTGTCATAGGTGAATCATAGGAAGATCACATAAGATAGGAGTGTGTAGTTTAGCTCCTATAAGGATAAATTTAGGTTATCGGGCTGGGTTATAGTTAAGTTGTTTAGGTTTCCTATTTTGCATTTAGCCTTAGGCCTTTGTGTTATTGCCTTGTTATTTTGTTGGTTTTGAGAATGGTAAGAAGTGTTGGAAGAGAGGTTGGAAGGTTGTGCTTCAACCATATCCACTGTTTGCTGATCTGTTTAAGATTTTAAGCAAGGATTTAAAAGGTTTGGATAATTCTTCGTTGATTTTTCTTTGTGTTGTTATTCTCAAGATAATAAGCAGGATTATGTGATAATCATGTCGCTTATGTTAATATGGTAGCAAGTTTATGATATTTTGAGAAAAGGTAATGCTTGAGAATTTTGATATGCTAAAGAATTGCTACATATTTGACACAATGCTTGACAAATTATTATATATGTTGCTTGTTTTCTTACCAGATTAATGGCACCAAAGAGAAGGAATAATTCAGGAGAGGATCGTACCAAAAGTCGGATGGATCCAGCAATTGTCCAGACATTGGGACTGATGGAGCAGCAGATGTTACATCTTACGTAGCAGCAATAACAGCAACAGCAACAAGCAGCAGCACCACCTGCAGTGACTTTTAAGCAGTTTCAAGCCGTGAAGCCACCCAAGTTCAAGGGAAGTGCTGATCCCATGGAATCCAACGCATGGCTCAAGGAGATGGAAAAGGCTTTTGAATTAGTCAGAATAGGGATTGAACAGAAGACCAAGTTTGCAAGCTACTTTCTGAAGGGCGAGGCGAACTATTGGTGGGAATCCACGCGAATATTGGAAGGAGGTAAGTTTATAACTTGGGAAAGGTTTACAGAGCTGTTCCTGTAGAAGTATTTCCCGAGGTATATGAAGAATCAAATGGAGATCAAATTCTTGAACCTGACCCAGGGTGATCTTACTGTGGCTGAGTATGAGGCTAAGTTTACTGAGTTAGCAAGGTTCGTGCCAGACCAGGTTGATGCAGATGAAAAGAAAGCAAGAAGATTTGAACAGGGTTTGAAGTTTTGGATTCAGAACAGAGTGGCCATGTTTGAGTTAACTTCATATGTGGCAGTGATTCAGAAAGCAATGGTGATCGAAAGTAAAAGTGATATGTCTCAGAAAGGAAAGGATGGGAAGAAAAGGAAAATAGAAACCTCAGAAGGAGGTCAGCAGCCAAGTAATTTTCAGGGCCGTTTCAACAAAAGGCCAGAGTTTCAGGGTAATAGGAATGTGGGATTCAGAAGACCTCCATCAGGAAATGAAGGACAAGGCAACCGTTTTCAGAATTGAAATCAGCAGAGGCCCAATCGTCCGACAGTACCAGATTGTTAGTTTTGTGGAAGGAAGCACTTTGGGAATTGTAATGCTAATGTGACATGTTTCAAGTGCGGCAGGAAATGGCACTTTACTAATGTGTGTCAGAATCCGACTTAAGGTCAGAATTTGGGAACTGGTTGTTATAAGTGTGGAAAGCCAGGACATATTGCCAGGAATTTCCTAACACAAGGTACAATGAGTAACACACCAAGGCTTACAAGTGCTCCATCTCAGAATGTGCCAAGGATTGAAGGACCATCAGCAAAGGACCAGCCAAAGGCCAGGACATTCAACATGACTATGAAGGATGCTGTTGAAAGCTCTGATGTGGTTACATGTACGCTTCCAGTCAACTCCGTAGATGCTAAAGTTTTATTTGATTCTGTAGCTACAAGGTCATTTATTTCTCAAATTTTTGTCGATAAACTGCATTGCGAAGTTAAGTTGTTAGGACAAGCATTAATGATAGAGTTAGCTAATAAGGATCAAGTTTCTGTTGACCGAGTGTGCCCGAGGTGTGATATTGAGATAGGAGGACATCATTTCTATGCCAACTTGATACCTTTTAAGTTGGAAGAATTTGATGTTATTCTAGGAATAGATTGGTTGTCCGAAAATAACGCTTAGATTGACTGTAAAAATAGGAAAGTAAGACTTCAGGCCTTTG
Organism: Apium graveolens; assembly: GCF_009905375.1. Classification (NCBI taxonomy): domain Eukaryota; kingdom Viridiplantae; phylum Streptophyta; class Magnoliopsida; order Apiales; family Apiaceae; genus Apium; species Apium graveolens. Next base: position 93,133,162 of record NC_133652.1, read on the forward strand.
GTAGTAAGAAAAAGGCGATATTTCGAGGAAATAAGGAAGAGAAAAAGTTCTTAACGATAGCTCAAGTGAAGAAGTTATTGCGTCAGAATTGCGAAGCGTATTTGGCCCATGTGGTAGACACCAGCAAAGAAGTTCCAGCACTAGAAGGGATTCCAGTTGTCAACAAATTTCCAGATGTCTTTCCAGATGATCTACCAGGATTACCTCCCGACAGAGAAATTGAATTTGTGATTGATCTAGCACCCGGAACAGAACCAGTTTCTAAAGCTCCGTACCGAATGACACAAGTGGAGATGAAGGAATTGGCAATTCAGTTACAAGATCTTTTGGAAAAAGGAGTTATAAGACCCAGTGTATCCCCGTGGGGCGCACCAGTACTGTTTGTCAAAGAAAGACGGGGGTATGCGACTGTGCATTGACTATCGAGAACTGAATAAGCTGACCATTAAGAATAAGTACCCGTTGCCAAGGATCGATGATTTGTTTGACCAATGGAGAGGCGCTGTATGGTTTTCTAAGATAGATTTAAGGTCTGGATATCATCAACTGAAGATCAAGCCAGAAGACATTTTGAAGACCGCATTCAGAACCAGATATGGGCATTATGAATTTATAGTGATGGGATTTGGATTAACCAACGCACCAGCAGCTTTCATGGATCTAATGAATCGAGTATTCAAGAAGTATTTGGATAAATTCGTGATCGCGTTCATAGACGACATTTTGATCTATTCCAAAACAGAAGAGGAGCACGCAGAGCACATGAGGATAGTTCTTGAGATACTGCGACAAGAGAAATTGTACGCAAAGTTTTCCAAGTGTGAATTTTGGTTGAAAGAAGTACAATTTCTTGGGCACGTGATTACCAATAAAGGAGTGGACGTGGATCCATCAAATATTGAAGCCATAATCAACTGGGAGAGGCAAAAAACACCAACGGAAGTAAGAAGTTTCATGGGATTAGCAGGTTACTACAGAAGATTTATGCAAGATTTTGCAAAGACAGCTACGCCGTTGACAAAGCTCACCAGGAAGAACTAGAAATTTGAATGGGACGAGAAGTGCGAGGAAAGTTTCCAAGAATTAAAGAATAGATTAGTATCTTCACCAGTGCTAGTCTTACCAGATGATCAAGGAAATTTCATGATCTACAGTGACGCGTCGTACAAAGGATTGGGATGTGTTTTGATGCAGCATGACAAGGTGGTAGCCTACGCTTCAAGATAATTAAAACCACATGAAGAGAAGTATCCAACACATGATCTTGAATTGGCAGCTATAGTGTTTGCATTGAAGATGTGGAGGCATTATCTATATGGGGAAAGTGCGAGATCTACACATCCCACAAGAGTTTGAAGTATATTTTCACCCAGAAGGAATTGAACATGAGGCAAAGAAGATGGCTCGAATTGATCAAAGACTACGACTGTACCATCAACTATCATCCAGGTAAAGCCAATGGGGTAGCTGACGCTCTCAGCAGAAAAGAAAGGTTAAACATGATAACTTCATCTGAGGAATTAAACAAGGAATTTGAGAAGTTTGAAATAGAGGTCAGTACCCCAAGTATGTCTGCAGATGTGTTTTGTGCAATCTTTTTTCAACCAGAACTATTAGAGAAGATAAAAAGATGTCAAGAAGAAGTCATGAGCCATGAACGAGACAGTTTAACAGGAGAAGAAATATGGACTCAAAAAGATGATAAATGGATATTAAGATTTTCTTCTAGAATATGGATACCCAACGTAGCCGAGCTGAAAGATGAAATTCTTCGGGACACTCACAACTCCAGATATTCAATTCATCCCGGGAGTATGAAGATGTACAGAGACTTAAGAGAAAACTTTTGGTGGCCAAGTATGAAGAAGGAAATTGCAGAATGGGTAAGTAAGTGTTACACTTGCTAGCGAGTCAAAGCGGAACATCAAAGGCCCAGTGGACTGATACATCCATTAGACATTCCAGAATGGAAGTGGGAGCATATAACGATAGATTTTGTGGGTGGATTACCGAGGAACAGGGCAAATCATGATGCTATTTGGGTTATTATCGACAGATTGACAAAGTTAGCATATTTTCTTCCTATCAACAAGAGATTTTCAATGGATAGATTGGTTCGATTATATCTTAAGGAAATTGTGACCCGACATGGAGTTCCAGTATCCATAGTTTCAGACAGAGATCCTCGATTTAATTAAAGATTTTGGAGAAGTTTTTAAGATTGTCTCGGAACGAAGCTGAACATGAGTACAGCGTATCATCCACAGACAGACGGTTAAAGTGAAAGGACGATTCAGACTGTAGAGGATATGCTAAGGGTATGTGTGCTAGATTTTGAAGGGAGTTGGGATGAACATTTGCCATTGGTTGAATTCTCCTACAATAACAGTTATCATGCCAGCATTGGAATGATGCCTTACGAAGCTTTGTATGGGAGAAGATGCAGATCTCCAATATCTTGGGAAGAAGTTGGTGAGAGGGGGATTTTGGGTCCAGAATTGATCCAGCAGACGAAAGAGAAAATAGAACTCATTCGGAAATGATTAGTAGCAGCTCAAGATCGTCAACGCAGATATGTTGATCCTACCAGAAAGGATATGGAATTTGAAGTTGGTGAGGCAGTGCTATTAAAGGTTTCGCCTTGGAAAGGTTTATCAAGATTTGGGAAGAAAGAAAAATGAGTCCGCGTTATGTTGGCCCTTTTGAGATTTTGAGGCGTGTGGGAAAGGTTGCGTACGAGTTAGCATTACCACCTCACATGCAGCATATCCACAACGTGTTCCACGTGTCAATGTTGAAACGTTATTCTCCTGATTCCAACCATGTGATTGAATACGAGCCAATCGAGATTCAGCCAGATTTATCTTTTGTCGAGCAACCAGTGCAGATTTTAGATTAGAAGGAAAAAGTGCTTATGAATAAGTCTGTGTCTCTAGTGCGAGTCTTGTGGAGGAATCCCAAGATTGAAGAGTCGACTTGGGAATTGGAAAACGAAATGCGATCCAAGTATCCTCACTTGTTTTCTTAGGCTGATTCTGAGGACATAATCCTGTTAAGGGGGAAGGATGTAATATCCGGGAAAAATTATGTAAATATTATATGTTAAATAAATAAATATTATGTGTTTTATAAATTTAGAGTAATAATTGCCATGATATTAGATGTTGTAGCTGTTATGTGTGTTTTCGTGCGGGCCAGAAATTTTTTCGATTGATTAATATACGTTTAAATTGTAATTAAATGACTTTATCTGTAATCGGGACGCGTGTTTATTAGCGTCTTAATTAAGATGCTCATTTTATTTAATTTTATACGCGTGTGAAGGTGTTTTAGGTGTTTTTGGGTTTTTCCGATAATTTAGAGATCGTTTCTGTTTTTCAAAAATCAACGGACCGGGACCCCACCGGGACGACAAACCCCTCAAAATCCATGTTTTTATTTTTATAAAATTATTCGTATTTTAAATACCCTTTATTTTTATATTTTCAAATTATTCGCAATTTTTTGAGAATTTTGACATTTATTTTGTATTTTATCGTTTTTAAAATTATTCCCCGTAATTATTATTTTGGGGCCCTAATTATTATAATTAGGGGATAAAAACACCCTTAATTTATTTTGGGGTACAATTTTTGTAAAAATATAAATAGGCCATTATTTCTTTTTAATTCATTTTATTTTTATTAAAAATAAAAAAAAAATCAAGAATACAACTTTGGGGGTGTAATCTTGTTCTTGACACAAATCCGGTGATTTTGAGAGATTTACAAAACCTGTGTTCAAGCTCTTGTAATCAATACAATCCTCTCGACAAGACGGATCTTTTGGTACCAAAATCACAAACTGAGGTGAGCTGATGATTAAAATCGATTTTTAAGTTTTTGTTCTTGAAATTGTTTTTGAGTTGTGTTGATTTTTGATTGATTCTGATGTTACAGATAGCTTTAGATGATGATTTCCAGTCGATTTGATTATAAATTTGTGTTGTTTGATTCCCAGAATGTTAAAGTCGAGTTCTAAGTTTTTGTGGATTTTTTAAATCGATTTTCTTGATTATAATGATGTTCTTGGTTATGTTTGATGATTGGGTTAGGTTGTAGTTAATCTGGGCTTCATTTTGGTATATAAATCTTGATTTTTTGTTGAGAAATTAACGAGAACGATTTTCCGGTGATGTTGCCGGAAAGTCACTTGATTCTGGCCGAGAAATGAGTTATGCGGTATGTTTGATGTAGTGAATCAAGTTTCTGGGTTGCTGAGGACGTTAGGAACGAGTTGATATGATAAACGAGCAGAAACGACTCGATTTAGCCGCTTCTGTGGGTCGCCGGAATACCGGGGGGGGGGGCTCGCCGGTTTCTGGGTAATTTCCCAGTTTCCGGCCGAGTTCTTCACGAACTCAGGCCACCGGTTCTTTTCCACCGCCCTTTGATCCAGTGAGGAAGGAGACTGGAGATTCCTGACATGTTTCTGATTTTCTATTTTAAATTTAAATCAAAATACATTATTCTGTTTTAAAAATCATTTATTTTAATTTTAAAAATCAATTACTTAATATTTATAATTCTAAAAAATATCATTTGATTTGTGTATCAGTTTGATTCAGTATTTGATCGGTAAATGCTAATAGTGACTCGATTTTAATTCTGAACGCACTGAGACATATCTTTTAATGATCTGATCTATGTGTTACATGAAATATGTGATTACGTGTTATACGAATGCCATGATTACTTGTTGCGTGATATGCATGCTATCTGTTTACAGTTTTAAAATGCCATGCTTAGTTATAAACGATCGGGTAGATGTCAAGACGTATAGTTACGTCGATTAAGTTTGGTTTTGTCAATTAAGATAGTCCTTTTGTTTATAGAATCGAGTAGCAAGGAGTGCGGTCAAGTGTAAGATGGAGATAGTAGCCAACAACTATAAGCAGAGTTATATTAAGAGGTTATCGAGCATACCTACCCCTAACTTCACTTATCGTTCAAGTGACGTTTATTTCGAATCATACTATGCAAGTACTTATATCTTCATCTACCATTCAATTGATATTGACTCTGGACTTTATTCTTTCAATATCCATACTATTCTAAGTTCAGAATAGTTAAACGTTTTATATTTCGCTATAAATTACTCTATACAATGGAACGTTGAATTGAGATTAGCGTATAACTAATTGTTCTAGTTATTTCGCCATCAGTTGTTGAGATAACTCCGGACCATGTGACATGGGGAGTTGAATGGATAAGGATGTCATTGATCCGACTTCTTTAACCAAAATTTATTGTGTGAATTGATTATTGGTTAGCGTAAAAGGCCGAGGCACCGGTCCAACGTGAGCTATTATACGAAAGTGTAATATCTTGCTAGGCGAGTATATGCCTTTTATGGATATCCAATAGGTACGGTATGGCTGCGGGATATCGATACCTATATTTACGGTATGGATGCGGGATGTCGGTGTTATTTCGTGAATGATCATCAGGAACAACATAGTGCATAATTGTGCTTGATTAAATTATCGCTTAAACCTTAACTTGGACTTTTACTCAGATATTGTTATTGTTGTTCACTTACAAACTTTATATTACTTGCTGAGCATCTCTTCGCTCATACTTGTTTATTAATCTAATCTTTCAGCTAAACCGGAGCAGGCTTGAGTTCCAGGTTGATTAGAGGTCAAGTGCTTGTAAATAGTTTAGTGTGTTTTCCAGTTAGGTAGTTTGGGACGCTTGAATAGTATAAAGGTTTGTAATAAAATTTGAATAAGTACTAATTAGACTTATGGTTTGTAATAATACTTGGGTTTGTTTTAGTGCATGTTTTATACTATAACCTGTGATCGATCCAGTGCATGCAAGGGGTCATATTTATTATATTATTCCGCTGTGATTATTTTATTATAGTTTATTGGCTAGTGACCCCCAAATCTAGACCCCGGGTTTGGAGGGCGTCACAATCTTCAATGGAGCTAAGTTTGTTCCTAACAACTATTCGTCTATTCTTAGAAAGGATGATGCTCCATCGGAACTTCACTTTATTCAGGACTTTCTTGCTAATTCTGATATTGGGTATGCTTTAACCCAACCTGAAGTAATCTCTGGAACCCAAGTGCTGGAGTTTTGGAGAAGTGGAGTATATGATGATGGTGGTGCTCAAGGGTCCCCAAGTATAATTTTTACAATAGGGGAGGATGAGCATGTCGTGATGTTGACTATAGTTCGTCAAGCACTGCAGCTGCCTGGGAACCGTGCTTACTCCACTGTTGAGGAGCCAGTTCTTCAAAATATGATGGCCAGTCTGGGGTATGAAAAGACATTGGCCAAGCTGGGTCAATTGGAGAGATCAAACATAAGGAGGGAATGGAGTTTCTTCTTTGACTGCATTACAAAGACCTTCACCAACAAATGTTCTAATTTCGATGCAATCCCCATACTCAATCAACAAATCGGGTATGCTCTCATTAATCAAACTGATTTTGATTATGCAAGTGCTGTTTTAGGCTTTATTGGGGACAGGATGACAGAAGATAGGAATACTGTATATTTTGCTAGATTCTGTCAACTTATCTATAGTACTTGTTGTTCTGATAAGCCCCAATTAGCTAGTGAATCACTTTCACCATTTAGACTAGCTAAAAGAGCTTTTAATGACTTATTATCTACTGATAATAAGAAGGTTGTGTTAAGACCCCTCTGAATTCATTTATCTGTCAAACAGGCCTTAATAACCTATGATCCAGTTACATACACTACATTATATCCTGATATCCAACCATCCGAACCTCAACCATCAGCACCTACCACCACTACCCAAACACCTCAAAATTCTCAACCACAACCAAAATCTACCATCAGGACATCTGTCAAACCATCAACTCAATCATCTCAACCCGAATCATCAGCACATATCATCAAATCTTCATCTTCCAGGCCAAAGATGACAATGTCTGTTCCTCAACCTCCACAAAAGAGAAGGAAGATGATTCTCAGAGATGAATCTGATAGTGATGAGGAAACAATTGAAGCACGGTTTCATGCATCAGAACCTGTGATAGTTGGAGCTGAGAATGTTACTTCTCAGAAAGAAACTACAACTCAAAGTTCTGATACTTTGAAGAAGAAATCTGTAAGTTTTGAAGCTGCTAAAATAACTCCTTCGTTGGCAAGGAGATTGAAGAAAATGAAGGCTAGGAAGTATTTGGTTAAGGCTCCATTAGAAGATACCGAAGAAGCTGAGGAAGGGGATCAGGAATCTATGATCTCACAAGAACCAATTATCATTGAAGCCCTTTCAGCTCAAGCCAAAAACACTGCTACTGATACAGTTTTAACCCCTCCCGTCTCACCTTTTAAAGCTACAGATGATGCTAAATAACAAACTAAAAATTCTGAAATAGATATTCACAATTTGAATATACCAAATGTTCTTTATCTGGAAGCTCCATCTACAGAAGCTCAGCAATTTTCAACTCATTTTCCAATTTTAAATGCTGAGATACCATCTACATCAACCACACCAGCTCTGGAGATAAATTCTGATGTTCAGAATTTAAATGAAGCTGTTCCTGAATCTCCAGTTGCTTCAAACACATTTGTGCTTTCAGAACATGACGAGTCTTCCTCAAGTTCTGAAGACAATGTTTCTGCTGAGACTCCAGTTCCTATACTTGGAAAGGAAGAATTGGTGAAGAAATTTGTTGAAAAGGAAGCACCTATTCCTTGGGAGGATACTCATAGAGGTGTGGAGTGGACCAAGAAGTGGAATGACACTGATTTCATTCCAAGTTCTAACATTCTGACAGAGCATATTGCTAAAGCTGATGAGTTGCTCACAAATGTTGATTTAAAGACACAACTCAAGATCACTGCTCTATCGACCAAACATCTTCAAGGTCTACATTCTTCTACTCTTGAGAAGGTTGATACACTAAAGGAACATGCTGATAAGCTAGATCTACAGCTTAAGCTTGACAATAACAGATATATCAGACCTACTCTTGAGAAAATTGAAGCCATTGAGAAGATTCAAGAGAAGCAACAGGCCCAAATTGATGAGGCCTTGGCTAACCAAGTTTCTCAGAAAGCTCAATTGGAAGAAATCCAATCTTCAGTTAAACTCCTTCTTTCTCTCTTACTTCCTGATGATGCCAAAAAGGGGGAGAAGGTAGTTAAGTCCAAATGCTCACCGACTGAAATACTGAAGAAAAAGGATGATAAAAGTGATGACCAGGGAAACTCTGATAATAGTAAAGGTCAAGGAAAAGTTCAAGGAAAATCTTCTACACAGAACAAGTCAAGTTCTGATGCTGTGAATGCTAAAAGACTAAAGTTAAGTTCTGATAAACAAAGTCTGATGTCAAGTTCTGATATACTGATTCAGTCATGATCTAAAGACTCTCAGAAGTTTTTACAAACTCTGAAGCTAAAGGGGAAGCAGATTACTGTTATTAAAAAAATCCTAAAATCCAGACACTTGATGAGGAGATGGGAAGAAAATTATTTCTGAAACAAAATCCAGGAATGGATTTGGAAACTCTCAAGGAGGAAGAAGCTAGATTTGCTGCTGAGAAGATAAATCTTAAGTCTAAAGCTTCTGATGTAAAGAAACCTCCAAGGCCTAAGGAAAAAGGCATTGTGATCAGGGAAAAGTCAAATTCTGAGACTTCAAAGTCAAATACTAGATCACAAACTGAGATTGATCCTAAATCAAAAGGAAAAGAAAAGTTTGGTGAACCTTTAAAGATTGAGAAAAAGACAAGTTCTTCCATTCCAGTCTATCAAACTATAATGCATGATAATGATTTGATAGAAGATGAAACTGTTCAAATTCTGAAGAAAAGAAAGGTAATTGAAGAATCTAAAACAACCTCTGACACTGCTCAAGCTGTTCAGGATGAAGAACAGCAAGCTACAGAAGATACAACAAATTCTGATCAAGTTAATTTTGAAAAGATGATAATTGCTGATAAGAAGAAGCTGTTATGGAAGAAAGCTACTCCAGTTGAACCAAAATCCAATCTCTTGATGAATCAACTTGCAACATTTGGATTGAGATCCAAGTAACCTAGAGATAAATCTGGATTAGGTTCTGATGAAGAGAAAATACAAACAGGAGTAAGAGTTACTCTAAGAGATCCTTTCATGTTGACAGATAAACCATATGAACAAATCAAACAAAAGCACCTTGACAAGGTGTTGTCTGCTCAAATCGTGATAAATGCTCCTGATAAGGAAAATTTAAAGGACAAATTGATTTTATTTCTCTATGATGGATTAACTTACAGACTAGCTGATACTGATGTGCTAAAGAAGTCTGTCAGAGAACTTCAACATATTCACTATCTTCTGGAAATCTGATGTTACAAGAAGATGATCAGAATACATTTTTAAGGCTATGCGAGATCTATTTAGAATCTTTGGTACAAAGAATTCTCAGTATATACCAATGATTACTGAAGATGATGAAAGAGAAATTCCTATGCTGAAGAATTCTGCTAAGGTGGAAGTTATTCTGAAAGGAAAATGCTTATGTTATAATGAAAACTCTTCACATCCTAGAGTTATCAGACTTGGTGATGGACTTGATAGAACATCAATTCAAGCTCTCAGAACTGCCATTTATCATATTGGTGATAGTAAAGATGAAGAACTGATGCAAGTTAAAGCACAGTTAGTTGAAATTCTGAGGAAAGCTGAAGACAAGCTGGTAAGAGATTTTGTTAAAAATCATTATGGATTCAGATTGATCCAGTGAAGTTGGTAAAGCTATAAGGACTGCACGTTGTAGTTAATAGTTTTATTAAACTCTTATTGCATTTAAACTTAAATGTTTTTGACATCATCAAATCTATTAACTTGTATATTTCGCACAATTTATAAGTTGGGGGAGATTGTTAGATATATTTGAGATGTCATGTCTAATATGTTTCATGTTTAGTTTTCAGATCTTAAAAAATAGGAAAATATCAGTACTTACTGGAATCAGTACTTACTGGAAGTCAGAACTTAAGGATATCAGGACTTAGATTATCAGAAGATAAATATCAGAAGATGGATATCAGAACTTAAGTACTGGAGGACTAACAGTTAAGGAAGGAAGCTGATTTACAGGAAAGAAGATCGAGACTAATACAAAAAGAAGATATGCATGGAAAGAGTTTGAAGACTTAAAGAATTGTATAAGATATCTGATTGATATATTTTAGGAGACAGAATTATATTCCATATCAATTAGAAGTTATCTTGTAACTGTGTACTATATAAACACAAACATAAGTTTACACTATATGTGTTATCATTATCAAGAAGATTATACATTGTAACCTAGCAGCTCTCGTGATATTTGTTCATCACTGAGAGAGAACAGTACCATTGTAACAGAGTTTATTATATCGAATATATTTGTTTACTGTTACTTGTGTTCTAAATTGATTTGATTGTATTCTACACTGTATTCAACCCCCTTCTACAGTGTTGTGTGACCTAACATACCGTAATACATGCTATGTGAATATGGTTGAGTATATGCTTTAAGGGTTATTGCGATAAGGGGTAATCATTAGACGTTCTGAGAACTGATATTTCCTGTTTGTTAAGATCTGAAAAGTAAACATGAAATATATTAGACATGACATCTCAAATATATCTAACAAGTAGCACTTCCTGGTGCATGTTTAAACATACCAAATAAGCGACCACTAAAGTTTGCAAAAGTTTACAGAAGGGGGGTTGAATGGAATTCTTGAAACTTTTTCTTGAATAAAAATGTTCTAACTCAAATATATATATAAGTGTGAATTGATTAGCAGAATGCGGAATAGTTACTTGAAATGAATCAAAACACAAGTAATTAAAAATAAGAGTCTTTAAAAACTTTCTGGTGGATTTGAATGATTCCATCAGAGATATATAATATATATCGAGAGAACTCTGTGTGCAAAAAGCTCACAGCTGCTTACAAAAATGATAACAACTAAGAATGGGAGAAATGCTAAGAATGCAGCGTACAAATGTTTCTCTCTTGGTTGCTTAGTTTCTTAGTTACTATTCTATTGTTGCTTAGTTTATATATCACCAAGATTACAAAGTAATAAGACAGGATAATAAAATAAAAACTATCAACTCTAATACAATGCTACTTCATGACTCTATTCCAGCATCTTTGAATATCTTCATAATAGCATGGAAATGGCAATGCTTTTTTGTTCTCGAAAACCCAGTTGAATAGGCTACCACATTCCATTTACATACACTCGACGCATGTGACTGTGTTGTCACTGTCAACAGATATTTAAATTCTTTATCCGTCGGGTTTATGATCATCCGTCGAGTTATTGATCATCCGTCGGGTTGTTGATCATCCGTCAAATCCATTGTTATTCATCCGTCGGGTAGCAATCAGGCACTTGACTCCATTTCATTTATGCAGAATTATAAGACATCATCTATGTACAATTAATCAACCTATTCTGCATATCTAGTTACAGTCAACATGACTTAAGTACTACTACAGATTCTAAACAATGTGTATACAGAAATGTTGTAATAACCCCAAAAAAAATTTGGACTTTTTGTACCCCTTATGAATAGTGATTTTGCTGATTATGCTGAATAAGAAAACTTTTCATGCCACACTTTGTAGGGGTTCTTTTATTGATATTCTGAGATCTTATTAGTACTCTATATGGTATATAAGTGTATGTAAAGATTGTCAGAATCCAAATTCGAACACTTTGATTTTTCCCGAAAATCCACCAGATACCGAAAGAATTGAGTATAAGGTAACAGGATAAAAAGGATTTAAATTCAAGGATTATAAGAGAGGATCATAAAAGGAATATAATATATTGAGAAAGGTTAAGGGAACCCGAGTAATAAGATCCCGGGTATGATCCCTCAAACGATAAACAAAAACGAAAGTTAAGCGAATCGTATAACAGATCAGCGATCATTAGCCAAGTAATTAGGAGTTAATCAAAGAGGTTAGTGATGATGATGTCATCACACCAACAAGAAGAAGACAAGTGTGGGAAGATGACATAGGAGGATGACATAAGCATGACCAAAAGGGAAGGAATTGTTGGTTGATTATAAGCCACACACATTTTACCATGGTTAAGAGGTTAATTAAACAAAACAAAAACAAGGCAACCAAGCCAAAACAAATCAAAAACACAAAACACAAAGTTGACTTTCATTTTCCAAGCCAAGAAGCTCTCGGCTTCATCTCTTTTTCAAAGAAGAAAAAAATTCAAATTCAAGTTCCAAGCTTTGTTAATTAGTGAGGTAATTATCCAAGGTTCCTTGTACATAGATATAGATATCCTATGAATCTAAGCTTCTAATTCCTTCACAATCTCTTCCAATAATTCATGGAAGAAGAGAGTGAATAGTTTTTTTCAAGAACTTGAAATTTTGATCTTGTGTTTTTGTTTAGATAAAGCTTTAGTAAGGATTTTCCAAAGTTGTTTCAAGCTCATTAGTTACTCCTACTCTCAAGGAAGGTATAATCTTTTAACCTAGCATTATTATTGAATGTTAAGAGTTTGTTATGAGTAGTATCGTTCATGAGAAGCATGGTTATTGGATATTTAGAGATTGGTTGGTTTTGTAATGTTTTTGGAGTTGTAAATCTTGATTATTAGTTAATGAACTTAAGTATAAGCTTTTAGTTCATGATTTAGAGTAGTATAAATTGGAGAACTTGAGATTTTGGGGCTGTTGTAGTAGAGTATGGATGGAGTTTGGTTGTAGTAATGATTGTGGGATTGATTTGGAGTTGTACAAATTTGGTAATCGCGTAAACATAGCCGTCGTAATGCCCGATTTACCTTAGACTGTTTTTTCTCTTAACTTCAGGACCCGTGAACTCACTGTTAAATTCTGACCATTGCCATGTTTAGATAGTTCATGTTACGATCTTCGTTTTGAGATGTGGTTTACTTGAATCCGATGTACGGTTTAGGAGAAACGACCGTTTTAAGTAACGGCATTTCGCTAACGAACCATTACCCCTCGCCTTACTTTGAAACCTTGGTTAAGGTCCTTAAATGACTAATTAGAGTATGAAACAATTATGTAAAGTGGATTAGGCAGTTGATAGGGTACTCGCGAAAGAATCGCCTTAAAATTCTTAATGGTTAATTTATTAAAAATGGTGGAGCCGAGGGTACTCGAGCGACTTAAGTGAATCGTTAAGCGCAAAAGCGAACGTTAGGGTCTAATTGGTTAAAGTAAAGATTCTTAAGCGACTTTGGTTGAATTCCAACTTATATGTTGTTTATAGGTTACCAGACTCGTCCCAAGCCTTTTACCACCCCCAATCGCTCAGGCAAGTTTTCTACCCATTATACTGTTGTTGTGATGTATACATATATATGCATTATCTTGTGATAGATGCATGATTGTTATTAGCAAAATCTTGCGATATATTGGAGCATGCTGATTGTGTTTATATGCATGCCTGTTTCATAATATTGATATCTAATTGTTGATTCATGCTTATAAGTTGCATAATACCTATGCTAGAGATAAGCAGTAGTTGCGTATACCCTTAGTATAGGGGACCCAAAGGTGAACATTTTCTAAACCGGGAGTCGATGTTCCCGAGTGTAATATATATATATATATAGATATAGTTTTCAAAACTATTAATCGAATAAGGTTTATTCGATAACTTTATTTTATTTAATGAATATTATTTTGAATATTCATTCGAGGACTTATGACTCCGCTTATTTTATTTAATGAATATTATTTTGAATATTCATTCGAGGACTTATGACTCCGCTTCTTTTATTAAATAATATTCTTTATTTTATTAAAGAATAATGTTTCGATAATCAAACTTATTTTCGATTATTCAAATAAAGATTGTACTTTCGTATAAGTATATCTTTGGTTATTTATTATTTAATTCAAGAATAAGTTTTAAAACTTCTACTTCAATTAATTTTTTTATAAAGATTATTTTTTATGGGAATATTATTTAAATAATAATATTAAGATATTTTCTAATATATTGGGACTGATTTATTTTATTAAATCAGCATTACTCCAAACATTCTTAAAAATGTTTTCGAGTCTTCAAAATGATGTTTAAAAGTTAGGGCGGATCCCAAAACTCATTTTATATTTAAGATCCTCCTTTCAAAGGGGATTTAAATACTCGCTCAAAACCTGAGGGATCCGGCTCTGTGGTGTATTTTATATTCACAACAAGGTTGCTGTTTTGATAAACAGTTTGATTACTTGCCCAATATTCGGGAAGTAAGTCCATCTAATTGAGTCGGCATAAGCGATAGGCCGGGGTACGGTCTATCAAAGTGTAAGTGACTGGGTGGCAGCCCATCAACGCGTAAGAGGATGGGTGGCGGTCCAGCACAAGGTCCTAATGAGGCCAGGGTGATGACCGGTGGGGGATTCATCCATCTACTAGTAGAAAATGTTACTTATTGGTATCTTTGCCTGATCAGCAAGATATCGGGTTTATGCCAAAATTCTTTTCTTTCCAAATTCATTGGATATTATAACTCTGTTCATATTTTACATGACAGAGGTTTTCAGGAAATGTATGAGAGAGATATATATGGATATATATCGGGACTTAATGAAGTATCTCGTAACTTTATTTCTTTCAAATGATATTTCAAAGATTGGATCTATTCAAGTCTTATCTTGTAGTCTCATTTATGTGATAAACTTTTGAAACTAATTATAACTTGAACGGTGGTAGTTCAAGTAGTATTCAGAAAAGATATAAGTATATTGGAGTATCTTGTAACTTCATCTTTTCAACTTATATCTGGTTAATGATTATCTTATGCATGAAAAAGATTTTCAGAAAAATGTTGAGACAAGGTTAGATATATGAGATCACCTTGCAATGATATTTTATTCAATTATAAACTGGAACTCTATGTATATTATACATGTCAGAGGATTTCAAAGATTTGAGAAGTATATATGTATATATATACTGAATATTTTGCGATTTCGTCGCATTAAGATATCAAACTTGGTTCATTTCTTTTTGACCAAGACTTTCATGAGTACTATGAGAATGCTCATATATTGTTAATTATTATACATGTTATTTTGGTGGGCTTGTTGCTCACCCTTGCTTTCTTCTTTCATCACACAACAACAGATAGACAAGATGAATAGGACCAAGCTCCCAATTCGTGAGTGGATAAGAAACGTTCCGCAGTTTCCTGTAGGCGTTGATGCGTTGTGGCTGAGGTAGGAACTACCAATAGGCTAGGTTTTCAACTTTTGATGTACCGGACTTATGTATATTATGAATTGTAATAATGGCAAAGTATATGTAAATTTATTTAGAAACCCTTTTGAGGTGTAATGACTTATAATTATGGAATAAAATGACTTGTGTTATTTTGGTATTTATCTCTGAGACTATAACTTGTGGTGTATGTGTGTATATTTTGGGGTCACATTACGCAGTTGTTGGTTGACTGTTAAGATTAAGTATTGATAAGGGAAATGGAACTCGTGATAACCCGAATCCCCGACCCCGGATTTGGGGGTGTTACAGAAATGGTATCAGAGCTAAGCGTTATAAACCTCAGAGATGATGAGGCGTTAAGATAATAAGTTCACTAAGATAATAAGAACTCTTTCCAAGTTCATAGTCGGGCTACCTAACGTAGTACTGACAGTTAAAACCCTTATGGGAACCCTTATAAATATCGTGATAAAAGCGTAGTTCGTTATCGTATATGGTAGCGGGACTCCGAACCCTGAGGTTGAGGAGCAACAACGCGGTGATGTTTTATTACTTATTGGAGATCAGATTGTGGATCCGATAGAACATCCTAACGAGGGACCGAATGATGTTCATATTGAGGATGTAGCGGTTGAGGATGTTGTCCTAGAAGGGATTGTTGCTGAGTAGGATCCCGTAGAGGATCTTGACAAGAATGAATGAAGGACCACTGATGAATTGATAACCATGGTTAGGGAAACTATCAGAGGTAGGATTGGCCGGTCACTACCGGAGGTTCGTTCAAGTTTATAAAGATAGTAGCCCCTTTAACGCAGCTACTCGTAAGACTGAGAAGTTCAAATGGACAGAGAAATGCGAGAACAGCTTTTAAGAACTGAAGCAAAGATTGACGACAACCCCTATGATGGCGTTGCCGGATGGAAAAGGAGATTTTGTGATGTGTAGTGATGCTTCGCATAAGGAATTAGGGTGCTTCTTATACAGCACAACAAGGTAATCGCGTACGCGTCAAGATAATTAAGGGAATATAAAATTCGATATCCCCACCCATGAGCTTGGGTTCGTGGAAATAGTTTGCCCTAAAGATTTGAGGCACTACTTGTATGGAGAGAAGTGCGAGATTTACATAAACCGTAAGTGCTCTAGTATATTTTCACGCAAAAAGAGCTCAACATGCGCCAGAGGAGGTGGTTAGAGCTAATCAAGGATTACGATTAAAAGATTCTTTATCATCCAGGGAAAGCCAAAATGGTAGCTAATGCCCTTAGTATAAAAGAGAGACTCAAGATGAAAATGTCTTTGGGAGAGTTGATAAGAGATTTTGAAAAATAAATGGAAATAGAAGTGAAGGTAACTGGAGCCGGTACTGAAAAGCTGTTTGAGATTGTAATGCAGCCTGAATTATTGGAAAAGATCATATGGTGCCAAGAAAAAAAATGATGAATGAAGGCAGAAAGCCAATGACTGGAGAAGAGATTAATACTGAGAAAGATGATAAGGGAATAATGAGGTATTCCCACAGAATTTGGGTTCCAAACGTTCAAGGGCTTAAGGACGATATCTTAGATGAAAGCCATAGTTAGAGGAATAAGATTTAGGGCAAACCCTGAATGTGATAGTCAGGGAGGTCGCCATCAAGAAAGAAAGAACCCATAATATAATGAAATGAAAAATAAGGATTTTAACGTATAAGATAACCCTGATTATGGGAGAAGGATGAAACATTTCATATTGAGAAAACAGAAGTCGAGCAAGATAAGGAGACCCGAGACGGTACTCCTATACGGAAATTCATGGACCTGTCTAAACAGAACTTATACTTTTATTCCCAACCACCACCTTGAGGAAATAATGCGGTAGGAAATTCTGTCATGACCTTTAAGTCGCTACGCTCTCAGAGTTCCAAGGAAATAGCTGACCCAGTCGAGGCAAGAGCCTGGCTAAAGGAAATACATGAATTATTTGAGATTCTAAATGATTGACGAGTCACAAAAGACTGTTTTTGTCACTTACCCTCCTAAGAGAGAGGCCACCCGCTGGTGAAAGGCTAAGAAGGGCACGGAGCCAGAGGTTATAATAAGCTGATTAAAGTTCAGTCAATTGTTTTCGGGAAAGTACTTCCCAAGGTTATGGAGGAAGTTTAAAAGCTTTAGAGCCAGAACAAAAGCGGACGAGTATGATGAATTATGAATCTAAGTTGTAAAAGTTGTCAAGATTCGTTCTGAGGACACGAATCCAGAATGACGGGATGTTTGAAATCAATGCTTATGTTGTGATGGTTCATGTAATGGTTGTAATGGAAACGAAAATAAAAGACTGAAAAGGGGAGGAGTATAAAGGGATATAAAGGAAATAGAGTTGAGAAGTGATAAGGGAGTTAGGTATGGGAAACCCTAAGAAACCCTTGCAATAAATATAGAGAAGTGTGTCATCATCAGCGCGATGGTGACTGATCATGAGATAAATTCAAGGTTTGAAGGCGTAAGCGATACGTATAGTTAATTCCCTTGAAGTTGACGATATTCGATGAAAATTTGAGATTGATCGATTGATTAATAAGGAAACACGGATGGACTGAGGAGACTAGAAAGTAAGAAATTAGGAAAATTGGATGAAGGAAGTGACCTTCAAGAATATGAAGTGTAAGTAACGCATGTGAATCGATACCCAAAAAGGGAGACACCAAGTATAGAAGATATCTCAACATTGAGATGACTGTTGAGATAAACAACAAAAGTAAATGAGGATTTAGTAAAAAGAAGTTCACGTTGAACACGACCAATATCTTCTAGAATATCCCTGTTATCATTACTGAATCAGGCAAGAAAAGTAGATAACCGTTGTTATCTTTTAGAGGCCATATTGATTGACCTCATTTTGAATACAGATGTTATTATGAAATTAGGCATATACTATTGAGATGGGAATGATTTAATAAGATACCCTTATCAGGGATATATGACTTGATGTATCCATGTAAGGATGCAAGTACCTTTTTAAAAGGTGGAATTAAGGACATAACCTCAATAGCTTGAGATGAACCATGGGGGATGCATAAAGGATGGCATTTCACCCTTAATAGGGACATTATGAGTTTGGGTAGTATGGAACGAAGGACTAAGGTAACAACAACCTTTAAAGATCAGTAGAGAAATTTTTCAGAAGTACATAGACAATGGTTCTAGTATTAGTAAATGGTATTTTGATATGCCCTGTATCTAGGGAATACAGGAGGAACGATTCAAGGATTACCTTAGAGTTTTTACAAGGAAAAAGGTAATATTCAAAGTTCTCAAGAATAGAAATTTTGATAAAGGAAATGTGACGTAATTATAATAATGCCAGGTGGGCACATGTTGAAACATAAAAAAGTATAGATCGACCCAATGAAGGTCGAGATTGGTGAAAACAAGTAGGACCCAAGATAAGAGATGTCTGAAGTATGATCGAGAGTCAGTCGTGATAATGTTAACCTCTAAAAAAAGACCGAGGCAATAACTTATGGAAAAATGGTGATATATTTTTTTACCAAAGCGTAAGGAAGAGCATTTTCACACAAGCAGTGATTGGAAATGAGATAGAAAATTTAGTTGAAGGTCATTTAAAAGACATTGATTGTAAGGAAATTTTACTATCAGGAAAGGTCAAAGAGGTGGCCGACACTTTAAATGTAAGAGGATAATTATAGGCGCTCGTGCCAGAGGAATATAGTGATGATGGTTAAAGCCGTGAAGATTGTATTATGGTTTGAAAGATTGAAATTCCTTCTGATGATTGGGCGATACTCAATCGTGATAGTAGTTTGGTAAAGATTTAATTTATGTAATCGCCGTGAGCGGGCTATCTATCTTATAAGGTCATATCTTGAGATAAGCCAGGACCATGTTACGAAAGGTCTAAATGAACCTTTGAGCTGTATGTCTCCTAATAAAGACATATGATTAAGAATGGTATTAACCTGCTATCGTTGCTTTGATTGAAACACTTCTGCAATTTTATCTGCTTCATGTCATGAATGTACGTCAGGATCTGGAGTGTTCTTCATGAATCATGAATGGTGATTATGTTAACTCCTTAAAAGATTATGATGCGGCAGATATGGACTCCGTATGATTAGATATTAAGATTCCGAGGAAAGCGAATGACTACAGTAGGTCAGCGATGGACCATAGTAATGCAACAATGATTCTGCGAGTAATGTGCCGATTACAACCGTGAGAGTTGTAGTGTAATGGATGTTGAGATTGGGTACCACTAATCGGGTTTTGGTGATGTATAAGTTATCATTAATAGACTAATTAAGTCGATTATTTACCTATTGAATACTTATTCCTTCTTATCAATAGAGAGTCATATTACTATACGAGGAAGGTTGCGGTGCAAACATAGAATTCTAGTAACGATGATGTCTAGAATGAGATCCCAGATTTGATTTTCGATGTCGAGGGAGTTTCAAAGGTGATTGTGTATAAGCTCAAGCAAGAGCATGGGTCCATAGAATGATGGACAGAATATCAAAAATATTTAGGCATGTGAAATACGATGCTATAATACCTGATGTTGATATATATACGTATATGTTTTGTTCTCCTATGACAAACCTCTATAGTTCAGAGGTAGATTCCAAGCCAGATATTTTATGGCAGTATATTTTATATATATATAATTCTCTTCAATTCATTCTTTTCTCTCCTTTTCATTTTGTATAAGCTGGGAAGAACAACCCTTCCAGAAGGGGAGGTATTGCCGAATGACTATCTATCTGTGTGATAGAAGCCTAGTAGGATACCACATATTATTTAATTGCTTGTCAAGTACTAAAGGCTGGCCACCTTCTGTACTAACTGTGCAATAGAACGAGTGTTCATGATCATAGTGATCTCTCAATAAATTCTTTTACTTCTACACGAAGGACCAAGCTTTCGAAGATGGAGGCAGCTAGAGATGAGGTGGTACCAAGTATGGTGGTATTCGGAATGGAAACACATTCGTGATACTAAGGTTGACGCAGTTATTAAAAGGTTATAGAATACTAACGAGCAAAAGTGTGACCAGTATAGTATTATGTACAGAAGATAGTAATGACTACGAACAAGAAAAGAAGGAGTATTGAGAAGCAAAAGCTATAGTGTTAGAAGCTATTATGAGAGTCTGTGTAATAGACTTGAAAGAATTTGGAATGATCATTTATCGCGGATTGAGTTTTCTTACGACAATAGATCATATGTCATTATCGAGATGTCACCTTATGAGATCCTTGAGGGAAGACAATGTCGATCTCCCTTATGTTAGGATGAAGTTGTAGAGCGCAAGATGCTCGGACCAGCAGTAGTCCAAAGGACCAGGGATATAATAGATCTAATCAGAGGACGGCTGGTAGTAACCCAAGATGGACATAAGAGGTATGCTGATTTGACTCGAAAGGACAAAGAGTATGAAATAGGGGACCTAGTAATGTTAAAGGTATCCCTTGGAAAGGATTGATGAGGTTCGGAAAGAAAGGAAAGCTAAGTCCGCAAATTGTTGGACCCTTGGAGATATTAAGACATATTGGGAAGTTAGCATGTGAGCTAGCCCTACCCCCGAACCTGTAACTAGTTCATAACGTGTTCCACGTATCAATGTTAAGGAAGTGTAATCCGGATGCCAGACAAATAGGGGTATATGAGCGCATAGGCATGCAACCAAACGTAACCTATATGGAGCAACCAGAAAGGGTTATAGATCGAAAAGGAACAAGTGCTTAGGAGAAAGGAACAAATGCTAGTCAGGATTTTGTGCCAGAACCACAATATGGGAAAATTGACTTGAGAGTTAGAAGGCACAATGCTAGAAAAGCATCCCCAACTGTTTTCTATCCGATTACGGGACGAAATCCTTTTAAGGAGGGGAGACTGTAATAACCCCAAAAAAAATTTGGACTTTTTGTAACCCTTATGAATAGTGATTTTGCTGATTATGCTGAATAAGAAAACTTTTCATGCCACACTTTGTAGGGGTTCTTTTATTGATATTCTGAGATCTTATTAGTACTCTATATGGTATATAAGTTTATGTAAAGATCGTCAGAATCCAAATTCGAACACTTTGATTTTTCCCGAAAATCTACCAGATACCGAAAGAATTGATTATAAGGTAACAGGATAAAAAAGATTTAAATTCAAGAAATATAAGAGAGGATCATAAAAGGAATATAATGTATTGAGAAAGGTTAAGGGAACCCAAGTAATAAGATCCCGGGTATGATCCCTCAAACGATAAACGAAAACGAAAGTTAAGCGAATCGTATAACAGATCAGCGATCATTAGCCAAGTAATTAGGAGTTAATCAAAGAGGTTAGTGATGATGATGTCATCACACCAACAAGAAGAAGACAAGTGTGGGAAGATGACATAGGAGGATGACATAAGCATGACCAAAAGGGAAGGAATTGTTGGTTGATTATAAGCCACACAAATTTTACCATGGTTAAGAGGTTAATTAAACAAAACAAAAACAAGGCAACCAAGCCAAAACAAATCAAAAACACAAAACACAAAGTTGACTTTCATTTTCCAAGCCAAGAAGCTCTCGGCTTCATCTCTTTTTCAAAGAAGAAAAAATTCAAATTCAAGTTCCAAGCTTTGTTAATTAGTGAGGTAATTATCCAAGGTTCCTTGTACATAGATATAGATATCCTATGAATCTAAGCTTCCAGTTCCTTCACAATCTCTTCCAATAACTCATGGAAGAAGAGAGTGAATAGTGTTTTTCAAGAACTTGAAATTTTGATCTTGTGTTTTTGTTTAGATAAAGCATTAGTAAGGATTTTCCAAGGTTGTTTCAAACTCATTAGTTACTCCTACTCTCAAGGAAGGTATAATCTTTTAACCTAGCATAATTATTGAATGTTAAGAGTTTGTTATGAGTAGTATAATTCATGAGAAGCATGGTTATTGAATATTTGGAGATTGGTTGGTTTTGTAATGTTTTTGGAGTTATAAATCATGATTATTAGTTAATGAACTTAAGTATAAGCTTTTAGTTCATGATTTAGAGTAGTATAAATTGGAGAACTTGAGATGTTGGGGCTGGGGTAGTAGAGTATGGATGGAGTTTGGTTGTAGTAATGATTATGGGATTGATTTGGAGTTGTACAAATTTGGTAATCGCGTAAATATAGCCGTCGTAATGCCCGATTTACCTTAGACTGTTTTTGCTCTTAACTTCAGGACCTGTGAACTCACTGTTAGATTCTGACCATTACCATGTTTAGATAGTTCATGTTACGATCTTCGTTTTGATATGTGGTTCGCTTGAATCCGATGTACGGTTTAGGAGAAACGACCGTTTTAAGTAACGGCATTTCACGAACGAACCATTACCCCTCGCCTTACTTTGAAACCTTGGTTAAGGTCCTTAAATGACTAATTGGAGTATCAAACAATTATGTAAAGTGATTTAGGCAGTTGATAGGGTACTCGCGAAAGAATCTCCTTAAAATTCTTAATGGTTAATTTATTAAAAATGGTGGAGCCGAGGGTGCTCGAGCGACTTAAGTGAATCGTTAAGCGCAAAAGCGAACGTTAGGGTCTAATTGGTTAAAGTATAGATTCTTAAGCAACTTTGGTTTAATTCCAACTTACATGTTATTTATAGGTTACCAGACTCGTCCCAAGCCTTTTACCACCCCCAGTCGCTCAGGCAAGTTTTCTACCCGTTATACTGTTGTTGTGATGTATATATGTATATGCATTATCTTGTGATAGATGCATGATTGTGATTAGCAAAATCTTGTGATATATTGGAGCATGCTGATATGGTTTATATGCATGCCTGTTTCATAATATTGATATCTAATTGTTGATTCATGCTTATAAGTTGCATAATACCTATGCTAGAGATAAGCAGTAGTTGCGTATACCCTTAGTATAGGGGACCCAAAGGTGAACATTTTCTAAATCGGGAGTCGATATTCCCGAGTATAATATATATATATATATTTATATATATATATAGATATAGTTTTCAAAACTATTAATCGAATAAGGTTTATTCGATAATTTTATTTTATTTAATGAATATTATTTTGAATATTCATTCGAGGACTTATGACTCCGCTTCTTTTATTAAATAATATTCTTTATTTTATTAAAGTATAATGTTTCGATAATCAAACTTATTTTCGATTATTCAAATAAAGATTGTACTTTCGTATAAGTATATCTTTGGTTATTTATTATTTATTTCAAGAATAAGTTTTAAAACTTCTACTTCAATTATTTTTTTATAAAGATTATTCTTTATGGGAACATTATTTAAATAATAATATTAAGATATTTTCTAATATATTGGGATTGATTTATTTTATTAAATCAGCATTACTCCAAACATTCTTAAAAATGTTTTCGAGTCTTCAAAATGATTTTTAAAAGTTAGGGCGGATCCCAAAACTCATTTTATATTTAAGATCCTCCTTTCGAAGGGGATTTAAATACTCTCTCAAAATCTGAGGGATCCGGCTCTGTGGTGTATTTTATATTCGCAACAAGGTTGCTGTTTTGATAAACAGTTTGATTACTTGCCCAATGTTCGGGAAGTAAGTCCATCTAATTGAGTCGGCATAAGCGACAGGTCGGGGTACGGTCTATCAAAGTGTAAGTGGCTGGGTGGCAGCCCATCAACGTGTAAGAGGCCGGGTGGCGGTCCAACACAAGGTCCTAATGAGGCCAGGGTGATGACCGGTGGGGGATTCATCCATCTACTAGTAGAAAAGGTTACTTATTGGTATCTTTGCCTGATCAGCAAGATATTGGGTTTATGCCAAAATTCTTTTCTTTCCAAATTCATTGGATATTACAACTCTGTTCATACTTTACATGACAGAGGTTTTCAGGAAATGTATGAGAGATATATATTGATATATATCGGGACTTAATGTAGTATCTTGTAACTTCATTTCTTTCAAATGATATTTCAAAGATTGGATCTATTCAAGTCTTATCTTGTAGTCTCATTTATGTGATAAACTTTTGAAACTATTAATAACTTGAACAGTGGTAGTTCAAGTAGTATTCGGAAAAGATATAAGTATATTGGAGTATCTTGTAACTTCATCTTTTCAACTTATATCTGGTTAATGATTATCTTATGCATGACAAAGATTTTCAGAAAAATGTTGAGACAAGGTTAGATATATGAGATCACCTTGCAATGATATTTTATTCAAATATAAACTGGAACTCTATGTATATTATACATGTTAGAGGATTTCAAAGATTTGAGAAGTATATATGTATATATATACTGAATATTTTGCGACTTCGTCGCATTAAGATATCAAACTTGGTTCATTTCTTTTTGACCAAGACTTTCATGAGTACTATGAGATTGCTCATATATTGTTAATCATTATTCATATTATTTTGGAGGGCTTGTTGCTCACCCTTGCTTTCTTCTTTCATCACACAACAACAGATAGACAAGATGAACAGGACCAAGCTCCCAATTCGTGAGCGGATAGGAAACCTTCCGCAGTTTCCTGTAGGCGTTGATGCCGTTGTGGCTGAGGTAGGAACTAGCCTGTAGGCGTTGATGCGTTGATCCCAATTCAAAATGCTCCTCTAGCCTGAGCAGATTTATCTAGTTTCTTGAAGGTCTGGATCTCTTTCCAAGCTTTCTGTTGTATTCTTCAATCTGATTTTGGAGCTGCCTGTGGAATTCCAGTTCATCAGATTCTGAGATTTAGCTTTTCTTGCATTTTCAAGAGAGTCTCATTGCTAGAGATGCTCAATTGGTCTTCTAATCTGAAAAATCTTCTCACTCCTTTGTCATCCATGAACTCCATCAGCCAGTTGGGCCTTAGATGCACTCTTCTCCATGTGTAAGGGATGATTAGAGTCTTTGGGAGTGCATCTTTAGCTCTAACACTCCTTAGTTCTTCAATCTTTTTCAGTACCAATCTTCTTGCAGTAACATTGAACCCAAAGTTCTTCTTGAAAGATGAATAAACCTTAATTAGTACAGCTGGGTTTTCTTGAAGGATCCTGTGAAGTGGCCACTGAATCTCCTTTCCTCCCTTGTAATTGAACACTAACCTTTCAGGTAGGTTTCTGTATACATCAATTCTTCTCACTTCATCTAGTTCATCTAGATAGAGATTTAGATCAGAAAACTCCTTGATGTCACACAAGTACATATAATCTCCTTTGTTGACTTTAGATTGAGCTTTGACTATAGATTTGGATTTGAGAGGTGACAACTTCACTTTCTTGACTGCTCTTGACTTTGTTCTCTTTGGCTTGTTAAGGATTAACAGATAGAAGTCAGGAATCGGTATGTTCTCCCATTCTATTGGCTCATCCTTAGGCACAATAGGTTCATCATGAATGTTCCTGCAAGGATCCACCACCTTGATATCTTCAAATACCATAAAGGGTTTTGATGTTTGAGTTGCAGTTGGAGTGGATTCCTTGGGAAACTGATTCTCCAATTCCTTATCAACAATGTCCAGTTTTCTTTTGGTTCTTTTAGCCAATTCCTTGATTCTTGGAGACTTCTTCTGTTGTTCAACTTGCTTCTTTGGATCCTGAGATTCAATGATTTCAGATGGCTGAGCAGGAATTTGTTGTGATGTATTTATAGCATGTAGCTTGGCCAAGATAGCAATTTGCTCTTTCTTTTGTTTAGCCTTTTTAGCATCTAGAGCAGCTTGCTTCTTTTCCTCCTTCAATCTAGCCTTTTCTTCTCTCTTTGCTTGAGCAAATTGAGGATGTCCAGCCATTACACAAATTTCTTTCCCATTCCTGAAAATTTTAGCAATTCTCTTTTTGGAAGCTGAATCAGCTGGATCTTTGTAGAAAGTAATTGACCTTGACAGAAGCTTCTTTTCATCAGGCTTAGGTGTCTCATACACAGTATCCAAAGGGTTCTTCAATGATAATTTTGGATAATTTACCCTTGGTTTCAGAATTATTTCAGCCTTTGGAGATTTGATGCAGGATGACTGTCCCCTTTCCAGATAGTCTATGCTCATCTCATTCACATAAATTTGCTTGACTTGAGAGTGATGGATGGCTGACTTTACAGGCTTCTTGACTAGATCAAACTTCTTTTGTATATCTTCATCAATCTTCTCCCAGTTGAGTGGACTCAACTTCTTCTTTTCAGCTGCTCTAAAGTTGGTTGTTGCTGCATTTATCAGATCTGTAATGTCTGTAACTGGTGGCTTTGAGATAGTAATTGAAGGTACAATTACTTTACTGATTTGAATTTGAAGCTTCTCCCCCTCACTTGGTCCATTCTCCCCCTTTTTGTTATCATCAAGTTGTTTAGAGGAGGGGGTTTGAGCAACCACCAATGCTTGATGAAGATGAATGGCTGTTAAAGATGCATCCATGGCTGACATTCTTGTATCCAAGGCATCTATTTTGGTTGCAAGATCAGAATTTTTCCTTAATTGCCTCTTGATGTCAAGTATTGTAGCTTCTGGAAGCTTAGAGTCCATTTTGTCTGAAATGGCCTTCTTCATCTCCTCAATATCACCCTTTATGATGTTTACATCCCTAGCATGTTGGAAGCCTTGAATTTGTTGAAGTTTCAGAGATGCTAGATGTTTCTGAAGGAGCTTCTTGGTGCTGACATTGGTAGTGGTTTGAAGAGCAGTATTAGTCTGATTGATTAGTTGGATCAGGGTTGTCTTGAGATAGTGCTCATCACAGTGCTTTGAAAATGCCCATGATGGCATACCTGATCTTGAACTGGAACCTACTTCTCCCCCTATATCCATTGCTTCATCTTCACTATCCCCACTTTCATCACCAAAGAAATCAGCTGAGCCACCAGTCTCATAATCCACATCACCAGCTGTAGAGGGCAAAGCTGTGATGGCATCTTTAGCTCTTATCATAGACTGTGTGGTATGCACCAGATTGAGCATCCTTTTTGCATTGTCATTGCCATGTTCAGCTAGAAGTTGATAAGCTGGAACAGGATGAGTAAATGCCTCAGAATCAAGGGAGGTGGAATTTATAACAGCTTTAGGTTGCTGAGATAGTCCCTCCTTGTCTGCATCCTGGACATTCATTAACTCACTAGCAATGACATCCATCCTTATAGCTCCAGTACCTGCATTTATCTCATTTTCTCTCTTTTGTTGCATCAGGGTCTCACCCTGGCTCCCCACCCTCACACCCTCATCTTCACCTTCTAAGGTGGGACTCCTCTCACTTTCTTTTGCCAATCCTGAAGAAATGGATTGCATAATTTCACTCATTTCCTCTCCTTTTTCCTGGGAGCAACCTAGACTCTCACTCAAAACACTCTTCTCTCTCAATCCTAATAGTGACTGTACAACCACTAATTCTTCTGCACTTGAAATAAATGAAGTTGGTAGTTGTGCAGAGATACTCGACGGATGAGTGATATCCATCGAATGAGTGGTTTTGCTATCCGACGGATAACTGCTGTTATGCTTATCCATCAGGATACAATCACTACTCGATGGATGAGCAATATCCATCGAGAGAGTAGAATTGAATGAACTAGGAATGGAAACTATTGTGGACTCTGTGCTGATTGAAGATATTTTAGGCACAGATGATTCAACAGTTCCTGAAAGAATGGGCAAGTGAGCCAACAAATCATCTAAAAGATGATGCTCACTTGCACTAGATTTTAGCTTCCCCAACAAAGTTAAAGAAGGGGAATCAGGAATTGATGTGTTTATCATATCCACATCCAGTGAGTTTGTGGGTGAGTTTGGTGTTTGAGGTGCTTCTATTACTAGAGATTTTGGCTGTGACTCCACATTTATTGGAGTCACATCAAACTGAATTTGTGAAGGTCTAGTGACTGTGTCTTTAGTACCAGTTTGCACAGTGTGTATACCCTGTGCATCCCCAAGTGTTTTAGATTTCTTCTTTCTGGCATAAGTTTGGGGTGAGCTTGTGTCCCTAACCCTCTTGGCCGGTGCTCTTGGTTGAGAGCTTTGTTCAATAATTACATCCTTTTGGGAGGATGTAGCTAAAAATGAGCTTTTATCCTTTTTAAGCACTGCAGTTTGTTGGGAAACTGCAGTGTGGCTAGGCTGGGAACCACTCAACTTTCCATCCTTATTTTTCGGGTTTCTATTATGTTCACCCCTTCCCTCACCTATCTTACCCACCTGCACACTCCCCTCTTTGGGTTTGGTAGATTTTGCAACTGGCATCTTTTGAGAGATACCAGAGGGGGCTTTCTTTGATTTGAATTTTGAAATAATTGCAGGTTTGGTAGCTTGGGTAGGCAACTATTTGGTCATTGACACAGTTGACATAGCTACACTGGAACTCAAAAAAATTAGTGAGGTTGGAGTAGGGGTAGGGATAGATGAACTTACCTCACTTACCTGAGGTGCTTCCATTACAGGGGAATAGAACAGTGGTACCTGCTTGTGATGATAGGCCCTATTCAAATCTACAATGAGCCTTATCTCTTAAACCCAACAATCTAATTTGTTGTTAGGGTTCTCAAGCACAATACCCTCAGAGAGATAGTTAGCTAACATCATAAAGAATCTAGCATAATACACACTCTTACCTCTCTTATTTAACTCTCCTAGTTTAAAACCTAACTCAAACAAAACAAGGTCACTGAAATTATAGAACTTATCTGTAACTAGCATGTAGAGCATGTTAAACATGGAGATATTGACTGAATCAAAATTACTGACTTTTCCTGAAAAGACCTTTATCACTACATCACACATAAAACTTTGTTCTTTCCTAAGGCCCATTCTCCTAATGTCACTTAACTTAGAAGTAGAAAGAACATAGTTCATGGAATTAAGCATATTGATTATATCAGTGTCAGTGTGTGGTGAGGTCACAGTGTTATCAGGAATCTTAAAACATGCTTTTATAACATCACTATTGATACATAATTCTTTACCTTTAATGGTTAGAGTGATCTTCTTATCTGTTGAGTTGTATGTAGCAATGGTCCACATCTCTTCAACAACTTCACAAAAGATTGTGGGAGATTCCAGCATGGCATAGCTAAGCTTGCAATTCTTCACAAAGTCCATCATCTTGTGATAGTCACCAGATTACTGAATACTCTTGTTTACTAATGCATTGAAATTGTTCTTCTCATAAATAAACCCAGTTTGAGACATAATCCTGACAACGGGCGCCATTGTTAGAGAATTAGAGCTTAAAGAGAAAGAGTAAGTGCTTTGAAAGAGAAAGAAATTTGAGCAGTTGATTTGATAAAAATAAAAGAAAAGCAATTGAAATGAAATAAGCTTTTATATTATCTCAAAAATAACTGCTAAAAATAATAAAGTAAAATAAAGTAACCAATTAAAATTGCCTAAAATAGCCGTTTAAAAATAAACTGTAAAAATTCCACCCATTATCCGTCGTGTTATGCTTACAAACTGTAAGTATACTCGATGGATAATGTTCAGGGAATTAACAGCTGAGATTAAGACAATTCGACGGATGAGGATAAACTGTTATTCGTCGAGTCATAAAATATTCCAGAAAAATAATTGATTTTTATTAGCAAATAGTATCCGTCGAGATGTAAATTTTGACTTAGCCAAAATTTCATCCAAGACTGAAAAATCAATTGAATTTCTGGCTGCATGTCAACTTGCAAATTATCTCATATAGATTTAAGAATAATTAAGCACACCTAACTCACTTACCAACCTTGAGAAGGTGGATTCATCCAATGGCTTGGTAAAGATATCTGCAAGCTGCTTCTCACTTAGAACAAAATATAGTTTCACAGTACCATTCATTACATGTTCCCATATGAAGTGGTACTTGATATCTATGTGCTTTGTCCTTGAATGTTGTACTGTATTTTCAGTGATGACAATTGCACTTGTGTTATCACAGAAAATAGAAATCCTCTCAACTTGCAAACCATAGTCTAGCAATTGATTTTTCATCCATAAAATCTGTGCACAGCAACTGCCAGCAGCAATATATTAAGCTTCAGCTGTAGAAGTAGAAACTGAATTTTGCTTTTTACTGAACTAGGACACAAGCTTGTTTCCTAGAAATTGACAGGTTCCTGTTGTACTTTTTCTCTCAATTCTACAACCTGCATAATCTGCATCTGAATAACCTGTTAGATCAAAACCAGAATCTCTAAGGTACCAAATGCCAAGTTTTGGTGTTCCCTTGAGATATCTTAAAATTCTCTTAATAGCTATTAAGTGAGATTCTCTAGGATCAGCCTGAAATCTAGCACATAAACATGTAGCAAACATTATATCTGGCCTACTAGCTATTAAGTACAGAAGTGAGCCAACCATGCCCCTATAACTTGAAATATCCACAGACTTTTCAGTAGTGTTTAATTCAAGCTTAGTTGCAGTAGCCATGGGAATTTTAACAGATGTGCAATCCAATAGATCAAACTTCTTTAAAAGATCAAAAATGTATTTAGTTTGACTAATGAATATTCCATCACTAACTTGCTTAACTTGCAAACTAAGAAAGTAAGATAGTTCTCCCATCATACTCATTTCATACTTACTTTGCATCAATTTGGCAAACTTTTTGCAAAGTTTCTCATCTGTAGAGCCAAAAATAATGTCATCTACATAAATTTGAACAAGTATACTAGAGCCATTAACATTTCTGAAGAATAAAGTTTTATCTACAGTACCTCTTGTGAAGTAATTTTCCTAAAGGAACTTTGATAAAGTGTCATACCAGGCTATAGGTGTTTGCTTTAGTCCATAAAGTGCTTTCAAAAGATAGTAGACATGATCCGGAAAATTTGGATCTTCAAAACTAGGGGGCTGACTGACATAGACTTCCTCCTCCAAATCTCCATTCAGAAAGACACTTTTGACATCCATTTGATAGACCTTGAAATTGGCATGGGCTGCATAGGCTAAGAAGATTCTGATGGCTTCAAGTCTTGTAACAGGAGCAAATGTTTCATCAAAATCTATTCCTTTTTGTTGACAATAGCCCTTAGCAACCAATCTAGCTTTGTTCCTGACTACTATGCCATTTTCATCCATCTTGTTTCTGAATACCCATTTGGTGTCTATTGGATTCTTTCCTTTAGGCTTGGGCACCAGCTTCCATACATTATTCCTTTCAAATTGGTTTAGCTCCTCCTGCATAGATAAAATCCAATCAGGATCCAACAAAGCTTCTTCTACCTTCTTTGGTTCTTCCTTGGAAAGAAAGCTGCTGTTTAGACATTCTTCTTGAGTTGCTCTCCTGGTTTGAACTCTAGAAGAAATATCACCAATTATTAGCTCAAAGGGGTGATCTTTTGTCCATTTTCTTTGTTGAGGTAGATTAGCTCTAGATGAAGAGGCCTCATTATTTTCTTGATGTGTGATTGAGTTTTGATTGTTAGAAACTCCCCCTAAGTTTGTGGATCTTTGATTTGAGAAAGGGGAACTTTCTATAGGTGATCTATCCTGACTTCCTGCTCCTCTAAATAACCTGATGGATGGTGAATTTTGTGTACCGACGGATGAAGCTGGTTATCTCCCGACGGATAACGCAGATTGCCTTCCGACGGATGAAGCATTATGCAACTCGACAGATATTGAGTTTTGTGCTTCATTGATAGTAGATTTTTCTACATTATCCTTTGATACTGTTTCTTGATCACTTTCACCATCACTATCATCACTAACCATCTCCATATTTTCAAATTTGAGGCTCTCATGGTAATCTCCATCTTGAAGTCCTTCAATCTTTTTATCATCAAACACAACATGTATTGATTCCACAATAATGTTGGTTCTTAGATTGTAGACCTTATATGTTTTACCAACAACATATCAAACAAAAATTCCTTCATCTGCTTTAGCATCAAACTTCCCATTTTGATCCGTTTGATTTCTTAGAATATAACATTTACAGCTAAACACATGAAGAAATTTTAGTGTTGGCTTCTTGTTCTTGAACAATTGATAGGGAGTCATGCATCTTGCTTGATTAACCAGAGAAATATTCTGAGTGTAGCATGCAGTATTTACAGCTTCCGCCCAAAAATAGGTTGGCAGTTTAGATTCTTCAAGCATTGTCCTTGCAGCTTCAATAAGTGATCTGTTCTTCCTTTCCACTACTCCATTCTGTTGTGGAGTTCTTGCTGCTGAAAACTCATGCAGAATCCCATTTTCCTCACAAAATGCACTCATAACAGAATTATTGAACTCAGTTCCATTGTCACACCTGATTCTTCTAACCTTGAAATCAGGATGATTATTGACTTGCCTTATGCGATTGATGATGATTTCACTAGCCTCATCTTTAGACTTTAGGAAATATGTCCAAGAGAACTTTGAGAAATCATCTACAATTACCAGGAAAAATCTTTTCCTTGAGATAGACAACACATTGACTGGTCCAAACAAATCCATGTATAGCAGTTGCAAAGGTTCTTCAATTGTTGAATCAAGTTTCTTCCTGAATGACGCTTTAATCTGCTTCCCTTTTTGACAGGCATCACACAGTCCATCCTTAGAAAACTCCACTAGAGGAATGCCTCTAACCAGTTCTTTCTTTACTAGCTCATTCATGGTCTTGAAGTTTAAATGGGATAGCTTCTTGTGCCATAGCCAACTTTGATCCTGACTTGCTTTACTGAGAAGACAAGTAACAAATTCTGCATTAGATGAGTTGAATTTAGCTAGGTAGACATTTCCTTTTCTCACACCAGTGAGAACCACTTTGTTGCTTGTAACACCCCCAAATCCGGGGTCGGGGATCCGGGTTGTCACGAGTTCCATTTCCCTTAATAACACCCAATCTTAATAAACAATCAACTACTCTGTACTGTGATCCCACAATAAACACACACCACAAGTTATAGTCTCAGAGATGAATATCCAAAAATAACACGAGTCATTTTATTCCAAAATTATATGCCATTACACCTTAAAAGGGTTTCTGAATAGATTTACATTTCTTTGCCATTATTACAATTGATAAAGATACATAAATCTGGTACATCAAAAGTTGAAAGCCTAGCCTATTGGTAGTTCCTACCTCAGCTACAACGACATCAACGCCTATGGGAAACTGCGGAACGTTTCCTATCCGCTCGCGAATTGGGAGCTTGGTCCTGTTTATCTTTTCTATCTGTTGTTGTGTGATGAAAGAAGAAAGCAAGGGTGAGCAACAAGCCCACCAAAATAATATGTATAATGATTAACAATATATGAGCATTCTCATAGCACTCATGAAAGTGTTGGTCAAGAAGAAATAAATCAAGCTGATATCTTAATGCGACGAAGTCGCAAAATATTCAGTATATATACATATATACTTTTCAAAATCTTTGAAATCCTCTGCCATGTATAATATACACAGAGTTCCAGTTTATAACTGTATAAAACTATCGTTGCAAGGTGATCTCATATATCTAACCTTGTCTCAACGTTTTTGTGAAAATCTTTGTCATGCATAAGATAATCATTAACCAGATATAAGTTGAAAAGATGAAGTTACAAGATACTTCAATATGCTTATATATTTTCCGAATACTACTTGAACTACCACCGTTCAAGTTATAATTAGTTTCAAAAGTTCATCACATAGATGAGACTACAAGAAAAGATTTGAATAGATTCAATCTTTGAATATCGTTATAAATAATGAAGTTACGAGATACTTCATTAAGTCCCGATATATATATATACACCTATATATATATACATTTCATACACTCCTTGAAAACCTCTGTTATGAAAATTATAAACAGGGTTGCAATATCCAATGAATTTGGAAAGGAGAAAACCTTGGCATAAACCTGATATCTTGCTGATCAGGCAAAGATACCAATAAGTAACCTTTTCTACTAGTAGATGGACGAATTCCCCACTGGTCATCACCCTGGTCGCAATAGGACCTTAAGCTGGACTGCCACTCAGCCACTTACGCATTTGATGGACTCCCACTGAGCCACTTACACTTTCATGGACGCCCACTGAGCCCATGTTGCTTATGCCGACTCAATAGATGGAATTACTTCCCGAACTTTGGGTAAGTAACCAATTCATTTATCAAAACAGCAACCTCGTTGCGGATATAAAATACACCACAGCGCCGGATCCCTCCGGTTTTGAGCGAGTATTTAAATCCCCTTTAAAAGGAAGATCTTAAATATAAAAATGAGTTTTGAGATCCGCTCTAACTTTTAAAAATCATTTTGAAGACTCGAAAACACTTTAAAGAGTGTTTGGAGTAATGCTGATTTAATAAAGTAAATCAGTCCCAATATATTAGAAAATATCTGAATATTATCATTTAAATAATATTCCCATAAGGATAATCCTTATAAAAATAATTGAATTAAAAGTTTTAAAACTTATACTTGAAATGAATAATAAATAACCCAAGATATACTTATACGAAAGTACTATCTTTATTTGAATAATCAAAAGTAAGTTTGATTATCGACACATTATTCTTTAATAAAATAAAGAATATTATTCAGTAAATAATCGGAGTCATAGGTCCTCAAATGAATATTCAAATAATATTCATTAAATAATATAAACTGAGTCATAAGTCCTCGAATGAATATTCAAGTAATATTCAATAAATAATATAAACTGAGTCATAAGTCCTCGAATGAATATTCAAGTAATATTCATTAAATAATATAAACTGAGTCATAAGTCCTCGAATGAATATTCAAGTAATATTCATTATATAATATAAACTGAGTCATAAGTCCTCGAATGAATATTCAAGTAATATTCATTAAATAATATAAAGTTATTGAATAAACCTTATTCGATTAATAGTTTTGAAAACTATATCAATATATATATATAAATATATTTATCATTTCCTCGGGAACATCTACTCCCGGTTTTAGAAAAGGGTTCACCTTTGGGTCCCCTATCCTCAGGGTATATGCAATTTACCGCTTATCTCTAGCATAGGTATTATCAACTGAATCAACATATATATGTATCAAGATTACGAAACAGGCATGCATATATACCATATCACATGCTACAATATATCGCAAGAACTTGCTAAATAACCATTATGCATCTATCACAAGATAATGCATGTACAAATGTATACATCACAATAACAGTATAATGGGTAGAAAACTTGCCTGAGTGCTCCCGGATAGACTTAAGCTTAGAGTGGGTCCGATAACCTATGCACAACAACATAAGTCGGAATTAAACCCCGGTCGCTTAAGAAACTAGACTTTAACCATTTAGAGTCCTAACGTTCGCTTTTGCGCTTAACGATTCACTTAAGTTGCTCGAGTACCCTCGGCTCTACCATTTTTAATAAATTAACCTTTAAGGGTTTTAAGGCGATTCTTTCGCGAGTACCTTACCAACTGCCTAATCCACTTTACATAAATGTTTCATACCCCAATTATTCATTTAAGGTACTTAACCAAGGTTTCAAAGTAGGCGAGGGGTAATGGTTCGGTCGCGAAATGCCGTTACTTAAAACTGTCGTTTCTCCTAAACCGTACATCGGATTCAAGCGTACCACATATCAAAACGAAGCTCGTAACATGAAATTTCTAAAAATGGCAATGGTCAAAACCTAGCAGTGAGTTCAAGGGTTCTGATGTTAAGAACAAAAACAGTCTATGGTAAATCGGGCATTAGGACGACTATGTTTACGCGATTACCCAAATTTATACCACTACAAATCAACCCACAATCAACCCACAATCAACATCACAACCAAACTCCATCTATACTTCACCATAACAGCCCCAACAACTCAAAATTATCAATTTATACTATTCTCAAACACGAATTTAAACTATACTTAAGTTCATTAATCAATACTCCAAGAATTACAACTCCAAAACATCACAACACCAACTATCCTCTATATTCACAACAAACAAGCCTCTCATGAACTATAACAACAAAACTAAACCTAATACTCAAGTAAATTTAGGGTTTGGAGGGGTTATACCTTCCTTGGAGAGTGGAGAATCAAGTAATTAGCTTGGAATCACCCTTAAAAGTCCTTATCCCAGCTTAATCTAAACAAAAACTCAAGAACAAAAATTTTAGTTCTTGAAAAACACTATTCACCATCTTCTTCCATGATTTTTAGGAAGAGATTGTGAAGGAATTTGGAGCTTAGATTCATAGGATAACTATATCTAAGTACAAGGAACCTTGGATAATTACCTCACGATTTAACAATGCTTGGAGCTTGAATTTGGATTTTCTTATCCTTGAAAATGAAGGAAAGCCGAGAGCTTGATGAAGAAAATGGAGTGTTTTGTGTTTTTTGATTTGTTTACTTGGTTGCTAGCTTTTGTTTTTGATTAATTACCTTTTTACCCATGAAAAATTGTGTGGTTATTAATCAACCACACCTCCTTCCCTTATGTCATGCTTATGTCACCTTTCCTATGTCATCTTGTTACACTTGTCTTCCTCTTGTTGGTGTGATGACATCATCATCCACTAACCCCTTGATTAACTCCTAATTACTTGGCTAATGACAGCTGATCTGTTATGCGGTTCGCTTAACTTTCATTTTCGTTTATCGTTTGAGGGATCATACCTGGGATCTTATTACTTAGGTTTCCTTAACCTTTCTCAATACATTATATTCCTTTTATGATCCTCTCTTATAATCCTTGAATTTAAATCCTTTTTATTCTGTTACCTTATACTCAGTTCTTTCTGTATCTGGTAGATTTTCGGGAAAAATCAAAGTGTTCGAATTTGGATTCTGACGATCTTTACATACACTTATATCCCATATAAAGTACTAATAAGATCTCAGAATAACAATAGAAGAACCCCTACATAGTGTGGTATGAAAAGTTTTCTTATTCAGCATAATCAGCAAAATCACTATTCATAAGGGTTTAAAAAAAATTCCAAAAATTGGGGTTATTACAGTCTCCCCTCCTTAAAAGGATTCCGTCCCGGAATCAGATAGAAAATGAATAGGGATACTCTCTTAGTATTGCACTTTCTAACTCTCGAGTAAATTTTCCCACATTGTGGTCCTACCACCAAACTCTGCCTAGTTTGATAACCCTTCTCCTAAGCACTTGTTCCTTTTCACTCTATAACCCTTCCTGGTTGCTCCATATAGGTTACGTCAGGTTGCATGTCTATGCGCTCATATGCCCCTATTTATCTGGCATCCGAATTACACTTCCTTAACATTGATACGTGGAACACGTTATAAACTTGCTACATGTTCAGGGGTAGGGCTAGCTCATATGCTAACTTCCCAATATGTCTTAATACCTCAAAGGGTCCAACAATTCGTGGGCTTAGCTTTCCTTTCTTTCCGAACCTCATCCATCATTTCCAAGGGATACCTTTATCATTACTAGGTCCCCTCTTTCCTATTCCTTGTCCTTTCGTGCCAAATCAACATACTTTTTATGTCCACCTTGGGCTACTACCAGTCGTCCTCTGATTAGATCTATTATATCCTTGGTCCTTTGGACCACTACTGGTCTGAGCATCTTGCGCTCTGCAACTTCATCCTAACATAAGGGAGATCAACATTGTCTTCCCTCAAGGATCTCCTAAGGCGATATCTCAATACTGACATATGATCTATTGTCGTAAGAAAACTCAATCCGTGTTAAGTGATCATTCCAAATTCTTTCAAGTCTATTGCACAGACTCTCATTATAGCTTTTAGCATTAGAGCTTTTGCTTCTCAATACCCATTCTTTTCCAGTTCGTAATCGCTACTACCTTCCGTTCCTAATATTATAATGGTTATACTTTTGCTCGTTAGCGTTCTATAACCTTTTAATAACCACGTCAACCTTAGTATCACGCATGTGTTTCCATTCCGAATACCACCATAACTTTACCACTCCTT
This sequence comes from Apium graveolens, assembly GCF_009905375.1. Taxonomy (NCBI): domain Eukaryota; kingdom Viridiplantae; phylum Streptophyta; class Magnoliopsida; order Apiales; family Apiaceae; genus Apium; species Apium graveolens. Next base: position 93,171,229 of record NC_133652.1, read on the forward strand.
TTTCAGCTGTTTCTATTTTCCAAAGTTTGATCAATCATATAGAAGTAAAAGAATTTATTGAGAGATCACTATGATCATGAACACTTGTTATATCGCATAGTTAGTACAGAAGGTGGCCAGCCTTTAGTACTTAACAAGCAATTAAATAATAGATGGTATCCTACTAGGCTTCTATCACACAGATAGATAGTCATTCGGCAATACCTCCCCTTCTGGAAGGGTTTTTCTTCTCAGCTTATATGAAATGAAAAGAAGAGAAAAGAACGAATTGAAGAGAATTGTGTATATGAGAAAAAAAATATACTGCCACAAAATATCTGGCTTGGAACCTACCTCTGAACTATAGAGGTTTGTCATAGGAGAATAAAACATATGTATATATATATCAAGTATTATCGCATCGTATTTCACATGCTTAAATATTTACTATTCCATCCATCATTCTATGGACCCATGCTCTTGCTCGAACTTATACACAATCACCTTTGAAACTCCCTCGATATCGAAAATCGAATCTGGGATCTCATTCTAGACATCATCGTTACTAGAATTCTATGCTTGCACTGCAACCTTCCTCGTATAGTAACACGACTCTCTATTGATAAGAAGGAATGGATACTCAATAGGTAAATAATCGACCTAGTTTTTCTATCAAAGATAACTTATACGTCAACACGACCCGATTAGTGGTACTTAATCTCAACATCTATTCCAATACAACTCTCACGGTTGTAATCAGCTCATTACTCGCAGAATCATTGCTGCATTACTATGGTCCACTACTGACCTACTGTCGTCATTCACATTCCATGAAATCTTAATATCTAACCATATAGAGTCCATACATGTCGTATCAAATCCTTCTAAGGAGGTAACATAATCACCATTCATGATTCATGAAGAACACTCCTGATCCTGACATACATACATGACATGAAGCAGATAAAATTGCAGAAGAGTTTCAATCAAAGCAACGATAGCAGGTTAATACCATTCTTAATCATATGCCTTCAATAGAAGACTTAACTCAAAGGTTTGTTTGGTCCTTTTTGAAATATGGTCCTGGCTTATTCTCAAGATAGGACCTTCTAAGATAGATAGCCCGCTAATGGCAATTACACGAATTAAACATTTACCCAACTACTATTACGGTTGAGTATTGTACAGTCATCAGAAGGAATGTCAATCTTCCAAACCGTAATACAACCTTCCCGGCTTCAACCATCATCACTGTATTCCTCTCGCACGAGCGCCTATAATTATCCTCTTACCTTTAAGGTGTCGGCCACCTCTTTGGCCTTTCCTGATAGTAAATTTTCCTTACAGTCAATGTCCTTTTAACCACCTTCCAACTAAATTTTCTACCTCATTTGAATCACTGCTTATGTGAAGATGTTTTCCTTAAAATCTGATGAGTAAAAAAAAATATCACCATTTTTTTCCATAAGTTATTGCCTCAGTCTTTAGAGGTTAATCACTGTCACGACTGACTCTCAATCATACTTAGAACATCTTTTATCTTAGGCCCTAATTGCCCTGAACAATTTCGACCTTTACTGGTTCGATCCATACTTTCTCGTGGTTTAACACGTGCCCCACTTGGCATCATTATAATTACGTCATATTTCCTTTATCAACATTTCTATTCTTGAGAATTTTGAATATTACCTTTCTTCTTGTAAAACCTCTAAGGTTATCCTTGAATTGTTCCTCCTGTATTCCCTAGATACAGGGCATATCAAGATACCATTTATTAATACTAGAACCATTGTCTATGTACTTCTAAAACTTTTCTCTACTGATCCTTAAAGGTTGTTGCTAACTTGATCCTTTCCAATTCATACTGTCAAAACTTATGCTGTCCCTATTAAGGGTGGAATGCCAACCTTTATGCATTCCCCTAGGATTCATCTCAAGTTATCGAAGTTATATCCTTAATTCCACCTTTAAATAGGTACTTGCATCCTTCCATGGATAAATCAAGTCATATATCCTTGATAGATTATCTTATCCAATCATTCCCACCCAGATAGTCTATACCAATTTCACAATAGCATCCTTATTCAAACTGAGGTCAACACATATGGCCTTCAAAAGATAACAATGGTTACCCGCTTTTCCTTCCTAATTTGGTAATGATAACATGGATGTTCTGGAAGATATTGGTCGTGTTCAACGTGAACTTCTTCTTAATAATTCCTTATTTACTTTTGTTGTTTATCTCAACAGTCATCTCAATGTTGGGATGTCTTTTATACCTGGCGTCTCCCTTTCTGGGTATCATGCCACCGGTCTTACACTTCACATTCTTGAAGGTCACCTCCTTCATCCAATTTTCCTAATTTCCTACTTTTTTGTCTCCTCAGTCTATCCGCGTCTCATTATTTATCCTTCGAACTATCTCAAGGTCTCCTCGAATTCTCCCAACTTAAAGGGGATAAAATATATGTATCTCTTATGCCTTCAACCATCAATTTTAACTCATGGTGAATCACCCTCATCCTGATGATTACATACTTTTCTATTTCTATTGCTACGAGTCTTTAGGGTTTCCTCATACCCGACTCCCTTATCATTCCTCGACTCTATTGCCTTTATATTCCTTTCCACTTCAGTTTCTTTTTATTTCCTTTCTCTTATCATTATTTCATAAACCCACTAATCATTTACTTCAAGCATCACATCGTTCAGGGATTCTTATCATCAGAACGAATCTTGACAACTTTTACAACTTAGATTCATAATTCATCATATTCGTCCGCCTTTGTTCTAGCTCCAAAGCTTTTACACTATCTCCATAACCTTGGGAAGTACTTTCCTGAAAACAATTGACTGAACTTGAATCAGTTTATCATAACCTCTTGCTCCATGCCTTTCTTGGTCTTTCACCAGTGGTGGCCCTTCTCTTAGGAAGGTAAGTGATAAAAATAGTCTTTTGTACTCCGTCAATCATTTAGAATCTCAAATGATTCCTCTATTTCCTTTAGCCAGGCTTTTGCCTCGACTAGGTCAACCTGCTCCTTGGAACTCTGAGAGCTTAGCGACTTAAAAGTCCTGAAAGAATTTCTGGCCGCATTGTTTCCTCAGGGTGGTGGTTGGGGATAATAGTCTAAGTTCTGTTTAGGCAGGTCCATGGATTGCCCAATAGGAGTACCGTCTCGGGTCTCCTTTCCTTACTTAACCTTTTGTTTCCTTAGTATGAAATGTTTCATCCTTCTCCCATACTTGGAGTTATCTTTTACGTTAAATTCCTTATTTTCCACTTCATTATGTTCTGGGTTCCTTATATCTTAATTGCGACCTCCCTGATTATCACATTCAAGGTTTGCCCCTAATCCTATTCCTTGTGGGGGCATAATACTTGGAATTTTTTTGAGAATCTCTGGATATTTGTCTTACTTACTTTGCTTAAGTCTTTCCCTCGTTCAGTCCATGCATGATTGCAAATTATGAATTCTCAAGTTCTATAAACTTTATGACACTCTCTTAAGTGTTAATAGTGCAATTAACAATATGATCTTATCACAAACAAACTGATCTGAACTGAAATTAACGAATATATACATAACCATTTGTTCGAGGGTACAACAATTGAACACATTAAAGAGAATTACATCATTTGATCTGATCGCTTCTATCCCAAAAGTACTACCATAGATAATCATCTAGTCATTAAAACTAATCATTCATAACTTAAGCTAATCCTCCAAAAGCGGTGCTACATGAAGCCCTTGTCTGATCGCTCTGGCTCTGCATGTTGGGAACCACGGACTTAGGGTGTTACTACGTTTTACGATAAAGATTACGAAAAGAGGATTACCTTGTTAATGGTTGATTCCACGCTCTTCTATTATATTCCCAAATTCCCTTGAGCGAAGTGTGGCCTCCGTCTTCTCAAGTTATCCTCTCTTCTTGCTCCTTGGTGGCTACAATATGTTTTCACACAATTCCAAGCAAGAAGAGAATAAGAATATATATAGGCTACAATAGGGACCATGGATAATTAGGTTGGGCCTTCTAATTACATCTTGAGCCTAGCCCAATGTAATTAAATATTAATTCAATCCACTAAAGAATTAATATTTGCACTACCTTTCCTAATACCGTAATTTAATTAATTCGGTTCCAATATTATTTGCTTATTAAATTCCCCATGTTTAAAATATCATATGTCCATTAATTAAATAAATTACTGATAATTTATTTAATTAATATCTTTTATCCTTGATCATCCACTCAACCTTTATTTAATTATGCCAGAATAAATTCCACCTGCAGGGTTTCACATAATTAAATCTTTTTGAGCTTTCAAGGGGACATCATTAACCCGAATATTATCAGGACATGGATTCCTTCAATAAATAATATCAACCATGTATATAATTCCATCACCCAAAATATAATGATATAATTCAAAAGAATTATTTCATATATAAATCAAAGCATGTAAATAATATACACGTGTCAATTACTATTTCCGGATTAAGAACCTAAGCATTAATAATAACATAGAATCTTAGTTCTCCTTCTTAATCAGTATTAAGGGAACAATTCTAAATTTGATCCTGTTCAATATACACAAAGTATACTAGTATTATTTGTTAGTCAATATAAACTAATCTAAATAATACTACAGCCATACCAGTGGATTGTCCAACACCACATGTGCTCTAAACCTTATTATATTATATAACCGTATTTAACAATCTAATATTCTATATCCCATTTGATACTAGATTGTTCACAATATATAATATTAGACAACATGTAAACATTCAAATGATTCTCAAATAAACTGGCCAGAAATAAATGTACATACTTCAAATAAATATTTTCAGTATACACTAACAATCTCCCACTTATACTCAAAATATTCTATGTGTACATCAGTGTTTATTTAATCCACTATTACATAAAAATCTATGTGTCCATCCATCTGACTCCTATCGCTTCCACATGCTTGTCAAAAACCTAGGTTGGCAAGCTCTTTGTGAAAGGATCTGCTCGGTTGTCTTCTGATGATATGTGAGCCACAACTATATCCCCTCGCTTTATGATTCCTCGTATGAGATGATACTTACGTTCAATATGTTTAGCTGCTTTGTGGTCTCGCGGTTCCTTTGAATTTTCCACAGCACCAGTATTATCACAATACACCGTCAAGCTCCTAGGCAAATTAGGTACCACATCTAAGTCCAAAAGGAAGTTCCTGAACCATACAGCCTCCTTGGCAGCCTCAGAGGCCGCCACGTACTCGGCCTCCATGGTGGAGTCTGCAATGCATTTCTGCTTTACACTCCTCCATATAACGGCTCCACCTCCCAAAGTAAAAACATATCCCGAGGTTGATTTCCTCTTATCCCTATCTGATTGGAAATCTGAATCAGTATATCCCAAAGGAAATAGATCTGAGGCCTTGTAAACTAACATATACTCCTTAGTCCTTCTCAGATACTTGAGTATAGTTTTTACTGCACTCCAATGTTCCTGACCTGGGTTCGACTGATATCTACTAACCATGCCTATAACAAAGCAGATGCCAGGCCTCGTACATAACATAGCATACATTAAGCTTCCACATGCTGAAGCATAAGGAACTACTTTCATGCTCTCTATATCCTTAGGTGTCGAAGGACACTGCTTCTTAGATAGAGCAACTCCATGCTTAAAAGGTAAAAAACCTTTCTTGGAGTTCTGCATGTTAAAATGAGCTAATACTTCATCAATGTAGGGCTCTTGAGATAAAGCCAACATCCTTTTCTTGCGATCCCTTATAACTTTGATCCCAAGGATGTATGCCGCTTCACCTAAGTCCTTCATGTCAAATTGTTTGAACAACCATGCCTTTACTGATGACAACATCTCAACATTGTTTCCAATGAGTAAAATATCATCTACATATAGTACTAGAAAAACCACTGCATTACCTTCACTTCTCTTATACACGCACGATTCGCTTGGACTTTGATCAAATCCATATGACTGGACTGCCTGATCAAAATGAATATTCCAGTCTCTAGAAGCTTGTTTAAGTCCATAAATAGACCTCTTAAGCTTACATACCAGATGCTCTTGGCCTTCCTTAATGAATCATTTTGGTTGCTGCATATAGATGGTTTCTTCAAGACTTCCATTAAGAAAAGCTGTCTTGACATCCATTTGCCAAATCTCATAATCGAGATGAGCTGCTATAGATAAAAGAATACAGATTGACTTAAGCATGACTACCGGTGAAAAGGTTTCCTCATAATCGATACCTTCTTTCTGAGTATACCCTTTCGCAACAAGTCTTGCTTTCCAGGCTTTCACCTTTTTATCTAATCCCCTCTTTTTCTTGTAGATCCACTTACATCCAATAGGTTTTATACCTTTGGGTGGTTCCACGAGCTCCCAGACCTGATTAGAATACATTGATTCTATCTCAGATTCCATCGCCTTTTGCCAAAGATCTGCATCTTTGTCTTGTACTGCCTCTTCGTATGTACGGGGATCATCATCATGTTCACCAGGGACCAAATCTGAAGACTCTCCCAAAAACATGAATCTATCAGGCTGTTGAACAACCCTCCCACTACGAAGAGGCACTGGTGCGGTATTAGTGACAGGTTATATATTATGTTGTGGTTGTTCTACTTGTACTACAGCTTCATGGGTATTATTTGTCCCTCCCACTAGTTCCTCTAAAACGACACTACTCGTGGGTTTGCGATTCATTATATAGTCCTCCTCCAAGAATCTTGCATTGGTGCTAACAATGACATCCCGATTCTTCGGACTATAAAATAAATATCCTTTCGTTCCCATGGGGTAGCCTACAAACAACCTTACTTCTGTACGAGATTCTAACTTAGTCGCGTTCTTGTTCAGCACATGTGCTGGACAACCCCATATTCGAATATGTCTTAGACTCGGTTTATCCCTGGTCCATAATTCTAAGGGGGTTTTAGGAACCGACTTAGAAGGTACTAAGTTCAGAAGATAAGCTGATGTCTCTAAGGCATGTCCCCAAAACGACTTGGGTAAATCCGAATAACTCATCATCGATCTAACACTCTCTAAAAGAGTCTGGTTCCTTCTCTCCGCTACACCGTTCTGCTGGGTTGTGCCTGGTGCAGTTAACTGGGATTCTATCCCATTTTCTAATAAATATTCCCTAAATTCTCCAAGCAAGTATTCGCCACCACGATCTGATCGTAGTGACTTGATACTTTTATTAAGTCGCTTCTCCGTTTTAGCTTTGTACTTTTTAAACTTATCAAAGCACTCAGACTTACGGCGCAACAAATAAACGTACCCATATCTAGAATAATCATCAATGAAAGTGATGAAATATTCATAACCACCTCTTGCTTGGATATTCATGGGTCCACATAAATCAGAGTGAACCAATTCTAACACTTGTTTGGCTCTATTCCCCTTTGCCTTGAAAGGCCTATTAGTCATTTTACCTTCCAAACAGGATTCACAAACTGGAAATGGCTCCACTGCCAATGAGCTTAAAGGCCCGTCTACTACCAGTCTTTGAATCCTCCTCAAGTTAATATGACCTAATCTCAAGTGCCAAAGATATGTTTGGTTCAAACTAGAAGGTTCCTTTCTTTTAGTAGAGTTAGAAGATGTGTTGTTCAATTTCCTAAATTACAGTTGCAGTGCAGGTTGACTAGGATTAATTATATATAAATTGTCTTGCAATGTACTAGAACATATAATTCGTTTATTCATCATAATAGAAATATTACGATCCAAACAAACATTATAACCATCCAAAGCAAGTTTAGAAACCGAAATTAAATTCCTTCTAAAAGAAGGTACATAAAGATAATTGTTTAAAACCAAAATCCTATCAGAACCAAAAGATAAATGAATAATTCCTACTGCAACTACTGCTACTTTCGTAGCATCTCTCTCACCATCTCTAAGCATTCTGGATAGTTGGAACCCCTACATAGAATTACAAACATGATCAGTGGCTCCTGTATCTACACACGAAGTGCTCGTAGATATAGCCGCTATAAATGTTTCTGTAACTAGAGAAAGAGACATACCAGTATTGTTTGTCTTCTTAGGAAGAGGACAATCCTGTTTCCAGTGACCTGACTGTTTGCATCTGAAGCACTTTCCCTTAGGCTTTTTCACACCACCCTGAACTCCCACTGCCTTCACAGCTTTCTGTGTCTGAGCCTTTTTCTTCTTCTTAATACCTTTCGGCTTAGAGGAAGAACCTTTCTCAGCCACATTCACTTGAACACTCTACCGAAATAATCCTTCAGTTGCCTGAAGTTCTGTCAGCAGTTCCGCGAGACTATACTGCCTCTTGTTGATGTTGTAATTCAAGCGGAACTGCTCAAAACTCTTGGACAAGCTCATAAGGATAATGTCAATCTGGGTTTCCCCGTCAAGTTCAGCACCAAGGATCTCTATCTCATTCAGATGCGACATCATCTTGAGAACATGATCCCTTACAGGTGTGCCTTCAGCCATCTGAGTGTTCATTAAAGCCTTCATGGCTACTTGCCTAGCAGCCCTATTCTGATCTCCAAAAAGTTCCTTGAGATTAAAGAGCATATCTGAAGCAGTGGCCATAGACTAATGCTGATGCTGCAAAACACCCGACATTGCTGCCAGAATGTAACATCGCGACATCTTATCAGCCTTAATCCACCGTTTATAATACTCTTTCTCATCTTCAGGAGCATCAGCAGCAGGCTGTTCAGGCTTGGGTTCATAAGTGCAAAACTTGTACTCCTCAGCAATAAATAATGGAGACCATGGGATTTAATTTCATATTAATTCCCTCTCCCATTTAGAATTTTTTTTATTAAAATTGAGGAATTTTAAAATTAAATGGGGCCCTATGTTGTTATAATTATGTCTAATCATGCATTCAAAATACACACATAATTTTGGCAACATATAACATTTAATTAAAGCAATAAATAAAATTTATGTCCATGTCGTCCTAATTAAGTTAAACATGCAATTTTAAAAGAATTATACACATAATTAATGACACACATAATCAATAAATTAAAGCAATAATTAAAATTTAATGGAAAAAATTAAAATAAATTTTCCACTATTATGGCCCTTGAAAAAAAAATCCAGCTCTCAAAAAAAAATCTGCCCCAAGCGCGCCCCGATGCCCCCAGCAGCCCCAGCAGCCCCAGCAGTCCCAGCTGCCGCAGCGGCCCCAGCAGCCCCAGCTGCCGCAGCGCGCGCGCCTGTTGCTTTTCTGTGAGTTTTGTTTTGATTTTGTTCGATCCAAACATCAACAGCAGCCCCTTGTAATCGCACAGCGGAAAAAAAAACTACCGGAATTGATTTCCGATCGCACATAACTTTTACAAAATACCCGGAACAATTATAAAAAAAATAGATCTAATACAAAACTAATTTTGTAAAATCTATTCTAACACGATCAACCCTTGTGTAAATTACAACCACGATTAAACCACGTGAAAACCAAAACAAAAATTAACCACGATTAAACCACGTGGGATCCAAACACATAATTAAAATATACATGGCCATAATAGTGGATTAACAACCTGCATCAAAACCAATACAAGCAAAACACTATATACACGCATATATAATTACGACATGGACATTATATCATAAAACGTAGAACGTATTACCAGGCTCTGATACCAATTGTTGGGAACCACAGACTTAGGGTGTTACTACGTTTTACGATAAAGATTACGAAAAGAGGATTACCTTGTTAACGGTTGATTCCATGCTCTTCTATTGTATTCCCAAATTCCCTTGAGCGAAGTGTGGCCTCCGTCTTCTCAAGTTATCCTCTCTTCTTGCTCCTTGGTGGCTACAATATGTTTTCACACAATTCCAAGCAAGAAGAGAATAAGAATATATATAGGCTATAATAGGGACCATGGATAATTAGGTTGGGCCTTCTAATTACATCTTGAGCCTAGCCCAATGTAATTGAATATTAATTCAATCTACTAAAGAATTAATATTTGCACTACCTTTCCTAATACCGTAATTTAATTAATTCGGTTCCAATATTATTTGCTTATTAAATTCCCCATGTTTAAAATATCATATGTCCATTAATTAAATAAATTACTGATAATTTATTTAATTAATATCTTTTATCCTTGATCATCCACTCAACCTTTATTTAATTATGCCAGAATAAATTCCACCTGCAGGGTTTCACATAATTAAATCTTTTTGAGCTTTCAAGGGGACATCATTAACCCGAATATTATCAGGACATGGATTCCTTCAATAAATAATATCCACCATGTATATAATTCCATCACCCAAAATATAATGATATAATTCAAAAGAATTATTTCATATATAAATCAAAGCATGTAAATAATATACACGTGTCAATTACTATTTCCGGATTAAGAACCTAAGCATTAATAATAACATAGAATCTTAGTTCTCCTTCTTAATCAGTATTAAGGGAACAATTCTAAATTTGATCATGTTCAATATACACAAAGTATACTAGTATTATTTATTAGACAATATAAACTAATCTAAATAATACTACAGCCATACCAGTGGGTTGTCCAACACCACCTGTGCTGTGAACCTTATTATATTATATAACCGTATTTAATAATCTAATATTCTGTATCCCATTTGATACTAGATTGTTCACAATATATAATATTAGACAACATGTAAACATTCAAATGATTCTCAAATAAATTGGCCAAAAATAAATGTACATACTTCAAATAAATATTTTCAGTATACACTAACACTGCACACTACCATGGATCAAGAAATGCGGGCACGCACGACATCCCTAACCTCCTCCATCACCGAGGTGATGAGGTCTAAGATAGTCGCAAGTAGAGCTGGATCAACCTGACCCTCAAGCTGGCCTCTAGCTGTAATTCGGGTGGTAGCCTCAATCCTTTCTATGCTATGAGCTAATCCTGCCGGAAGTACCCCGCCCTCAATTCTTGGTGCAGTAAGTCGATCCAACAGATCACTCCTAACTTTACGGGCCTCAGACAGGCCACCCAAAGTCATATAATAATCGGCGATATGAGAAGCCTGAGTGGTAGCATCTAGCAGTCCATGGGGTGCAGGTGGTGCAGACCCAGGAGATCCAAATGGATAACCTAGCACGGTATCAGGTGACAATGGTGCAGGAGATAAAGGTGGCATTTCCTCTGTAGGTGCTGGGCTCTGTACAGGGGAGGGAATACGGTCATCAATTCCTCAGCAGTCCTCTCTTCATTCTCGTCAGGATCCTCCACGAGATCCTCCTCAGCAACAATCCCTTCTGGGATAACATCCTCAACCGCAACATTCTCAATATGAATCTCATCCGGTCCCTCATTAGGGTACTCTATAGGATTCACAATTTGATCTCTAATATATAATAAAACATCCTCATGCTGATGCTCCTGAACCTCAGGGTTCGGTGCCCCGCTGCCCTATACGAGAACGAACTATGTTACTATCACGATATTTATAAGGGTTCCCGTAAGGGTTTTAAACTGTCAGTGCTACTTTAAGTAGTTCGACTATGAACTTGGCAAGAGTTCTTATTATCTTAGTGAACTTATTATCATAACGCCACATCATCTCTGAGGTTTATAACGCTTCGCTCTGATACCATTTCTGTAACACCCCCAAATCCAGGGTCGGGGATCCGGGTTGTCACGAGTTCCATTTCCCTTAATAACACCCAATCTTAATAAACAATCAACTACTCTATACTGTGACCCCACAATAAACACACACACCACAAGTTATAGTCTCAAAGATGAATATCCAAAAATAACACGAGTCATTTTATTCCAAAATTATATGCCATTACATCTTAAAAGGGTTTCTGAATAGATTTACATTTCTTTGCCATTATTACAATTGATAAAGATACATAAGTCTGGTACATCAAAAGTTGAAAGCCTAGCCTATTGATAGTTCCTACCTCAGCTACAGCGACATCAGCGCCTATAGGAAACCGCGGAACGTTTCCTATCCGCTCGCGAATTGGGAGCTTGGTCATGTTCATCTTTTCTATCTGTTATTGTGTGATGAAAGAAGAAAGCAAGGGTGAGCAACAAGCCCACCAAAATAATATGTATAATGATTAACAATATATGAGCATTCTCATAGCACTCATGAAAGTCTTGGTCAAGAAGAAATGAACCAAGCTGATATCTTAACGCGACGAAGTCGCAAAATATTCAGTATATATACATATATACTTTTCAAAATCTTTGAAATCCTCTGCCATGTATAATATACACAGAGTTCCAGTTTATAACTGTATAAAACTATCGTTGCAAGGTGATCTCATATATCTAACCTTGTCTCAACGTTTTTGTGAAAATCTTTGTCATGCATAAGATAATCATTAACCAGATATAAGTTGAAAAGATGAAGTTACAAGATACTTCAATATGCTTATATCTTTTCCGAATACTACTTGAACTACCACCGTTCAAGTTATAATTAGTTTCAAAAGTTCATCACATAGATGAGACTACAAGACAAGATTTGAATAGATTCAATCTTTGAATATCGTTATAAATAATGAAGTTACGAGATACTTCATTAAGTCCCGATATATATATACACCTATATATATATACATTTCATACACTCCTTGAAAACCTCTGTTATGAAAATTATAAACAGGGTTGCAATATCCAATGAATTTGGAAAGGAGAAAACCTTGGCATAAACCTGATATCTTGCTGATCAGGCAAAGATACCAATAAGTAACTTTTTCTACTAGTAGATGGACGAATTCCCCACTGGTCATCATCCTGGTCGCAATAGGACCTTATGCTGGACTGCCACTCAGCCACTTACGCATTTGATGGACTCCCACTGAGCCACTTACACTTTCATGGACGCCCACTGAGCCCATGTTGCTTATGCCGACTCAATAGATGGAATTACTTCCCGAACTTTGGGTAAATAACCAATTCATTTATCAAAATAGCAACCTCGTTGCGGATATAAAATACACCACAGAGCTGGATCCCTCCGGTTTTGAGCGAGTATTTAAATCCCCTTTAAAAGGAAGATCTTAAATATAAAAATGAGTTTTGGGATCCGCTCTAACTTTTAAAAATTATTTTGAAGACTCAAAAACACTTTAAAGAGTGTTTGGAGTAATGCTGATTTAATAAAGTAAATCAGTCCCGATATATTAGAAAATATCTGAATATTATCATTTAAATAATATTCCCATAAGGATAATCCTTATAAAAATAATTAAAGTAAAAGTTTTAAAACTTATACTTGAAATGAATAATAAATAACCCAGGATATACTTATACGAAACTACTATCTTTATTTGAATAATCAAAAGTAAGTTTGATTATCGACACATTATTCTTTAATAAAATAAAGAATATTATTCAGTAAATAATCGGAGTCATAGGTCCTCAAATGAATATTCAAATAATATTCATTAAATAATATAAAACGAGTCATAAGTCCTCGAATGAATATTCAAGTAATATTCATTAAATAATATAAACTGAGTCATAAGTCCTCGAATGAATATTCAAGTAATATTCATTAAATAATATAAATTGAGTCATAAGTCCTCGAATGAATATTCAAGTAATATTCATTAAATAATATAAATATAAAGTTATCGAATAAACCTTATTCGATTAATAGTTTTGAAAACTATATCAATATATATATATATATATAAATATATATATCATATACTCGGAAATATCTATTCCCGGTTTTAGAAAAGGGTTCACCTTTGGGTCCCCTATCCTCAGGGTATATGCAATTTACCGCTTATCTCTAGCATAGATATTATCAACTGAATCAACAGATATATGTATCAAGATTACAAAACAGGCATGCATATATACCATATCACATGCTACAATATATCGCAAGAACTTGCTAAATAACCATTATGCATCTATCACAAGATAATGCATGTACAAATGTATACATCACAACAACAGTATAACGGGTAGAAAACTTGCCTGAGTGCTCCCGGATAGACTTAAGCTTAGAGTGGGTCCGATAACCTATGAACAACAACATAAGTCGGAATCAAACCCCGGTCGCTTAAGAAACTAGACTTTAACCATTTAGAGTCCTAACGTTCGCTTTCGCGCTTAACGATTCACTTAAGTCGCTCGAGTACCCTCGGCTCTACCATTTTTAATAAATTAACCATTAAGGGTTTCAAGGCGATTCTTTTGCGAGTATCTTACCAACTGCCTAATCCACTTTACATAAATGTTTCATACCCCAATTAGTTATTTAAGGTCCTTAACCAAGGTTTCAAAGTAAGGCGAGGGGTAATGGTTCGGTCGCGAAACGCCGTTACTTAAAACGGTCGTTTCTCCTAAACCGTACATCGGATTCAAGCGTACCACATATCAAAACGAAGTTCGTAACATGAAATATCTAAAAATGGCAATGTTCAAAACCTAACAGTGAGTTCAAGGGTTCTGATGTTAAGAACAAAAACAGTCTACGGTAAATCGGGCATTACGACGGCTATGTTTACGCGATTACCCAAATTTATACCACTCCAAATCAACCCACAATCAACCCACAATCAACATCACAACCAAACTCCATCCATACTTCACCATAACAGCCCCAACAACTCAAAATTATCAATTTATACTATTCTCAAACACGAATTTAAACTATACTTAAGTTCATTAATCAATACTCCAAGAATTATAACACCAAAACATCACAACACCAAGTATCCTCTACATTCACAACAAACAAGCCTCTCATGAACTATAACAACAAAACTAAACCTAATACTCAAGTAAATTTAGGGTTTGGAGGGGTTATAACTTCCTTGGAGAGTGGAGAATCAAGTAATTAGCTTGGAATCACCCTTAAAAGTCCTTATCCGAGCTTAATCTAAACAAAAACTCAAGAACAAAAATTTTAGTTCTTCAAAAACACTATTCACCATCTTCTTCCATGTTTTTAGGAAGAGATTGTGAAGGAATTTGGAGCTTAGATTCATAGGATAACTATATCTAAGTACAAGGAACCTTGGGTAATTACCTCACGATTTAACAATGCTTGGAGCTTGAATTTGGATTTTCTTATCCTTGAAAATGAAGGAAAGCCGAGAGCTTGATGAAGAAAATGGAGTGTTTTGTGTTTTTTCATTTGTTTGCTTGGTTGCTAGCTTTTATTTTTGATTAATTACCTTTTTACCCATGAAAAATTGTGTGGTTATTAATCAACCACACCTCCTTCCCTTATGTTATGCTTATGTCACCTTTCCTATGTCATCTTGTTACACTTGTCTTCCTCTTGTTGGTGTGATGACATCATCATCCACTAATCCCTTGATTAACTCCTAATTACTTGGCTAATGACCGCTGATCTGTTATGCAATTCGCTTAACTTTCAATTTCGTTTATCGTTTGAGGGATCATACCCGGGATCTTATTACTTAGGTTTCCTTAACCTTTCTGAATACATTATATTCCTTTTATGATCCTCTCTTATAATCCTTGAATTTAAATCCTTTTTATTATGTTACCTTATACTCCGTTCTTTCTGTATCTGGTAGATTTTTGGGAAAAATCAAAGTGTTCGAATTTGGATTCTGACGATCTTTACATACACTTATATCCCATATAAAGTACTAATAAGATCTTAGAATAACAATAGAAGAACCCCTACATAGTGTGGTATGAAAAGTTTTCTTATTCAGCATAATCAGCAAAATCACTATTCATAAGGGTTTAAAAAAAATCCAAAAATTGGGGTTATTACATTGCTTCTCTTGTTAGTCACAACACAGGCTTCTGAGTTGAAGGTTACCGAGTTGCCTTTATCACAAAGCCGGCTGATACTCAACAAGTTATGTTTGAGACCATCCACTAAGGCAACTTCCTCAATGATGACATTGTCCTTTGAAATCAAGCCATATCCCACAGTATAACCCTTGTTGTCATCTCCAAAAGTAATACTTGGGCCAGCTCTCTCCTTGAACTCTGTGAGCATGGTAGAATCACCAGTCATGTGTATTGAACAACCACTATCCAAGTACCAAAGATTCTTTCTGTTTCCCTGCACACATCAAAATCAAATCAAGTTGATTTTGGTACCCAAGTTTCCTTGGGTCCTGCCTTGTTAGCTTTTTTTTATGTTTCTTAGTCTTTATCTCATTTGACTTGGGGATATCAGATTCATTCTTGGTCATTTGAGTTGGGCCTTTGAAACTATTCATTGTAACAGAATTATCATGCATATTATAATCAACAGGGAATGGCATGCTATTAGTAGACATGTTATTCCAGTAAGGCATGCTAAATGGCATTTGTGGCATACTAAATGCAGCATAATAAGGATTAGGTGAAAATGGCATATTAGCAAACTGTGCATTCATATTCTGTGTAGACATAGCATTCATAGGCATGGGAGGCATGGCATTCATGTTAGGAAAGTGAGGTGGCACAGACATGGAAGTAGGCATGGCAGATTTATAATTAACAGACAAATGATTTACACTACCACACTTGACACAGATTTTTCTAGGAGCATATTTATCAGGTGTGTAGTTATTGTGTTTGTTAATCCCTACTTTACCATTTCTATTATTTTTCTTTTTAGCCTCTGTTTTCACCTCAATCTTTTCAAGTATGTCACTTAACTGTTTGACAGTCATGTGACCAACATTAGCCTTTTTCCCTTTCTTAACTTGACTCAATTCTCCTGAAACAAAGTTCTTGGAAATAGATCCATACTTTTCATTTAACTTAACAAGTTTGGCTTTACTGATAGGCTTGCTAACAACCGACGGATGAGGATTTTCATCAGTCGACGGATAACCCTTTTGGTTATCTGACGGATGATCCTCATCATCCGTCGAGTCTACATCTGTTAGCACTCCATCCACCAAATTTGGTTCTAGTTTCTCCTTGTTCTTTTTCCAGGCTGCATCACAGAAGGACTCGATTTCTTGAACTTTGGTAATTTGGGCATGGACATCTCTAGATGTTTTCCATGTCTTAATCACCTCATGTTCACGCTCGAGCTGCTTCTTCAAAATTTCTTCTTTCTTCAAGGACTCAGTTAATTCCTCCTTGGAAATCTTACACTCAATTCTTAATTTTTCAAAATCAATGAACTTAGACTCTAGCACATTATTTCTCTCTCTCAAAAACAAATTGTTTTCTTTGATTTTAGCATTTTCTTTAGTAAGAGACTTAAGTGTAACACGCAAATGATATAACTCTGTAGACATGTCATTTATAGAATCATTACACTCAGCTTTAGATAAATGTGCAAGGTTTGTAGTAATTACCTGATTGCTTGAAGAACTTGTTTCTGTTTCATCAGACTTGGCCATTAGGGCTAGATTGACATAGCTGACATCTTTATCTTCATCTAGACCATCTGCTGCCCAGTCATTTTCTTGTGTAATAAAAGCCCTTTCCTTTTGTTTGAGCAGCTCAAAGTATTTTTTCTTATAATCCACAGGCTCAAACCTTTTCTTACTGGAATCTGACTTTCTACACTCACTGGCAAAGTTCCCTGCCAAGCCACATTTGAAACATTTGAATTTTGATTTATCTACCATGTTTCGATTTGGCTTGGCTGCTCCAAAGTTCTTTTTGAACTTGAGCTTGGCAAATCTTCTGGAAAGAAATGCTAAATGTTCATCAATGTCTTTCATGTCATCTTGGCTCAAAGAATCTTCACTTTCTACTGCAAGCCCCTTGCCCTTGTTTTCAAGACCCTTGAAGTTGACTCAACAGCTTCCATCTTCATCTCCTTCTCTTTTTCTAACTCAGCAACTAGTGCAATGGACCCTCCTTTCTTCTTTCATCTCTCCATCCTCTCATTTTGCTCTATTTCAAGCTCATAAGTTTTCAGGATGCCATACAGTCTCTCCAAAGTAAACTCCTCATAATCTTGTGAGTTTTTTAATGAGACTGTCATTGGTTTCCATTCCTTTGGAAGAGATCTAATGAATTTCAGATTGGAGTCTTTTGTCTGATAGACCCTTCCATGCAACTTTAGAGCATTTAGCAGTTTTTGAAACCTACTAAAAATGTCAGTGAGAGACTCACTTTCTTCATTATAAAAATGCTCATATTTCTGAATCAGTAGCTGCATCTTGTTTTCTCTAACTTGCTCAGTGCCATCACAGATGATCTGTATTGTATCCCAAACATCCTTGGCAGTTTTGCAGTTGATAATGTTGTCAAACATGTCACCATCAACTCCATTAAACAGGATATTCATGGCCTTTTTATCCTTCCTGACTTGTTCAATGTTAGGATTAGACCATTCATGCCTTGGCTTGGGGACAGATGGCTCATTTCCAGTTGCAGCTCTCATTGGAACATGAGGGTCTCTTTCTATACAGTCCACATAGGCCTCATCCTGAGAAAGCAAATAAAGATGCCTCTTTACCTTCCAATGATGGTAATTATCTTTATCCAGAAAAGGAATCTTGACTCCAACATCCTTCTTGTTCATCTTGTTGTATTGTTTTGATCTTTAAACTCTTTGTTCTTCAAGAGCTTGCTCTGATACCAATTGTTAGTACCTTAACAATGTAACAAGAATTACAGAAGGGGGGTTGAATGGAATTCTTGAAACTTTTTCTTGAATAAAAATGTTCTAACTCAAATATATATATAAGTGTGAATTGATTAGCAGAATGCGGAATAGTTACTTGAAATGAATCAAAACACAAGTAATTAAAAACAAGAGTCTTTAAAAACTTTCTGGTGGATTCGAATGAGTCCACCAGAGATATATAATATATATTGAGAGAACTCTGTGTGCAAAAGGCTCACAACTGCTTACAAAAATGATAACAACTAAGAATGAGAGAAATGCTAAGAATGCAGCTTACAAATGTTTCTCTCTTGGTTTCTTAGTTTCTTAGTTGTTATTCTATTGCTGCTTCTTGGTTTATATATCACCAAGATTACAAAGTAATAAGACAGGATAGTAAAACAAAAACTATCAAGTCTAATACAATGCTACTTCATTACTCTATTCCAGCATCTTTGAATATCTTCATAATAGCATGGAAATGGCAATGCTTCTTTGTTCTCGAAAACCCAGTTGAATAGGCTACCACATTCCATTTGCATACACTCGATGCATGTGACTGTGTTGTCACTGTCAATAGATATTTGAATTCTTTATCCGTCGGGTTTATGATCATCCGCCGAGTTATTGATCATCCGTCGGGTTGTTGATCATCCGTCGAATCCATTGTTGTTCATCCGTCGGGTAGCAATCAGGCACTTGTCTCCATTTTATTTATGCAGAATTACAAGACATCATATATGTACAATTAATCAACTTATTCTGCATATCTAGTTACAGTCAACATGACTTAAGTACTACTATAGACTCTAAACAATGTGTATGCAGAAATGTGCTACAGACTTATTGTTACATAAGCTACTCACTCGATGGATAATAAGTCATCATCCATCAGGACTAAAGTGAGTTATCCGTCGGGACTATAATCCTTATCCGTCGAGTGCTACATTTTCACTAAGTAAAATCTACCAAGGTGTTTTATTTATGAAATCATCAAGTACACAACATATACACAACAATCTCCCCCAATTTATGTCTACTGGAATTGTAGCCATAAATTAAGAGATACTTGATGATAACAAAACACCCTAAAAATACAACTTAAAAAGAAAGTAGATAATACTGAAAAGTGCTTCAATTAACAAAATGTACAAAGTTTTGCTCACGGTCATTTTCAAGATGCTCCTCTAGCCTGAGCAGATTTATCTAGTTTCTTGAAGGTCTGGATCTTTTTCCAAGCATTCTGTTGTTTTCTTCAATCTGATTATGGAGCTGCCTGTGGAATTTCAGTTCATCAGATTCTGAGAGATTTATCTTTTCTTGCATTTCCAAGAGAGTCTCATTGCTAGAGATGCTCAATTGGTCTTCTAATCTGAAAAATCTTCTCACTCCTTTGTCATCCATGAACTCCATCAGCCAGTAGGGCCTTAGATGCACTCTTCTCCCTGTGTAAGGGATGATTAGAGTCTTTGGGAGTGCATCTTTAGCTCTAACACTCCTTAGTTCTTCAATCTTTTTCAGTACCAATCTTCTTGCAGTAACATTGAACCCAAAATTCTTCTTGAAAGATGAATAAACCTTAATCAGTACAGCTTGGCTTTCTTGAAGGATCCTGTGAAGTGGCAACTGAATCTCCTTTCCTCCCTTTTACTTGAACACTAACCTTTCAGGTAGGTTTCCGTATGCATCAATTCCTCTCACTTCATCTAGTTCATCTAGATAGAGATTTAGATCAAAAAACTCCTTGATATCACACAAGTACATATAATCTCCTTTGTTGACTTTAGATTGAGCTTTGACTAGAGATTTGGATTTGAGAGGTGACAACTTCACTTTCTTGACTGCTCTTGACTTTGTTCTCTTTGGCTTGTTAAGGGTTGGCAGATAGAAGTCAGGAATTGGTATGTTCTCCCATTCTATTGGCTCATCCTTAGGCACAATAGGTTCACCATGAATGTTCCTGTAAGGATCCACCACCTTGATATCTTCAAATACCATAGAGGGTTTTGATGTTTGAGTTGAAGTTGGAGTGGATTCCTTGGGAAACCGATTCTCCAATTCCTTATCAACAATGTCCAATTTCCTTTTGGTTCTTTTAGCCAATTCCTTGATTCCTGGAGACTTCTTCTGTTGTTCAACTTGCTTATTTGGATCTTGAGATTCAATGATTTCAGATGGATGAGCAGGAATTTGTTGTGATGTATTTACAGCATGTAGCTTGGCCAAGATAGCAATTTGCTCTTTCTTTTGTTTAGCCTTTTTAGCATCTAGAGTAACTTGCTTCTTTTCCTGCTTCAATCTAGCCTTTTCTTCTCTCTTTGCTTGAGCAAATTGAGGATGTCCAGCCACCACACAAATTTCTTTCCCATTCCTGAAAATTTTAGCAATTCTCTTTTTGGAAGCTGAATCAGCTGGATCTTTATAGAAAGCGATTGACCTTGACAGAAGCTTCTTTCTATCAGGCTTAGGTGTCTCATACACAGTATCCAAAGGGTTATTCAATGATAATTTTGGATAATTTACCCTTGGTTTCAGAATTATTTCAGCCTTTGGAGATTTGATGCAGGATGACTTTCCCCTTTCCAGATAGTCCATGCTCATCTCATTCACAGAAATTTGCTTGACTTGAGAGTGATGGATGGCTGACTTCACTGGCTTCTTGACTAGATCAAACTTCTTTTGAATATCCTCATCAATCTTCTCCCAGTTGACTTGTTCTGTGTAGAAGATTTTCCTTGAACTTTTTCTTGACCTTTACTCTTATCAGAGTTTCCCTGGTCATCACTTTTATCATCCTTTTTCTTCAGTATTTCAGTCGGTGAGCATTTGGACTTAACTACCTTCTCCCCATTTTTTCCATCATCGGGAAGTAAGAGAGAATAAAGAAGTTCAACTGAAGATTGGATTTCTTCCAATTGAGCTTTTTGAGAAACTTGGTTAGTCAGGACCTCATCAATTTGGGCCTGTTGCTTCTCTTGAATCTTCTCAATGGCTTCAATTTTCTCAAGACTAGGTCTGATATATTTATTCTTGTCAAGCTTAAGCTGTAGATCTAGCTTATCAACATGTTCCTTGAGTGTATCAACCTTCTCATGAGTAGAAGAATGTAGACCTTGAAGATGTTTGGTAGATAGAGCAGTGATCTTGAGTTGTGTCTTTAAATCAGCATTTGTGAGAAACTCATTAGCTTTAGCAATATGCTCTGTCAGAATGTTAGAACTTGGAATAAAATCAGTGTCATTCCACTTCTTGGTCCACTCCACACCTCTGTGAGTATCCTCCCAAGGAATAGGTGCTTCCTGTTCAATAAATTTCTTCACCAATTTTTCCTTTCCCAGAATGGGAACTAGAGTCTCAACAGAAACATTGTCTTCAGAACTTGAGAAAGACTTATTATGTTCTGACAGTACAACAGTTTGTGAAGCAACTGGAGATTCAGGAACAGCTTCATTTAAATTCTGAACATCAGAATTTATCTCCAGGGCTGGTATGGTTGATGTAGATGGTATCTCAACATTTAAAATTGGAAAATGAGTTGAAAATTACTGAGCTTCTGTAGATGGAGCTTCCAGATAAAGAACATTTGGTATATTCAAATTATGAATATCTATTTCAGAATTTTCAGCTTGTTCTTTAGCAGCATCTGTAGCTTTAAAAGGTGAGACAAGAGGGGTTACAACTGTATCATTAGCAGTTTTTTGGGCTTGAGCTGGAAGGGCTTCAATGATAATTGGTTCTTGTGAGATGAGAGATTCCTGATCCCCTTCCTCAGCTTCTTCAGTATCTTCTGATGGAGCCTTAGCCAAATACCTCATAGCCTTCATTTTCTTTAGTCTCATTGCGAGTGAAGGAGTTGCTTTAGCAGCTTCAGAACCTACAGATTTCCTCTTCAAAGTATCAGAACTTTGAGGTGCAGTTTCTTTTTGAGAACTAACATTCTGAGCTCTAACTATCACAGGTTCTGATGCATAAACCCGAGCTTCAACTGTTTCCTTTTCATCACTATCAGATTCATCTCTGAGATTCACTGTCAGTTGGTATCAGAGCTACAGGTTCAAGTCCCTGATCCAGGTTAGGGATTGTGTTGAATAGGTATAGAATTGAGTCTTAAGGTGTGAGTCAGAAACTCATATAGAGGAGCAAACCTTAGAGCAAACCTTAGCGTTACCCTGGCATCTATTAAATGTTTTGATAGAACTGCCTTGACCTTGTGGTGTATTTCCTGTATTTATCATGTTGGTAGTGGCCTATTGTGATTTCTAGTTCTCCTTCTCGGGAGAACCCTTTAGACCCGGAACTCAGATTCCGAGAGGACCCTGTATGTTGTTGCTGAGGAGACCCCTATGCCTCCTCCACCAGTTCTATCCCTTGTACCGAGAGACATCCCTGGACCTAGTACTCGTCCCCGCTAGGTACATAGGTCTGTGTCTGCTGTTAGGGATTTTCCTCCTGGCTGTGGTCCCAGCTTCCTCGTCGAGACCTCCGGTTCCTCCTGTAGCCCCTAGTGTTACTTCTTCTCCGATCCCTTACCATGTTCACCGAGTGGTGAATACATCTTTTATCAGAGAGCAAGGTCCGGGGCTGGCTGCTCAGCTTAACTAGATACCCGTTGCACCTTTCTAGGGCATTCCCGCCCCTTCCCCTGAGGTGCAGGCCCGTGTGCAATCGTTGACCCAGATGGCTGTTGAGAGGGATAGATCCATTGACCGTTTCATTAGCTCAGAGTTCAGAGCTATGCAGTATCAGGACCTAGTGAATTGGTTAGTGTTTGAGCTAGGTTCTATCGGTGGCAGTGGTAGTGGTTAGACCAGGATTGTAGCAGAGAGATACAGAACTCAGAGTTGGCTTCCAGGAGTTCTGTAGTTGTTTTCTTTATATATGTACATTATGTTATGATAGTTTATAGTAGGCGGAGGTTGTTAGGATAGCCAGTTTTGATGTGTATTTGGATGGTTTCTTTTCAATTGGATTTCAGTTGTACTAGTTCGATTTCTGTTGGATATTGTATTGTAGATGCTTTATTTCATTGTTCAGTTTTTATATAGTTGTGCGTTGTTATTATTGTTGTTACTATTATTGTTGCTTCTGTTGTTGGCATTTCTAGATTATGATCATTCACTCAGGACGGATCCAATTAAACTGAGGATGAGGATATTGTCTTAGTGGCAACGCTCTCCTGATGCATATGTGTAAACTGCTTGGAGCAATCCATTTTCTTATATATGTCTATTATGTTTCAGGAGATGCCACTAAAGAAGAATTCTCAACCCAATAACGGATCTGCCGGGGATCCCTCCATGAGTGAATTGATGAATTTATTGCGTCAGCAGTCTACACAGCTGGCCCAACAGCAACAACAGTTCCAGCAGCAGCAACAACAATTGCTGCAGCAACAACAACAATAGTAACAGCAGCTCATATAGAAACAACAACATCAAATCCAACAGCAGCAACTGCAAATCCAGCAGCAGCATGAGATGAGGGGGACAAACCAGGTTGTTAGCTTTAAGTCTTTCCAGGTAATGAAGCCCCCAGAGTTTAAAGGAGAGGTAGATCATGTTACTGCCACGATATGGTTGAAGGAAATGGAAAAGGCGTTTGCGCTCACCAAGGTGAGTGAGGATTTAAAGACGGATTATGCTAGTTATTTTCTGAAGAATGATTCAAACTATTGGTGGGAATTTACGCGAATATCAGAAGGAGAAGGTCATGTCCCATGGGCCAGATTCACAGAGCTGTTCTTGGAGAAATACTTTCCGGACTGTCTCCAGAGTCAGATGGCGATGGAGTTTTTGGAGTTGAATCAAGGAGACATGAGTGTCATGGAGTATGAAGCAAAATTTACGGAGTTGGCCCGTATAGCACCGGAATATGTGAGTTCGGAAGCTCAATGAGTGAAGCGGTTTCAACAAGGGTTGAAGCCATAAATAAGGAGTGGAGTTGTAGCTCTACAACTCAAGACATATACTTCGGTAGTTCAAGCTGCCTTAGTGATAGAAAGTGACCAGAGGTTGGCTGTAAAGGAGCAGGGTGAGAAGAAAAGGAAGTTTGAAAGTGGATCTGCTAGGTCAGAATCAGGTATAGCAAGTCAGAAGTTCCAGCGTTGGTTTGGAAAGAATAAGAATAGGAAGTTCAGGAGACAAAATTTCCCTCAGGCTAGACCCAGTACCACTTTAGTTAACTCCACCCTGACAAGGCTTAGCAAGGCGGTGATTGATTGTAAGACATGTGGGAAGAAGCACAGTGATCAGTGCCGAGAAAATATTAATTATTTTAAGTGTGGCCAAAAGGGTCATTATTCTACGGAGTGTGAGTCTGAGACTCAAGGAGTAACCTGCTTTAGTTACGGCAAAGTGGGGCATATTGCTAGGAATTGCAAGTCAGTGACCCGAGGTAGTGTTGGAAGGAGCGTATCCCAAGGAACAGCAACCAGTACTGCTAGAGCTAGAACCTTTAACCAGAAATCTCCAGCTCATGATTCCGATGTGGTTGTAGGTACGCTTTCTCTTAATTCCATACCAGTTAACATTTTATTTGATTTGGGATCGTCCAAATCATTTATATCTATGAATTGTGTGAATAAAATGCAATTGGTGTTGGAAGACTTAGAGGAACCTTTGACCATAAAAGTGGCTAATAAAGATAAAGTTCCCGTAAACCAATTCTGTCTTAGATGCTCCATAGATATTTCAGGATATACTTTCCCTGCCGACCTAATACCCTTTGAGTTAGGAGAATTTGATATTATTTTAGGCATGGATTGGTTATCTCTATATTAGGCAAATATTGACTGTAAGAAAAAGAGAGTTGTTATGTATACCCCAGATAATAACAGGATCAGTTATCAAGGACAGATGCAAGATAAAAAGTTCCTTTCAGTATTGCAAGCAAAGAAATTATTGTGGCAAGGGTGTGAGGTGTATTTAGCTCATGTGGTGGATATGAAGAAAGAGACCCCTACTTTGGATGAGATTCCCATCGTAAGACAATTCCCTGACATCTTCCCCGAAGAGTTACCAGGGTTCCCACCTGATCGAGAAATAGAGTTCTCCATTGATTTGATACCCGGAGCTGAACCGGTTTCCAAAGCTCCATATAGGATGGCCCCAATAGAAATGAAAGAATTGGCTAAGCAACTATAGGAATTATTGGATAAGGGAGTTATTCGACCCAGTGTTTCTCCGTGGGGTGCTCCGGTGCTATTTATAAAGAAGAAGGATGGAAGTATGAGATTGTGCATTGACTACAGAGAGCTGAACAAGTTGACAATAAAGAATAAATATCCTTTGCCACACATTGACGATTTGTTTGATTAGCTTAAGGGGGCATGTTACTTCTCAAAGATTGATTTAAGGTCTGGCTACCACCAACTGAAGATAAAGCCTGAAGATATTCCCAAGACTGCATTCAGGACAAGGTATGGCCATTACGAGTTTTGAGTGATGTCGTTTGGATTGACAAATGCGCCAACGGCTTTCATGGACTTAATGAACCGGATGTATAAGGAATATTTGGATAAGTTTATTATTGTATTTATTGATGACATCCTTATATATTCAAAGACTCCAGAAGATCATGCGACGCATCTACGGATTGCCCTTCAAAAGTTGAGAGAAAAGCAATTGTATGCAAAGTTCTCTAAGTGTGAATTTTGGCTAACAGAGGTACAGTTTCTTGGACATGTAGTGAGCAAGGAAGGTATTAAAGTAGACCCGGTAAAGATTGAAGCCGTATCAAAGTGGGAGCAACCGAAGACTCTGACGGAAATAAGAAGTTTTCTTTGATTAGTTGGATATAATCGAAGGTTTGTAAAGGATTTGTCAAAGATTGTATCCCCATTAACCAGGTTAACCAGGAAGAATGAAAAGTTCATTTGGACGGAAAAGTGTGAAGAAAGTTTTCAGGAATTGAAAAGGAGGTTAGTGACAAAGCCAATATTAGCATTTCCAGATGAGACGGGAAACTTTGTGATTTATACCGACGCTTCTTTGAAAGGTTTGGGATGTGTATTAATGCAGCATGACAAAGTTATCGCCTATGCCTCCAGACAACTGAAGCCTCATGGGCAGAAATATCCAGTTCATGACCTTGAGTTGACAGCTATAGTGTTTGCTCTGAAGTTATGGTGTCATTACTTGTATGGGGAGAAGTGTGATATTTATACGGATCATAAGAGCCTGAAGTACATATTCACGCAGAAGGATTTGAACATGAGACAGAGAAGGTGGTTGGAACTGATTAAGGACTATGATTGTTTGATTAATTATCACCAACGTAAAGCCAATATGGTGGCTGATGCCTTGAGTAGAAAAGAGAAATTGAATATGGTTCGGATTGAGGAAGAACCAGCACGAGACTTAGAAAAGATGAAGATTGAAGTTCGAGTACCAAATGAAAGTCAGGAGCAGCTATATGAAGTTACCTTCCAGCCAGCGTTGATAGAAAAGATCAAAAGGTGTCAAGAAGGAGTTATGGAACAAGAGTTGGATACTTTGACGGGAGAGGAGATATGTACTCAAAAGGATAACCAAGGTTTGTTTAGATTTTCATCCAGAATTTGGATTCCTAATGTAACATAACTGAAGAATGAAGTATTACATGAAGCGCACAACTCTAGGTTTTCTATCCACCCTGGTAGCACTAAGATGTACCAAGACTTGAAGAGAAACTTTTGGTGGCCAGGAATGAAGAAGGATATTTCCAATTGGGTTAGCAAATGTCACGTGTGCCAAACGGTAAAAGCGAAGCATCAATGACCAAGTGGATTGTTACAACCTTTGGAGATTCCCCAATGTAAGTGGGAAGAGATTTCCATGGATTTTGTAGTGGGATTGCCAAAGACGAGAGCAAATCATGATGCTATTTGGGTGATCATTGATAGATTGACCAAGTCAGCGCATTTTCTTCCGATCAATGAAAGGTATTCTTTGGAAAAGCTAGTTAAGTTATATTTGGATGAGATAGTTACCAAACATGGATTGCCTATGTCTATACTGTCAGATCGAGACCCGAGATTCAATTCCAGGTTTTGGACCAAATTCCAAGAGTTCCTAGGAACAAAGTTGAATATGACAACCGCCTATCATCCTCAGACAGACGGTCAAAGTGAAAGAACGATTCAGACCATAGAGGATATGTTGAGAGTTTGTGTTTTGGATTTTAAGGGTAATTGGGATGAACACTTACCTTTGATTGAGTTCTCGTACAACTACAGCTACCATGCCAGTATTGGAATGCCACCCTACAAAGCTTTGTATGGACGCAAGTGTAGATCACCATTGTATTGGGATGAAGTAGGATAGAAGAAAGTATTAGGTCCCGAATTGGTTCAGCAAACCAGAGATGCAATAGTATTGATATGGAAAAGGCTAGAAGCAGCCCAAGAAAGATAGAGAAAGAATGCAGATTTGCATAGGAAGGATATGAACTTCGAGATAGGAGCTCTGGTGTTACTAAAGGTATCACCTTGGAAAGGGTTAGTGCGATTTGGTCAGAAAGGAAAATATAGCCCCAGATTTATAGGACCATTTGAAGTATTGAAGAAAGTAGGGAAGGTTGCCTACGAGATAGCGTTACCACCGCAGTGGCAGCACATTCACAATGTGTTCCACGTATCTATGTTGAAGCCCTATGTTCCTGATTCAAATCAGGTTATAGAGTACGAACCCATTGAGTTTCAGTCAGACTTGTCTTATGTGGAACAACTGATTCAAATCTTAGACCATAAAGAACGAGTCCTTAGGAATAAACCGATCCTTATAGTGAAAGTCTTGTGGAGAAATCCTCGAGTAGAAGAGTCTACATGGGAATTGGAGTCAGACATGCTTGATAAATATCCTCATTTGTTTAGCTGAGTCAGATTCTGGGGACATAATATTTTTAAGGGGAAAGGATATAACGACTCGTGTATTTTCTTTTTATTTTCAATATTTAAATGTGTAATAATTGAATAAATAATTAAATAAAATGTGTGTATTGATTTTTGGCAGCAGTGTGTTGATTTGTACTAATTATCTGTGATCTATTGATATATGGTATGGATTTTTGTGATTTATTATCGAGATATGTGGTTTTGTTATGCTTGTAAAAGTGATTTTATTACAGTTTTAATTCAATAAATATTTGGATTGCCTCTAACATCTGTTTTATAATTTTATAATTTCAATAATTATTTTTAGGATTTTATAAAATTGGGAAATCAATATTTCACTAATTATTTATCTTTAAATGATTTTATAAGTGTGTTTATTTATAAATTCCATATTTAATTCCAGAATTCTTCAAAAATCATGGAATTCATATTTTGCTAAGTTTATAATATTCTGGTAATTTTAAAATTATTTTGAAAATTTTTAGGATTAATTTCACCCGCGCGTTATTTCGTTTAATTATTAAAAAGCGGGTATAAAGTGCACCTTAAACAATTGTTTTAAAATTTCAAAAATTATGTTTTTATGTACTCTGGGATATTTTTGATATTTTAAAACTAATTGGGACTTATTTCGAAATGTTTTTTAATCGCTATTTGTTTCGTAAATCCGAGATAAAACGAGATTATAGAACCCGAAAATTGTTGAGATAATAGGGCGACACATATCACAATTAAGGATACGTGTCTGCAGCTCCTTATTTGGGAAAATAAACACATCACCCCCCTTGTCTCTCCTTCTCGGCTTCAACTGATTTTTTTTTCTTTCTCTATCGAAATCTCTGGTTCTCTCTCTCAATCTTCTTCTCTGTTTCTTTCATTTCTCCCTCCTCCTTCCTAGGTTCTTGTTCGCCTGTTCTCCTCGGTTTTTGGCCTATTTTTCCGATGAGCCGCCACTGTACTCCGGTTTGCCTTGGTTCTATTTTGTTCAGTTGGTATGCATATATATACCTGTATATATGTGTGTGCTCTGTGTATTTGTGTATGCGTATTAGTGTGATTGTGTGTGTGTGTGGCGGCGCGTGGCTGCGTGTGGTTACCTGGCTGCTCTGTTGGGTTGCTCAGTTTGGGCTTCTCAGTTGGGCTTTTGGTTTGGGCCTTGTTGGGCCGCCTGTGTGCTGTTGGTTGGACTGTGCATATTTTGAATTTTAATATTTAATTCCTTTTATTGCAGGGAATTATTGAGTAATATTTGTGATAAAAACGAATTTATGCGGGAAAATTTTAGTAATTAATCGGCAAAATTTTTGGTTGGAATCCGAATTATCGAGTACCCCGAGAATGTTGCCACCATACCGCGATGACTCGTTACGAGCGGACTGTGGACGGTGATGACGTTGTTCTGAGTCCCAATTTTTATAAATAAATAAAACAATTTGTATAAAATGTTTTCGAAAATAAATCGTATATTGGAATTATACTTAAATATATACGTGATTGTGGAATTGGTGTTGTGACGAAACTTGTGGATTATTGTGATCGTTGACGTCGATTGTAATCGACGGGTAGGCTTATAAACAAAAGTGTTGCTGCCAAAATTTTCTAAAAATTTACTTTAAAAATGTATTTATTTATATTATACGTGTTACCCCAATTTGTGTTCGAATTACGTGATTACGTGATTGCGTGTATAATTGCTATACGAGTCGGGTTATTGGATTGGGTTATTAGGATTTGAGGATATCAAGCATGTCGATATAACTGATTAGGGTATTCTGTATTTGTAGATCCCAGTCGAGTCTCACCAGGACCGAAGTCAGCATAAAAGCTACTTAGAATTTTCAAAAGCGTTGCAAGGCAAGTACCCCTGACCATTCTTTTATGGTTCAGTACGTATGAATAGATAATGTTTTAATCTCGTAATGGAACATAAATGTTTAAAGTTACGTATCCCTTGTAGTTATAAATCATTGTTTTACATCTGTTTTGGGGGAAAGTAACTTCGAAAGGTACCTATCTCAAATGAAATGATTTGCGAACTAGATTTTTATATGCGTGCTATTAAAATGAATGATTTTGAAATGAGATAGGTACAAGTGTTTTGAAAACTGGATAAAATGATCAGATATGGGATACATAGGGGCTAGTAGGCCTATTGAGGTGGTGTAAGAGGTTAATTCGGTTGCGTGCAAATTATAACCGATTAGTCCGGCAGGTCAGAGACCTAGCTAGTCTCTGAGTTCCGGAACAGGTAAATGGGATGGCAGATAGAGTTTTCTGGTGTTGATAGCCTTATCAGCTGTCTTCGCATATCTGTTACGTATCTGATTTAGCTTTGTGATTCCCGTAAGGGTATAAGTACTTGATACAGTGGTTTATAAATGTGAATAACATGCTAAAATTGGACTCTAGTACTTACACGACACACTACTACGTTGTTTTGTAAAAGTATGCTAGTCAGTAATATATAGTTATCTCAGCTTTTCATTATATAACGTTGTTCACATGATTACAGCTCTGTTCCTATCATTGTTTACGTTACTGTTTTTACCTTGTTATTCTTATATTGGTATTGTTGAGCAATTATGCTCACCCTTGCAACATGTTATGTATATATGTCACAGATGCCTAGAAGACCAGTCAGACAGACCCGTGTTCCCGCCTCTTTAGGACCCGGCTCCTCAGAGGTAGTGTATATCAGGCCACATGTAGTCTGATGAGTTGCTGAATAAAGCTGGAGTGTGTCAGACTTTTGAATAAATGGGTTTGTCATAATGTGAACCTGAATCATACTTGAACCTGGATCGGATCTTGGTTTGGGGTCGAATTGGCATAAAATAATAATAATCTTGTTGTTTATATTTCTGGTGTTTGTGTTGAGTGACGTCAACTCCTGACCCCGGGGTTGAGGCCGTCACACCGGGTGTTGCTTCCCACAAACCTTTCATTCCTGGACCTGAGGTATATTATCCTCTACTATTTGTCCCGTCTTCTGGAAATGATTCTTTTGATTTCCATTTCCGAGCTTAAACTTTTGAAACTTCTGGTTTTGACCTCCACCATTCTTTCCAAACTTCCCTCTAAACTTAGAACTTCCTTGATCCAATTCTAATTCCTTAAACTTTCTTTTCTCTCCTTCACTTTTTCTTTTTGTTGCTTCTTTTTCTCCTTCCATAATCATGGCCTTCTGTACCAACGCAGCATAATTTTTATTTCAAGAAGAGCCACCTGACTTCGTGTAACGCCCCCAAATCCGGGGTCAAGAATCTCGGTCGTCACACAATCCTTCAATCATGTGTAACCTGCATTAACTTAATAAATCTAATAATTCCATATCACAGACCCCCAATCTCACACACTCACAAGTTATAGCCTTAGAAATGACGTACAACAAGTATCATCTGTTATTAAAACTCAAATATACTTTACATGATCTCAAATAATTATTCATAACCTCTACATGAAGTTACAATAATTACGACTGATATCTTATACCTATCTGATACTCTGGCCCACCTGAAATAAAGCTGCCAGGGATTCTCCCCATGACTGCAAGCGACTAAGTCCCACACCGGCATACTGGTTATCTGTTATGTTGTGACATTTAAAAGAAAGCAAGAGTGAGCAATAATGCTCAGCCATAATAATGTACAGTATGAAAAGACTGTATGAGAAAATTCAAGTATAATTTCATATGTGATAAATATGTTTATTCAAAAATAGTTTTCCTCGGTGATACACACCTTCTTTTGAAAACAATTCTTTTGTGGACTTATTATCCTGTGAATACCTTAATGGTAAACCCGGCACCTAGGCTTGGGTTACGGTATTGCATCACAATTCCAATTGGAAGAATAGGACATTCACTGGAGCCACCGCATATGATTATCAGTCGTACTATGGAAATAGTAAACTTTTCTACTAGTAGAAGGACGACACCTTCGTATCCCGGTTATCACCCTTGCCGTATTCGGGCTAAGTGTCCCATTTTGGGTATACACATACTTCACAAGTTCCTGAATACACAGAGTACCTTCGCATGTGGTACCTTTGGTAGTCTCCCTAGTACACATAGTACTAGAGTCTACCCCTCCCTTGTCCTTTAAAAGAATTTTATCATATCTCGAGAACTCGAACCATATCGAAGTTCCCCCAAGCATTTTGCTTGTTGATAGAAACAACTTATCTTATTAGGGTATATATATATGTATACGTACTTTCAAAATTTTTGGAGGAAGTATTAAGGATGTGAGTTGACCGTTGTCAACAGATAATAAAATGAGGGGGAGTTTCTTTTGAAACTATATTCAAACTATTATGATGGGTTGAAATAACATTCTCTGACGATCTGAAATTATTGGAATGATTTTCCGAATATCAGAAAGTATTTTACAACAGGTTTTATGATTTTTAAATCATAATAAATCATTTAATAAATAATTAATAATTAAATATTAATCGATAAATAATTAAATCTCGAATGATTATACTTCAAAAGCATATTTGAAATAATATTCCTCAACTAATTTATGTTTAAGTATTTATATTAATATTTAATATATTAAAAATAATTGGTTTTAAAATAAAATAAATGTTGGAGAATACTTCTCCCTTTTTAAATGAATACTTGAAATAATATTCATTGCTCGAGTTATTAAATAGAGTTAAGGGAATATGATCTTTAGAAATTATTTTTAAATAAAATTCGAGGTACTTAACGTTTCATAAGTGGACGTCGAGTCCCTTGGAATAAAATAATTATGATTTTTAATCATCCAAAATATCTCCGGGATGATTCCCGGGTTCATATTTTATAAAGCAAAATTGACTGACTCTCGGTCTTACGACTTATACATCACGCTCTACTATAGCGTTAATATTCTTAATTAAAACACCTCCGGAATACTTCCGGGTGTTCATCAATTTTACTGACCGATCATCGATCTAAAATATATATACACCACGCTACTCGCTAGCGTTAACAGTCTCAAATATAAACTCCTCCGGGATACTTCTGGTTTTTATAAACTTACACCGTCCGACTCTCGGTCTAATTATAACATTTCAACTCGGTATGAATATATACAAAAAATTATCAACAATTGGGCAATGTAATATATCCCAATTTCATAAAAACGTTTAAAGAAATCTCATGCATATATCACAGTTTTGTAAAACATTCACAACACAACAGTTCTTAAAAGGTAGGGTTTGATAACTTTCCTGGGTATCTCGAGGTGGAGGATGCTCTAGGGTCCGCTCGAAAATCTATAACTATAAACACAAACCGTTTCGTTAGGTCTCGTTCTAATTCACGGCGACTCGTACTCGTATGCTACTTACTATTCATTTTCTCACTTAATTTACCTTTATTATTCCTTTAAGTACTTATTCATGTCACGGTCGCTTCTTTTTCGAAGTTCTTTATGCCCTTTTACATATTTAGTGCGGCTCCGCTTATGAGTTCTAACGGCTTTCTGATCGCGCAGTCTTGACTCCGATATTTTTATAAAATTGAAAAATCATTATTTTTACTCGAAATTTTTAAAGTAGGTAAGTAACTCTATTTAATACTCTCTGTCAAAATTTCATGATTTATGAACATTATTATTTCCAAAGTTCGTAATTCGTAGCAATTTTTGTCACGTAAATCACTTTTAGTAAAACGATCATAACTTTTGATCCGTAAATCAGAATCAAGTGATTCAAGCGCCTAAACGATCTTTATAACATTTTCTATCATAATAAATTGTTAGTTTTCAAGTAACTAAAGTTTATATATTCGGGACTTTCTGCAGAAACTTAATATTATGTTTTGTTCATTTTTAGCGAGATTACGATTACGATCCGAGTTTCGTTTACGCCTTAAATCTCTATACTACCACCAACAATCATCAAATCATCACCATCATACTAAATCCTCTCAATAACATCATGTTCTTGAGGCAACAATCATCAACCTTAAATCTACTTAACTAAACATCAAGATTACAACAAATCATTCACCAAAACTATGTTTACAACTATGTTCCAAAAGATTCTTAAACTTAAACCTTAAATAAAGATGGGTCAAAGATTTATACCTTCCTTGAAAGCTTGATATGTGTTCTTGGTGATGGTGAATTCTTGGGAGTGCTTGGTAGGGTTTTTGGAACCTAAATCAACCATTAAAATCAAGAAATCAAAGAAAAATTACTACTCATACTATTCATTCTCATCTTTCTTGAATTTATTTCACCCATCAGATCTTGATAAAATGAGCTTAAAAATTTATCTTACCTTAGTTTAGGATGTATAAAGCTTAGAATTAATGAGAGATTTTTTTTATGACTAGAATAGAGGAATCTGGAATTGATTCTTGCTCTTTTTCTTGAATAGCCGAATGTAATGTTTTGGGAGAGAAAGAGAGATTTTGTGAGCTTCTTGCTTGCTTCTATTGAAATATTGAGTTATATATTTGTATATATTTTAGTATATAACCTAAGCTAATGTTATGTTGGCATATCTTGGACAAATCTTACTAGCATTCCTAGGTTACAAGCTAAGCTAGTTGGTTTAGACTTTACCTTACTATTCTTTAGCCTTTGGTGATCATTCCTCTATAGCTTAGCTTATTATTTGATAAAGTAACCATGGTTACTTTTCTACCATGGTTGGTTATCGTGATACGTTTATTTATTCGTTTACTCATTTGTTCGGTCGCTTAATCATTTTCGTAATAATTTCTCGTAACCGGTTCGCGACGTAAATCCTTTCGTATTTATTCTTTATGCTTTGAAGTGTCGTTCTTGGATATAAATACGTAGGGATTGTAACACCCCCAGATCCGGGGTCGAGGATCCGGGTCGTCACGGTCTTTCTTTCCACAATATCACTTCACTTAATTAATAATAATAACCTTATGCTGTGACCCCACACTAACACACACCACAACCCGTTATAGTCTCAGAGATGAAATTTAAATAAGTACAAGTCTTTGAATCCACAATTTAAAAGTTATTACAACCCAAAATGATTACTTGATAAATTTACAGTTAATTGCCATTATCTGCCACAAGTTATAATTATACATAATTGATTCTCAAAAGTAGATGGTCTGATCTACAATAGATCTACCTCTGCAGCTATAGCAGCTACAACATCAACGGGAAGACGCGGGACACTTCCCACGCGCTTGCGCTGGGTCTGCTGGAGTCTGGCCATCTTTCCTAACTGTTGTTGTGTGATGAAGAAATAAAGCAAGGGTGAGCAGCAAGCCCACCAAAATAATATGTATAATGATTTACAATATATGAGCCTACTCATAATACTCATGAAAGTCTTGGTCAAAAGAAATGAACCAAGTTTGATATCTTTAATGCGATGAAGTCGCAAAATATTCAGTATATATACATATATACTTTTCAAAATATTGGAAGTCCTCTTCCATGCATAATATACACAAAGTCCCAGTGTATAACTGTATAAAAAAAATATCGTTGCAAGGTGATCTCATATATCTAACCTTGTCTCAACGTTTTTCTGAAAATCTTTGTCATTCATAAGACAATTATTAATTAGATATAAGTTTAAAAGATGAGGTTACCAAATACCCCAATATACTTATATCTTTCCCAATACTACTTGAACTACCACCGTTCAAGTTATAATCAGTTTCAAAAGTTCATCACATAGATGAGACTACAAGACAAGATTTGAATAGATTCAATCTTTGAAATATTATTGAATGAAATAAAGTTACGAGAATACTTTATTTAGTCCCGATATATATATATCCACATATATATATCTCTAAAACATTTCCTGGAACCTCTGTTATGTAAAGTATGAACAGAGTTGCAATATCCAATGAATTTGGAAGGAAAAGAAAACCTTTGGCATAAACCAGATATCTTGCTGATCAGGCAAAGATACCCATTAGTAACCTTTTCTACTAGTAGATGGACGAATTCCCCACTGGTCATCACCCTGGTCATAATTAGGACCTTATGCTGGACTGCCACTCAGCCACTTATGCATTTGATGGACTCCCACTGAGCCACTTACACTATCATGGACGCCCACTGAGCCCATGTTGCTTATGCCGACTCAATAGATGGACTTACTTCCCGAACGTTGGGTAAGTAATCAATTCATTTACCAAAACTGCAACCTTGTTGCGAATATAAAATACACCACAGAGCCGGATTCCCCAGGTTTTGAACGAGTATTTAAATCTCCTTTAAAAGGAAGATCTTAAATATAAAAATGAGTTTTGGGATCCGCTCTAACTTTTAAAAATCATTTTGAAGATTCGAAAACACTTTAAAGAGTGTTTGGAGTAAAGCTGATTTAATGAAGTAAATCAGTCCCCAGAATATTTAGAAAATGACTGAATATTATTATTTAAATAATATTCCCATAAGAATAATCTTTATAAAAATAATTGAAGTAGAAGTATTAAAACTTATACTTGAAACGAGTATTAAATAACCAAAGATATACTTATATGAAAGTATTATCTTTATTTGAATAATCGAAAATAAGTTTGATTATTAACACCTTATTCTTTAATAAAATAAAGAATATATTTCAGCAAATAATCGGAGTCATAGATCCTCAAATGAATATTCAAATAATATTCATTAATTAATATAAACTGAGTCATAAGCCCTCGAATGAATATTCAAATAATATTCAGATAAATAAATAAAAGGAGTCATAAGTCCTCGAATGAATATTCAAAATAATATTCATTTAACATAAATGAGTCATACATCCTCAAATGAATATCCAAGTAATATTCAATAAATAATATAAAGTTAAAGTTATCGAATAAACCTTATTCGATTAATAGTTTTAAAACTATATCCATATATATATATAAATAAATATATATATATATATAATATACTCGGGAACATCGACTCCCGGTTTAGAAACATGTTCACCTTTTATCCCCTATACTAAGGGTATACGCAACTACTTGCTTATTTCTAGCATAGGTATTATGCAACTATAAGCATTGAAATCAACAGATAGATAAACCAAGAATATAAATCAGGCATGCATATATACCATATCACATGCTACAATATATCGCAAGAATTTGCTAATAACAAATATGCATTTATCGCAAGATCATGCATATACACATATACATCACAACAACAGTTATACGGGTAGAAAACTTGCCTGAGCGACTGGGGGTTACGAATGGCTCGGGACGAGTCTGGTAACCTATAAACAACAAGTAAGTTGGAATTAAACCAAAATCACTTGTAAATCTATACTTTAACTAACTTAGACTCTAACGCTAGTTTTGCGCTCACTGATTCGCTTAAGTCACTCGGGTACCCTCGGCTCCACCATTTTTAATAATTTAACCTTTACGAGTTTTAAAGCGATTCCTTCGCGGGTGTTTTACCAACTGCCTAACACACTTACCATAAATGTTTCATACATTAATTAACCCTTTTTGGTCTTTAACCTATGTTTCAAAGTAAGGCGAGGGAAAAAGTTTCGTTCGCGAAATGCCGTTACTTGAAACGGTCGTTTCTCCTAAACCGTAAATCGGAATCGAACGAACTACATATCAAAACGAAGCTCGTAACATGAGCTATCTGAACATGGCAGTGGTCATAATCTAGCAGGGGGTTCTCGGGTCCTAATGTTATGCACAAAAACAGTCTACAGGAAATCGGACGTTACGACGGCTATGTTTACGCGATTTCCCAAATTTTAAACCATACAAAACCAACCACAAACCAACCTCAAATCCAACATACAACCAACATCCATCCAAAACACATCATAACAGCCCCAACCAATTCACATTAACCATTTATACTTATTCCTCACATGAACTAAAAGCTTTACTTAGGTTCTTTAACTAATTTCCAAGATTTACAACTCCAACAATGCAACAAAACCAACTAATCTCTACAAACTCAACCAAACTTCAACCATTCAAGCATCATGCTTCACATATGCTATATCAAACACATTCAATCCTAATTACTCAAAACTAAAGCTAGGGTTTGTAGTTTATACCTTCCTTGGAGAGTGGAGAATCAAGAGAATGGCTTGGAATCACCTTTAAAGCCCTTATCCAAGCTTATTCTAAACAAAACTTCAAGAACACAAATTTTAGTTCTTGAAAACACTATTCACCATCTTCTTTCATGATTTATAGAAAAAGATTGGCTTGGAATTAGAAGCTTAAACTTATAGGAAGTATGTAACTATCCATGGGGAAGCTTAGATAATTACCTTGCTAAATAGTAAGTGGAGGAGCTTGGACTTTCATTTTTTAAGAAAACCACCCGAGAGCTTCATGAACAAGCCTTGGTTGCTTTTGATTTTTGATGAAAATGGTTTTTGCTTGGCTTGGTTGCTTGGTTTTTGTGCTTGCTTTAGTCAATTACCTTCTTGCCCTTGAATTTGTGTGGTTCTCATTCAACCACACCTCCTTCCTTCCCATGTCATGCTTATATCATCCTCATGATGTCATCCTCCTTTCCTTGTCCTCTTTCTATTGGTTGGATGACATCATTCCCACTAATCCCTTTGATTAACTTCCTAATCATTTGCCTAATGACCGCTGATCTGTTATACGGTTCGCTTAACTTTCGTTCTCGTTTATCGTTTGAAGGATCATACCCGGGATCTTATTACTTAGGTTCCCTTAACCTTTCTCAATACATTATATTCCTTTTATGATCCTCTCTTATAATCCTTTAATTTAAATCCTTTTTATCCTGTTACCTTTTACTCAATTCTCTCCGTATCTTGTGGATTTCCGGGAAAAACCAAAGTGTTCGGAATTGGATTCTGACGATCTTTACATACACTTATATACTTCATAGAGTACTAATAATATCCCAGAATATCCATAACAGAACCCCTACATAGCGTGGCATGAAAAGTTTTCTCGTTCAGCAAAAACACTATTCATAAGGGTTTCAAAATTTCTCAAAAATTGGGGTTATTACAGTCTCCCCTCCTTAAAAGGATTCCGTCCCGGAATCAGATAGAAACAAATGGGGATACTTTCTTAGCATTACACTTTCTAACTCTCGAGTTAATTTCCCCACATTGTGGTTCTACCACCAAACTCTGCCTAGTTTGATAATCCTTCTCCTAAGCACTTGTTCCTTTTCACTCTATAACCCTTCCTGGTTGCTCCATATAGGTTACGTCGGGTTGCATATCTATGCGCTCATATGCCTCTATTTATCTGGCATCTGAATTACACTCCCTTAACGTTGATACGTGAAACACGTTACGACCTGCTACATGTTCGGGGTTAGGGCTAGCTCATAAGCTAACTTCCCAAACGTCTTAATATATCCAAGGGTCCAACAAATTGTAGACTTAGCTTTCCTTTCTTTCCGAACCTCATCAATCCTTTCCAAGGGATACCTATAACATTACTAGGTCCCCTATTTCATACTCTTTATCCTTTCGTGTCAAATCAACATACTTATCATGTCCATCTTGGGCTACTACCAGCCGTCCTCTGATTAGATCTATCATATCCTTGGTCCTTTGGACTACTGCGGGTCCGAGCATCTTGCGCTCTACAACTTCATCCTAACATAAGGGAGATCGACATTGTCTTCCCTCAAGGATCTCATAAGGCGACATCTTGATAATGACATATGATCTATTGTCGTAAGATAACTTAATCCGCGTTAAGTGATCATTCCAAATTCTTTCAAGTCTATTGCACAGACTCTCATTATAGCTTTTATCATTAGAACTTTTGCTTCTCAATACCCATTCTTTTCCAGTTCGTAATCGCTACTACCTTCCGTTCCTAATATTATACTGGTTATACTTTTGCTCGTTAGCGTTCTATAACCTTTTAATAACCACGTCAACCTTAGTATCACGAATGTGTTCCCATT
Source organism: Apium graveolens (assembly GCF_009905375.1). Taxonomy (NCBI): domain Eukaryota; kingdom Viridiplantae; phylum Streptophyta; class Magnoliopsida; order Apiales; family Apiaceae; genus Apium; species Apium graveolens. The sequence continues at coordinate 93,211,543 of NC_133652.1, forward strand.
CCGCGTACTACCACCACTTTATTACTCCTTTTTCAGTTGTTTCTATTTTCCAAAATTTGATCAATCAAATAGAAGTAAAGGAATTTGTTGAGAGATCACTATGATCATGAACACTTGTTATATTGCATAGTTAGTACAGAAGGTGGCCAGCCTTTAGTACTTGACAAGCAATTAAACAACATGTGGTATCCTACTAGGCTTCTATCACAAAGATAGATAGTCATTCGGCAATACCTCCCCTTCTGGAAGGGTTGTTCTTCTCAGCTTACATGAAATGAAAAGAAGAGAAAAGAACGAACTGAAGAGAATTGTATATATGAAAAAAAATATACTGCCACAAAATATCTGGCTTGGAACCTACCTCTGAACTATAAAGGTTTGTCATAGGAGAACAAAACATATACGTATTTATATCAGCATCAAGCATTATAGCCTCGTATTTCACGTGCCTAAATATTTTCGCTATCCCGTCCATCATTCTATGGACCCATGCTCTTCCTCGAGCTTATACACAATTACCTTTGAAACTCCCTCGACATCGAAAATCGAATCTGGGATCTCATTCTAGACATCATCGTTACTTGAATTCTATGCTTGCACCGCAACCTTCCTCGTATAATAATACGACTCTCTATTGATAAGAAAGAATAATAATTCACTATGTAGATACTCTACTTAATTAGTCTATTAATGATAACTTATACACCACCACGACCCGATTAGTGGTACTCAATCTCAACATCCATTCCAATACAACTCTCACGGTTGTAATCAGCTCATTACTCGCAGAATCATTGCTGCATTATTATGGTCCACCACTGACCTACTGTCGTCATTCGTTTTTCATGAAGTCTTAATAGCTAACCATACGGAGTCCATACATATCATATCTAATTCTCCTAAGGAGTTAACATAACCACCAATCACAATTCATGAAGAACACTCCAAACTCTGACGTACTTTCATGACATGAAGCAGATAAAATTGCAGAAGAGTTTCAATCAAAGCAACGATAGCAGGTTAATACCATTCTTAATCATATGCCTTTAATAGGAGACTTAACTCAAAGGTTCGTCTAGTCCTTTTGGAAACATGGTCCTGGCTTATCCCAAGATAGGACCTCCTAAGATAGATAGCCCGTTCATGGCGATTACACGAATTAAACCTTTACCAATTACTATTACGGTTGGGTATTGCACAGTCATCAGAAGGAATGTCAATCTTCCAAACCATAATTCAACCTTCACATTTTTAACCATCATCACTGTTTTCTTTTGGCACACGCGCCTATAATTATCCACTTACCTTTAAAGTGTCGGCCACCTCTTTGGCCTTTCCTGATAGTAAAATTTCCTTACAGTCAATGTCACATTGACCACCTCCAAATAAATTTTCTACCTTATTTCAATCACAGCTTATGTGAAAATGCTTTCCTTAAAATCTGCTGAGTAAAAAAAAAATCACCATTTTTCCATAAGTTATTGCCTCAGTCTTTAGAGGTTAATCACTGTCATGATTGACTCTCAATCATAATTAGAACATCTTTTATCTTAAGTCCTAATTGCCCTGAACAATTTCGACCATTACTGGTTCGATCCATACTTTCTCGTGGTTTAACACGTGCCCCACTTGGCAACATTATAATTATGTCATATTTCCTTTATCAACATTTTTATTCTTGAGAATTTCGAATATTTCCTTTCTCCTTGTAAAACCTCTAAGGTTATCCTTCAATCGTTCCTCCTATATTCCCTATATACAGGGCATATCAAAATACCATTTACTGATACTAGAACCATTGTCTATATACTTCTGAAAAATTTTCTCCACTGATCCTTAAAGGTTATTATTACCTTAATGCTTTCCAATTCATACTGTCAAAACTCATACTATCCCTATCAAGGGTGAAATGCCAACCTTTATGCATTCCCCTAGGATTCGTTTTAAGTTACCGATGTTCTATCCTTAATTCCACCTTTAAAAAGGTACAAGCATCCTTCCATAGATAAATAAAGTCATATATCCCTGATATGGGTATCTTATTCATCATTCCCACCTCGATAGTATATGTCTAATTTCACAATAACATCTGTATTCAAAATGGGGTCAATCAATATGGCCTCCATAAGATAACAATGGTTATCCGCTTGTCTTGCCTAATTTGGTAACGATAACAAGGACGTTCTGGAAGATATTGGTCGTGTTCAACGTGAACTTCTTCTTAATAATTCCTTATTTACTTTTGTTGTTTATCTCAACAGTCACCTCAATGTTGGGATATCTTTCATACCTGGCGTCTCCCTTTCTGGGTATCGAGCCACCGGTCTTACATTTCACATTATTGAAGGTCACTTCCTTCATCCAATTTTTCCTGATTTCTTACTTTCTTGTCTCCTCAGTCTATCCGTGTCTCAATATTTATCCTTCGAACTATCTCAAGGTTTCCTCGAATCCTCCCAACTTAAAGGGGGTACAATATATATATCTCTTATGCCTTCAACCATCAATTTTAACTCATGGTGGATCATCATCCTGACGATTACATGCTTTTCTATTTCTATTGCTATGAGTCTTTAGGGTTTCCTCATACCCAACTCCCTTATCATACCTCAAACTCTGTTGCCTTTATATTCCTTTCTCTTATCGTTATTTCATGAACCAACACAACATAAGCATTGATTTCAAACATCCCGTCATTCTGGATTCGTGTCTTCAGAACGAATCTTGATAACTTTTACAACTTAGATTCATAATTCGTCATACTCGTCTGCCTTTGTTCTGGCTCTAAAGCTTTTACACTATTCCATAACCTTGGGAATTACTTTCCCGAAAACAATTGGCTGAACTTTAATCAGTTTATTATAATCTCTTGGTCCGTGCCTTCCTTGGCCTTTCACCAGCGGGTGGTCTCTCTCTTAGGAGGGTAAGTGACAAAAACAGTCTTTTGTGATTCGTCAATCATTTAGAATCTCAAATGATTCCTCTATTTCCTTTAGCCAGGCTCTTGCCTCGGCTGGGTCAGCTTGTTCCATGGAACTCTGAGAGCTTAGCGACTTAAAGGTCCTGAAAGAATTTCTCACCGCACTGTCTCCTCAGGGTGGTGGTTGGGGATAGTAGTCTAAGTTCTTTTTAGAAAGGTCCATGAATTTCCGTATAGGAGTACCGTCTCGGGTCTCCTTATCTCGCTCGACTTTTGTTTTCTCAGTCTAAATATTTCTTCCTACTCCCCATACTTGGGGTTATCTTATACGTTAAAATCCTCATTTTCCACTTCATTATGTTATGGGTTCCTTCTATCTTGATGGCGTCCTCCCTGACTATCACATTCAGGGTTTGCCCTTAATCTTATTCCTTGAACTATGACTTTCATCTAAGATCTCATCTTTAAGCTCTTGAACATTTGGAATCTAAATTCTATAGGAATACCTCATTATTCCCTTATCATCTTTCTCGGTATTAATCTCATATTTATTTGTTGGCTCTCTGCCTTCATTCATTACCTTTCTCTGGCACCGTATGCTCTTTTCCAATAATTCGGTCTCTATTGCAATCTCAAACAGCTTTTCGGTACCGGCTCCGGTTACCTTCACTACTATTTCCAAAATCTCTTATAAACTCTCCCAAAGACATTATCATCTTGAGTCTCTCCTTTTTACTAAGGGCATCAGCCACCACATTGGCTTTCCCCGAATGATAAAGAATCTCCCAATCATTATTCTTGACTAGCTCTAACTGCCTCCTCTGGCATATGTTGAGCTCTTTCTACGTGAAAATGTACTAGAGCACTTATGGCTTAGGTAATTCTCGCACTTCTCTCCATACAAGTAGTGCCTCCAATCTTTAGGGTAAAACTATTGCCACGAGCCTAAGCTCATGGGCGGGGATATCGAATTTCATATTACCTTAATTGTCTTGACATGTACGCGCTTATCTTGCTGTGCTGTATAAGAAGCACCCTAATTCCTTATGCGAAGCGTCTCTTCCAAATCACAAAATCTCCTTTTCCATCCGGTAACGCCAACATAGGGGTCGTCACCAACCTTTGCTTCAGTTCTTAACAGCTGTTCTCGCATTTCTCTGTCTATTCGAACTTCTCATTCTTATGAGTAAGCCGCGTCAAAGGGGCTGCGATCTTCACAAAGTCTTGTACCAATCTACGATAGTAGCCGGCCAATCCTACCTCTGGGAGTTGCCCTAACCATGGTCATCAATTCCTCAGTGGTTCTTTATTCATTCTTGTCAGGATCCTTCACGGAATCCTCCTCAGCAACAATCCCTTCTAGGACAACATCCTCAACCGTTACATCCTCCTTATCAACATCATCCGGTCCTGCGTTAGGACGCTCTATCGGATCCATAATCTGATCTCCAATAAGTAATAATACATCATCGCGCTGATGTTCCTCAACTTCAGGGTTCGGAGTCCCGCTACCATATACGATAACGAACTACGCTCCTATCACGATATTTATAAGGGTTCCCATAAGGGTTTTAACCGTCAGTACTACGTTAGGTAGCCCGACTATGAACTTGGCAAGAGTTCTTATTATCTTAGTGAATCTTATTATCTTAACGTCCCATCGTCTCTGAGGTTTATAACGCTTGGCTCTGATACCATTTCTGTAACACCCCCAGATCCGGGGTCGAGGATCCGGGTCGTCACGGTCTTTCTTTCCACAATATCACTTCACTTAATTAATAATAATAACCTTATGCTGTGACCCCACACTAACACACACCACAACCCGTTATAGTCTCAGAGATGAAATTTAAATAAGTACAAGTCTTTGAATCCACAATTTAAAAGTTATTACAACCCAAAATGATTACTTGATAAATTTACAGTTAATTGCCATTATCTGCCACAAGTTATAATTATACATAATTGATTCTCAAAAGTAGATGGTCTGATCTACAATAGATCTACCTCTGCAGCTATAGCAGCTACAACATCAACGGGAAGACGCGGGACGCTTCCCACGCGCTTGCGCTGGGTCTGCTGGAGTCTGGCCATCTTTCCTAACTGTTGTTGTGTGATGAAGAAATAAAGCAAGGGTGAGCAGCAAGCCCACCAAAATAATATGTATAATGATTTACAATATATGAGCCTACTCATAATACTCATGAAAGTCTTGGTCAAAAGAAATGAACCAAGTTTGATATCTTTAATGCGATGAAGTCGCAAAATATTCAGTATATATACATATATACTTTTCAAAATATTGGAAGTCCTCTTCCATGCATAATATACACAAAGTCCCAGTGTATAACTGTATAAAAAAAATATCGTTGCAAGGTGATCTCATATATCTAACCTTGTCTCAACGTTTTTCTGAAAATCTTTGTCATTCATAAGACAATTATTAATTAGATATAAGTTTAAAAGATGAGGTTACCAAATACCCCAATATACTTATATCTTTCCCAATACTACTTGAACTACCACCGTTCAAGTTATAATCAGTTTCAAAAGTTCATCACATAGATGAGACTACAAGACAAGATTTGAATAGATTCAATCTTTGAAATATTATTGAATGAAATAAAGTTACGAGAATACTTTATTTAGTCCCGATATATATATATCCACATATATATATCTCTAAAACATTTCCTGGAACCTCTGTTATGTAAAGTATGAACAGAGTTGCAATATCCAATGAATTTGGAAGGAAAAGAAAACCTTTGGCATAAACCAGATATCTTGCTGATCAGGCAAAGATACCCATTAGTAACCTTTTCTACTAGTAGATGGACGAATTCCCCACTGGTCATCACCCTGGTCATAATTAGGACCTTATGCTGGACTGCCACTCAGCCACTTATGCATTTGATGGACTCCCACTGAGCCACTTACACTATCATGGACGCCCACTGAGCCCATGTTGCTTATGCCGACTCAATAGATGGACTTACTTCCCGAACGTTGGGTAAGTAATCAATTCATTTACCAAAACTGCAACCTTGTTGCGAATATAAAATACACCACAGAGCCGGATTCCCCAGGTTTTGAACGAGTATTTAAATCTCCTTTAAAAGGAAGATCTTAAATATAAAAATGAGTTTTGGGATCCGCTCTAACTTTTAAAAATCATTTTGAAGATTCGAAAACACTTTAAAGAGTGTTTGGAGTAAAGCTGATTTAATGAAGTAAATCAGTCCCCAGAATATTTAGAAAATGACTGAATATTATTATTTAAATAATATTCCCATAAGAATAATCTTTATAAAAATAATTGAAGTAGAAGTATTAAAACTTATACTTGAAACGAGTATTAAATAACCAAAGATATACTTATATGAAAGTATTATCTTTATTTGAATAATCGAAAATAAGTTTGATTATTAACACCTTATTCTTTAATAAAATAAAGAATATATTTCAGCAAATAATCGGAGTCATAGATCCTCAAATGAATATTCAAATAATATTCATTAATTAATATAAACTGAGTCATAAGCCCTCGAATGAATATTCAAATAATATTCAGATAAATAAATAAAAGGAGTCATAAGTCCTCGAATGAATATTCAAAATAATATTCATTTAACATAAATGAGTCATACATCCTCAAATGAATATCCAAGTAATATTCAATAAATAATATAAAGTTAAAGTTATCGAATAAACCTTATTCGATTAATAGTTTTAAAACTATATCCATATATATATATAAATAAATATATATATATATAATATACTCGGGAACATCGACTCCCGGTTTAGAAACATGTTCACCTTTTATCCCCTATACTAAGGGTATACGCAACTACTTGCTTATTTCTAGCATAGGTATTATGCAACTATAAGCATTGAAATCAACAGATAGATAAACCAAGAATATAAATCAGGCATGCATATATACCATATCACATGCTACAATATATCGCAAGAATTTGCTAATAACAAATATGCATTTATCGCAAGATCATGCATATACACATATACATCACAACAACAGTTATACGGGTAGAAAACTTGCCTGAGCGACTGGGGGTTACGAATGGCTCGGGACGAGTCTGGTAACCTATAAACAACAAGTAAGTTGGAATTAAACCAAAATCACTTGTAAATCTATACTTTAACTAACTTAGACTCTAACGCTAGTTTTGCGCTCACTGATTCGCTTAAGTCACTCGGGTACCCTCGGCTCCACCATTTTTAATAATTTAACCTTTACGAGTTTTAAAGCGATTCCTTCGCGGGTGTTTTACCAACTGCCTAACACACTTACCATAAATGTTTCATACATTAATTAACCCTTTTTGGTCTTTAACCTATGTTTCAAAGTAAGGCGAGGGAAAAAGTTTCGTTCGCGAAATGCCGTTACTTGAAACGGTCGTTTCTCCTAAACCGTAAATCGGAATCGAACGAACTACATATCAAAACGAAGCTCGTAACATGAGCTATCTGAACATGGCAGTGGTCATAATCTAGCAGGGGGTTCTCGGGTCCTAATGTTATGCACAAAAACAGTCTACAGGAAATCGGACGTTACGACGGCTATGTTTACGCGATTTCCCAAATTTTAAACCATACAAAACCAACCACAAACCAACCTCAAATCCAACATACAACCAACATCCATCCAAAACACATCATAACAGCCCCAACCAATTCACATTAACCATTTATACTTATTCCTCACATGAACTAAAAGCTTTACTTAGGTTCTTTAACTAATTTCCAAGATTTACAACTCCAACAATGCAACAAAACCAACTAATCTCTACAAACTCAACCAAACTTCAACCATTCAAGCATCATGCTTCACATATGCTATATCAAACACATTCAATCCTAATTACTCAAAACTAAAGCTAGGGTTTGTAGTTTATACCTTCCTTGGAGAGTGGAGAATCAAGAGAATGGCTTGGAATCACCTTTAAAGCCCTTATCCAAGCTTATTCTAAACAAAACTTCAAGAACACAAATTTTAGTTCTTGAAAACACTATTCACCATCTTCTTTCATGATTTATAGAAAAAGATTGGCTTGGAATTAGAAGCTTAAACTTATAGGAAGTATGTAACTATCCATGGGGAAGCTTAGATAATTACCTTGCTAAATAGTAAGTGGAGGAGCTTGGACTTTCATTTTTTAAGAAAACCACCCGAGAGCTTCATGAACAAGCCTTGGTTGCTTTTGATTTTTGATGAAAATGGTTTTTGCTTGGCTTGGTTGCTTGGTTTTTGTGCTTGCTTTAGTCAATTACCTTCTTGCCCTTGAATTTGTGTGGTTCTCATTCAACCACACCTCCTTCCTTCCCATGTCATGCTTATATCATCCTCATGATGTCATCCTCCTTTCCTTGTCCTCTTTCTATTGGTTGGATGACATCATTCCCACTAATCCCTTTGATTAACTTCCTAATCATTTGCCTAATGACCGCTGATCTGTTATACGGTTCGCTTAACTTTCGTTCTCGTTTATCGTTTGAAGGATCATACCCGGGATCTTATTACTTAGGTTCCCTTAACCTTTCTCAATACATTATATTCCTTTTATGATCCTCTCTTATAATCCTTTAATTTAAATCCTTTTTATCCTGTTACCTTTTACTCAATTCTCTCCGTATCTTGTGGATTTCCGGGAAAAACCAAAGTGTTCGGAATTGGATTCTGACGATCTTTACATACACTTATATACTTCATAGAGTACTAATAATATCCCAGAATATCCATAACAGAACCCCTACATAGCGTGGCATGAAAAGTTTTCTCGTTCAGCAAAAACACTATTCATAAGGGTTTCAAAATTTCTCAAAAATTGGGGTTATTACAGGGATTGAATTTGTAATTATATTGTGATTCCCGTAATCCTCGATGGTTCGTAAATACAGTCATTTTTCAAAGTTCATTTTCTTCGAAAACTAATAGTGTTTACATACACTCATTTGGTATGTATAATCACAATATCAACTCGGAATCTTAAATTTAAAACTCGTATATGGTGTGGTCGCAAAAGTTTTATTAAACTGCAAGGTTAATATTCATAAAGGTCTTTTACCGATGTCAAAAATTTGGGTTCTTAAAGTCTTCCCCCCTTATAAGGATTCCGTCCCGGAATCAGTTTAGAAATAGGCAGGGACACGCTTCTCACATGACCACCTCGAGTCCTCACGTTGACTTCACAATATTGGATCTCTTCATAAAATTTCCACTCATCCGTCAGATATATTTCCGGGTGCTCATTATAAACTTGGCGACTGTTCGACGTTGGTGCTAATTTATACGCCAAATCTCTTAGTCCTTTAAAGATTTCAACCAGTCCAATAACCCTTGGTTCAACATTTCTTTCCCTTTCGAATCTCATCACTCCCTCTCCGGGAGGCACTTTCAATAATACATGGTCTGCTATTTCGTACTTTTCATCTTTATAGTTCTAGTCCGCATATCTCTATTTTTCATCCTGGGCTGCCACTAGCAGGGTTCTCATAAGTTCTAGGAATTTCTTTGGTCTGTTGACTCAACTATGGTCCAGTATCCTCCGCTTACCAATTTCTTCCTAACCTAAGAGAGAACGATTCTTTCTTCCGTACAAAGCTTTGTAGCCGTTGCAATGCCCGCATGATAACTCGTTATTATCGGTAATTCGATTAATGTCAATTGGTCATTTTTTTCTTCCTTAAAAATCTATAATATGGACTATTAGCGTATCTTCTAGTGTTTGGAATGGTCCTTCAACTTATTCATTTTTTCCTCCATCACTCTTCGTAGTGCTAGAGTTTCATTCCTTCACGTTTGCTCATTTCGGCGCATTATCTCTGTCGATTATTTTAAGTAAGAAGTTCTCATTGTATTTGTACACGCTCGTCTCCTACTATACGCTTAGCGCCAGATTTAACATTTCTTCCCGTAGTAACGTTAGGCACATCGTCATCTTGTTGCCATCTTGAAGGAAGCACCATTTCATATGCAATCGATTGACACGTTTTAGGATCGTGGAACGTTTAGCTTCCGTCATCGATCGAACTTCTTTAATCATTCCCCGTATAATATCTATAGTAATACGATACCTCCTGGGTCATACTTGTTATTCTTGCTAGCGCCTTAGACGTGTTCACGTTTATTGGTACCTGCTACCAGTGGCCTTTATAGGGCGTGTATGATCTTTTTTGCCTTCAGTCAGCTCTAACCATAACATCCTTCATTCTTCCACATTGTCCTTCGTAAGGGATATCGGCGTCTATTTTCCGTATGCTCTCTTGGTAAGTACATCTATATGAATTTTCCGCCAACGATAGGCGATTCTCCTAATCGTTCCAAATAAAAGGCAAGCCGATAGTCGTATCTTCAATGGTCTGGATAGTCCTCCCATTCTACTTGTCGATTTGAGAACTCTAAGTCATGCCTCTGCTCGTCCCTTCTCGCGAAATATCTTGGGAAATAATCCGGTTGTAAAATTAATTCTTGGATCCTTGCATGACGCGATATCACGGGGTATCTCTATCACCGATTATCTCCTCCATGTTCATAATAATTTTATAGAGCGTAGACCTGTCATTTGCATAATAAAATAAGCGGTCTTATTTAACCTATTACCCAAAATCCTAAAATAGCACGACGGCTGGCTTGGTTCTTGATAATCCTCCTCCAGAATTTATTATAATAAACTCTTACTCCCATTTGGGTCATCTAAAAGTCGCAATCGCCAAAATTTTAACCTTCGCCTTTCTGCTTTCATTTTCAACCACGTCCATGACATCCCTTTTTATATTTGATCATGACTAACATCCTCGTTAAGTTTCTAGACATCGTTAATTCTTCCCGTTATGTAATAAGGGCTCTCTTCACATTGTATCAACTTCAAAATTCATTCATTCGATCTTCCTCATAAGTTGTCCTGAAATTTGTCATCCTCAATATATATTTTCCTACTTAAAGTGTCGGCCACCACATTGGCCTTTCCTTGATGATAACAGATTTCTCAATCATAGCCCTTGATCAATTTGACTATAGCCTTTATCTCGTGTTCAGTGTAAGAGAAAAAAAAAAAATTCAAAATTTCCTCATAAGTTAAACTCTTTGTCCCTTTTAGTGCGAACCTTATCGCGATTATTCTAGATTATTATTAGAACATCTTATGTCATGGTCCTTAATCCGCATAGACATATCATTATAATTCACACAATATCCTCTTCTTATCATCGAGTATTGCTAACACAGGGTTGTTACTAATCTTACCTTTACATTTTGAAAATCTTATTCCTCGAATTCATACATGCTTGGTCTTTCTCGAATTCATTAGTACATATCCCGATAATGTTTCATAGAAGTGTACCTCACTAACCACATTGGTATCTCTATTATAGTTCTTCTATAACCATGTTAAAGATCCTTATGATAATAACCAAACATGTTATTCCTTTTTTTAAACAACTTACTCATCACGATGATCCGATTGCACCATCTTAGCACTGAGTCTTCAATCTCATAATACAACGATTAGTTCTCAACTATACCTCTCTTTGTTCGGAAGGCAATCAGCCTTGGAAAATGATTTTCACGATATCGATGCAATTTAAACAATCTTAACAAGATTTCAAAATCTAATATCTGAAGAACTAATGAGCTCTGAATAAAAGAGTCACAACACTTAAAAGATTTATAACTTGGAAGGAAGAATACAACAAGGATATCCTTCCATGTCCTTAGAATTTTATATTATGATATTATAGAGAATATCCATTGAAAGCAATGATTGCTAAATAATGACATCATACGAATGATACTTTTAAGATTTTCCCATTGAAAGAATACTTTTCTTTCCGAATAATGAAGAAAATTTGAAATAACATTCTCAACCAAAGGTTAACCATTGAGGTTTCAAAATGATGTTATTTTGAAATAATGAATTTTATTCAATGATTAACAAATAAGGAAGTATATTGTTATTCAATCACTTTATGATTTTAATTGGATATTCGTTATATAAACGAAAGAATAGAATATTTCATGAACAAAATATTTCACAAAACTGAATATGAATTCTCGTTTGAGTGGGCGACCTGGTTAGGTCTCAATTAAATCATTCTTTGAAAATTTAATCAACAATTAAACTTTGCATATAAAATGCACTATGGAATAATAAAAATTTGATTGAAAGTGGAACTAGCAAAATAATAATTAGTCCATATCAAGAAATATTATCAACCGGCTAAGAAAATGGCCAGCACAATTCGTTTGGCCCATAGCAACTAGATAGGACGATTAGCTAGGCTTTCGTCGTATTAATTAAAATTTCGACTAGTTAGGACAATTAACTAGTCATTCATGAGAACATATGCAACTAGGCATATTTCAGTTTGTTTGAAAAAAAAAATCTCAACATCGTAACCACTGAAGAAATTTGTGGCTACCCGGATGACGATTTTAAAATAAAGAGTTTTCAAATTTGGGCCGAGAAAGACGATTATAACTCTGAATCGAGTGGTCTTGGCATCGGAACGATCGATAGCCTCTTATCAAATATTCCTTGCCAATAAAAGGGTACACTCAGAGGTGTCCTCGTTCACATACTTTATCAGATTCGCAAATAGAATTGAATTCGGAATACCAATATCAAATTGATACCCTTACTATGATTTCAAAGTTCAATATACAATTTCATTCTGATTAGAAGAAAAGGATTCTCGAGGAATCTATGGATATTAGATCATCCATATTTTTAATAATTTGTTAAATATTTACAATCTCGACTGAGAAGAGTAAGTATGAAAGAAGAATCAAATGAAGATATTCATTATGAATATTCGTCGATGAATTGAGGCAAATTTATTAAAAATTCCT